>NC_064850.1:92829133-93509133 GCF_024139225.1 Suncus etruscus | reverse complement strand
AAAGAGAAAGTAATAAAGAGAAAAGAGAAAGAAAAAGAGAAATAGAGAAAGAAGAAAGAAGAAATGAGAGAAAGAAGAAAGAAAAAAGAGAGAAAAAGAAAGAAAAAATATATTCTGCTCTTTAAAGAAGCACCTGTTATGCTTCCTCAAAATGATTTAAAGCTATGAACTCCCTTAATTTTTTGCCTGAGCTTAAAGCTTTCATTCAAATTTGAATTATAATTTTGCTGGAGAGGGTAATGTAGTGAGGTGTTCATTTTGTTTAGCTATATGCCTCTCTTCACTTTTGTTTAGAAAATCTCATTTGCTAGATTAGCTGTAATTCATTTTATTAATAACTTCATTTAAAAAAACTTGATTACAAATGTGATTGTAGTTGGGTTTTAGTCATGTAGAAAACACCCTCCATCACCAGTGCAACATTCCCATCACGAATGTCCCAAATATCCCTCCTCCCCACCTCCACCTGTACGTACTCTAACAGGCTTTCTACTTTCCTCATTCATTCACATTTTTATAACGTCTAACTGCATCTCTTTGTGGTGAGCTTCATGTTGTGAGCTGGACTTTCCAGCCCTCCTCTTTGTCTCTGAGAATTATTGCAAGAATGTCTTTTATTTTTCTTAAACTCCATACATCAGTGAGACTTCTGTCTATCTCTCACTTCCTCTAACTTATTTCACTCAGCATAATAGATTCCATGTACATCATGTATAGAAAAATTTCATGACTTCATCTCTCCTGACGGGTGCATAATATTCCATTGTGTATATGCACCACAGTTTCTTTAGCCATTCATCTGTTGAAGGGCATCTTGGTTGTTTATAGAGTCTGGCTATTGTAAATAGTGCTCACATCAATATAGATGTGAGGAGGGATATTTGTATTGTATTTCTGTGTTCCTAGGGTATATCCCTAGGACTGGTATAGCTGGATCATATGGGAGCTCAATTTCCAGTTTTTGGAGGAATCTTCATATTATTTTCCATAAAGATTGGACTAATGGCATTCCCACTAGCAATGAATAAGAGTTCCTTTCTCTCCATATTCCCGCCAGCACTGCTTTTTCTCTTTCTCTGTGATGTGTGCCAATCTCTGTGGCATGAGATGGTACCTATAGTTGTTTTGATTTGCATCTCCTTGATGATTAGTGATGTGGAGCATTTTATCATGTTCCTTTTGGCCATTTCTATTTCTTCTTTGGTAAAGTGTCTGATCATTATTTCTCCCCATTTATTGGTTATATTAGATATTTTTTCTTGTAAAGTTCCATCAGTGCTATGCATATTTTGGATACTAGCCCCTTATCTGATGGGTATTGGGTGAATAGTTTCTCCCACTCAGTGGGTGGCTGTTGTTTCCTAGGCACTACTTTCTTCGATATTCAGAAGCTCTTTAGCTTAATATAGTTCCATCTGCTTATCTCTTCTTCCACTTCTTTGGAGAATGCTGTTTACTCCTTAAAGATGCCTTTAGTCTCAATATCATGAAGTGTTTTACCTAGGTATTATTTTATATACCTTATAATTTTAAGTCTGATTATTATGGTCTTTACTCCTTTTGGATTTTACCTTTGTACATGGTGTTAGCTGGGGTCTGAGTTTGCTTTTTTGCAAGTGGCTAACCAGTTGTGCCAGCACCACTTGTTGAAGAGGCTTTCCTTACTCCATTTAAGGTTTCTTGCTCCTTTATAAAAAACAAGTGATTGTATGTCTGGAGAATATTCTCTGAGTACTCAATCCTATTCCTCTGATCTGATCATCTGTCTTTATTCCAATACCATGCTGCTTTGATAATTATTGCTTTGTACTACTAAAATTTGGGATAGTAATGCCTCCCATATTCCTTTTCCCAAGAAGTGCTTTAGCTATTCGAGAGTGTTTAAAATTCCAAATAAATTTTAGAAGTATTTGAACCACTTCTTTGAAGAATGTCATGGGTATTTTTAGAAGGATTGCATTAAATGTATACAATGCTTTGGGGAGTATTGCCATTTTAATGATGTTAATCCTGCCAATCCATGAGTAGGGTATGTGATTCTATTCCACGTTCCCTCTCATTTCTTGGAGCAGGTTTTTATAGTTTTCTTTGTATAGGTCCTTCATGACTTTATTCAAGTTGACTCCAAGATATTTGAGTTTGTGTGACACTAATGTGAATGGTTTTTTTTTTTAATGTCTATTTCTTGCCTATCATTATTGGTGTATAAAAAGGCTGTTGATTTTTGTATGTTAATTTTTAGCCTGCCACATTGCTATATAAATCTATTGTTTCTAGAAGCTTTTTGGTAAAGTCTTTAGGGTTTCCTAAGTAGAGTATTATGTCATCTGCAAACAGTGAGAGCTTGATTCTTCCTTTCCTATCTGAATTCCCTTCATATCTTTTACTTACCTACTCACAATAGCAAATACTCTCAGTACTATGTTGAAAGGAGTGGTGAGAGAGGACAGCCTTGTCTTGTACTCGAATTTAGAGGAAAGACTTTTAGTTTTTTGCAATTGAGGATAATATTTTCCATTATTTTCCATTCTTGTGGTATATGGACTTAAATATATTGAGAAAGGTTCCTTTCATTCCCATCTTTCTCAGAGTTTTTATCAAGAATGTATATTGGACCTTATCAAATGCTTTCCCTGCGTCTATTGATATGATCATGTGATTTTACTTCTTGTTGTTGATGTTGTGTATTATATTGATAGATTTACGAATGTTAAACCATCCTTGCATTCCTGGGATGAAACCTACTTAATGGTAGTGAATGATCTTCTTGATAAGGCATTGGATCCTATTTTTCAGGATTCTGTTGAGGATCTTTGCATCTGTGTTCATTATGGATATTGGTCTGTAATGTTCTTTTTTAAGCAGCATCTCTGTCTAGTTTTGGTATCAAGGTGATTTTAGCTTCATAAAAGCTATTAGAAGTATTTCTGTTTTTTCAATTTCATAGAAGTAATATTATCAAATAAAAAATGAGGTATTAGAATCTTTCATATATTTAAATATATTGCATACATATTAGAGACTAATGCAAAGCAACTAATATTAAAGATCTATGATATTTATTATGTTTCAGTATTTTTTATTCATGTTTTTCTCCTAGTCCCTAAGCTTTCTTACTGAAAATATGTGTTATTTTATATCAATTTCTCCTTCAGGTCTCCAGAGGTCCTTGATTTGGGAATATATGAGGTTTTTTTTTCTTAACTCTGATTTTATTTGTACTAAGGTTTCTTGGTGACATCTCTCCAGCAGGGAGTTGCCTTTGCTTTTTCAGAATTTATATTAAGGGTAGATTTAACTGTATGCTATGTTTAATTATAATGCTATTGTTTCCAAGTACTACATACACAAGTAAGTATACGTCTTTTAAAATAACCTCAAATAATATGAACGTCATTTGATGACATATAAAAATATATGAAATCAATGTTTTTACCTAATATCTTTAAGCTGGAAATTGCAAATAAATTAAGTAACTGTTCCATAATTAGTTGCACTGAGTGAAAATGACTATTTTATTCTTATTTGGTTTCTGTATAGGATTGTAAATTATCTCAACGATGTGCTAGTTTTTGTTTGGGTTTTCTAAGTGAACTTTAAAGTAAGTAAGGATTAAAATGAAGATAAAATATAGAACAAATATGAGTAATGAATGTAACCCAAGAAAGTGGTTAGACTTAATTGTTTAAGAATATAATAATAGGGGCCGGGCGGTGGCGCTAAAGGTAAGGTGCCTGCCTTGCCTGCGCTAGCCTCGGACGGACCGCGGTTCGATCCCCCGGCGTCCCATATGGTCCCCCAAGCCAGGAGCACTTCTGAGCGCATAGCCAGGAGTAACCCCTGAGCGTTACCGGGTGTGGCCCAAAAACCAAAAAAAAAAAAAAAAAAAAAAAAAAAAAAAAAAAGAATATAATAATAGTATCATCCTTCTGTGGCAAGGTTAAAACAATAATAGCATAGAGTGTATATATATAAGCTTATGGATAATAAAGACAAAATATAATCATAACATTGATAGTTTTTCTGAAATAAAATTAACAAACACAGGCATATTATATATTAATAAGTGATAATGAATATTTTTATTTACTGGGGTTAGATACCTAGAGGTAAAATTGCTGGATCATATTGCAACTTGATTCTTAAATTCTCATACTAATACCTCATAGTGGTTTCCATTAAGATTGAATCAGGAGACATTCTTAATACTGCTCTAACACCACCATGTGCCAGATTTGATATGATATCCTGATAATGAGGAAATGGCAACAACTTGATCTAAGAGCAGGTTGTCTTGCCACACCACCTAACAATAAGATGAAATCAGAAGACTTGTCATCCTTTGATCTATGTAAAAGCAAAGATTGCTATCTACAGAAGACTGATTATGACAACTATGATGTAGCCTAGTGCCAATAAAAAAGCCTTAGTCTAGGCTTTGTACTACAATCTGTAAAACAACCAAGATCTCTAATTCCAGAAGTCTGGCTGAGAAAACTACAACTGAACAGGTCTTCTGGAAACATAATGAAAGACTCTATCCTAGGCTTCATCCTAGCATCACTACAAAAAAACAAGACACCAACTACAGAAGACTTATTAAAACAACAATGATGGAAAATAACTTCTAGTACTATAAAGACAAACTTCATCATAGGCTCCATTCTTTGACCTGTGCAGATACCAAGATCTCTAGATACAGAAGTTTGATTTTTTCATCCATGACAGAGTAGAAGCTTTCCATACACCACAAAAGGACCTAGAGGAGAGTAAATGAACATGTATAAAGTTGGTAGTTATTCCCATGACAGTATACTTCAAGGGTGGAGAAACTCTGTATCTCTTCGCCAAGGAAATTCCCTTTCTAATTTGCCCAATATTTAATGTGCCTATGCAGAAAAAAAAGAAGCAGCACAAAATAACTTTTTTGCTCTTGTTATTGTTATTGTTGTTTTGATTTTTGTGCTTTGTTTTGGTTTTATTTATTTATTTTATTATTTATTTTGGTTTGATTTGGTTTGGTTTGGTTTTATAACCAGGACCGTGGTAATTGAGTGGTGGTTGTCTTTTCTGCTGTGGTACTTTTTAGATTTTTTGTTTGATTTTTCTTTTGTATTGTTATGTTTCTCTTCCATTTTACCTTTCTTCTCTCAAATTGATATATTTATAGTCTCTAGAAGGACTTCTCACATTTTTTTTTTACCCCATTTTATTTTTTTTCTTTTCTTCAAACAGAACCACATAACTTGAACCATCTTGCCCTGCCTCTCAAATTGAGGGGAAATAATGGAAGGCACCAAGACCATACTGTTGTATGATCACTAAATAATAATAAAAATGTTCAGACTTAAACACCAAATCCAAAGCCAAAGACACTAGAATCAGCTCCCAAACAAAAGGGACCACTTACACTATCAGCTCAGGGGGTAAGGAAGGGGATATGAGATGCATACTGGAAACGGGGGTAGAGGGAGGACAACTTTGGTGGTGGGAATTTCCTTAATTCAATGTCAGTATTACCTAAGATATTACTGTGTAAGATTTGTAAGCCACTTTGGTCAAAATAAAAATTATTATAATAAAAAAGAAAAGAGAAATACTTAAATATCTTAAAACTTTATCAATGTCTCCCCAGGGAAAAATATTATATCTTAGTGCAAGATTGCAGTACTGTGTTGCTTTTACTAAAGGAATATATATTTTACCAGGTGTAATTCACTGAGGTCTACAGCAAAGCAATTTATGTGTTCTTTATCAAATGTGTATAAAGAGTCAAATATATACTTGAAAAAAAGATTGCACCAGAAAATATTCCCACAGTCTATGTGTTTCTCTTTCACCACATTTCTGCCAATATAGATTGTTGCCATTATTTTTGATATGTGTCATTCTTATTGATGTAAGATATTATCTCATTATAGTCTTGATTTGGATTTCCCTAATAATAAGTTATGAGTATATTTTCATATGCCTTTGACCATCTGTTGGTCTGCCTCAAAGAAAATTTTTATTAGCCTCATTTAAATACTGTGAGACCAAACATGATTGTAGTGGGTTTCAGTCATAAAACGTTACCAGTGCAGCCTTCCCATCACTAATGCCTCCATCTCCTTCCTCCCGCGACCCATGACTATATTCCAGACAGGCTTTCTATATCCCTCATTCACTTACGTTGTTATTATACTTCTCAGTATAGTCATATCTCTCAGTGCACTCATGCCTCTTTGTGGGGAGCTTCATAACTTGAGCTGGCACTCATCTCTGGAATTATTTCAATGTCTTTTATTTTCCTAAAACCCATAGATGAGTGAGAAAATACTGTGTCTCTCTCTTCCGCTGTTTTATTTTACTCAGCATAATAGATTTCATGTATAGAAAAATTTTATGACTTTCTCTCTCCTGATGGCTACATAATATTCCATTGTATATATGTATCACAGTTTCAAGCACTGCTTCAAGAAATAAAAGAGGACATGGAAATGGAGACACATATTCTGCTCATGGATTGGCAGGATTAAAATTAAAATGGTAATACTCTCCAAGGCATTGCATAGATTTAATGCTATACCTCTAAGGATATCCATGACATTCTTAAAAAAAAGTGGATCAAACACTCCTGAAATTCATATGGAACAATAAACACCCAAGAATAGCTATAGCAATCCTTAAAAAAAGGAATATGAAAATCATCACCTTCCCCAACTTTAAACTGTATTACAAAACTATAGTCATTAAAACAACATGGTATTGTAATAAAGACAGATCCTCAGATCAGATCAGTGGAATAGACTAGAGTATTCAGAGAATGCACCCTATTTATACAATCAATCAATCTTTGATAAAGGGGCAATAAATGCAAAACAGAGCAAGGAATGCCTCTTCAAAAGTGGCATTGGGACACCTGGTCAGCCACTTGCAAAAAAACAAACTCAGATCTCCATTTAACACCCTGCACAAAGGTCAGATGCAAATATATTAAAGATCTTGATATCAAACCTGAAACCATAAGGTATATAGAACAACATGTAAGTAAAACACTCAATGATATTGAAATGAAAGGCATCTTCAAAGAAGAAACAGCACTCTCCAAACAAGTTGAAGTAGAGATGCACAAATGGGACTATTTTAAGCTGAGAAGTTTCTGTACCTCAAAGAAAATAATGCCTAGGATACAAAAGCCACCCACAGAATGAGAGAAGTTATTCACCCAACACCCATCAGACAAGGGGCTAATATCAAAGATATCATGTTACTGACAGAACTTTACAAGAAAAAAATCTAATACCATCAAAAAAAAATGGGGAGAAGAAATGAACAGATAATTTCTCAAAGAAGAAATACAAATGGCCAAAAGGTACATGAAAAATGCTCCACATCACTAATCACCAGGATATTCAAATCAAAACAACAATGAAGTACCCTCTTACACCACAGAGAGAACACACATCACAAAGAACAAGAACAATCAGTGCTGGCAGGGATGTTACAGAAAGGAACTCTCATTCACTGCTGGCAGGAATGTCATCTAGTCCAGCCCTTATGGAAAACAATATGGAGATTCCTCAAAAAACTGGAAATTGAGCTTTCATTTGATCCAGCTATACCACTCCTAGGGATAGATCCTAGAAACTCAAAAATTCAATACAAAAATCTCTTTCTCACACCTATATTTATTGCAGCACTATTTATAATAGCCAGACACTGGAAACAACCAACATGCCCTTCAGTAAAATTTTAAAACCTGATACTGTTGGAAATGAAAATATTATTTTATTTTTGAAAAGCAGTTAGTACTTCAATATTGTTTTGTTTTGTTTTGGGGACACGCATGGTGATGCTCAAGATTGACTCCTGTGTACTCAATACTCACCTTATCTCAGAGGTGCTGAGGACTTTACAGGCTCAGAGGATACTATGAAATGTTTGGAATTGAACCCAGGCTTTCTTTGTGCAAGAGAAGTGTCTATCTGCTATAGTATATCTCCAGTCCAGTACATTTATTTTGCAACCAAGAACCTTAATATATTTTATGATAATAACTTTGATATTTTTATTCTAAAATATAATATGATTATTTTTACATTTTGGGGTAAATAGGTAATAGATATTCTATTAATAGTGAAATATCTTGTTCGTTATTTTATTGCTGTTGCTTTGAGGTTTTGTTTCTCTCTAAATTGTATATAAACTTCAATGTATCACTAAAAAGTATTTATTATATTGAGCACTTGTCTTAAATCTGGATATTTTCATTTTTAAAAATGTGCTCAACTGGAATAACTCAAGTAAAATTTTTCTTCTAAATAATTAGGATTGGAGTTGTATTACTACTTGATATGCTACATATTTTCCTCATACTTCATCAATGTATTGGATACTTCTTAGATTTGCTATTTATTGGCTGCAAAATAACCCCTTCCCAAAATCAAGGCAAAGAAGTGAGAGGTTAAAGGCAAAGTTGTGCCATTGTCTATAAAGAAACTTTCCTGAAATGCACCAGGGACCTTGACATAAATATTGTATAAAGAATTTGAATATTATGGTCAATATCTTCAGTGAGAAACTGAGAAAATAAGTATTAAGTTGATATCTTGGTACCAGGATAGATATCATATTTGTTAACAAGGAAGAAAATAGTAACAAATAATATGTATAAAATCAACAGTGTCTAGCACACTGGTTTTAAGAGGATATCTAATTTTTCAGAAATCATTAGAATGTGTGTTGTAATTTTCTGATAGATTATTATATCAGTGTTGGGAAGATGTTTTCTATTTCTGAGATAAGGAGGCTTTTAACAGTCAGGAAGAATGTCAACTCTCATCAGAGATTTTGTGAATCTATTGAGTAGATAATAAAATGAGGGTTTTTTTGATTAATACATAGATTCAGAAAAAGAGACTATTGAATAGTTTTAGAAACTTTTAAATAAGCCATGCTTGGAATGTGATTATTTTCTTAATTCAATTCTGCATCAAATTTTAAAGAACATAGTCATAGTTTTTACATTGATATTTACACATTAAGTTTATCTATAGTTTTGTTTATGTTTCCTTTGTACCCTTATTTTATAATATTATGTAGAATAAGTCTAAAACTTCTTACCATTTTCTATGCAAAGTAAATTAAACCTGTTCCTTGAAGATTCACAAACTTTTTCTTTTCAATAACATAGGTCTTCTGCTTTATTAAAGAGAAAAATCTATAACATTTTGATTCTTTTTGTTATAAATACCTCATCTTTTTACTGAAATAGTATACATCTTGTTAAAAATTAATTGTAAAAATTATGTGTTAATGTTAACTACATTCACCCCAAATAGATAAGTTTAATATTTATTCATTTAAATTGTATCATTTAAGAATAATTTGAAGAAAATAGAAATTTTAAGAAAATTTTAAGAAAACAGGAGACTATCCTTTCATTTATATTGAGAAGGATGACACACTAGCAATTCTTAGGGCTTACTCCTGGCTCTGTACTCAGAAATCACTCCTGGCAAGATTTGGGAAATTAAGGTACTGGAATCAAACATGGGTCAGCAGCATGCAAGGCAAAAATGCTATGATAGTGTAGCCCTTTTTTTTTTGTTGTTGTTCCAAATAGTGTTTCTGTGCTGTCACACTCTAATTTCATTGGGGGAAGAGGGGATGTTTGGGCCTCACTTGGTGGTGCTTTAAGGCTACTTCAGGCTCAGTTCTCAGGAGTCACTCCTAACAATGCTCAGAAACTTACACAGTACAAAGGAACATGTGGGAACCATGTATATAATTATTTAAATACTGGCCTACAAATTAAATTTGAGGAAAATCCTACGGTCTAACCTTCACTGAAATGACTTGGTATCTTATTTTGAACTCAAGGTAGTTTAGGAATGGGCATATAACCTACATTTAGTTAATCTAATGTGTTGGTTTATATTTTGAGTATTGAGAAATATATAAAAATATAGAGGCAGTGAAAAAATATATTCAGTGGCAAGGACAATAATTCTAGAGTCCAGAAATAAAAAGGAGCAAAATTCAGAGAAAGTTTATGCGAACAGTTTATGTGCACAAGATGATATCCAACTCGACTTTGACCATCATTCCTGATCTTGCCTCGTTCTCTTGCTGACATTCAATACAGTAGGTTCCCAACTGGCCCTTTAAAATATTTATTTACTTAAAATAACAAAACAGCAAATTTGGTTCAATGCAACCAAGAAGTATTTTAATCAGTGATTGTTATATTTTTACTGTATAACTAAACTATTTTAAAAATTCTGCTTTATAAAAATTTATGGATATATGGTCAATTTTCATTATTAATATTTTTAATTCCCATTTGTTAACTACAACATTTTATGTACACCAAAGTGGTGCCTTACATAATTCAACTTGTTTTTATTTTTAAATTTAGTTCATTAGCTTCTGACATAAGTGGATTTATGTCTCACACTGTTATAAATCTGGCCAGGTCATTGTTATTTCATTGGTGTACTCCCAAATGTTAGTATCTGTAGGCGTTTCTTGTAGACCAGTTTTTACACAGAAAAAACTTCTGGTAATTTGCCAAGAAAGATATAAGGCTCGCTGCCAACATGTTAGTTAAGGAGTATCAAAATTGAGCCAAGAATATCCCTACCAGATATTTATTTTCTCTTGAAATGTTGTCTTCTCAACTTCTTTTTATACAACTCTTAACTTCTGCCTTAGAATAGGGTATCCCAGTTTTACCAGAAAGTAGCCTCCTGTCTTCTGAAGTGTTAAAGCATCCAATAGTTGTTTGGGACAAGAAGAGAGATTCTAAACCTTATCTAATTATTATACAAACTTCTAACTCTGATTATAGTGACACTTGCTCTTTCCTATCCATTAACCTATTGTCTTTCCAAAGTTCTGTGATTTAAATAACCTGTTTCTCACTTGAATTTCTTTTATAAGTCAATAAGGTAAGCAGGTTTCATTCAACCAGCTTTGCCACAAATCAAATGATATTTTGGTTCATATTCTCTGGCTTCAGCTTATTTTTTAGATCATAAATACATATACTCAAATTTAATGTGTATGTATTGTGTATATGTATAAATATATAATGTGTTTTAGCAGGCTTTTATTATAGAATAGATATTTAATTATATCCCCTTTATTTTATTCTTTCTCCTTCCTGAATTTCTTTTTTGTTTCTTTTTTGTTTTTTGCTTTGTTTTGTTTTGTTTTGGCCACACCTGGGATTACTCCTGGTGCTCAGAAATAGCTCCTGGCTTGGGGTACCATTTGGGACTCAAAACCCATCAGAATCCTACTTTTCTTCAGTTTTTTTATAGTATGCAATCAATAAAATCCACTATGTTCTAATGAAATTAAATATCTTTGATTTATTAAAAAAATTAAAAATTTGACAGATAATGAGGAAATATATTTTGTAACCTGAGTATCTCATGTGTTAAGAAACAAGAATTTAAAAGGATACTGGGTGTCAAAATATAATATAGCAGTTAAGGTTTTGCATAGCATATGTCCAATTCAGGTTGATTTTTATATCAAATGATTCTCTAAATACTGTGAGAATAATTGATTGAGAATCTCCAGCACAAAGATTCATAGAATTTCCAGCACCACTTACAAGCATCTGATCCCTTAAAATAGTAAGGATATTAAAAGCACTAAAGTATTTATACAAACATGATGAAAAATATAAAAAAATAATTTTTAAAACTATATTTCAAATATTAAAAACATAAGTTAAAATTCAACTGTAATTCTAAAATTAAAATATATAATAGTTGAAATTAAATAACTACACAGTAGAGAATACCAATAGATTTGTAGATAAGTTATTATAAAATTTACAATTTTACAGGTGGCAAAAATTATTTTGAAATAGCCATGAATGACAAAATAGACAGGATCACATAGTCTAATAGGTGTGTAATTAAATAAGCATTAAATTAAATAAAACTACACTTAAATTAAATTTAGAGTTAACAGGAAAGTAATGGAGAATACTGAAGCAATATTAATAGGATATTTGAAGATTTCAGATATAAGAGATGGAAGCAGGAGGCCTGTACGTGGCTGACCTAGGACAGACAGCGGTTTGATCCCCCAGTGTCCTATATGGTCCCCAGAGCCAGGAGCAATTTCTTTTTTTTTTATTTTTTTCAAAGGCTTTCAAAAATTTTTATTTTTCATAAATTAACACACATAACAGTGGGAATTTTGAGTCACAATCACACAGAACAGAAAAGGAACTGCAGGGGCATTATGTATGCCAGTTACCAAAAAATGTACAATTTCACTGAACTATTGACCATAATCATAGAAACACTTCAGGCTGCTACTTAATGGCCCAGACAAGCTCAAGAAGATGTTGAGGCCTCTCACCAAGAATTCAATCCAATTCAGCACCAGAGAGGGGCTCATGAAGACACATAATGAACATGCTTCCAATCCGAGTCTACGCCATGCTGGGGTGTGTGTGTTTGTGTGTGCCATATAGGGACCCTCAGTTACAAAAACAGCCTTTGCTGCTTACTGTGGCTCGGTAACAATATCAAACTTTGATCTGAGTAAAGTAAAGCCTTCCTCCTCGGTCACCTTTCGACTGCAGATCAGTTGTGGTAGGGAGTCCTTGTGTGAATTCAGTCAAGGGTGCTCCACACTTCTAGCCAATTATTTAGACTTTGGCTATAGCTACATATAATGTGCTGTTGAAGAGGTCCTTTCCATAATGGAATATGGGGGGGGGGGGTTAAAAGCTAATAAACAAATGAAATAAAAAAAAAAGGGAATTCAAAAGAAAGCACCAACTGCGTACTTGCCCCCCTGGGAATGGGAGCAAAGTATCGTGGCCTAAAAGTTGGTTTTTCGTGTATCTCAATGTACATGGTGTGATTATGATGGAAATACCAGCCTGGAGGCAGTGAGTGAGTGCTCCGTGTTGGAGTCTCAAGGGCAGGGAAATGAGCCTGTTGGGAAGGATGATGCCCAGAGAATGGGGTCTGGAATTTACCTCAGGTTGGCTCTGGTGCCCACACAAAAGACCCTTGTAGGCAAAACTGTGACAAAAGTGCCATGATTGTCACAGCTCTTGGAAGAGCACTGAGTTTGGGGGTTCACAGCTTGAGTTTCTGAGCTCCTCGGCCTCCAAATAAGGCGAATGCTGCATGTCTTTCCACTACGCCTCCCTTAGCTACAGCACTCAGAGTGAGGTCAAGAAGAAAAAGTGGACAGAGTCAGCTTGAACAGGTGACGAGGTACATTTAAGTACACGGAGAGAGGAAGCTGGAAAAGGAGACCCAAAGAAAAAGCGGTTGGGGGAGGACATAAGGTGGGCAGGGAAGGGCAGATACAGTGATAAAGGGGAAGATGGAATATAATCATAGCTGAATGCTTCAGTGAAAAGCATTGGACAAAAACCCAGGAGCAATTTCTAAGCACATAGCCAGGAGTAACTCCTGAGCATCACAGGGTGTGCCCCCCCCCCCCAAAAAAAAAAAAACAAAAGAAGAAAAAAGAAATGGAAGCAGAATAAACACACAGAGAATATAAGATAAAGATGAACAACAGATGACCAAAAGGCACATGAAGAAATGCTCCACATCATTATTTATCAAGGAGATGCAAATCAAAAGAAAAATGAGATATCATCTCACACCACAGAGACTGGCACATATCACAAAGAACAAGAACAACCAGTGCTGGTGCTAATTAGCAAAGAAAGGGACTCTGCTGAAGAGAAAGAGATTTATTGTGCTGACGAAAATGTAAAATGGTCCAGTTTTTTGGGGTTTCTTTTTTTTTGGAAAACACTATATATATTCCACCTAGAATAAAAATAGAAAAACACTACGGATATTTCTCCTAAAATAAAAACTAGAAATTGAGCTGCTATGTTATGAAGTAATACTAGGGATATAACCTAGTAACTCTAGAGTAACAGAATCACTCTGTATCTTTATGTTCATCACAGCACTATTTACAACAGCATGAATCTGAAAAAAAACATGTGTAAGGGAATAGATTATTGGTTAAATAAATAGTGGTACAACTACATAATGGAATACTATGCATCTTTTAGAAATACTAAAGTCATAAATTTGGCTTATATATGGATGAATATGAAGAGTATTACACTGAACAAAATGAGACAGAAGAAGGATAGACATAGCATGGTAATAATACCGAGAGACAACAGAGTTGAGGGTCAGGAGGACCAATCCATGCATTGTAGGAAGCTTGCCACAAATGGTGGAGGAGGGCAGTTAGGGCAGAGAAGCAATGACTATGACAATGATAGTTGTAAATGATGACTCAGGACAAGAACTGTGTATTGAAAGGAGATAAAAATAATGCACTGTGCTCTTTCATTAACAATAGTGCAAACCACAGTGTTTTAAAAAATAAGAGAGAGAGAGAGAGAGAGAGAGAGAGAGAGAGAGAGAGAGAGAGAGAGAGAGAGAAGGAAAATGTCTGCCCAGAGATAGGCAAGGGGAAGGGTGGAAGGGAAATTGGGGGACTTGTTCACTGGTGAAGGATGTTTTTACATTGTATGACTGAAATTCAATCAAGAACAACTTTGTAACCACAGTGTTTAAATAAAAAAATCAATAAAAGAGGCAAAAGAAAGGAGGGCTGGAAGTTCCAGCTCACATCATGAAGCTCACCACAAAGAGTGATGAGCTTAGTTAGAAAAATAACTACATTGAGAACTATCCTAACAATGAGAATGTATGAGGGAAATAGCCTGTGTAGAGTACAGGCAAGGTGGGGGAGGAGGGAGAATTGGGACATTGGTGATGGGAATGCTGCACTGGTGATGGGGGTTGTTCTTTACATGACAGAAACCCAACCACAATCATGTTTGTAATCAAGGTGTTTAAATAAAATATTAAAAAAATTAACCTGGGGCTGGAGAGATAGCACGGAGGTAAGGCATTTGCTTACATGCAGAAGAACGGTGGTTCAAATCCTGGCATCCCATATGGTCCCCAGTGCCTGCCAGGAGCGATTTCTGAGTGTAGAGCCAGGAGTGGTCCTTGAGCACTGCTGGGTGTGACCCCAAAACCAAAACCAAAACCAAAAACAAAAACAAAAAAAAAGAGTCCAGAGTTGTGACTCAGATGTAGGGCATTTGCTTTGCACACGGCTGACTTAGGATGAACTGCGGTTCAATCCCCTGGTGTCTCATATGGTCCCCCAAGCCAGGAGCAATTTCTGAGAGCAGAACCAGGAGTAACTTCTGGGTGTCATCAGATGTGGCCCAAAAGCCAAACCAAAAAAAGAAAAAGAAATCAATAAAAATGTTAATAGTACAAAAGGTGGAAGGATGTTAATGAAAACATCACTTTAAGATTATAAATTGCTTATAATTTGTAATGTAAGATTATACTATTGTAAGATTATAAATGCTGTAAGATTATAATAGAAACATTTCTATAAATTAATAAATGCTGTATGATTATAACATAAATATTTAATATTAATTTAAGGTAGACGGTGGTATCACAAACTAAGGATCAGACAATAAAAAAGATAAACAAAAATATTTAGATTTACTGTGAAAATCAGAAAACACCCTGAAAATCAAAGTACCAAGTAAAAGCCTTGAAAACTAATAGTGTCTTTTCAGCCTTCTCATCTAGCATTCTCTTGCCAACATGTTATGGTTTAATTCTCTCTCAACCTTTAAGAGAACTTGGAAAAGAAATATTTATATATAGATAAAGATTAGAGGAATATAAAGCACATAACTGCCTTAAATAGCTGAACAATATTTTTTGCATGTAGCAGAGAGCCCTTGAGCATAAGACTCTATATGGTTATGCAAGGTACTCTGAGCATCACTATGATTAACTGCCCATCTCTAGCAATATGTCAAGAGTAATATCAGATGTGTTTTCTCCACAAAAACACACGTGTTGCATCTCAGCAACTTTCGTGGGTCATAGTACTTCACGAGAGGAAATTGGATGCATGAGCGAACGAATATGAAATATGAAATAATGGAGACCACACAAAATGCATTGTAAGGGGACCGCTGTCTATGAGATAAGAGACGAACTTTACTTTTCAGCTGATGACATTTTAAGCACAACTCTGGTATGCAAGGTATTTTTAGGGGAACAAAAGGCAGAGGATCTTTAGGAGGGACAGCACAATGGTACTGAACCCTAGAATATACATATTAAATAACTAGGTGAGAAAGAGAACTGATAGAGGTAAGGCGAAACATGAGACGGAGGTGTTCTGGTTTGCAAGAAGTTTGCAGCCTTCGGGAAAGTAGAATTCAAAAAAGGCAGAAGCTATTGTTTAGCACCATGAAGCTGAGAGCAGGAAAAAGCAAGTTGCTGGGAACTGCTGTGCTCAACCTTTGAGTTGCAAATATACTAGCCAGCGGGGAATTTAGCAGTGTTTGGTGCTGAACATTTCTATAAGATTACAGGATAACTAAGGCCAAATTTCTGTAGTTGCAAAGGAGACAAATTCAAATAAAAGGAAAATAAAAATATAATAGCACAGCCATGTCAAAAATATAGCCAGTAACCCATGCAGGGGTTATGATTGACTTCCACCGATGGGCCTTCTGGCTGAAATATTTCTTGGGGGAAAATCAGGCACTTTACCAGAAAACCAAAAGACACATCTGGAATGTGCTTTCCCTTATAGTGGAGACATCCATGTTACGTGCAGTAACAATAATATATAAACCTATTGTTGTGTATGTAAATATTTATGGGATTATTATGTTATTTACCCTACCCTGATTGGTGATTGTGCCCTACCCTAGGGTGGTACCTGATTCTGCTTCCACCAATGGGTGGTATCTGATCCCACCATTGGGTGGTACCTGATTCTGGGGGATAAAAACAAGGGTCTGTGGAAGGTGAGAGGCTTTTTGCTGGAACTAATGCTGAGACATTGGACTTCAGTCTTGTCCACCGAATAAAGCTAATATTTCAACAAGCCTGACTGTCTGCAAGATATTTACTTGCCATTTCACCTCAGAACCGTCAGCTGGACGGGGTGGCAGACGCATGCTCCGAGTTAGAGGGGAAAGACCTCATCCTCCATCCCTCCATCAGTCAACCTCTTCAGAGGCTGACTTGCAACATAATGGCACCCAGACAGGCTGAACCTGGACCCTCAATAACTGTAAGTGAAATACTTAATTGAAAATTTTCTCTGCTGACCATTAAATGGTTTCTGTGGTTAGTCATGTGGATTCTGCCACCTTTTTGCTTATGCATTGGTTCTCTAGTATACAATTGGATTATTCCACTTTGTTTAAAACTAATTGGTTTTGATCTAAGGACAATCACTGCAGTTGGATGGTTGTGGTCTATATTTCAAATGAAATTTGCATTGTCTCCAGCCGACATAGTTTGTGGAATTTCTGTATTGGCTCACATTATTACTGTGAGCATAGTTATTGGTTGGTATTTAGGAAATAGAAAGTGTAGAAATAGTGAGGCTAAAACCAGTATGGATAATAAGGAAATCTTTCCAATGAAAATTCAGACCAAAGTGTGGGCTGACGAATTCAGCCCCACCATCAACAATATAGAAAAGTTTGCTGGAAGAAAAACAACTTGGAAAGTTAAGCCTGATTCTAGCGAATTGCATGACAGTAGTGAATCAGACAATGATAAACCTCCAGTGCTAACTCCAGAAGGGAGCCTCGTTCTATTCACAAAATTGAATCGCACAACAGTGCAGAGTCAGACAATGAACCACACGCATGGCCTGAGAGCTCTATTCAGAGTAATTTTGCTAATCTGGCCTCATCTGCTTTACAAGGGGTAAATGTTTCTAACTATGTACCCTATCAGATGGAAGAATTAGATTGGTTTTTAAAAAACATGTAAAGAGTATGGCCCAAAATCGCGATACAGTGTGGAGTTACTAAGACTTTGGAGTCATTACTCATCTTAGATTTTGTATGATTTTAAAAGAATCGCTGAAATATGCCTGTCATCTAAACAGCAAACTGAATGGGAAATGTACTATTCAGAAGGCATAAAAACCAAATTATATAGCCCGAATGGTACGAAAAAGCAAGTGGCAGGTGTTACTCTATCATATGAATTATTGATGGCAGAAAATCAATTTGCAAATATTCAGACACAAGTAGCTTTACCTAAAGAAATCTTAAATTTAATCAGGGATATTGCATTGTCAACATGAGAAAAAATTGATTCTAACAGCATTGGTAGAGGAAACTTTTTAAAAATTACCCAAGGTCACTATACAAGATACAAGAGCCACCCACTGAGTGGGAGAAACTATTCACCCAATACCCATCAGATAAGGGGCTAATCTCCAAAATATACAAGGCACTGACAGAACTTTACAAGAAAAAAACATCTAATCCCATCAAAAAATGGGGAGAAGAAATGAACAGACACTTTGACAAAGAAGAAATACAGATGGCCAAAAGACACATGAAAAAGTGCTCCACATCACTAATCATCAGGGAGATGCAAATCAAAACAACGATGAGATACCACCTCACACCACAGAGAATGGCACACATCACAAAGAATGAGAATAAACAGTGTTGGCGGGGATGTGGGGAGAAAGGAACTCTTATCCACTGCTGGTGGGAATGCCATCTAGTTCAACCTTTATGGAAAGCGATATGGAGATTCCTCCAAAAACTGGAAATCGAGCTCCCATACGATCCAGCTATACCACTCCTAGGAATATACCCTAGGAACACAAAAATACAATACAAAAACCCCTTCCTTACACCTATATTCATTGCAGCACTATTTACCATAGCAAGACTCTGGAAACAACCAAGATGCCCTTCAACAGACGAATGGCTAAAGAAACTGTGGTACATATACACAATGGAATATTATGCAGCTGTCAGGAGAGATGAAGTCATGAAATTTTCCTATACATGGATGTACACGGAATCTATTATGCTGAGTGAAATAAGTCAGAGAGAGAGAGAAAAACACAGAATGGTCTCACACATTTATGGGTTTTAAGAAAAATAAAAGACATTCTTGCAATAATAACTTTCAGACACAAAAGAGAAAAGAGCTGGAAGTTCCAGCTCACCTCAGGAAGCTCATCACAAAGAGTGATGAGTTTAGTTGGATAAATAACTACATTTTGAACTGTCCTAATAATGAGAATGTATGAGGGAAATTGAGAACCTGTTTAGAGTACAGGCGGGGGTCGGGTGGGGAGGAGGGAGACTTGGGACATTGGTGATGGGAATGTTGCACTGGTGATGGGTGGTGTTAAAATAAAAAAAAAATTACCCAAGGCCCTTATGAGTCAAATACAGAGTTTGTAGGTAAGATTAAAGATGCTTTGAAGTTACAAGTTGAAGATGAGGAGATGAAAAACTTCCTAGTAAAATTTTTGGCTTATCATAATGCAAATTCGTCCTGTAGATTAATATTGAATGCATTAAATAAAAAGGCAGATGTGAAAGATTTCCTTTATGCCTGTCGAAATGTCTATGGGGAAGCCTAATCCCCACCCCACTTAGACTCAGTAAAAACCTCCCCAGTTACCAAGGAAATGATGCCTTACTCCCCTCGGGGACAGGACACTTTCTTTAAACCAGGTCTTTGCCCAAAATGCAAAAGGGGTCACCACTGGGCGAAAGATTGCAGATCCAGAAACCTCATTGATAATAACCTAAGTAGAGGTTTCAACACAATCCCCAGGAGGCAAATCGCCTGCTACCATTGTGAAAAACAAAGTCATATCAAAAGAAATTGCCATTTCCTTATAAATTTAGCTCCTCAAGGACACACATACAAGATGCAGGAAACATCCACAGGGCCTCCCCTCAGGCCCTTCCAAATCAGGGTCAAAGCTCACAGACAATAATCCTTTTAAGCCCAGCCCAAGAAAATTAATCACAATAAGAAAATTAATTCACTCCATATCAGGGAGTGCCAGATTAGACATATTATGCCCAGAGGACATTACAATTTACCCAGGAGCATGCCCTTACATGTTAGAAACTAGTATTGTAGGCCCGCCACCCCCAGATACTATGGGTTTGATTCTTGGCAGAAGTTCCCTCAACATAAAGGGTATATCAGTAATCACTGGTGTCATTGACTCAGATTCTATGGTAGAAATCATTGTAGTTATTACTCTACCAGTTATATGTACCTTTAAAAAAGGAGAAGCGATTGCCTAGACAGTAATAGTGCCTTATGTCAAATTTGGGACTTCAGATAAGACTAAAATTGGAGGTTTTGGAAGCACAGATCCAGGGGCTGCTAAAAACCCAATCATGGCTCTGGTTACTTAATTTAAAGATGAACACCCAATGATCAATCTTCACTTGGAAGAGCAACGCTTTGATGGAATGATAGATACAGGTGCTCAGGTTACCGCAATTTCTGATAAAAATGGCCAGAAAATTGGCCTCTTCAGGAAATCCCATATTCGCTAGAAGGATTAGGAGGCCTAAACTCCTGTCTGTTGAATATGAGGACTATGATATTTTATGGCCCAGAAAATCAAAAAGCAATAATCAGACCTCACGTTGGCCCATTTTCACCATCCCTGTGGGGCCGTGACCCACACAAACAGTGGAAAGTAGAATTCCACATCCCATTAGCTCCAGAAGAGCCCAAACCTTCTTTTGATTTAAAAACCCCATATTTTTAGTAGGGGCCACTACCATAAAAACACCAGCACAAATAAAAATAAAATGAAAATCTGACAAACCAATTTGAACAGGTCAGTGCCCCCTTAAAACTGATAAATTAAAGCTGCTGACAAAATTAGTGGAGGAACAGCTAAGTTTAGGACATATTGAACCATATTTTTCACAATAGAATTCATCTATATTCACTATAAAAAAGAAATCCGGTAAATGGAGACTTTTGATGGATCTTAGAGCTGTAAATTTATCCATGATACCTATGGGAAAATAGCAGACTGGTTTACCATCACCTGTAGTTACTCCAAAGGAATGGCCACTAATTATAATTGATCTGAAAGACAGCTTCTACCATATTCCTATCCACCCAGATGATAAAAAACGTTTTGCATTCTCAGTTTCTTCTCTCAATAATACCCATCCCTGAAGATATTTCCAATGGACTGTTCTCCCCCAAGGTATGCTGAATTCAACAACAATGTGTCATTTTTTGTAGATAAGGTTTGGAGCCCTGATCATGAAAAATTTCCTCATCCATGATATTTCATTATTCAGATGATATCTTGATCACAATGAACAATGAAACAGATTTACAGGACTTATACTCTTATGTTATTGACTGTTTACAAACAGCAGGACTGAAAATAGCTTTAGAAAAAATACAGATAATGCTACTATATCAATATTTGGGTTTTATTTTTGACCGGATGTCAATACATCCATAAAAATTTCTATCAAAAAAGAAAACCTCAGACGCTTAATGATTTTCAGAGACTTTTAGGTGACGTAAATTGGCTCTGCCCTGCACTAGAAATCTTAAATGCAGAATTATCTAATTTGTTTAAAACGTTGGAGGGTGACCCTGCTTTAGATAGCCCGAGAAACTTAACAACAGCTGCCAAAAATGAATTGGACATCTTCTTAAGCAGATTACAAAAATAGTTTCTCTTAAGATTCATCCCAGAAGAAAAGGTAATTCTGTTAATCGTCCCTACTATTGAAACCCCCACAGGGGCTTTGATGCAACAGTCAGGACCTTTGGAATGGGTTTATTTATATAAAAAACAGCCTTGCTTAGTTGACCCCTACTTGCAACTTATTTCAGAGATTATTATCAAGGGAAGACTCAGATCTATATCTTTACTAGGTTTTGACCAGATATAATAATTTTGCCAATACCAAAAAAGGAAATTGAGTCAATATTGCCTCTTAATGAATCTCTACAAAGGGCCCTCTCATATTTCACAGGAGAAATATCCTCCCTTTATCCAGCAGGAAAAACTTGGGACTTTTTAAAGAAAACTCAGTTTGTTATTTCTTCAATTGTTTGGGATTCCCCTATTCCCACTACCAAGGTTTTTTACATCGATGAATCCCAAAATGGAAAAGGAGGAATAACTGGAGTCAACATTAATATGACCATAGATACCAAATATAAATCTGCACAGAAAGTTGAATTAGCAACATTAATTTACCTATTAGGGGCCCAGAGAGATAGCACAGCGGTGTTTGCCTTGCAAACAGCCGATCCAGGACCAAAGGTGGTTGGTTCAAATCCCAGTGTTCCATATGGTCCCCTGTGCCTGCCAGGAGCTATATCTGAGCAGACAGCCAGGAGTTACCCCTGAGCAACGCCGGGTGTGGCCCAAAAACAAAAAAAAAAAAATTTACCTATTAGAAAATGTATCTGAAGCCATGAATATAGTTTCTGATTTTTTGTATGTGGTAAATTTATGTCATGTGATAGCCACTGCTTCCCTTAACACCAATAACCCGATCATACAGAACTTACTTAAATGATTACAGCAGCTTCTTCAAAAATGAACAGAGCCCATCTTCATCACGCATATTAGAGCCCACTCAGGTCTTCCAGGACTGATGGCTCAAGGAAATAAAACTGCTGACTTGCTAGCAATGCCTATATTTAAATCACCTGTAGAGGAACATTCAGCCCTACACATAAATGCTCTCCGTTTACATGTGAATTACCAAATTCCATGGAGGCAAGCTAGAGAAATTGTAGAAAACTGCAACATATGTGCACCGTTAACAAAAAAAGACTCACATAGCAAGAGCAAACCCAAGAGGCACAGTCTAACAAACTTTGGCAAATGGATATAACTCAAACAGATTTATTTCCAAGAAAACCTTATCTTCATGTTGTGGTGGACACTTATTCTCTGTTTATGTGGGCAATTCACATGTCTTCTCAAAAATCTAAGGCTGTTTGTAGTTTTATTTTACAATGTTTTTCTGTGATGGGTATTCCATATTCTATAAAAACTGATAATGGGCCAGCCTATGTTAGCAAAACTTTTGAATTTTTTTGTAAAGAATGGCAGGTAAGACATCTGAAAGGAATTCCTTACAATTGTAGGGGACAGGCCATTGTAGAAAGGACTCACAGAACCTTAAAAATTAAATTACAAAAAAAATAGAAAAAGAGGTTTACCACCAACGGATTTGCTATCTTTGACTCTTATCACACTAAATTACTTAAACTTACCCCCAAGGGGAAAGTTACACTGCAGCGGAAAGATATTTTAAAGAAGATATTCAGAGACAAGAAACAACCCATAAACCTATTTGGATCAAGGAGGATGAAAAATGGATAGCTGGATATCTTCTCCTAAGAGGAAGGGGTTATGCCTATGTTTCTACAAATGACAACCCTCCCCAAAAATTTTGGGTCCCATTACGCCTTGTTAGAAATCAGGCTAGCACAAATGATCAGGTTCAGACTATATACTCCCCTTAAGAGCAAAAACAGAATACTCCAGACAATAACAGCAGTAATATTGCTGAGGTCTCTGGGGCAGAGAACAAGGTTTTACCTGTCACACACCATACATTGAGTGAGACTGATGGTAGTGATAAACCCTTACACTCCAAGATGCAAAAGGGAAGACAGGAACCTGTCTTAACTGGGCTCCAAAATATAGGAAACTCTTGCTACATGAACTCAATATTGCAATGCTTGTATAATATTTCAGACTTGACTCAGTATTTTCATCAAGATCATTATAAAAAGGATATTAAGAAAATTCAATGGGGCATGAAGGTAAATTAGCCAAAGAATTTGGTTGGCTCATCAAAACCATGGAAAATGGATTTCATAGATATATTAACCCTGAAAGCTTCAAAGTAACAATTGGTTTACTTAACGACCAGTTTGCTGGACACAAGCAGCAGGATCCACATGAACTACTGTTGTTTCTAATAGAGGGACTACATCAGGACTTGCTTACTGTAAATCTAATGACAGACAAAACTACACATCTTATGGAAAATGAAAATTATGAACAATTTAGTCCAGAACACCAAAAGGCTCACAAATCTATTATTTATGATCTCTTTCAAGGACAATTCAAATCTATACTACAGTGTCTCACATGCCACCAAAAGTCTGAGGTTTATGAGACATTTGTTCACTTGTCTCTGGCTGTTACATCTACAGATAAATTTACAGTACAGGAATGCCTCTCTGAATTTTTTAGAGAAGAAGAATTAAGGGATGACAACAAAGTTCTGTGCAACAGCTGCAAAACTAGAAGGGATTTTTCAAAGAAAACGTACTTATGGAAACTGCCACCAGTACTTATAATACACTTGAAAAGTTTTGCTTTTGATGGCAAACAAATAAAAAAATTGCACACTTATGTAGATTTTCCTTTAGAAGACCTCAATTTAGTAGAATTCACTTCAGAGACTAAAAGCAAGATTAGGAAATACAACTGATCATCAATGTCAAACCATTATGGTAAAGTTCACCATGGACACTGTACTTCATACTGTAAAATTGCTGCAAAACAACACAGGATCAATTTTGATGACAAGAAGATCAAAAAAGTCTCTAATACATTGGTGTAATCCACAGCAGCATATATCCTGTTTTATACTTCTTAATTAAAGGTCTACAATGAAAACCATATAATCATTTCACTTACTTATCAGTTGCTATTAATGCTCTAGAATTCTTTTCACAGGCATGATCAATGAATATAGATTGAAAATCATGGACCCCCAATGTGTTTCCTTGTAGGATGGATTTATGTCTTAATTTCATTATTGCTCTAGGTCTCAGTTAATCATGAAATCTTACAATTTAATTTAGTCAAGGTTCACCTGAAAGAAAAATTTCTCATCATATTAATGTTGTTTTACTTTCTAGGTATACTCATTTAACGACTTTCACTCTTTTTATTTTAACATAATTGCTTTATTTCTCTCAATTTAGGTTTTAAGATGCTGACATAATGATAATTTTTAGGTGG
The DNA here is from genome assembly GCF_024139225.1 of Suncus etruscus. NCBI lineage: Eukaryota > Metazoa > Chordata > Mammalia > Eulipotyphla > Soricidae > Suncus > Suncus etruscus. The sequence continues at coordinate 93,484,227 of NC_064850.1, read as the reverse complement.
ACTTTCTTCACAGTGCTTCTTGCCTATGATTGATTATCATAGAGTTACTGTTATACATAACTTTGTATATATACTGTTATACACTTATAGTAGAGTTTTCCATGTTTGTATTATGCATGAAATTCTCTTTCAAATCTGCTCTGCTCTGCCATAAAAATTTTTTTTGAATTTTAAATGATTTATCTAAACAGTTGCCGGCTATTACATTTATAGGTGCTTTTAGTTGATTCAGCTGAATTCTCTTTTCTTTTGATCTATTTTGGATCCTTTCAAACAAATATTATTTTGTATGAGTGAGTGTTATGGCCATATTTTTTGTGAAGTCTGTATGTGTATGTCCTGTTCAGTGTCTGTTTTGTATATTTTGTATATAGTTCCCTTTTTCCTAACTTTATCTTCCTTCCTAACTTTATCTTCCCCAATTTCGTCTTCCTTATCCTTCCTTCCCAGTTCTTAACATTTAATTCTCAGGATTCCCTTCACATGTGCAACTCATCTCCTTCACCCACAACTACAAGCCTCCTGATCTCGGCCTGAGGAAGAGATTCGTGACTGTTGAAGTTTTGTACCATGTTTGCTGCAAACTTGTTGGAAATGAAGCCACCTGGAATTTGTCTCACAATACATCCCCAGAGAAAAGATCCATGAATAAGACCCACAATCTCTGGATCCCAGTTAAACTGTGCTATCTAAATTTCTGGTTTTCCATCCACATACACAGTGCTATCATTGATCATTTCTACAATGGCTACCCCAAGATTGCACCGATCCCAAAGGAAATGCAGAAACACAACCAACTCATGATGGCTTTAACCCATTTTTCCAGACCCATCAAGTGTCTTTTGATGGTCTTCTCAGAGTTCCAGACCCCCCATCTTTACAGATTGGTATTGGACTCTGTAGAAATTTCACCTTTTGTATTTTTCTTATAATTGTAAGCCTTTGAATTTATATTTGGTACTACACTTCTTTTGACTATTGTAATTAATGTTTTTCTATTTTAGTTTTCAATCTTAGGAATTGATGTTGTATTACATTAAGGTTTTGCTTTCTTGGCTTTAGGTTAGTGGGTTAGATATTGTTGTCTATAATTTCCTAAATAATATTTTTGTCTGGTCTTAGGGCTTTTCGCATGGGTGCATCATAGGTAAAATACTAGGTTTATAGGAAGTTCCATCCATTTTGGATGGGCCCTCAAGTTGTTTATTTACACAGGGAGGGTCTCTGCCTTAAACATTTTGTTTTGGTTTGTGACTTAGGCTCCCATCTATAAATTAACGACCTTATTGGTACATCAATTTTGGACATCATATGGACTTCAGCCTGGATTAAGAACTTGGATTAAGTTCAGAAGCCTATTGATCATCATTGCAGTGGCACCCATTGTACAGGGGGTATATGCTTCTTCCTCTAAAATAAGGGCCTAATTCAATGACCTCAATGATGGGCTTTTTGGTCTACCTGGACTTGAATGAAAATGGATTCGGAGAGAACGCATGAAGATAAGGCATTTGCCTCACATGCAGAAGGTCATTGGTTCAAATGCTGGTATCTTCCAGGAGCGATTTCTGAGCGTGGAGCCAGGAGTAACTCCTGAGCACTGCCAGGTGTGATCCAAAAACCAACAACAACAACAACAACAAATAAAGTAAAGGTGCTTCTTCTCGCCTGCTACACAACCTTTCTGGCGTCTCTTTAAAGGATCTATGTCCATCTTAGATTTATCTTCTCAGGAGCTTGTAGTTGATTTCTTGATACATGTTTCTGGTTTTAGACACCCTGTGTTTAGGTTAGAAGTTTTTCTTTACATTTTCCTGTGATACGCTTATGCAAATAGCCGCTCTTTTATTATTGACTAGTTTTTCCTTTAATAATTGTAGATAATATTGTTCGTTTACTAAAAACAAATGGGGGAATTGTTGTGTATGTAAACATTTTATGGGATTATTATGTTACTGACCCTACCCTGATCAGTGATTGTGCTCTACCCTAGGGTGTGACCTGGCATTCTGCCCCACCCTAGGGTGGTAACTGATTCTGCTTCCACCATTGGTTGGTATCTGATCCCACCATTGGGAGGTACCTGATTCTGGGGGATAAAAACAAGGGTCTGTAGAAGTCGAGAGGCTTTTTGCTGGAACTAAGGCTGAGACTTTGGACTTCAGTCTTGTCCACCGAATAAAGCTAATATTTCCACAAGCCTGACTGAGAGCTGTTTACCCGCCGTTTCACCTAAGAACCGAAGGCTGGATGGGGTGGCAGACGTGTGCTCCAAGCTGGAAGGGAAAGACCTCATCCTCCATCCCTCCATCAGTCAACCTCTTCAGCATCTATACCTGTAATTTGCATAAATATATTACACTGTAACATATTTTATAACTGATGGAGTCAATTTTGAGAATCAGAAGCTGTAGAGATTGCTGCAGTGGTATATACAGAATATTTGTTTTTGTTTTGGGGTCAAGTCTGATGGTGCTCAGAGGTTAATCCTGGCTCTGAGTTCAGAAGTAGCTCGGGAAACCATAGGGATGATGGGGATTGAATCTGGGTTCTTCCAGGGTTGACCTCGTGCAAGGCAAATGCCCTACTGCTGTGCTATAGCTCCAGCCCCTCATAATATTATGGTTATCTAAAACAAGATTTTTTATTGCTGCCAATGTGCACTAATGACTGCTAATTGACTATAATCAACCATCTTCACAAAAGCCATATTTAGTAATATTATGGACAATGTCCTATGCATCATTACATAAAAATAAGGTATTCTAGGAAGTTTCTATTGCATCATAGCCAACTTGTTAGTTCCCAGGTAAAAAGGAAGAGAGAAGCAAGAAAACAGCTTTTTAAATAAGTAATTTTTATGGAATGAAGAGAAGTGACAGTGAAAAGTCTTGGTCTAGGAAAGAAAAAATGTTTGCTGTTGGAAGAAGTGACACTAATAGCAATTACTTGTGCCTTAAGAGAATTTACAGTTGCATAATATATCAAAGATCAATGAGTTAAGATATACAATTAAGAAACTTATACGTTAAAGATATCTATGCCTTAGAGGAATATGGTGATGATTTTATGAGCTAATTATAATAAAGTATTTTTTAAAAAGTTAATTTTTATCAAGTATATTTACATTTTATCCAGGATGGTTAAATTAAAACCAGAAAAGGAAGGGAATTTTACTTTTTTTACCTCTCATCTATAAAGCATTATCATATCCTATTGCCCAGGATATCGCTCCTTGTTTTCCCATTAAGAATTTGAACAGTTGTAACATACAGGACCTTTGCAGGTATAATTCATATTTATCATTACTTAAGAAAGCAAGCACTTCTGGTGCAGTGTTTCCTAGCCAGAGAGCTTTGATTTAGGCATTCTGTGAAAACCCAAACCTGATTTTATATTTTAATATGTTTAAGCTTTTTTTTGTTTGTTTGTTTTGGAGTCACACTCAGAAATGCTCAGGGGTTGCTCCTGGCTCTATGCTCAGAAATCGCTTCTGGCAGGCTTGGGGACCATATAGGATGTCGGGATTCGAACCACCGACCTTCTGCATGCAAGGCAAACACACTACATCCATGCTATCTTTCTGGCCCATGTTTTAACTATTTTAATGTGTTACCTTTCTATAAAAATTTGTTTAAAAAATCTCCTTTTACATGTAATATTAGATATAGCAATGTCTCTTAGAAACAAAATAAAAATCTGAAAAATGTTGGCTATATGGAATATACAACTCTCTTTTACCTTCTGAGTTTGGGCAATTCCTTGTTCCTGAATATCATTTTCTTATCTATAAAAGAACAATTTTAATTTAAAGTAATTAATAGAAGAATAACATACAAAATAGAAAATGTTTCTTTTTTAACTAAACACTTTATTTATTTAAACACTATGGTTTCAAAGTTGTCCATGATTGAGTTTCAGTCATACAGTGCCCATTTCCCACCACTGATGTCCCCAGTTTCCCTCCTGCCCTTCTTCCTGCTTGCTTATAGAGAAGACATTTAACTCATCTCTTACTCTCTCATTCTCTCTTTCTCACCCTTTTTCCATTTTTGACACTGTGGTTTGCACTAATGTTAATCAACGAGTATCTTGAATATCACTTTATTTTCTCTCAGTATTTCTTTTCCATTGTCATTGTTATAGTGGTCCCTTCTCTGCGCTAACTGCACTGCTCTACTATTTGTGGCAATCTTCCTACCTGAGGGTTCTCCTGACCCTCTGGATATTATTGTTGTATGTTCCCTCTTATATCCTAAAATGTTTTCCTTTCTTACTTCTTATATATCCTATACCAATCATTTCAATTTCACAATAAAATATATATTTTGATTATTTCATTCCATGAGTAAAAATAATTTTTGGTGTCTGTTTTTATAGCTTTCATCTAGCGACCAAACCCTCTGTGTCATATAACATGATTATATACATGGTATCTAAAATTTCTCCTTCATTCTCCAGAAAATAAAATGCCAAATTCGAAATGTAAATTAATAGAAGAAGTTAAAATGATTGTGCAAAGTGGAAATTAAGCATTGACAAAAATAAGCCATTGTCAATGTGTGTCTGTGACCAAATGTGACAATTGTCTTTGAGAATGAGTCCTCTGTTTGGAATGACAACATTTTGGATTCTATTAAAATGCATCACTTAGATTTGGAGTACATATCAATTTGATTGCATCACTTAATATTTAAGGTTGTGTGTGTAGATGTGTGTGTGTGTAACCTAAATATGCTTTTGTACTCTCTTGGAATATTTCTAGATTTTTATGTGGATGATGGAGAACACAAAGTGGAAAACAAATTCCCCACCCTCAACACCCATAGCTTTCCAGATTTTGGATCATCACAAAACAACAATTCAGTTTTGAATTCTTTATTATTTCTTCTGAATTGCAGAGATTCGCAAACCATACATAGTTCCTGGAATGATTTTTCTATTAGATAGTTATCTTTTTATTTGATTTTATATAGAACGTATGTCTCTTATTGAATACACACTTTGAGGTAGAAGTTATCTGATGAAAGTAAACAGAGATGAAAGTCACTCAGTCACACTGATTTCTTTGGATTCTTCCAAGCTCACTTATATAGAGACTTATATCCACTTACACTGGTTGAAGTAACTTTGCTAGAACTGAAAAAGAATAAAGGAAATAAGTGAGATTTATATTGGAAAGAATTTACCCAACCAAAATTTAGCAAACAAGAGCAATGACCTGATTATTCATTACAAGTCCCAGATGACAATTAGTGTTTTGATGCCTCCAAAAAGAGCAACAGTTCTGTCACTGTCACCATCACTGGGGTCACAGGCTTTCTCCCTCCACAGCACTGCACATTTAAGCTGCATTCATGTTCCAACATTAATATTGTCCTCATGAACCTGTAGCATTTCTCTCTGATGGGTTTCAAATTCAACAAAAGTTTGTCCACTACAAAGATGAAAGCTGCTGCGATAAAGAAAATTAAAAGAATCAGGCTTTCTTTCTACTGGGAATTGAACTATTTTTACTAAGCCCCACACATACCAGTTTTGGAAGACTTGACAACTGAAACAAATGATGACAAAGCAAATTCACTCTTACATTTAGAACTGATAAAAATACAAAATAATTTAAGGAAAAAGCTTATTTTTAAGTCTTGTTTCTCTCATAAAAACTTATCACTCTAAAAATGTCCATAACATTTTTCTGTGAACTTTTTAGCACCAAATGCAATAATCTTTTAATGTTTCTGATGCCTGTTTTTATATATTTATTGGCCTGATGTTTTATAATTTACATGTTTTAAAATATATTCAAAATAAAATGTAGGGAATAATTTATTGGCAATCATGAGAATTTAATAAATGAGTTATTTATAAAATAAATTAATCAGCATTATCCAAAGAAACAGAATATGTGCATATGTGTGTTAAATGTGTGTATGTATATTCATGAACTATATACCTATACTTCTAGAAAAGTATGAATAGAAGTGTACATTTAAAATACAGAGATATGCTATACTGTGTTACATTAACAAATTTAAAGGAAGGGAAGACATAATTTTTTATGCTCATATGTGTTTTAGCAGTACAATTTCATGATCTTCAAAGAATATTTAACTAGCATTTAACTAGCACCAACTACCACTGTCCCTCTACCACAGATCGAGGCCTTATTCTATTTAATTCCCACTTCTATGCTATCCATAGCTTTGCTATTAGAGACTATGTTTTTGTCTGTTGGCTTTAAACTATTTCTATTTATTAATAATTTATTTTATTTTTTATATGTTCTAAAATAAATGTGGGTTAAGTTGTGTGTCTCAAAGTTAGAGCTCCTATCACAGATGGTGGAATGACCTGGGTTCAATCTCTAAGGCACATCAGAAATGAAACAAGTACATGTATATTATTTTTAATACAATGAGATACACGTGCAAAGAAAGCCAGAAATAAAAATTTGGATTTTGGGGGCTGGAATTACAGCACAGTGGTAGGCTGTTTGCCTTGCACACGGCTGATCCAGGACAGGCCTTGGTTTAATCCTCAGCGTCCCATATGGTTCCCCGAGTCAGGAGAGACATCTGAGTGCATAGGCAGAAGTAACCCCTGAGTGTCATAGGGTGTGACCCCAAAAGTGAAAACAAAATGGATTTTGTTTCATAGAGATACATTTAGTAGTCCTGTGAAAATAGGACCATCTTAGCAATTCTTAGCCATAGGTTCTTTGTTTGAATCATGTAGTGATTGGGACTAGAGGGCCACACTCAATTCCTTGCTGTTAGGTGGACCGTGCATTTCTTTGGATCAAATCCAAGGTATTGGGCCACAAATATGGTCTACCACTTGGGCTTTCTCTCTCACCTCAAAACAATTAGACTTTTTTTTCTTCGCTCTTTGTTTTTGTTTGTAGGCCATATCTAATAATCCTTTGAGAACTATTGTGTTATAGTTCATAACCTGGTCTCCCACATCCAAAGCATAACTTTGAGCTCATTCTCTAGCCTCCAATTTTATTATTATTATTATTATTATTATTATTATTATTATTATTATTATTATTATTTTCTTGGTTACGCCTGGATATGCACTCAGAAATAGCTCTTGGCTTGGCGGACCATATGGGATGCTGGGGTACCTAAATGCTTTCAGTTGTAAGCTAGTGCACACAAGGCAGAAGTCTTACAGCTTGCGCTACCACTACAATCCCTCCAATTTTAATTTTTAAATAAAAATTTGAACTTAAATGATACTATTTAAACTTTAAGACGATGTAAGGATGTGAGTTTTGTTTTTATTGTTTTACTTGGATCCTTTTGAGTTCTTAAGAAAAGTATCGAGATGCCAGCACCCTTCTGCCTCTCTACTCTGCTGTCCTGCATTTTCGGCCTGATTTCACCCTTGGTGCGGCTCATCAGCCAGCCTGCCTTCCTGTGAGCTTTCCGGGGAGTCTGCCTTCCCGTGAGCCTTCCGTGGAGGTGAGTCGACACGCCCAGAAAGGGAGGAGCCACTGAACTTCGCTGGATCTCAGATACCAGCACACTTCTGCCTCTCTACTCTGCTGTCCTGCATTTTTGGCCTGATTTCATCCTGGGTGCGACCCATCTGCCAGCCTGCCTTCCTGTGAGCCTTCCGTGGAGGTGAGTCGACACGCCCAGAAAGGGAGAAGCCAGAGGAGCAATGTTGCTCCGCTCCCCTTCGTGACGGTGCACAGCATTTAGCCGATGAATACAATCACAACACGTAGAAAAACACGCAGTACTAGTGTGACAATGGGGAAACAACACGGGCCAGTGCCAGACATAGAGAATGAAGATGGCAACTCTGATGACTTGAACATGACCAACCACCTAGTCAGTCTCTCAGATAAGGAGTTTAGAGTTGCAATATGGAACATGTACAAAGAACACAAACAAAGTATAGAAGAGAAAACTAAAAAGAATCAGGAGAATATGAAGATAGAAATGAGAAAACTCCAAACAGAAATTTCAGATCAAATAACAGGTCTGAGAAACTCAGTAGATGAATTGAAGAAAAACATGTTTGAGATTTCCCACAGGTTAACAGCAGCTGAGGATAGAATCAGTACACTGGAAGATGAGATACATAACAATTACATACAGCAGAAAAAAATTGGAAAAAAGCCTCAAAGCAAATGATCAAACAATGGAAAAATTACTCAAAGAATGGGAACAGATGAAAATAGAAGTCTATGATAAGCTCAACAGAAACAACTTAAGAATCATTGGAGTCCCAGAGACTCAGGAAGAAAATCTCCAGGAAGAATCAACAGTCAAGAACATCATTAAAGAGAAACTACCAGAGATAATGAATACATGTGATCAAATCCTGCATGCCCGAAGAGTGCCAACTAAAAGAGACCCCAGAAAAAACACCCCAAGACACATCCTAGTCACAATGACGAATCCCATAGATAGAGACAGAATTCTGAAAGCAGCAAGATCGAAAAGAGAAATTACATTCAAGGGAACATCCTTGAGATTTACTGCAGACCTGTCACCAGAAACACTCAAGGCCAGAAGGCAGTGGTGGGACATAGTGACAAAACTCAATGAAATAAATGCTTCGCCTAGAATACTGCACCCAGCAAAACTCACTTTCAGGTTTGAAGGAACAATACATAGTTTCACAGACAAACAACAGCTCAAAAACTTCACAGACTCAAAACCATTCTTAAAAGAAAAACTGAACGGCATACTTTAAGACAAGGCTTACCAACAGACACACCAAACTTTAATATAAAGATGGCACTAACTCCCAGGACAATTCTTTCTCTCAATGTCAATGGACTAAATGCACCAGTTAGGAGACACAGAGTGGCTAAATGGATCAAAAAACTCAATCCAACCTTCTGCTGCCTACAAGAAACGCACCTGAATAGTCAGAACAAACATAGACTCAAAATAAAAGGCTGGAGGAAAATCATCCAAGCAAACAACACCCAAAAAAAAGCAGGAGTGGCCATATTAATATCAGATGATGCAAACTTTATACTTAGGAAAGTTGTAAGGGACAAAGATGGACATTTTGTATTACTCAAGGGATATGTACAGCAGGAAGAAATCACCCTCCTAAACATATATGCACCGAATGAGGGGCCAGCAAAATATTTAATACAACTGTTGACAAATCTGAAAAATAATATCAATAACAACACAATAATTGTGGGAGACCTCAACACGGCATTGTCAACACTAGACAGGTCAACCAGACTGAAACCCAACAAGAATATACTAGACCTGAGGAGAGAAATGGAAGAAAGAGGCCTAGTAGATATATACAGGACACTCCACCCCCAGAAGCCTGGATACACATTTTTCTCTAATGTACATGGGACATTCTCTAGGATAGACTACATGTTAGCACACAAAACATACCTCCATAATATCAAGAGGATAGAAATTTTGCAGGCTGCCTTTGCTGACCACAAAGCCCTGAAATTATATATAAACTACAAAGGGACACAGAAGAAAAATTTTAACACCTGGAAGTTAAATAGCCTCATACTGAATAATCAGTGGGTCCGAGATGAAATCAAAGAGGAAATCAAAACCTTCCTGAAAACAAATGACAATGGAGACACAAATTATCAGAACCTATGGGACACAGCAAAAGCAGTACTGAGAGGAAAATTTATAGCTTTGCAAGCACACATCAGGAAAGAAGGGGCATACCTGAATAGCTTAATGACGCAGCTCATAGAATTAGAAAGTGCTCAACAAAAGGATCCAAAAATAGGGAGGCAGAAGGAAATAACAAAGCTGAGAGCAGAAATCAATGAAGTGGAAACCAGAAAAACCATCCAAAAGATCAACGAAAGCAGAAGTTGGTTCTTTGAAAAAATAAACAAGATTGATAGACCACTGGCAAAACTAACAAAGAAAGAAAGAGAGAGAAACTTGATAACTTGTATTAGGAATGAAAAAGGAGAAATCACTACTGATATGGTAGAGATTCAAAGGGTAATGAGAAACTACTTTGAGAAACTCTATGCCACTAAAAATGAAAACCTGGAAGAAATGGATAAATTTTTGGAATCTTATAATCTTCCACGATTGAATGAAGAGGATGTAGCATATCTAAACACACCCATTACTATTGAGGAAATTAAGAAAGTAATCAAATGTCTGCCCAAAAACAAAAGCCCAGGCCCAGATGGATTTACTAATGAATTCTTTCAAACCTTTCAAGAGGAACTACTACCAATCCTGGCAAGACTCTTTCATGAAATTGAAAAAACAGGAAAACTTCCAAATAGCTTTTATGAAGCCAACATTACCTTGATACCTAAACCAGACAGAGATGCTACGAAAAAAGAAAATTACAGACCAATATCGCTGATGAATGCAGATGCAAAGATCTTCAACAAAATCCTGGCAAATAGGTTTCAATGCCTCATTAAGAAGATCATCCACTATGATCAAGTAGGTTTCATTTCAGGAATGCAAGGCTGGTTTAACATCCGTAAATCTATCAACATAATACACAACATCAATAGCAAGAAAAATAAAAATCACATGATCATATCAATCGACGCAGAGAAAGCATTTGACAAGGTCCAACACCCATTCTTGATCAAAACTCTCGGCAAGATGGGAATGGAATGAACCTTTCTCAATATAGTTAAGGCCATCTACCACAAGCCAGAGGCAAATATTGTCCTCAATGGAGAAAAACTGAAAGCCTTTCCTCTAAATTCTGGCACAAGACAAGGCTGTCCTCTCTCACCACTCCTATTCAACATAGCACTGGAAGTACTCGCTATAGCGATTAGGCAAGAAAAGGATATCAAGGGAATCCAGATAGGAAAGGAAGAAGTCAAGCTCTCACTGTTTGCAGATGACATGATACTCTACTTAGAAAACCCCAAAGACTCTACCAAAAAGCTTCTAGAAACAATAGACTCATATAGCAAGGTGGCAGGCTACAAAATTAACACACAAAAATCAATGGCCTTTCTATACACCAATACTAATAAGGAAGAAATGGACATTAAGAAAACAACTCCATTCACTATAGTGTCACACAAACTCAAATATCTTGGAATCAACTTGACTAAAAATGTGAAGGACCTATACAAGGAAAACTATAAAACTCTGCTCCAAGAAATAAGAGAGGACACGTGGAAATGGAAGCACATACCCTGCTCATGGATTGGCAGGATTAACATCATTAAAATGGCAATACTCCCCAAAGCACTGTACAGATTTAATGCGATCCCACTAAAGATACCCATGACATTCTTCATTAAGTGGACCAGGCACTTTTGAAATTTATTTGGAACAATAAACACCCTCGAATAGCTAAAGCAATCATTGGGAAAAAGAATATGGGAGGAATTACTTTCCCCAACTTTAAACTTTACTACAAAGCAATAGTTATCAAAACAGCATGGTATTGGAATAAGGACAGGCCCTCAGATCAGTGGAATAAGCTTGAATACTCAGAGAATGTTCCCCAGACATACAATCACCTAATTTTTGATAAAGGAGCAAAAAATCCTAAATGGAACAAAGAAAGCCTCTTCAACAAGTGGTGTTGGCACAACTGGGTAGCCACTTGCAAAAAATTGAACTTAGACCCCCAGCTAACATCATGTATGAAGGTAAAATCCAAATGGATTAAAGACCTCGATATCAGCCCCAAAACCATAAGATATATAGAACAATACGTAGGTAAAACACTCCAGGACATTGAGGCTAAAGGCATCTTCAAGGAAGAAACTGCACTCTCCAAGCAAGTGAAAGCAGAAATTAACAGATGGGAATATATTAAGCTGAGAAGCTTCTGCACCTCAAAGGAAATAGTGCCCAAGATACAAGAGCCACCCACTGAGTGGGAGAAACTATTCACCCAATACCCATCAGATAAGGGGCTAATCTCCAAAATATACAAGGCACTGACAGAACTTTACAAGAAAAAAACATCTAATCCCATCAAAAAATGGGGAGAAGAAATGAACAGACACTTTGACAAAGAAGAAATACAGATGGCCAAAAGACACATGAAAAAGTGCTCCACATCACTAATCATCAGGGAGATGCAAATCAAAACAACGATGAGATACCACCTCACACCACAGAGAATGGCACACATCACAAAGAATGAGAATAAACAGTGTTGGCGGGGATGTGGGGAGAAAGGAACTCTTATCCACTGCTGGTGGGAATGCCATCTAGTTCAACCTTTATGGAAAGCGATATGGAGATTCCTCCAAAAACTGGAAATCGAGCTCCCATACGATCCAGCTATACCACTCCTAGGAATATACCCTAGGAACACAAAAATACAATACAAAAACCCCTTCCTTACACCTATATTCATTGCAGCACTATTTACCATAGCAAGACTCTGGAAACAACCAAGATGCCCTTCAACAGACGAATGGCTAAAGAAACTGTGGTACATATACACAATGGAATATTATGCAGCTGTCAGGAGAGATGAAGTCATGAAATTTTTCTATACATGGATGTACACGGAATCTATTATGCTGAGTGAAATAAGTCAGAGAGAGAGAGAAAAACGCAGAATGGTCTCACACATTTATGGGTTTTAAGAAAAATGAAAGACATTCTTGCAATAATAACTTTCAGACACAAAAGAGAAAAGAGCTGGAAGTTCCAGCTCACCTCAGGAAGCTCATCACAAGGAGTGATGAGTTTAGTTGGATAAATAACTACATTTTGAACTGTCCTAATAATGAGAATGTATGAGGGAAATTGAGAACCTGTTTAGAGTACAGGCGGGGGTCGGGTGGTGAGGAGGGAGACTTGGGACATTGGTGATGGGAATGTTGCACTGGTGATGGGTGGTGTTAAGAAAAAAAAATATTGTTATTCAATAATGGAATACAATGTATATACAATATATTATTATATACAATACATTGCATTATAAATTTTAAAGAAAAAAAAAGAAAAGTATCAAATTTTAAAAATAAAGTTTAAATATTCAAGCATCCCAAGATTTAATTTAAAATGATTTAATATATTCTTTGTATGGTTCAATATTTTGCCCCATGTTAAACAAAAAATTAATCTTTAACTTATTCATAATTGCTCAAGTATTTGCATATTATTAAATGTTTGACTTCAAGTAATAGTTCAGTATGTAATTGTAAGTGAAACAAGATAAAATAAACCTGTAGTGTCAACGAATACCATCAAATCCAAATTAAGTAATTAATGATATATAGATTGATCATAAAAGCTCCCTGGATGTGATGCTATAAAAAGAGATTAGTTACTTTGGGTAACAAAGTTGGGCATTTAAAAGCATTGTTTGTAGAAAGACAATGTCATATATAACAGAACTCATCCATGAATACATAGATGCTTCATTATTTGTGACTGACTGATTAAAAATGTGGATGATATCCTGACAATGAAGAAATTGGGAACAACTTGACCTAAGAGCAAGTTATCCTACCTCACCAGCTAACGATAAGATAAAATCAGAAGACTTGTCACCCTTTGGTCTGTGCAAAAGCCAAGATCGCGATAGCTGATAGAACCATGAGTGGGCAGTATGTATCCTGGGACCAATAAAAAAGCCCTAGTCTAAGGTTCGATCTACGACCTGCACTACAACCATAATCTTTAATTCTAGAGGTCTTACTGAGTGGGTCTTCTGGAAACATAACCAAAGACACTATCCCAGGCTACATCCTAGGATCAGCGCAAGGATCAAGACCACCAACCACAAAAGATGGATTAAAATGACACTGATGGAACAGAAATTCTAGAACACAAAGAAAGATTTCATCATAAGCTCCATCCTTGACCTGTGCAGAGACAGAGATCTTTAGATACAGAGACCTGATTTTATCACCCAGGACAGAGCAGAAGTCTTCATACACCACAAAAGCACCAACAGGAAAGTAAATGAACTAGAAAGGAGTCTATAGTTAATCCCATGACAATATACTCAATAAAGCCTGTATTTCTTATGCCAAGGGAATTTCTTTTTGAATGACCACAATGTTTACTGTGCCTATGCAGGAGGGGGGAAAAAAGACAAAAAGCACAAACTAATTTTTTTTATTTATTTATCTAGTTTTTGTTGATTTCTTTGATTTGGTGTGAATAGTGAACTTGTTTTCTCCATTTTTATTTTCTTTTCTTTCCTCTTTTGCTCTTCTTCTTCTTCCGTATTGTGCTCTCTCATGATTTTTTATTTCAAGACCATGACTGTTATGTGATGCCTATTTTTATTGCTGTAGTGCTCACTGAATATTTTATTTGATACTTCTTTTTATACTGTTGTGGTGTTTCACCTTCTTTTTCCCCTTTGTCTTTCAAGCCAGGGATGAGAGCCTGTCTAGAAGGACTCTGCCTGTTTTCGGCTTTTTTGATTTTTACCCCATTTTATTACTTTTCTCTTCTTCAAACAAAACCTTATAACTTGATCTATCTAGTCCCGCCTCCCAATTAGAGGGGGATATAATGGAGGTACCATGACCAAACAGTTGTAAGATCACTAAGTAGTAAGCTAGGCACAGAAGGGGACCACTCATTCTAGCAGCCCTGGGGGTGAGAGTGGAGGATATGGGATGCAGGACAGAACCGGAGGTGAAGGGAGGACAATTCGGTAATGGGAATTCCCCTGATTCAATGTTAATATGTACCTAAAATATTACTGTGAACAATATGTAAGCCACTATGATTAAAATAAAAATTATATTTAAAAAAAGAATGTGGATGATAGAGGACAAAACAATAGTATAGCAGGTAGGTTGCTTTCACTGCAAGCAATCAAACCAGGTTTGATCTATGGCACCCTATATGGTCCTATGAACACTAAAAGTGATTCCTGAGCATACAACCAGTAGTGATCACTAAGAGCCACTGGATGTATTCTCCCAAACAAACAAAATTTCTACCAAAAAAAGGAGAGAAATAATAGTAGTTATTTTTAAGCAGAGCTATTTAAAGACCTAAAATGAAAATTTGAACTCTAGACAGTACGGCAACAAGTATTCTCTCTCTCATTATCTCTTTCTCTCTCTCATATTTATCCTCCACAGCATAATATAAATATAAAGCATATCTGGAAATTCATTCCTAGGATGTTACAAAGAGGCAAAGAGAAGCACTGTTTCTGCTGGAAAAGCAAAGGAGGAAGGAAACTAATAGCCAGGGAAATAGTCCAGACTGGATATTAAACCCAAAAAAAGCACAAACACATGTAACCCTGGAAATAGCACTGGCTGGACAAATGGTAGACTGGAAAAGCCTGTTGAGAAGGAAATTACTGAGAACATTTTAATTCTCCTCCATCATTTGGCTTTGCCATGATTGTTAAAACCACAACATAAGGACAACATTTTATTCACTGTAGGAGAACTTGAGCAAAAAGGTCGCCCCCACCACTATGAAAGTTGAGTTCAATCTATTCCACTCCAGAGGTCTTATGCAGTACTCTTGATGCCTAATTTTATAATTCAAGATTTTTATAAATGAAAGGCCTCATGGATATCTTGATAGTGAATATAAGCAGACAACATTGTCTTGTGCTCCCTGAACAAAAGTCATGATACCAAACCCTAACTTAGTTTCAGTTCAGAAGGTTATAGAATCTGTCCAAAGAGATCAAATTCATCCAAATTTCAACATTTGTTTTTTGCCTGTTTTATTAAATGTAGTACCACCATCCTTCTCTCCACCTACTCTAGTGAAGGCTTATAACTTGCATCTGCAAACAGCCAAAAGGCCTTAGTTCTGTTAGACAAAGGGAAAATGAGGATGGATCAACCACCAAGAAGGGGGCCCTTATATAAATGGTTATTTATAATCATTTATCAACACAATTTAGTTTACAGGATAGGACACACATTTTATATCAGTTTTATACATTAGAGTATAAGGTGATAAATCAGAAGACATGAAAGCATATAAAAACTCACCTGTAAAGCATTAAAAAGGGAAAAATATATGCAAAAGCCCTTGATCATTCTGAACTAACATAATTCTTTTAGTGTGATATTTTAAAAGTAACACAAAACAATTCACATGAGAGAGGAGTAGTATATATGACAAATTTCTTCTGTTGAGTGGTAAAATTTATTTTGTGGTAATGTTGAGTGGTAAAATTCACTTTAAGTGGTAATATAGCATTATAAAGAAGTAAAAAATTTTGGTAGCAATTTTTTAAAAATAATTCATCATAATATATTTATTCTCCAGTATCCTTATTGTTCCCCAGCCACTGCCAAGAGTAACAAGTGAGTGAGACCCTAAAACAATAATAATTATAATAGTAATAATTAATTGAAAATTAAAATTAAATAGAATCTGACAAATTTTCTGGTTTCTGTATAGGAACCATAGAAAGTTCCAAATTATAAACTTAAATGAAAAAATATATACTTTAATTATCTTTATTATTTTAGAATTTTTAATAATATCTTTATTTAAAAACCATGATTACATGATTGTAGTTGGGTTTCAGTCATAAAAAGAGCACCCCCGTTCAACAGAGCACCTCTACTCTCTCCCCCACCTGCCTGTATTCGAGACAGACTTTCCTCATCCCTCTTGACATTGTTATTGATAGTTCTCAGCATAGTTATTTCTCTAACTGCACTCACCTCTCTTTGTGGTGAGCTTCATATCTTGAGCCAGTCCTTCTGGCACTCATCTCTGGGAATTATTTCCATGTCTTTTATTTTTCTTAAAACCCATAGATGAATGAGACTATTCTATATCTATCTCTCCCCTTCTGATTTATTTTACTCAGTGTAATAGATTCCAAGTACATCCATGTATAGAAAAATTTCATGATTTTATCTCTCCTGACAGATGCATAATATTTCATTGTGTATATGTACCATAGTTTCTTTAGCAATCAATCTGTTGAAGGGTATCTTGGTTGTTTCCAGTACCTGGCTATTGTAAATAGTGCTGCAACAAATATAGGTGTAAGGAAGGGATTTTTGTATTGAATTCCTAGGGTCTATTCCTAGGAATGGTATAGCTGGATCAAATGAAAGTTCAATTTACATTTTTTGGGGGGGAATCTCCATATTTTTTTCCAGAAGTGCTGAACTAGATGCTATTCCCATCAGCAGTCAATGAGAGTTCCTTTCTCCTCACATCCCACCAGCACTGATTGTGTTTTGTTTTGTTTTTTTGTGATATATGTCAGTTTTTGTTGTGTGAGATGGTATCTCCTTGTTGTTTTAATTTGCATCTCCCTGATGATTAGTGATGTGGAGCATTTTTATGTGGCCATTTATTTTTTAAATAAAATAAAATATTAATTTATAAAATTTGTAGAAAATTTTATTAAATAAAATATTTTATATTTTGGCCATTTATATTTCTTCTTTGAGAAATTTTCATTTCTTATTCCCATATTTTGATGGGGTTAGATTTTTATTGTTGTTCAATTTTGTCAGTACCTTATATTTCTTATATATTAGCCCCTTATCTAATGGGTATTGGGTGAATAGCTTCTCCCACTCTGTGGGTTGTTTTTGTATTCTAGGCATTATTTCCTTTGAGATGCAGAAGCTTCTCAGCTTAATATAGTCCCATTTGGGTATCTCTGCTTTGACTTGTTTTGAGAGTGCTGTTTCTGCCTTGAAGATGCCTTTTGTTTCAATGTCATAGTGTTTTAGCTACGTATTGTTCTATATATATACCTTATGGTTTCAGGTATGATATCAAGGTCTTCAATCCATTTGCATTTGATCTTTGTGCAGGGTGTTAGATGGAGATCTGAGTTTGTTTTTCTGCAAGTGACTGACCAGTTGTCCAAATGCCACATGTTGAAGAGACTTTCCTTGCTCCATTTTGCATTTTTGCCCCTTTTCAAAAATTAATTGATTGTATATCTGGGGAGCATTCTCTGAATACTCTAGTCTATTCCATCGATCAGAGGATCTATCTTTATTTCAATACCATGCTGTTATTTTTGTTTTGTTTTTGTTTTGTTTTGTCTTGTTTTTGTTTATTTGTTTTTGGCCACACCCTGTGAAATTCAGGAGTTACTCCTTGCTATGCGCTCAGAAATCACTCCTGTCTTGGGGGACCATCTGGAATGCCAGAGGATCAGACCATGGTCTGTCTTAGGCTAGTGTGCACAAGGCAGATGCCCTACACCCTGCAACATCACTCTGGCCCCACCATGCTGTTTTAATGACTATTTTCTAAAGTTTTCTAAAGGTACAATGGTACATTTCTGTGTCATTTCATATGGCTGATTATGGATCATTTTAATTCACTGAATAGCAAACTATCCAAAAATAAAATTATAAAAATATAGAAGAATTGGAATAAGGAATTAGTGCTTTTAAGTGAAAAAATTATACCTACTCTCACTTTATAATATTTATGTTTAACAGTGATTCCCTTAAGATTTTTTTATTTTACCTATATTTGTTTTATTTTTTTCACTTTTTAATTATGAGAACAAAGATGCACAGAAAGAGGACAAGGTAAAGTTACAGTGGAAGGACAATCACCCATAAACAGAATTCTCAGAAGTCCCCTTGCTGATATTTTGCTTTGAACTTTCAGCCAAAAAACTTTAAGATAAATAAAATAGAACCCATGTACAATTACTGTATCCCTCAAGTCCCCAGATTGTAATACATTATAATATTTCTTAGCAGCACATAAAGCAATCTAAAGCCATAACACTTATTTAACTCCTTAACATTAAAGGCATAGTATTTTTTTACATTTCCATGCACATGCATATTAGTTTAAGTTAATCTCAAAAGTTTAAGTGGGTTTTTTTTAGGATTAGAGTCAAAGGAGCACAGTAAAAATGGTGTTAGAGTGGCAATTATTGTTTGCATAGGCCCACCAAAATATGAAGGACATGGAAAGGAAAAACCTTGACCCAAATATAAGGAGGCTCTACCCCTGAAGTTTCCTGGTATAAGACCAACTCTAGGCTCTAGGCAAACTAGTTTGTCCAATCCAAAACATTGTAGTGCCAACACACTTTTATTTTTCACACAGTCTCTGTTGTTATTATCATGTTTCTGTATTAAAGATCCTGGAATCTGCATATTCTACATTGAAGTCAGGATGTGGAGTGCTTTTAGTTTCACCTCACAATTAAAGGGCAATGCAGAGAGCCCTGTCCTGTAAGCAGGTCGTTGTTGTTGTTAAATCTTCTCAGTGTCCAGGGAAGTCTCTTTTGAACAGATCGATGTCAGAGCAGAGTTAGGGTCTTCCCTGGTAGAGGATTGCTTCCAGGTGATGTTATAGACAAACCTCACAATTAAGGGGCAATACAGCAATCCCCATGACATGGTACAATCATAAGCATTAAACTGGGGGACTCTTTCACCAAAATTCCTTATTGAACAGCTCACAAAGAGAAGAAAAGATAAAAAGTCGTTAGAATCGTCACTGTATAAGAGAATATTTAGTAAGACATATAGCTGTCAGAGAAAAAAACACATACATATTCAAAAGACATACGTGTCCATTTTATGTCTTTTGAAATAGTTGGGGTTTGTTAGATCCAATGCTCGGCTTTGGTCTGTGATTGGGACTGTGCAGTACTGAAGTTAAAAAGAGTAATGTGGGTTACTGATGGTTGGGGGGGGGAGAGTTAAGGAGTAAAAATGAGCTTTCTGGGGTGTGCGAAAGGACAGAAAACAAAATGGACATTTGTATATGCAAAACATAACTTAAGGATAGGGAATACTTAATATGTATTGTGTGCACGGGGGCTCTAGCCCCCGCATGGTTTTGAACATGTACACTGGTAAGAAATCAAAAATGACAATCTTAGTGCAATCGAGCAAATCTCAGCACACCCAAGTTAGGACCCACCATTTTGGTAGAGAGCTGGAGGCCAGGATCTGCCCACCCTCCACCCTTTGCCCTTCCCACCCTAGTGCTGGGGGAAGGGCAGGGAAAGCTTGGGACCCCATCCAGGAGGGACCACCCGACATCCACCTTATCTGGCCGCCTGAGCTAGCACCCAGAGAGGGCCTGGAGGCCGGGTGCAGAAGAGGGGACGGCTGCAGGCTTATCAAGGCTTCCAGCGCACCCAAGTTAGGGAGAAGGCCTTCGACATGGGGTGTCTCCCAAACCCCATGCCGGCTAGAGCTAGCCTCCAGATCAAGAAAGTATGTATTTTACCTATATTTCTAAACAATAGCCTAATATATGTTTTTTCAAATCTAATCCTTTTATTATTATTCTCCCTATCTATTAAGTACCATCATTTAAAATGTTTTGAAAATATTAATATAAAACATGTTAGGGGAAACTATTTTAATATATTCCTAATAATATGGTCTTACAAAATTTTTTTTAATTTTGTTTGATTTAGTTGAAGGCCACACCCAGAAGTGCTCATGGAGTATTCATGGCTTGGATATCATGCCTGGCAGGGCTCAGGGGAGCATGTGAATGCCATGGAATGAAATGGTCTTAGCCAAATGCAATGAAAGTGCCCCAAATCTTGTACTATTTCTTCAATCCTCCCAATAAAATTATTTTAATTTTTAATTTTCATAAAATTACAGCAATTTTTACTATGTATAAAAAGTCATACAGTACCTAATATAGATGCTTAGACAGCATAAATGTGCATATATGGAGTATTTTATTATCACTGACAAAATACATATGTTTATATCTATATGATTTATATAAAAGTATTATATTTATATTCTAGTATACACAAAATATAATTTTATCTTATTATTAGAAACAAACATTATCAACTATTTAATATTTGATAATAATAAACAAATATTTAATATTTGATATTGACTAACTCCCATTTATTTCTATTTTTATTGTGAACACAATTGCCACTCATTTTGAATTAATTATTCAAATTTCCCAGACTCAATTATTTTTCTTGAGTATGGCATGTAAATTATCATATTCACCTTTCTTTGTACATTGAAGCATCAGAAGTTCTTTATAACTCAGCAGAAGCACTGTCAAAAATACACTTGCTATGGTAATTGATGTTATGTCTCTACATATACCCAGGTAAAATATTTCATTGTGTCTCTACATTTTATGAAATTATATTTTTCCTCAAGACCCAAATAAGTCTTTTTTTAATGTATTTGTAGAGGGGATGTGGGGATCACTGTAAACAGTGCTCAAAGGAGGAGGGAGATTTGGGACAGTGGTGATGGGAATGTTGCACTGGTGAAGGGGGGGGTGTTCTTTACATGATTGAGACCCAACCACAATCATGTTTGTAATAAAGGTTTTTACATAAAGATAACAATTAAAAAAAAGTAACCTTTGAAAGGCAGTGCTAAGGAAAATTATGAAGTACTGGAGATCAAACCGGGAACTGTGCGTGCAAAGAAAGTACCCTAAGCGTATTACTCCTGCCCCGCTCCAAACTTTTAAAAATGAATTCTACTTTAAACTATCACAAAATGTGTTTTCAGGGTGTTGTCTATGTGTGTATGTTGGAGGGAAGGTTTTCTTAACAAAGGACTAAATTCTGACGTGTGTGTATGTGTGTGTGTGTGTGTGCACATGTGCTAGTGCGCACACACTCCAGAGTTGTATAACTTGTATATTTTAGCTCCACTTAGAAGTCTTGGAGGCATAAATTTAATATGACCAAAAGTGAACTTTTTGTGGCTCTTTTCTCAAATCTTTCTTTGGTGTCATTGAGTCAGTAAATATCTTAACCACAATTTTAGTTCTTGAACCCATATATCAAATCATCTGCCTCTTATCACACATCCAGATCAGAATCTATCATGTGGATTCCAGCTCGAAAATATGATCAAATGTGGGCACTTCTCTCTATCACTTCTATCCTGATTGGTGTAAATGAATGGGAGTGGGAGGTGTTGGTGGGGGGAAGGTTGCACTGGTGAAGTGGAAGGTTTTTTTCTTTAACTGAAACCCAACTACAAACATTTGTAATCATGGTGCTTATATTCTTATAAAAAATAAAGAGCTTCCTAAAGAGGTTTTCACTTGCCTCCTTTGCTCTTTTTCAAGATGGTTCACCCACGACAGGTAAAGTGATCTCCGAAGTCAATTATCTGATCAGAATATGTCCTGAATTACACCCTTCAGCAGGTTCCCACTGTGTCATAGTATTAAAAGTTTTGAGATATGGAGCTATTTCTCTTCCTCTTAAACAGTAGGTCCTCAAATCAAAACAGAAAAATAGAAAAAAAATAATTCCTAACTAGCCCTATCTAGGTATTATCTGTGTAATGTGTACATATTTTCTGCATATCTCCATGTTTCTATCCCATCCTTTAGTTCCTCCCCATATCTCCAAGATTAGAGTTAAGTTAGTTAAGGAATCTAAAGTTTTCCAATCTGGGCTTCTGAAGGCGCATTGCTATGGAAGGCCAGCTAGCAGTGAGTTCCCACTCATGACTTGAGCTGCGACCTGCAATTCCAAACTTGAATAGGCAGCTGGAAAAACAAATATATAAATAAATATACCTGATATTTAATATTAGAATACTTTAAATTTGAAACTAAAAGTTTGGTGAAGTATTTTGTAACCAAAATAAGTTATGGGATTAAACTTTGGAGAATTTTTTTAATCAATTTGTTTATAGGAAATTCAGTTTTGTTTTACATTCTTTCTTTTGACATAGTTTCTAAGAACCAAATGGTGACATTAAGTGAGGACTTACTGTACAATTCTCTCTCTTTACTATATCCTGATCTTTGAAAATGTACCAAGTTGGAGCAGGAGCTATAGCACAGTGTTAAGGCGCTTGCATAGCACGCAGGCAGACTCAGGATGGACCCAGGCATCCCATATGGTTCCCATGCCTGCCAGGTATAATTTCTGAGCACAGAACCAGAAGTCACCCCTTAGCAGTGCTTTAGCGCTGCCCCCCAAAAATGTACCAAGTTGTTTCCCTGCCTTATGGACTCTGTTGCTTTGGATCCAGTAAAAATACTCATCAAGTGGATCCATAGCTGGCTCTACTTCCTTGAGGTTTCAATTTTATTCTTTTTATTTGTTTGTTTGTTTGATTGGTCGGTTGGTTGGTTTCTTGTGCCACACACGGTGAGGGTCAGTGGTTACTCTAAGTTATATGCTCAGAAATCGCTCCTGGCTTGGAGGACCATATGAGATGCCAGGGATCCAACGGAGGTCTGTCCTGGATCAGCTGCATTAAAGGCAAACACCCAACTACTGTGACATCGCTCCGGCCCCTCTTTTTTATTGATTTATTTTTAATGGGTTCCAGTTTCAATTCCTTTTCTTAAAGAGTTGTTCAGATACTAAAATAAGTTAGCACTTATCACTATTTATACCTTTATACTTATTTGTGTAAATATCTGCTGATAGGCTATAAACTATGCTATGGAGAGTCAGGGACTATGCCTTTTTTTCTATTCACTTTACCCCATGTATGGCAGAACATCAATGTTCAAAAACTATTCTTAAAGTAACCTGATTGAAAGCTGAATTCATTAAAGCAGTATTAAATTAGAGTACAAGATTGCACTGGTGATGGGTGGTGTTAAAAAAAAAAAGAAAAAGTATAAAAGATGCACTACAATTTAGGATTAACTGGAAAAAAAAAGAAATTGTCATAATATATAATAGAAAATATTCTTTCAATTTTATAAAGTCCACCATGAGGTAAAAAAAAAAAAGAGAAAGGCAGACAGAGGAAGAGGAAGTGAATGATACAGAGAGAAAGAGAGAGAGAGAGAGAGAGAGAGAGAGACAGACAGACAGACAGAGAATTCCCTGACTCCAAGACTCATTTAACTGCTTTTTTTCAACTTTTGGTTGTTTAGCACCTTGAATTCTTTAGTTGATATATTTGACTTAACTTTTCTTTGTCTATAGTTAACTGCAATTTTTTTTTACTTATTTAAAGAAAATACATTACATAGTTGAAATAATTGATGGCAGTACATTTATTTTAAGACAAGTGAGAGAAAAGTTATTTTAAATAAGAATAGAAAGAAAAGATAAAAAAGAAAAAGAGAAGAAAGTTTAAATAAAGAAAAAGTACAGGGGCTGGAGAGGTGGCGCTAGAGGTAAGGCATCTGCCTTGTAAGCACTAGCCTAGGGCGGACTGTGATTCCATCCTCTGGCATCCCATATGGTCCCCCAAGCCAGGAGCAAATCTGAGCTCATAGCCAGGATTAGCCCCTGAGCATCATTGGGTGTGACCCTAAAACAAAAACAAAAACAAAAAGTACAATAGTAAGCACATTTTGTAAAAATTATTGTATCTCCAATAAAGTTATTAATGGCAGAAGGTTTAATAAGTTTTTGTTAGCAAAAAATAAAATAAAATAAAATAAAATAAAATAAAATAAAATAAAATTAGTGACTTTTCTGAAAGGGTTCAAAAAAGCTGAGGCTCAAAAACTGCTAGCAGGAATTAAATTCAAGAACCTGTGCTTTGAGCAAATAACAACCCTCTCTGATTTATGGTCTTTCCACACTACAAATAGTAATATAATATATTCAGACATTATCTTACAGGAGCCTTGTTAGGGATTAAAACCCATGTGGAGCATCATGTAAAAATCATGATGAGCACAGGGACAAAGGCTCAATAAATGGTAACTTGTCTTTGTTTTTTGAACACATTCATTCAATATATAATTAAAATTTTTTTCATTGAATCACCTGTGAGATACATTACAATGTTGTTCATGACTGAATTTCAGTTATACAATGTTCTAACACCAAGTCCTTCACCAGTGCACAATTTCCCTCAGCAATGAATGTCCCCAGTAAAAAAAAAAAAAAAAAATTAGAGTACAAGAAACTAACCCATGGACAATCTGTACGGTTTTTGTTTTATAAAAAGGTCCTTAGTAATAATATTTCTTATCCAACCTTTTAGACTAAAACAGTTGAGGGCAAAGCTGAATTCTCAATGACTTACATCAACTTATCTCAACTGTGCCAAACCTTCTTCCCTCAGCTCCTGTCTCAAATAATATGAACAATTTCTTATTAAAAGGAAAAAGAGCACCAAAGTTATTTTATTCTGAGAATTTGTTCAGTGAGAAGTTTATACAGCTTGTGAAGAATTATTCAGCAGGAAATTAAACCCCCATAATTCTGAATTTTCACTTTGCTTTCAATTGGCAAGTCTTCCTGGCAAAGGACTCTTCTCTCTAGAACATTCGTAATACCACATCCGCCACCAAAATTTGCTTTCTGAGCCAAATCAGAAAGCAGGTTAGAACAGACTACTCTCTGAAAGTCCAAGATATTTGGTCAAGATGGGCTAGAATAACAAGGTAGTATATGTGACCAGAAGTTATTATAAAGTTTTATATAATAATTTGAAGCACACATTTCTCAGACAAAATCACAGGTTTAATTATCTATTTATCTGTTTATAATTTTGAGCCTCAAAAGTTACTATGAAATTTATCTTTTAACTATTTTACTGTAAAGCAACCACAAAACTTAAAGAGATTTAGTGTTTTAAATGCAGAATTCAAATTAAAACTTTTTAATTAAAACTTTTGACAATTTTTTAAAAATTATCTTATGATGTTTCTCTTTAGCCTCAATTGTTCATTTTAGAACAATTCTCTAGCTAATTATTTTGACAACTTAAAAAATAAACGCAGTTTAGGGTTTACATTTTAAATAAATAAACAAGTTAATCTTTCATATAAAAAAGAGATTCAAATTGATTTGAAATTTTTACTTTATTCTACTTAACTATGGAAGAGTAAATCTTGTATAAAAGCTTTATTTAGAGAATTAATGGGAAATAATTTTCTAATTATAAAGAAATGTTAAATTGTCTCACTCAGCATCAATTTTATATAATGCTGAATCTGTAATAGTTGGAAAACAATTAAGTCAGGACAAAATAATAGTTAAAACTAATTTCAAAAGAGATCTTTGCTTTTGAAAATGTAGTTAGAGTCTACAAAAAAGACAAGATAATCTAGACTAGTGTGTTTTGCATTTAAAAAAATGCTGCATTAAAAGATATATGTTTCAAAACAGCATCATGATAGATCATTGTTATAGGGCAAGAATTGCAGACCAAGAAATTTTCTATTTCCTCTATTAAATTTTTAATTTAAACTTATCACTGCCTGGATTAAAATATGCAAACTTAGTGTTTTTGCCTTCATAGTTGTTCTCTCACCAACACATCCTCAGTATTTCTGTTAGAGTAGTTTCCCCACCCCCTCCCCCCACTGCCTGCCTCTGTTAGAGTAGTCTTTAAAAAAAAATACAGCTTTGGGACCGGAGTGATAGCACAGCATTAGAGCATTTGCCTTGCATATGTCTGATCCAGGATGCACCCGGGTTCAATCTCAGGCATCTTATATGATCCCAGAGCTTGCCTGAGAGATTTCTGAGTGCAAAGCCAGGAGGAACACCTGAACACTGCCCTATGTGCCCCACAAAAAACAAACAAAAATAAAATATAGCTTTGATCATGATTTCCACAAGATGAGTCTTGTATTGATTTCTAAAAATAGGATTAAAATCAAACCTCTAAGTTTGCATCCAAGAAACTTTACAATGTCCTATACCTATTTTCTCTATAGCTTCAGTGCTATATATTACTCTGTGTTCTTTACCAACTTAGTTAACTTCTTATCTCAATTTTTCTAGCACACAAGGAAAATAAAGGTGAGTAGTCTGTTTAGTCTCTCATTAAAGTAATTATCCTTCTTTGTTGGTAAATTGTGTGGGGTACTTCAAAACTCATAATAATCGAAATATTCTTTTTAAGGAGTTCTCTATAACTCCCATTTAGGAGAATTGTACAGAATAATTGGTAGTAATTTATCATAAATCATTTATTTAAAGACGAGGCAAGGGAGATTCAAA
Organism: Suncus etruscus; assembly: GCF_024139225.1. Classification (NCBI taxonomy): domain Eukaryota; kingdom Metazoa; phylum Chordata; class Mammalia; order Eulipotyphla; family Soricidae; genus Suncus; species Suncus etruscus. Next base: position 93,457,434 of record NC_064850.1, on the reverse strand, counting down.
TATAAAGTATCTTTACAACATTAGCTAGCAAGTTATTAACTGACAAAGCTAACAAAACTATTTATAAAATCTCACTACCTGTTCTCTGCATTCCAATGACAAAAATATGGGAGATATAATAAAACCAACCCTTTTTAGCAGATCTTTATAATATCTTTTAGTTGACTCTCTCTAAAACTTCCTAGATACTAGGGGGGGTAAATGATGCTCTAAGGGTTTTTTCACAAATATATTCAGATATCTGTGCTTTTACATTGGTTATTTCCTCTTCAAATCAGATGTGTCCACCTCATAAAACGTGAAGTTTATAGATATTTCAAATTTTTATTAGTGTACAGCATAATTAAAATTAAAAAGCATTAGTTTTTAACCTATTTTATACTAAGTGGGTATAAACTTGGTACATTTTAATATAAATCTATTGTCAAATACCTAATGCAGTTAAGAGCATTGTACATAAATATTAGGGCAAAAACACATAGATTTGACATAAATTCCCCAATCAGATCATATTAAGACTGCAAGAATGGCATTGCCACCAAATGTCATAGCTTTTGGTTCTTGATGAACCCCAGCTGAAATGTGGATCAATGGGCAAGTAGAAGGATGCAAACAAATCCACACCATAAATGTCAACACACATGCACAGAAACAGGGAGAGAGATCAAAGGCAGATTAAAACTACCAAGGAGAGACAACAAGAAGATTCATATTGGGACAGCAAGATCAAGACACCCAGAAGACCTTTTCAGGACTTCCAACTATATCTGGAGAGAAATCAAAGGCTTAATACTTGGCTATTGCATTTTAAAATAAATAACTACTCCTCTACTTCCTTCACAAAAGATCAGCCAAGCTAAATTTATGAACTAGGATATTATCCTGGGAGCTGTCCCTGAAAGAAATCATTTTAACCCTAATAATGTTCTTTGTTTTGAATCCAAGTCTTCTTTGCCCATACAACCATTAGTAGGCAAATTAAAAAATTATACAATCAAAAATATGAATTAATCAAAGTGATATAAAATGATGTTGAAACCTCTTTGTCAAAACATTCTAAACATTTCTTCTTATTATTTTCTTCTTTAGAAGCCAGGGTTACCTTTGTTCTTTTGAAGGACTCCCTTAAATGTCAAAATCATTGGTGTAAGGATAAACAGATTGGCAACAACTTTCCAGAGATGAAAACTATTGACATGAATAAAATAAGCTTAGGACAGTCATAAAATGTATCAAAGGAGCAAAAATATGGAGGACAACTCAACCAACAAGAATTTCTTTCTCACGCTAATGATATAAAGCCAAATTTAAAATAGATTTTATTATTATAACTTGTACTAATTCATAGCTACCTGAATTATTTTCATAAAAGCCATGAAATTACTTCTGGATTGTGACTACAAACTATCATGGTGCTATACAGCTATATATTTTCTATCCCCGCTATATGTGAAAAGCATAGCATTTCAAGAAGAATAACTAAATTTAGATTTTTGTTTTGATACATAAAAACTATGATTCTGTGCATATCATCTGAACCACTATAATAATATTTTCTTATCTGTGAAGCAAAAGACAATAAAGTTATGGTGACTTATTGGGGTACTGTTGAAAAATGTTTAATCCTTGACTAAATTATATATAAAATGTCTAATAGTAAGTATTTTAATTAACCCTAAGAAAATGGTAAAGGAAAGGTAGCAGTAGGCTTACTCTCTAGAGTATATCCTACTCTACAGAATTACACTGACTCTGCCATGATAACAAGATATTTTATAACAAACATGAGAAAGTGTCATGTTAGAAACTATATTATAATAATTTAAAAACTTCTTAGTTTTAGGGGTTGTAGCCATGACGCAAGCTTTAGGGCATTTCCCTTGCACACACTAACCTAGGACAGACTGTGGTTCGATCCCCTGGCATCCCATATGGTCCCCCAAGCCAGGAGCAATTTCTGAGCACATAGCCAGGAGTAAACCCTGAGCATCACAGGGTGTGACCCAAAAGCAAAAATAAATAAATAAATAAATAAAACAAAACTTAGTTTCAGAATATAAATCTCTGGATATAAGGAAACTGATATTTTATATTTTTAGCAGGTTTGTATTAGAAGAGTACAATTGAATGCTATTGGGGTGGGTAGCATAGACCTCTTCAAATATGGTACTGCTGAGATTGTTTTTTTTTTCCACTGTTGATGGTACAACCAACAATACTTAGCAGCTATTTCTTGCTTTATCTTTAAGAGTGATCAGTAGTGGTTTCTGGAGGAGACCAAATGGTTCCAGTACCAAACTGTTGCATTCAAGTCCTATTGTCTGTACTATCATTCTGGCCTGCTGAAATTACTGTTGACTGATATTTATCAACTCAGTTTATCTATATGCATTACTGTGAGTTGAAGATAATGATGTCATCTGAGATCAGACCCACTTCCATATCTGAAAAAGAATATAAAGAATGAGGATAATTGAATTTGAAGACACAGTTCATTTGTTTCAAGATAGAACATCTTACAAGGTTAAGAAAAGTAATACTAATATTAGTGTAAATCGTAATATGCCACCCAAATAGTTGATTTAAAAATAAATTAATAGATAACTTGTTCAAAGGTAAAAGACAAGATATATCTGAAAGCCAACTCAATACATGATAGTCTTTTTTTGTGATGATGTTATTTATATTTTCCTGGACTACTCACTTAACTGGAAAAACCCATGCCTTTTATTTCAACAGTGATAAGTTTATAGATTTCATAGTTATTTTCTAATACAAACATTTTCCTATAGTAGTTATCCCTTTTCTGAGGAATCTGCCTTTAGACTGTCACGTTAAAATAGATGAAATATGCAGGCTGAAGCTGTGTTATGGATTTTATCTCTCTCCCCAGACCATTTCAAAAAACTTAGAGGAAATGATCTGAGGGGTAGTACAGTACACAGGCACTTGACTTGCATGTACCCAAACCAACTTAGATCCTCAGCACCTCTATAATCAGTCCAATGAGAGCCACCAGGAGTGATTCCTGAATACAGAGTAAGAAGTAAGTCCTGATCACTGCCATGAATGGCCCTAGAGCAAACAAAATTCTCATAATCTCACACAGAGCCTGACTCTGCCAATATGTCTGAGCATTTGCTACATTTCCAAATATGTTACGTGTCTTTATATAATCTAACTTGTTGATTCCTCAGATTAAGCTTCTGAAGTGAACATCACCCTTATCTATTTTACTGACCTTGTACATGTTACAAGCCATTAAATTCATCAGCAAGGAAAGATATTAATATAGAGAGGATAGACATAGAATAATAAGCATTTTCCCAAAAATTGAGTTCCCAGAAGACCTAAATTACATATAGGTCTGTCCAACTAACCAACTATATATGTTATCATTCATACTTAAATTCAAATTAGCTTTTATTGTTTTTTCTGTTGATAAGTCTCATTATACATGTCTAAACAGGAAGCTAGTTGAGTCTTTGCTCTCCATTAAACACATGAATGTTTCTCTATTCCTCTTTGTTTTCTTTTTCCCTCTGGACAAGGCCCCATTCTCATTTGAGCATATATTCCTCTATTTATATTACTTTCTGCCTTTTATAAATAATTTTAGCTTAATTATTTATAATATTATTTATAATTGAATTTTAGGCATATAATAGTTGAACACCAATTCAGTATCAACTCCTACCACTAATGTCTCTATCATCCCCCATATTCCACCTCTCCTGTGCTTGTCACTTCAATAGGCAAATTACAAAGTTCAGTAGTTGTAGCTATATATCTAAAGCACACACTCAGAAACATTGAAAGAATAAAATCTAATCTGTGATTCTGACAAGTCTTTGTAAGTTAACTTTGTTGAAGAAAACTATTTTGTTTAAAAAATAAAAACCTAGATGAGACCCACATGAACCCAAACATGAAATAAACAACACCAGTTCCATCTGTTAATCATCTTTAGAAGATGGGAGAATGGAAATGAGAATGAAACCCCCAACAAAATGAATAGGTAATTAGAACCATTTTTGAAAATAAAAAAGTCCTCAAATTTAAGTCAGCCTAACTCCAGATCTCAGTCCTTAACCCTGATCCAGTCTCCAATTATTTCTAATGGGTATATAGGAATAAATATAACATATAGCTATGCTTATATGCACTGTCTATTTATAAATAGTCTTGGCGGTAGCTATGGTGTAAGTCAGGAAATGAGAAGTTGTCAGTCTGTGATGTATCTCAAGAAAAATACCAGTTGTAAAGGTGCTCTAACCATTGTTTCCACAACTACCTGTGGTGCAAGAACAACTTCATTTAAAACGTTTAGTACATGTTTTTCCTGCTTCTTTTCCCCTTCGACTCTCAAACCAAGGATGAGAGCCTCTAGAATGACTCATAGTCGGCTCATAGTCGATTTTTACCCCCATTATATTACCTTTCTCTTTCTCAAACAAAACCACATAACTTGAACTTTCTAGTCCCGCCTCCCAATTAGAGGGACAGTAATGGAGGCACCAAGACCTAAACAGTTATAAGACCACTAAGTAATAAACTAGACACAGAAGCATTCTAGCAGCCCCTGGGGGGCGGAGAGTGGAGGATATGGGAGGCAGGATGGGAGCGGTTGTGAGAGGACAATTCGGTGGTGGGAATTCCCCTGATTCAATATGTACCTGGAATATTACTGTGAACGATATGTAAGCCACTATAATTAAAATAAAAATTATTTTAAAGAAAAACATTTAGTACATCACAATCCCATGTTCTTTAAAAATACAATCAAATAAAAATAAGCTGCCAGAAACACAAAATTAAAAGAAAAAATCCAAAATATAAGCCAAATTTATTTAACTTATTAAATTCAGCAAACAAAAATACTATTTCAAAATCTACTAAAGTTTATGAAAGCTTACTCTTACTTTCCATACTTATTTTGTCACAAACTGGTAACAAATAGTTTAGGAAGAACATAGTCCAGAAACAATTTGAATAGCACTACTCTGTATTTCCAATGCCTAGATTTAAAGTTATTAGTAGATGCATTATGAGGGCTGTCAGTCTCAGGTGTTAGTTATATTTTTATCCACTTTTAGTTAAATATGTCTTTGATGTACTTATTTAGGTTTTTTCTTTGTTTAGTTTGTTTGTTAGGTCACAATAAATTGTTCTTAAGTTTACTCCTTCCTCTGTTCCTAAGGATCACTCCTGGCAGTGTTCAGGGGACCATATGGGAATCAAACCCACATCAGTCATTTGCCAGGCAAATGCCCTAACCATTGTACTCTTGCCCTAGCTCCTCTACAGTATTTATACGGATGGCATTCATTCATTTCACTTGATTCTATGATCCTATACACAATTTTTTAAATAATTGAAACCGAGTAGCCATGTTTGTACCGGGTTAGCTTTACAGATTCACTCTATTGTCAAAAGAAAAGTAAACCAAGATATGAAAATATCATGAGTACACCGCCATCCTGATGAAATCTGGCAATCTTGGGAGGAGATGGTGGGCTAAGCCCCTGCCCTGCCCAGACCATATGTGCTGTATCCATTAGCCATAATTGCTGCTTTACATAAGGCCCTGCTTCACCACTGCTCTTTGACTCTCTGCAGAGATACAAATCTGACCAAACACCAGGTGTGCCAATATTTGAGCTTATATTACTAGGCCTTTCTTGGAGAGAGTGCCAGCATTCTCTTCCTGCCATCTTATATTACTGGGAGACCTGAAAGCCATAAACATGCCCATAAAAGTCATAGTATCATCAATAGTAGTTTGAATTCCTGGATCACCAACTGTGAAATCACTTCATTTGTTTAAAATTGTCATCCTAATAAAGGCAATCCAGCTTAGATGCCAATGTGTATCTGAAGTCACTTAATATTTAAAGCAAATGAAGTAACAGAATGATCAGCTAACAAGAAGATCTAACTAAGCCTTCTGACAATGACTTAATGCCTTATTGGAGAGACAATAAATTTCACATATTTGCTCATTAGAATTCATTTTTTTCCTTTTTTTCCTCTCCTCCTACTTCTTAAGTTATTACACTCTTTATTTTTTTGAACATTTTTCTCCCACTTATCTGGAAAAAATGTATTAAAACCAACTATATCAACTATGCAATTCATGCTCTTTTAATAAAGTAAATTTAATTAAAAAACTGAAACCTTTCCATATACCATACATGATGTATTTTCTATTGTAGGATCTTATATTTTTAAATTATTTTATTGAGGTAATATTATGTAATTTTATTATATGTTTCAGTGGCTCATTATATATCTGTGTACACTAGATTCATCAGTGAAAATCAAATTATGTCCACCCTATTTAATTAACAGAAATTTTATTTAGACACTATTTACAAAACTGTTGACAATAAAGTTTCAGGTATAAAGTGGTTCAACTTCAAGCCTATTACTAGTGACCCCAGCCATCTGCCAATGATCCCAGATTTCTCTCCCTGTTCCAAGCAGTCTATTTGATAGGCACATTATTAGTATAAACATGTGGACTGAATTTTATGCTTACAGTAAATTGACTTTAGTCATGTAGATATGCATAAAATGACATATAATAGATTCTAGCCTTACTTTTTTTTGACAGTGCAAACGATTTTTTAATTATTTTCTCTTTTATTTAAACATCATGGTTAGAAAGTTGTTCATGAATGAATTACAGACTTACCATGTATACCAATCTCCACTAGTGCACATATCCCACCACCAAAATCCCCAGTTGCCCTCCTATCTTTCCCCTACCTATCTCTTTGGCAGATACTCTCTCTCTCTCTCTCTCTCTCTCTCTCTCTTTCTCTCTCTCTCTCTCTCTCTCTCTCTCTCTCTCTCTCTCTCTCTCCCTCTCTCTCTCTCCTCTTTCTCTCTCTCTCTTTCTCTGTCTCTTTCTTTTGGCACCACGGTTTGCAATTGTAACAGAAGGGGTATCATGCTTTTATCGTGTTTTATATCTTTAAGCACCCACTTTTTTTCCAGAGTGATCATTTCCAAGCATCATTGTCATAATGTTCCCTCTATGCCCTAACTTGCACTTCTTCTGTCTTTGTGACAAGATTCTTTCCATTATCTAGTCCTCCTGACTCTCATCTCTACTATCATTGGGTATTATTACCATACTATCTTTTTTATATTCCACAAATAAGTGCAAATATCCTGCTTCTATCCTTCTCCCTATGACTCATTTCACTCGGCATAATATTCTCCATATCAGAACCTGAGTGGTTGCGCAAGCGGTAAGGCGTCTGCCTTGCCTGTGCTAGCCTAGGACGGACTTCAGTTTGATCCCCTGGCATCCCATATGGTCCCCCAAGCCAGGAGCGATTACTGAATGCATAGCCAGGGTAACCCCTGAGCGTCACTAGGTGTGGCCCAAAAGCCAAAAAAAAAAGAAAAACTCTATATAAATTTATATATAAGCAAATTTCATTACTTTATTTTTACTAACAGCTGCATAGTATTCCATTGTGTAGATGTTCCATGTTTATTTTAATTTATTCATAGTTTCCCAGGCAACTTTTGGATTATTTCCAGATTCAGAATATTGTGAATAGTGCTGCAATGAAATTAGGATTGCAGATGCCTTTTCTGCATTGTGTTTTGGAGCCCCTGTTTTATATTCCAAGGATCTGTATTACAGGTCATATGGAAGCTTAATTTCTAGTTTTTTGATAAATATCATATTGTTTTCTAAAGAGGATGTACCAGTCTGTTTGCATTGCTACTAGCAGGGAATGAGTGTCCTTTCTCATCACATACATGCCCACACTGGTTGTTCTTGTTCTTTGTGATGTTTGCTAGTTCCTATGGTGTGAGATAATATCTCATTGTTTTGATTTGCATTTCCCTGATGATTACTGATATGCATTTTATGTGCCTTTTGGCCATCTGTATCTATTTTTTGAGGATTTTGATTCTTGGAAAGACATTTTATTATCATTTCAATTACCTTCAATTACATAGTGATATATCTGTTCAGATATAACAATCTTCTTGGTTCAGCATCCATAAGACCACAGCTCCTGGAAATATACCCCAGGGGCACAAAAACACAATGCAGGATAGTTATTTACAATCTTATATTCATTGCAGCACTATTCACAATAGTCAAAATTTAAAAACACCCAAGTGTCTTCAAAACAATGAACAGATTAAAGAAACAAACAAAAATAGGAAATACTATGCAGCTATTAGTAAGGATGAAATGATAAAATTTGTTTATACATGAATTGAAATGAAGAGCATTATGCTGAGTAAAATGATTTATGAGGAGAATGATAGAAACAGAATGACTGAACTCATTTATGGAATATAAAATAATATAGTATGGTAATAATACCCAAATGATAATAGAGATGAGGGTCGGAGGACTAGATAATGGAAGGAATCTTGCACAAAATCAGGGGAAGTGCAGCTAGGGTTGAGAGGGAACATTATGATAATGATGCTTGGAAATGATCACTCTAGAAAGAACTGGGTGCTGAAAGATATAAAACATAATAAAAACATGACACCCTTAAGTAACAGAATTGCAGACCGTGGTGAAGGAACAAGAGAAAGGTGAAAGAAAGAAAGAAAGAAAGAAAGAAAGAAAGAAAGAAAGAAAGAAAGAAAGAAAGAAAGAAAGAAAAAAGAAGAAAGAAGAAAGAAAGAAAGAAAAGAAAGAAAGAAAGAAAGAAAGAAAGAAAGAAAGAAAGAAAGAAAGAAAGAAAGAAAGAAAAAAAGAAAGAAAGAAAGAAAGAAAGAAAGAAAGAAAGAGAAGAAAAGAAGAAAGAAAGAAAGAAAGAAAGAAAGAAAGAAAGAGAAAGAAAGAAAGAAAGAAAGAAAGAAAAGAAAGAAGAAAGAAAGAAGAAAGAGAAAGAAAGAAAGAAAGAAAGAAGAAAGAAAGAAAGAAAGAGAAAAGAAAGAAAGAAAAAGAAAGATAGAAGAAAGAAAGAAAGAAGGAAAGAAAGAGAGAGCGAAAAAGAAAGAAAGAAAGAAAGAATGAAAGAAAGAAAGAGAAAAGAAAGAAAGAAAAAGAAAGATAGAAGAAAGAAAAGAAAGAAAGAAAGAAAGAAAGAAAGAATGAAGAAATATAAGATAGAGAAAGAAAGAAGAAAGAGAATGAAAGAAAGGAAGGAAGAAAGAAGGAAAGAAAAAAGAAAGAAAGAGAGGAGGAAGGAAAGAAAGAAAAAAGAAAGAAAGAAAGAAAGAAAGAAAGAAAGAAAGAAAGAAAGAAAGAAAGAGAAAGAAAGAAAGAAAGAAAGAAAGAAAGAAAGAAAGAAAGAAAGAAAGAAAGAAAGAAAGAAAGAAAGAAAGAAAGAAAGAAAGAAAGAAAGAAAAAGAGAAAAAGAGAAAGAAAGAAAGAAAGAAAGAAAGAAAGAAGAAAGAAAGAAAGAAAGAAAGAAAGAAAGAAAGAAAGAAAGAAAGAAAAGAAAGAAAGAAAGAAAGAAAAAGAAAGAAAGAAAGAAAGAAAGAAAGAAAGAAAGAAAGAAAGAAAGAAAGAAAGAAAGAAAGAAAGAAAGAAAGAAAGAAAGAAAGAAAGAAAGAAAGAAAGAAAGAAAGAAAGAAAGAAAGAAAGAAAGAAAGAAAGAAAGAAAGAAAGAAAGAAAGAAAAAACAAACAACCATAAAGGCAGGTGGGGAAGTGTAGGAAGGAACGGAAACTGGAGACAATGGTGGCAGTAAATGTGCATTGGTGAAGGAATGAGTGTTGGAAAATTAAATAACAGAAGTTTAATCCTAAACAAATTTGTAACCATTTATTTTATGGGGAATCAACATTTATTAAATAAAACTGAAAAATGATTGCACCTAATCAATCAAATTTCAATTATATAAACATTTTTTCAATTAGCAATAGTAAATGTAAAATCTTATTACTATAGTATATGTATATATTTCTTAGTATAGTAAAGTATACAATTTTAATTATTATCTAATAGAAATATAAACTAGTATGTCTGTTACATATTAATGTCTTGATAAAAATCATAAGTTTCTAAATTTAACACCTTTCTGGAATATTTTTAATTGCCTCTTCAAATTAAATATATTTTATTGGTTGGCTTCTATAATAAAACTTTTTGATAAACAGGGATGGATCATTTGCTGGACAAATCTACCCATCCATTCTTAATTGTTGAGATACTGCACAACGTTCACTGCTATTTTATGTCCATTAGGTATTTTAAAATTGGAGCAGAAATTTCTCACCACGATGTTCTTTTATTTATTCCAACTTCCCTGATATCATTTCTTCACTATGTCAGCTAAAAAATAGTATTTTCCTCTGATACTTAATGCCTATAATGCTTGCACTACAGGCATGAAATAATTAAAAAAAATATATTCTTCAGGGCTTTGGAACAGGAATATAAACTGAAAAAAATGAAGGAAAATTGACACTTTTGAGAAGTGTATGATACTGGGTTGTTTTGTGCATGAAACGCATTATTAACAGTTTTGTAAACCACATGATGACTAAACTAAAATTTAAAATAAAACTTTTTAAAAAGAGATTTATTGATGATTCCATATCATATAAAAAACATTGTCCTATTTCATATCACATGTTTACTTACAGTACTCTTGTTTTTAATCTGGTATTTATACAAAGAGTTTAAAAAGTGTCAGTAAATTTGCTTTTCAGTTAAATAGGTACATTTTAGGTAAAATTAGAATTTATATAAAATTTTATGTATGCTAATATATAAAAATATTTACTATATAACCTTGAGGACAGGCTAAATAATTTACTGCTAGATGTACCTAACAGGGAATCTAAGATTTACAATACATTAACCTAACTTTCAGCACTGCTCATTTCTCTTGCTGGCTCAGAGATCAAGTTCTCATAAGCCACATCTGGGTTGTGGGCAGCAATGTTTATGTTATGATATGATTACTCTAAGTTTAGCAAAAGTGATTCTCTATAGAAGCCCATACCAGAAAAGTATTTTTTTTTTTTTTGCTTTTAAGGTTCAAGATCTCCTAACCGACCTTTCCCTTGTAACAAACCAAAAAATGACTGTAAATTTTGAGTCATCTGTATGGATAACTTTTCTTAAATGTTGTTTTATTTTTATAACTAAGAAAAAACTCATAATTTAAACCAGTAGCAGCAGTTCAGAATTAGTGGAAAACTAAAGGGAAAAAACTGGATATGGGAAAATCTGCTGGGATAAATCACCCCCACAGCGCAGACATGAAGGGAAAATGATGTTATGAGAAATTACAAACAGAGGTAAGAACTATTTTTAAATAAATCTTATGAAACACCTTATAATTCATTTCAATTGCCTCTAATTTTAGATAAGAAGTCAATATAATATCCATGGCATTTTGGTCAGAAAATTTTGTGGAAATTAAATTCAGTGAAACTGAACATGTTCCACTTTTAATTTAGGAAATAATTAAAGCTTCCAACGAACAATATATTTGATATTTTGATTTATCATAATAGAACAACATAAAAGAATGAGTAAAAAATTGGGGGGACACTGTATTTTAGAGAATAAGTAAGCAGATTAAAAGGCTATGCATTACAGGAAAGAAATATAAAATTATAAAGTGTTTCTATGTATTGGCAATAGAAAGACAAGTGTCTGATTTCCAATCACATAAATACACATACTAAACATCTGCATACTAAAATTAAGTTCATTGACAGTATTTATTAAAATTTTTGAACCCTGATATAATTTTTAATCACTGATCACTTTAGACTCTATCTTATAGATTAAATTCTGAGAGTTCTAAAAATTGTAAAAAAATAATATTAAATGTACAATCCAATGAATTGGGGTAGAAGAGGTGGCAAGTTATTTTTTATATTGCCACATCCCCAGTTTACCTCATATAATAAATCAAACAATTTGTACTGGGTCCACACTCTCACATATTCTAAAAATTAATTAAGATATTATAACATTATGGGGCCGGGCGGTGGCGCTGGAGGTAAGGTGCCTGCCTTGCCTGCGCTAGCCTAGGACGGACCGCGGTTCGATCCCCCGGCGTCCCATATGGTCCCCCAAGAAGCCAGGAGCAACTTCTGAGCGCATAGCCAGGAGTAACCCCTGAGCGTCACAGGGTGTGGCCCAAAAACCAAAAAAAAAAAAAAAAGATATTATAACATTAAACTAGTATATATTAAGCAAAATATTATAATAATGTAATTTGAAATAGCTAACCATAACTGTATGATGGAGATATTTATGTGTGACGAATATATAAAATTGTTTTTTTATAAAATCTTTATTTAAGCACCATAATTACAAGCATGTCTGTAATTGGGTTTCAATCATAAACAGAACACTCTGCTTCACCAGGGCAACATTCCTACCACTAATGCCCCCCCCACACCTGCCTGTATTCAAAACAGGCATTTTACTTCTCTCACTAATTAAGATTGGCATGATAGTTGTTAGTGTAGTTATCCACCTAACTGCACGCACCACTCTTCGTGGTGAGCTTCATATTGTGAGCCAATTCTTCCAATAATGACTTTAATTATTCATAAAAATCCATAGATGATTGAGACTATTCTTTGTCTATCTCTCTCTCCCTCTAATTTCTTGCACTCCACATAATAGATTACACATACATTCATGTATAGGAAAATTTCATGATTTCATCTCTCCTGATGGCTGCATATTATTCCTTTGTGTACATGTACCACAGTTTCTTTAGCCATTCTGGTGAAGGGCACCTTGGTTGTTTCCAGAGTCTGATTATTATGAACAGAGCTGCAATGATTATGGGTGTGAGGAAGCCATTTTTGTATTGTATTTTTATTTTCCTAGGGTATATTTCTAGTAGTGGCATAGCTGGATCATATGGGAGCTCAATTTCCAGTCTTTGAGGCATTTCCACACTGTTTTCCATAAAGGCTGAAGGAGATAGCATTCCCACCAGCAGTGAAAGTGAATAAGTTTCTTTCTCGGGCCAGAGATATAGCATGGGGGTAGGGCGTTTGCCCTACATGCAGAAGGACAGTGGTTCAAATCCTGGCATCCCATATGGTCTCCCGAGCCTTCCAGGAGCGTTTTCTGAGCAGAGAGCCAGGAGTAACCCCTCAGTGCTGCCGGGTGTGACTCCCCCATAAAAAAATAGTTCCTTTCACTCCACATCCCCAATCACACTGATTGTTCTTGTTCTTTGTGATGTGTGCTAATCTCTTTGGTGTGAGATGGTGCCTCATCGTTTTGATTTGCATCTCCCTAATGATTAGTGATGTGGAGCATTATTTCATGGGACTTTTGGCCATCTGTACTTCTTTGAGGAAGTATCTGTTCATTTCTTCTTCCCATTTATTTGATGGGGTTATATTTTTTCTTGTTAAGTTCTGCCAGTACCTTTTGTACTTTCTATAATAGCCCCTATCTGATGGTTATTGGGTGAATAGTTTCTCCGATTGGGGTCGGGGGAGGCTTTTGTGTATCCTAGGCACTATTTCCTTTGAGATACAGGTGAACTTCTCAGCTTAATATATTCCCATCTGTTTATCTCTGCTTCCACTTGTTTGGAGAGTGTTCTTTACTCCTTGAATATGTTTTTAGTCTCAATGATATGAAGTGTTTTACCTACGTGTTGTTTTATATACCTGATGGTTTCAGGCCTGGGTCTTTAATGTATTTGAGTATTTTTGGTTTTGTTTTTTTGGGGGCCACAGCCGGTGTTGCTCAGGAGTTACTCCAGGCTATGCACTTAGAAATCGCTACTGGATTGGGAGACCATATGGGACACTGGGGGATTGAACCACGGTCAGTCCAGGGTCAACTATATACAAGGCAAATGCCCTACTGCTGAGCCATTGCTCCAGCCCCTGATGCATTTCGATTTGACCTTGTACGTAGTTTTAGATGCGGGTCTGAATTCGATTTAATGCAAATGGCTGACCAGTTGTGCCAACACCACTTTTTGAAGAGGCTTTCCTTGCTCCATTTTTGTTTCTTGCCCCTTTATCAAAAATTGACTGATTGTATGTATAAGGAACATTCTCTGAATACTCAAGGCTGATCTGAGGGTATCTCTTTATTCCCATACATGCTGATTTAGTATCCATTGCTTTGTAATACAATTTAAAATTAGAGAAAATAATGCCTCACATTTCCTTTTTCCCAAGGATTGCTTTAGCTATTCAAGTGTGTTTATTGTTCCAAATGAAATGCAGGAGTGTTTGATCCACTTCTTTGGAGAATGTCATGGGTATCTTTAAAGGGATTGTATTAAGTCTGTACAATTCTTTGGAGAGTATTGCCATTTTAATGATATTAATCCTGCCAATCCATGATCAGGGTATATGTCTCCATTTCTTTGTGTCCTCTCTTATTTCTTGAAGTAGGCATTGTAGTTTTCTTTGTATATGTTTTCCACCTCTTTAGTAAGTAGACTCCAAGATATTTGAGTTTTTGTGACTCTAATGACTATATTGAGAAATATTTATTTCCTTCCCATCTTGATGAGAGCATTTTAATCAAGAGTTTTTAATCAAGAATGGATATTGGACTTTATTGAATGCTTTCTCTGATTTATTGATATTATCATATGGTTTTATTTTTGTTGATATGATGTATTATGTTGATTGATATGCATATGTTAAACCATATTTGCATTCCTAGGATGAAACCTACTTGGTCATGGTGAATAATCTTCTTGATGAGGTTTTGGATTCTATTTGCCTGTTTTTGTTGAGGATCTTTGCATCTGTGTTCATCGAGAATATTGGTTTGTAATTTTCTTTTTTGGCAACATCTCTGTCTGGTTTTGGTATCAAGGTGATGTTAGCTTCATAAAAACTATTTGGAAGTGTTCCTGTTTCTTAAATTTCATAAAAGAACCTGAAAAAGATTGGTAATAGTTCCTCTGGAAATGTTTGAAAAAATTCATTAGTGAACCCATCTTGGCTTGGACTTTCGTTTTTGGGAAGACTTTTGATTACCATTTTAATTTTCTCAATAGTGATGGGCTGTTTAGATATGCTACCTCATCCTTATTCAACTGTGGAAGGTTACAAGAGTCTAAGAATTTATCCATTTCTTCCAGGTTCTCATGTTTTGTGGCAAAGAGTTTCTTAAAGTAGTCTCTTATTATCCTTTGAATCTCTGCAATATCTGTAGTGATCTCCCCTTTTTTGTTTCTAATCTGGTTTATCAAGTTTCTCTCCCTTTCTTTGTGGTTTCTGCCAGTGGCCTATCAATCTTGTTTATTTTTTTCAAAGAATCAACTTTTGCTTTCATTGATCTTTCTGATTGTTTCTTGGATTTCCACTTCATTGATTTCTGCTCTAAGCTGTGTTGTTTCCTTTTGCCTACCTACTTTTGACTCCTTTTGTTAATCATTTTCTAATTTTATAAGCTGCATCATTAAGCTTTTTAAATAAGTCCCTTCTTTCCTGATGCAAAGCTATAAATTTTTCTCTCAGTACCAATTTTTTAAATCCCATAAATTCTGATAATTTGTGTCTTCATTGTCATTTGTTTCCAGGAACGTTATGATTTCCTCTTTGATTTCATGTCTGACCTACTTTTTGTTGAGTAATAAGCTGTTTAATTTTCAGGTACTAGAGTTTTTCTTCTGTGTCCCTTTGTATTTAACATCTAATTTTAGTGCCTTGTGAACAGTAAAGGTAGTCTGTACAATTTCTATCCTCTTGATTTTATAGAGGTATGTTTTATGCACCAGCATGTAGTCTATCCTGTAGAATGTATGTGTACATAGGTGTGTATCAATAGAGTGCCCTATGTCTATCTATTAGTCCATTTTCTTCCATATCTGTTATTAATATGGCCACTTCAGCTTTCTTAAGGGTGTTGTTTGCTTGGATGATTTTCCTCCAGCCTTTTATTTTGAGTCTATGTTTGTTCTGACTATTCAGGTGTGTTTCTTGTAGGCAGCAGAAGGTTAGATTCAGTTTTCTGTTCCATTCAGCCATTCTGTGTCTCTTAACAGGTACATTTAGTCCATTGACATTGAGAGAGATAATTGTCATGGTATTTAGTGTCATCTTTGTGTAGAAGTTTGATATGTCTGTTGACCTTTTTTGTCTTAAAGTAGACCTTTCAGTATTTCGTTAAAGGCTGATTTTGAGTCTGTAAAAGTTTCTGAGCTGTTGCTTGTCTGTAAATCTATGTAGAGTTCCTTCAAGCTTAAAAGTGAGTCTGGTTGGGTATAGTATTCTAGGTGAAGCATTCATTTCATTGAGATTTGTCACTATGTCCCCTTACTGCCTTCTGGCCTTGTGGGTTTCTTGTGACAGGTCTGTTGTAAATATTAAAGATGCTCCTTTGAATGTAATTTTCCTTTTTGATCTTGTTTCTTTCAGTAGTCTAACCCTATCTGTAGGATTTATCATTGTGACTAGGATGTATTCGAGTGCTTTTCTTTGAGTCTCTTTCAGCTGGTACTTTTCAGGCATGCAGAATGTGTTTGCATGCAGTATTTAGTTATGGAAATTTCTCTGCAAAGTTGTCTTTGACTGTTAATTTTTCTGCAAAGATTTTTTCTGTGTCTTTGGGACTCCATTACTTCTTATGTAGTTTCTGTTGAGTTTATCAAATACTTCTATTTTTATCTGTTCACATTTTTTAAATTATTTTTCCATTGTCTGATTATTTTCTTTAAGGCTCTTTTCCAATCTTTTCTTCTCTATGGAGCTGTTATGCATCTTACCTTCCAGCTCAATGATTCTATCCTCAACTGTTCTTACCCTGTTGGCGAGGCTTTCCATTAAGGTTTTCATTTCTCTACTGAGTGTTTCAGACCTGTTATTTTGGTTTGGATTTTTCTGATTTCTATCTTTATATTCTCTTGATTCTTATTTGTGTTCTGTTCTACTAGATCTATGCTTTCTTTCAGTTCTATGAACACCCTCATATCCATTCTTTAAACTTCTTATCTGAGAGACTAACTAGGCAGTTGGCAGTTTTTGTGTCATCAGAGACACCATATTCATTCTCTATGCCTGATGTTGGCCTGCATTCTTTCCCCATTGTAAAACTTGTACTGTGGGTTTTTCTGTGTATTATGGAGGTGTCATAGGCTAGGCAATATGCACGGCTGTGGAGCGAAGTGGTGTGGCCACACTCCTTGGGCTCCACCCTTTCAATAAAATTGATTGACTTGGGTTTTATTATATACTCTACATATGTAGTAAATATTCTGTGTTTTTCAATCACACTAATCACATTAGTTCTCTTCACCTTGTTATAATGGCATAAAGAAAATGTAATGGTTTTCAAACTTTTAAAATAAAAAGTCAATAGATTATATTTTTTCTTCTTCAATATTTTTTGGTTTTTCAGGTATACCCAGTGACACTCAGGGATTACTCCTATGTGCACAGAAATTGCTCCTGGCTTGGGGGACCATATGGGATGTGGGGGATTAGGTTAGGGCGTGCAAGGCAGACGCTTTGCGGCTCATGCCATCGCTCCAGCCCCATGTCAATAGAATTTTATTGCTATGTAATCAATAGTATTACTAACATTGAATTAGAAAATTTTCTCTAGTAAAAGGGTCTTATTTATTTATAAGTAAAGTCTTCAATCAAATTAGGATACCTTAATTGTTGAATACAGAGCATTTTTATAAAAAAGATATTGTAAAACAGTAGCAGCCTTATTAAAAAGAAGTAAAGAAAAATATGTAGTTTCAGATAGTATATTTGGGGATATATTGGTGTTGCAGTTCCTTATCTTTGCAATTAGAACAGAAGGGGGTGTGACTGCTTAAAAATGATCCTATGAATTCCAAATGCATAGACTTTAAACTTCTTAAGTTTATGCATCACAAAATATTATTCTCCCTTTCTTAATCTATTTAAAAATGACTAACCTACTCTTCTTTCCTGTACTCTTCTTTCTTTCATATGTCAGGTGGCAGATAGAATTTTACCTTGGACCATAAATTCTCATCATGATCATGGTCCAAGTTTGATTACATTAGCAACTCATACCACAATATAAATACCATTTATTTTATTTTTAATCATAGATTGTAATGAAATGAGTAAGTAGAAGAAAGAAAAGAGAACTGCTACAGCAAAGAAGGAAGGAAAGAAGGGAAAAAGTGAGGGAAGGAGGAAAGAAGGAAGGAAGGAAGGAAGGAAGGAAGGAAGGAAGGAAGGAAGGAAGGAAGGAAGGAAGGAAGGAAGGAAGGAAGGAAGGAAGGAAGGAGGAAGGGAAACAAATATTTATAGAGAATTTGGGGAGTCACAGAGCAAGGACATAGAGACCATAATAGAGATAGAGACAACGCTACTGCCCTCCTCATTGGTATACCACACCTTGCCTGTAAGTTCTGGTGAAGGTCAGGTCTGGAAAAAAATTCCATAAGCTCCTGTCCATGACATTAGGTCCTGCCAGTTCCACAGAAACAACCATAAGGCTGCTTGTCTGGTTCTTTTCCTTGTCTCACAAAAAAAGAATTGTAGGAGAAGATAAACAGTAAAGCAAAGAAAATCTATTAAAAATAATGGAGATGAATAGAGGTTGGTGCTTTGGTTATGTTGATGATATAGGAAAGAAAAAGTATATGTTTTTCTTATAGTAGTAGCTATAAGAAGCTATTCTCATAGTACTAAAAACATGTAATCTAAGCTGCAACAGCTGAACTTTATAAGGTTCCTACCAGGTGGCAGTTAAGGGTTAAGGGAAGCAGTTTGGGAGTGGAAATAACAGTATGAGAGCACCCATGATGAAAGTTGATGTTAGAATTAATGTTGAAATACTAATTGCTTAAAATTCAATTATCAATAACTTTGTTAATCATGGTGTTTTGGTCAAATAAATTGAATTCAAATTTAAAAATCAAATTAATCAATACCAGTTGCCAATAAAACAATAAATAACTACAAAGAAAAACAAAATAATGTAAATAAAACAAGACTAGAAAAATAAAAGTGATGGAGAAAAAAAGAAATACATTCAAGAAAGAATGCAGGCTTTTTAAGAATGAGGAATGTACTCCTGAAAGAACAGAACAGAACAAATTGAGATGCAGGTGGCCCCAGATAAGAAACTGTGCTGCTTGCAAATGCAAAGTAGGTTCCATTGGCCTTTTCCTTAGCCAGAGAAGTTTTATAGGCTTTTAAAAGTTTGTCATTAGAGAAGTGTAAGGAAAGAGGCATTGGAAGTTTCTAAAATTTTCTTTCATGTTCTTATTAGATTATTTTGTAATTGTGGAATTTCTCCTCTTTCTTTTTTTCCTTCTTTCTTTCTTTTCCTTCCTTTCTTCCTTCCTTCCTTCCTTTCTTCCTTTCTTCCTTTCTTTCTTTCTTTCTTTCTTTCTTTCTTTCTTTCTTTCTTTCTTTCTTTCTTTCTTTCTTTCTTTTTCTTTCTTTCTTTCTTTTTCTTTCTTTCTTTCTTTCTTTCTTTCTTTCTTTCTTTTTCTTTCTTTCTTTCTTTCTTTCTTTCTTTCTTTCTTTCTTTTTATTTCTTTCTTTTTTTGTTTTTCTTTCTTTTTTTCTTGCTTTCTTGCTTTCTTTCTTTCTCTCTCTTTCTTTCTTTTCCTTCCTTCCATCTTCTTCTTCTTTTTTTTTTTTTTGGTTTTTGAGCCACACCCATTGACGCTCAGGGGTTACTCCCGGCTATGTGCTCAGAAATCGCTCCTGGCTTGGCGGTCCATATGGGATGCCGGGGGATCGAACCATGTTCCATCCTAGGTTAGTGGGTAGCAAGACAAATGCCATATAGCTTGCGCCATCGCTCTGGCCCCAAAGGTTTACCCTTTTATTTTGGCTATCACATTTAGTCATTTTATTTTTTTTTCAGAGTTTTTAATAAATTTAATCTTTATAGCATAGATCACATGTTTATAATAATAATTCAGAGCCTCCCCAAATAAAATGCCTAAGGAATCATCTTCATAAACAGTCTAATCCTCATGTTTTTAAGTTGGCAATGGAGCTGGTAACAGAGTAACTTATTAAATGATCATCCTTAGCTTTATTATTTTCTGCACTACACTGCCATGGAGATTTCCCCCTAGCAACCTGCTGCCCTAGGTGTTTCTTTCCTTATTTGCTTACCTACAAACTTCAGAAGGAAGAAGGAAGAAGGAAACAGGGGAGAGAGAGAAAGGCATAAAGGTAAGAAACAAAGGTAAAAACTCAAGGATAAAAGAAAGTTGATGGTATTTCTAGTCAATAAAACCATAAATAATAATCCTGGTCACTGAAATGAACCTGTCTTATAATCACTAACTGAGCTTCTTTTAACAATTTCCTATATGACTCTAATACTCTTTTTCTAGTCTCAGTGTCAAAAATGTATCCTTACATTTTGTCAAAAATGTTCTGTTTCATTTGAAGTGTTCATTTCCTGCTGAAAGCCTATGGGCCCCTGCAAAGCCAGATGATAGATAACTAGATAGATAATGGTAGATAAGTGATATTGCATGACATATTACTTCAGATTCTGCTATCAGCTGAATTATCTTGAATAATTAATTTATATAAAGTTAATTTTCTTATCTTTAAAAGAGAAAAAATACTGCTCACTGAACAAACCATTCATTGAATTCATTTAAATTTAAATTTAAATTTAAAAAAATAAGTAAAGGGGCAAGAGCGATAGCACAGTGGTAGGGCATTTGCCTTGCATGCAGCCAACCCAGGACAGATGTTGGTTGGAATCCCAGCATCTCATATGGCCCCCCAAACCAGGAGAACAGAGCCAGGAGTAACTCCTGAGTGCCACCAAAATACCAAAATGAGTGACCCAAAAGTACCAAAAAAAAAAAAAAGTTAGTAAAGTTCCCAGAATACTGGTGAGGCTAATTTACTCAAGCATTTCTATTGTCCACTAATAGTGCATATAAAAGTTTAAATTCTATAAGCAAAGATACAAAGAAAGGAAAGTCCTAATAAACAGAAAATATAACTGAATATAAACCCAGTAAACTTTTGTTAAATTAGCTGATAGGCAGATAAAACTAGTGCTTATTTAAAAAAAAGTGCTATTAATTATATTTTCAGAAATGAAGAAGTAAATTTCACAGAGACATATTGATGGGTCATTTTTATGAGACATGCAGAGGAGGGAGGAAGTATAATGCCTGCCAATTTCTTTGGATTTTTATCAAAATTGACAAGAAGTTCTAACTAGAAAAGAAAGGAAGAAACTAATGATTTGAAAAAATAGGGAATATAAGAGCAAGCACAATTCTGTTCTTTTTCCTGGAAACTTAACTAATTTACCCCTTAGTCTGTATTATAAAAAGGTACTAGTTAAACACAAGGTAGTTCATATCTGTGAGTCATAGGAAGTTCTGCAGCACAGGGAAATTATATCATGTAATTTTATGATCTGCTAGACAGTAATTCCATTTTATAAACACACAGATGTAGGCTGTTCCAATGTAGAAAAAGTTTTCAAGTTTTCCCATTATAACTTTGATCAGTTTTAAGACTTAATTCTGTTTTCCTACTTCTTTGGTCCTAAGCAAATTAAAATTTTATAGAATAACAAATAAATTTTATGGAGAAGCCACTTTACTTAGTTACCAAAATTTTTAGCCAATTCCCAGTGTTATAATCCAAGCCAGAAAAGCAAATCAGTGAAGGATAAAGATTTTTAACAACTTGGAAAACATCTTGGATGTAAGTATTTCAGTCCAAAGAAAGGTAATGACTAAGCATACCATTTGGGAAGGAAAGTAGTATAATATTTTACATAATTTTTTAAAAAATTTAGCAGAATGATGAACTAGTAAAGAGAGATACCACCACAATTTTTCTTCAATATAGAATAGACTATATATAGATGACTGTCCCTAAGAATCACCAAACTCAGGGTCAGTTTTTCACAAGGAAAAGTCACTGAATACATCAAAGAGTGCAGGAAAATATGTAATAATTTTGCTTGGAACATGAACAAGTCACTGTGACCTAATAGAAAACCTGTAATACAATACGGAAACCTGTAATACAAAGCCTTTTTTGTAACTGAAGGGCTGTGTTCAAATCAGAAACCCCAGTATGTGGGTTCTTCATTAGTGAACACATGGTTGTAAAAAAAACAAGGCCTTCCTCTGGAGAAAAAATAAGATAGCAGGGATCAGAGATATATGACCAAGATCTGAAGAGTAGATTGATACAAGAAAGGTAGATATCTTATTGCTTAATTTCAACTAAAGATTTGAGGACCAGATGGGCAAACATTCCAATTACTAAGGCTATATGACATTCATCTGAACTACTATCACATCACTTGTCTAAGTTAGTGTTTGACACCCATAAGCCTATATAACCACGTGTCAGAGCAGCAGTTTAAGGCTTAAGGAAAGTCCACCTACTACTAGAACAATAAGGAACAGATAGGTCTGCTAATGATCCCTTCACAAATAGCCTTTTTTCTAGAACTAGAAATGTATTATGTAAACTATTTATCCCACCCTTTCCTGCACACTCTATTCAAAGTCTGACAGCTCACAGAAATGTCCCAATCTTAGTATATACAACAATAGCTAAAAATCCTGGAGGGATTTAATGAAGTGATCCTTTAAGGGCAGTTAAGGAGAGTTCACAGAAATAATGAGAAACTACCATCTCTCATCCATAACTATTGAAATTGTATTTTGTCCAAAGTCCAACAGCTTCAAGATATTTTTTGCTCTTGATACAATCCTTCAGGAAATTGATTATCAGAACCAGCAAACCTGGTTTTCAAACTGGGTCTAAGAAGTCACTCATTGAAAGCTTTAATTGAGACCTTATTTCAGGAGGTGCAAATATAAATCTAAGAGTAGATACCCATGGCTCAAATAGAATGATTTAATTCTTGGTACACTCTAACAAAAATATTTTTGATTCCCACAGTCCCAACTTCTAACTTTGCCTGATATGTACTGAGATTAGTTTATAAAGTAAAATATGTATCAATATCCTGGGAAAAAATTAAGATTCTATTCTGCAGTTAAAACATTACAAGGCGATTTTCAGGGAGGGATTACAGAGCATGAAAACCGGCTAAGCTTTGCAAAAGCTGGCTCCCTGTGTGTGACACCAGGCGTGGAAAATCTGTGAAAGTACACCGGCCCAGTGGGGCCCAACTGTGAAAAACTGTGAGTGTGACCTGTCTATGTCTGTCTACTGTCCTCTTGCATGAAACTCTTGCGAGTGGGGCAAAAAGAGGATCCAGAAACCTCGCTCGCCCAGATGCCATTTTCAGGGAGGGATTACAGAGCATGAAAACCGGCTAAGCTTTGCAAAAGCTGGCTCCCTGTGTGTGACACCAGGTGGGGAAAATCTGTGAAAGTACACTGGCCCAGTGGGGCCCAACTGTGAAAAACTGTGAGTGTGACCTGTCTATGTCTGTCTACTGTCCTCTTGCGTGAAACTCTTCCGAGTGGGGCAAAAAGAGGCTCCAGAAAACTCGCTCGCCCAGACGCCATTTTCAGGGAGGGACTACAGAGCATGAAAACTGGCTAAGCTTTGCAAAAGCTGGCTCCCTGTGTGTGACACCAGGCGGGGAAAATCTGCGAAAGTACACCAGCCCAGTGGGGCCCAACTGTGAAAAACTGTGAGTGTGACCTGTCTATGTCTGTCTACTGTCCTCTTGCGTGAAACTCTTGCGAGTGGAGCAAAAAGAGACTCCAGTAGAGCACGGCCGCTCCGCTTAGCTATGCGGCCATGCACTCTTTCTAAGGAAAGAACTCCATTGCAACAAGAAGGAAAAATCACACTAAGAACGGTGCTATATCACAGAAGCAAGCATTTCTCTCTGGACTGTCTTCTCTGTTGCATGCTCGGGCCTAAGATTTGACCCAGTGTGAGGCTTTATCCACGGAGGACTCCACTCCCTTAGAGGCAAGTCAGCCCATCCAGAAAGGGAGGAGCCAGAGTAGTGTGCTGCCTGCATCATATAGACAATGAATACAACCACAACACGTAGAAAAACCCAAAATACAAGTGTGACAATGGGGAAACAACGCAGGCCAGCATCAGACATAGAGAATGAAGATGACAATTCTGAGGACCAGTTAATGACCAACCAACTAATCAACCTCTCAGATAAGGACTTTAGACTAGCAATATGGAAGATGTTCAAAGAACTCAAAGAAACCATGGATCGAGTTGAACAGAACACTAATAAGAACCAAGAAAATATGAAGACAGAAATCACAAAACTCCAAACTGAAATAACATGTCAACTAACAGGACTGAAAAAGTCAGTAAACGAAGTGAACGACAAAATGGATAAGCTCTGGGACAGGGTATCAGAAGCTGAGAATAGACTTGGTGCTGTGGAAGATGAGATACATAACAATTCCATACAGCAGGAGAGATTGGACAAAAAACTTAAAGCAAATGAGCAGACAATGGAAAAATTAGTCAAAGAATGGGAACAGACGAAAATAGAAGTCTATGATAAGATCAACAGAAACAACTTAAGAATCATTGGAGTCCCAGAGACCGAGGAAGAAAATTTCCAGGAAGAATCAACTGTCAAGAACATCATTAAAGATAAACTCGCAGAGCTAAAGAATATATGTGATCAAATCCTGCATGCCCGAAGAGTACCAACCAAAAGAGACCCCAGAAAAACCACCCCAAGACACATCCTAGTCACAATGACAAATCCCACAGATAGAGACAGAATTCTGAAAACAGCAAGATCAAAAGGGGAAATCACGTTCAAGCAAGCTTCCCTGAGATTTACAGCAGACCTGTCACCAGAAACACTCAATGCCAGAAAGCAGTGGTGGGATATTGTGACAAGACTGAATGAAATGAATGCTTCACCCAGAATACTATACCCAGCAAAACTCACTTTCTAGTTTGATGGAAGAATACATGGTTTCACAGACAAAAAACAGCTCAGAAACTTCACAGACACAAAACCAGTCTTAAGAGAAAAACTGAAAGACCTAATCTAAGACAAGACTACCCAAAAGACACACCAAATTTTGAAATAAAGATGGCGTTAAATCCCAGGACAATTCTTTCTCTCAACGTCAATGGACTAAATGCACCAGTTAAGAGACACAGAGTGGATAAATGGATCAAAAAACTCAATCCAACCTTCTGCTGCCTACAAGAAACGCACCTGAATAGTCAGAACAAACATAGACTCAAAATAAAAGGCTGGAGAAAAATTATCCAAGCAAACAAAACCCATAAAAAAGCTGGAGTGGCCATACTAATATCAGATAATGCAAACTTTATACTCAGGAAGGTTGTAAGGGACAAAGATGGACATTTTATATTAATCAAGGGGTACGTAGAGCAGGAAGAATTCACTCTCCTAAACATATATGCACCGAATGAGGGGCCAGCAAAATATTTAATACAACTGTTGACAAATCTGAAAAATAATATCAAGAACAACACAATAATTGTGGGGGACCTTAACACGGCTTTGTCAACACTGGATAGGTCAACCAGACTGAAACCCAACAAGAATATACTAGACCTGAGGAGAGAAATGGAAGAAAGAGGCCTAGTGATTATATATAGGACACTCCATCCCCAGAAACCTGGATACACATTCTTCTCCAATGTACATGGGACATTCTCCAGGATAGACTACATGCTGACACATAAAACATACCTCCATAAATCAAGAGGATAGAAATTTTGCAGACTACCTTCGCTGACCACAAGGCTCTGAAATTATTTGTGAAATCCAAAGGGACTCAGAAGAAACACTTTAACACCTGGAAGTTAAACAGCCTCATGCTCAATAATCAGTGGGTCCGAGATGAAATCAAGGAGGAAATCAAAAGGTTCCTGGAAACAAATGACAATAAAGACACAAACTATCAGAACTTATGGGACACAGCAAAAGCAGTACTGAGAGGAAAATTTATAGCTTTGCAAGCACACATCAGGAAGGAAGAAGGAGCTTACCTGAGTAGCTTAATGACACAGCTAATAGAACTAGAAAATGCTCAATAAAAGGACCCAAGAATAGGAAGACAGAAGGAAATAACAAAGCTGAGAGCAGAAATCAACGAAGTGCAAACTCAAAAAACAATCCGAAAGATCAACGAAAGCAGAAGTTGGTTCTTTGAAAAAATAAACAAGATTGATAGACCACTGGCAAACCTAACAAAGAAAGAGAGAGAGAGAAACTTGATAACTCGTATCACGAATGAAAAAGGAGAGATCACTACTGATATGACAGAGATTCATAGGGTAATCAGAAACTACTTTGAAAAAATCTACGCCACTAAAAATGAGAACCTGGAAGAAATGGATAAATTCTTGGACTCTTATAATCTTCCACGGTTGAAGGAAGAGGATGTAGCATATCTAAACACCCCCATCACCATTGATGAAATTAAAACAGTAATCAAATGTCTGCCAAAAAACAAAAGCCCAGGTCCAGATGGATTCACTAATGAATTCTATCAAACTTTTCAAGAGGAACTACTGCCAATCTTGGCAAGACTCTTTCATGAAATTGAACAAACAGAAACACTTCCAAATAGCTTTTATGAAGCCAACATCACCTTTATACCTAAACCAGACAGAGATGCTACCAAAAAAGAAAATTACAGACCAATATCACTGATGAATGCAGATGCAAAGATCCTCAACAAAATCCTGGCAAATAGGATTCAATGCCTCGTTAAAAAGATCATCCACTACGATCAAGTAGGTTTCATCTCAGGAATGCAAGTAGGTTTCATCTCAGGAATGCAAGGCTGGTTTAACATCCGTAAATCTATCAACATAATACACAACATCAATAACAAGAAAAATAAAAACCACATGATCATATCAATAGATGCAGAGAAAGCATTTGATAAGGTCCAACACCCATTCTTGATCAACACTCTCAGCAAGATGGGAACGAAGGGAACCTTTCTCAATATAGTGAAGGCCATCTACCACAAGCCAGTGGCAAATATTATCCTCAATGGAGAAAAACTGAAAGACTTTCCTCTAAATTCAGGCACAAGACAAGGCTGTCCTCTCTCACCACTCCTATTCAACATAGCACTGGAAGTACTTGCTATAACGATTAGGCAAGAAAAGGATATCAAGGGAATCCAGATAGGAAAGGAAGAAGTCAAGCTCTCACTGTTTGCAGATGACATGATACTCTACTTAGAAAACCCTAAAGAATCTATCAAAAAGCTTCTAGAAACAATAGACTCATATAGCAAGGTGGCAGGCTACAAAATTAACACACAAAAATCAATGGCCTTTCTATACACCAATAGTAATAAGGATGAAATGGACATTAAGAAAACAACCCCATTCACAATAGTGCCACACAAACTCAAATATCTTGGAATCAACTTGACTAAATATGTGAAGGACCTATACAAAGGAAACTATAAAACTCTGCTGCAAGAAATAAGAGAGGACACACGGAAATGGAAACGCATACCCTGCTCATGGATTGGCAGGATTAACATCATCAAAATGGCAATACTCCCCAAGGCATTATACAGATTTAATGCCATCCCTCTAAAGATACCCATGACATTCTTCAAAGAAGTGGATCAGACACTTTTGAAATTCATTTGGAACAATAAACACCCTCGAATAGCTAAAGCAATCATTGGGAAAAAGAATATGGGAGGAATTACTTTCCCCAACTTTAAACTGTACTACAAAGCAATCGTTGTCAAAACAGCATGGTATTGGAATAAGGACAGATCCTCAGATCAGTGGAATAGGCTTGAATACTCAGAAAATGTTCCCCAGACATACAACCACCTAATTTTTGATAAAGGAGCAGGAAATCCTAAATGGAGCAGGGAAAGCCTCTTCAACAAGTGGTGTTGGCACAATTGGATAGCCACTTGCAAAAAATTGAACTTAGGCCCCCAGCTAACATCATGTACGAAGGTAAAATCCAAATGGATTAAAGACCTCGATATCAGCCCCAAAACCATAAGATATATAGAACAGCACATAGACAAAACACTCCAGGACATTACAGGCATCTTCAAGAAGGAAACTGCACTCTCCAAACAAGTGAAAGCAGAGATTAACAGATGGGAATATATTAAGCTGAGAAGCTTCTGCACCTCAAAGGAAATAGTGCCCAGGATACAAGAGCCACCCACTGAGTGGGAGAAACTATTCACCCAATACCCATCAGATAAGGGGCTAATCTCCAAAATATACAAGGCACTGACAGAACTTTACAAGAAAAAAACGTCTAACCCCATAAAAAAAATGGGGAGAAGAAATGAACAGACACTTTGACAAAGAAGAAATACACATGGCCAAAAGACACATGAAAAAATGTTCCACATCACTAATCATCAGGGAGATGCAAATCAAAACAACGATGAGATACCACCTCACACCCCAGACAATGGCACACATCACAAAGAATGAGAATAAACAGTGTTGGCGGGGATGTGGAGAGAAAGGAACTCTTATCCACTGCTGGTGGGAATGCTGTCTAGTTCAACCTTTATGGAAAGCAATATGGAGATTCCTCCAAAAACTGGAAATCGAGCTCCCATACGATCCAGCTATACCACTCCTAGGAATATACCCTAGGAACACAAAAATACAATACAAAAACCCCTTCCTTACACCTATATTCATTGCAGCACTATTTACCATAGCAAGACTCTGGAAACAACCAAGATGCCCTTCAACAGACGAATGGCTAAAGAAACTGTGGTACATATACACAATGGAATATTATGCAGCTGTCAGGAGAGATGAAGTCATGAAATTTTCCTATACATGGATGTACACGGAATCTATTATGCTGAGTGAAATAAGTCAGAGAGAGAGAGAAAAACGCAGAATGGTCTCACTCATCTATGGGTTTTAAGAAAAATGAAAGACACCCTTGTAATAATAATTTTCAGACACAAAAGAGAAAAGAGCTGGAAGTTCCAGCTCACCTCAGGAAGCTCACCACAAAGAGTGATGAGTTTAGTTAGTGAAATAACTACATTTTGAACTGTCCTAATAATGAGATTGTATGAGGAAAATGGAGAGCCTGTCTAGAGTACAGGCGGGGGTCGGGTGGGGCAAAGGGAGACTTGGGACAATGGTGATGGGAATGTTGCACTGGTGATGGGTGGTGTTCTTTACATGACTGAAACCCAAACACAATCATGTATGTAATTAAGGTGTTTAAATAAATTTAAAAAAAAAGAAAAAAAAAGAAATCCCATTTAAATGTAAAAAACAGTAGAAAAACAATACATGAAAGAGATAAAATATTAAAATAAAAATCATTAAAATGAACTTCAAATCAATTTGCCAAATAGATTTTCTGCATAGCACCATCAAATAAGTCTGATAACCATAAACCAAAAGCCTATTGAAGCAACACATTAAAAAAGGGAGTTTGAACATAAATGACAAGAAAATGCCAATGCACAGTGAAAATAAGAGAAAAACAAAAGAATAAAAATAAACAATACCACATCTTCCAAGTAATAAAATGACAATAAATACTTACATTTTAGTAATTATACTAAATGTCAAATATCAGAATTCATCAATTAAAAGATGTAAAACAGCATTAAATAGAGAAACAATATTTCAAAAAAAAATTGAAAAAAACTATATAGTCATATAAAGCTTTGAAAATAATGACATTTCTTTTTGTTCTTGCAAAAGAATTAAACACTTTCACAATATGCACAAAAGCTACTTAAATGTATTAAAGGTTTTAATATCAAAACCAAATTCATAAAATATATGGAAGAACATGTGGGCAAAATATTCCTAGATGTTGAATTTAACAGTGTCTTCAATGATTTGATTCCACTGTCAAGGAAAACAAGAAAATAGTATTATTCTTAAAATAATTTCTGGGGTCTGAGCAATGGCACGAGTGGTAGGGTGTTTGTCTTGTGCACACTAACCTAGGATGGACTTAGGTTCAATCCCCAGCATCCCATATGGTCCCCCAAGCCAGGAGCGATTTCTGAGCACCTATCCAAGAGTAGCTCCTGAGAAACACCGGGTCTGGCCCAAAAACCAAAAAAAAAAAAAGCTTCTGCACTTAAAAAAAAAACTAATAAAAATTGGCATGCCACTAAACATGCTAATGTATGAGAAAGTATTAATGTACCATATATTGGAAATATCTAATATCTGGAATACATAGACATATCACATAATTAAATTAAAAAACAATCTCATAGAAAACTGAGAGAAAAGCTGAACATTCCTCAATAGAAGGCACTTAGATGATATGATCACATAAAAAACATTTATCGTAATTTATTATCAGGGGAATGTAAATTAAAATGGCAGTGAGAATGGTACCACACCACTAAGAATGACTAATATCAAAACACCAGAAAAATCAGTCTTGGTAGTATGCAGAGAAAAAGAAACCTTTCTTCAAATTATTAGTTCATATAGCCTAACCTTTGTGGATAACAAAATGAAGATTCTTTTCTTTTTTCTTTTTTGTTTTTGGAGCCACCCAGCAATGCTCAGGGGTTACTCCTGGCTCTGCGCACAGAAATTGCTCCTGCCTCGTTAGACCATGTGGGATGCTGGGAATTGATTCTGCATTTGTTCTGGGGTCAGCTGCATGAAAAGCAAACACCCTATGACTGTGCTACTACTCCGGCCCCTGAAGATTCCTTCCTTAATAAAATAAAATTATGATGCAGAAATATCACTCCTAGGTATCTACCCATAGAATAAAAAACTCATACTATAAAAATACTTATGCACACTTATATTTGTTGTAATATTATTTACAATAGTCAAAATCTAAAAACAACCCAACTACCCAGTGATGAATGAATAGAGAAAGATATTGTATTTAAGATGCACACACCATGTGTGTATATATGTATATACCTATATATATATACATATATAAAATGAAAATGAAATACTACTCAGCTATCAAAAGGGATAAAATCTTGTCTTTTGCTATAACATGAAAGATGCCAAAGAGTGTTCTGTTAAACAATATAAGTAGAAGAGAAAAAGGAAAAATAATCTTTCTCATATATGGCATTTTAAAAAACAATAGAATAAAAAATATGCGATGAAATTAAGTCTTTTACAGAACTGAGAATACCAGAAATTAGGGGAAAATTTAGCTGAAAGTATCCATTGAACTGTGAGGGATCAATATTGGCATTTTGTTGGTAGATTGGTATATAACACTATTCCTATAGAGTGTAAATATTTACAATCTTGTAAATTAATATTATCTCATTAAATAAGAAACTTAAAGTTGGGTGACCAAAATTAAGACCAATGACTTTTGTCAAATCTTATGACAACTTTCATTGTAAACTACTACCACAAAAGATTCAGAGAGCTAAACACAAATAATTATAGTGGATCTCTGCTAACCCTGAGCAGAAACTTCTGCAATTGTAAAATTCTAGAAATATTTTAACAAACTTAAATGGATTCCTGGGAATTAAATGTATACTAGAATGAAATACTAGAATGCATACTCTTGAAATCCATAGTTTACCAAGGTCCATGCATATGAGCTTTATTTTGGTGGAACAGAGTTCTGTCTGGAAAATGTAAGATTGTATGCAGCCAACTCAGGATAGGTGGTGTTTTGAATTTCGGCATCCAATATGGTCCCCCAAGCTTGCCAGGAACTATTTCTGAGTGCAGAGCCAGCAGTAGTAAGCCCTGAGCGCCACAGGGTGTGATCTTAAAACAAACAAACAAAAAGACAGATAAGAGATAAATTGCAAAACATCTCAAAATGATAGAATACCATGAGTGTTATAAAAAATGAAATAGGTTTAAGTGCCCAACTTTAAACTTTACTATTAAGCAATAGCCATTTAAAAAGCATGGTACTGAAAGACAGATCTTCAGATTGATGAAACAGACAAGTATTCTGAGACAGATCCTCACATATAAGAACAAGTCTTTGATAAAGGGGCAAGAAATACAAAATGAAGCAAAGATAGCCTCTTCAACAAATGGTTGGGGAAAATAGCAACATGCAAAAAAGTGAGCTCAAACCTCTTTTTACTGTGATGCACAAAAGCAAACAAATAGATTAAGGGCTTTCTGATCCTTGCTGGAGACTGCTGAGAAAGACCCCAGCAAAATTAATCAACGTAATCTAGTCAAGATTTACCGACCAGGTAGGCTGTCCTAGCCAACAAGTCAGTACCATCTTCTGCCTGGTGTATTTATAAAACCCATGCATCACTCCATTTTTTGGCTTTCTTTCTTTTTTGTTTTTTCTTCAATTTTCCAACACTAGAAGCCATGCAGATTCATTTGTAGAACTAGCATTTTCTCCCAAGCCCCTAGCTTTGAGAATATAGCACTTTCTTTTTTCTTTATTGATAATGTTAATTTCATCAGTCATTAGAAGCATTAGTCTGAAGAGGCAACACTGGACTTTCACTGATAACAGAAACAAATCTTGAACATCCATACAATGCAACTCAGTGGCAGAATGCTGGCCATGAATGGAGGGGAATCTGGGTTTGTTTCCTAGCACTATAAAACCAACCAAATATAAACAAGAAAACTGAACACGAAAGGAAAGGATCAGATAAAGATTGTTACTAGCTATATTGCAGAGTAAGTGATTTTTTTCTTTTTCTTTTTCTTTTTTTTAATTAAACAACTTTATTACATTAATGATTGTGTTTGGGTTTCAGTCATGTAAAGAACACCACCCATCACCAGTGCAACATTCCCATTGCCAATGTCCCAAAACTCACTCTTCCCCACCCAATCCCCGCCTATGCTCTAGACAGGCTTTCTATTTCCCTCGTACATTCTCATTATTAGGATAGTTCAAATGTAGTTATTTCCCTAACTAAACTCATCCCTGTTTATGGTGAGCTTCATGAGGTGAGCTGTAATTTCCAGCTCTTTTCTCTTTTGTGTCTGAAAGTTATTATTGCAAGAATGTCTTTCATTTTTCTTAAAACCCATAGATGAGTGAGACCATTCTGCATCTTTCTCTCACTCTCTCTGACTTATTTCACTCAGCGTAATAGATTCCATGTACATCCATGTATAGGAAAATTTCATGACTTCATTTCTCCTGACAGCTGCATAATAACAAGAACACTTCCAAATAACTCTTATGAAGCCAACATCACCTTGATACCTAAACCAGACAGAGATGCTACCAAAAAAGAAAAGTACAGACCAATATCACTGATGAATACAGATGCAAACATCCTCAACAAAATCCTTGTAAATAGGATTCAATGCCTCATTAAGAAGATCATCCTACGATCAAGTAGGTTTCATCCCAGGAATGCAAGGCTGGTTTAACATCCGTAAATCTATCAACATAATACACAACATCAACAACAAGAAAATAGAAATCACATGATCATATCAATAGATTCAGAGAAAGTATTTGGTCCAACATCCATTCTTGATCAAAACTCTCAGCAAGATGGGAATGGAAGGAACCTTTCTCAATATAGTTAAGGCCATCTACCACAAGACAGAGGCAAATATTGTCCTCAATGGAGAAAAACTGAAAGCCTTTCTTCTAAATTCTGGCACAAGACAAGGCTGTCCTCTCTCACCACTCTGATTCAACGTAGCACTGGAAGTACTTGCTATAGGGATCAGGCAAGAAAAAGATATCAAGGGAATCCAGATAGGAAAGGAAGAAGTCAAGCTCTCACTGTTTGCAGATGACATGATACTCTACCTAGAAAATCCTAAAGTCTCTACGAAAAAGCTTCTAGAAACAATAGCCTCATATAGCAAGGTGGCAGGCTACAAAATTAACACACAAAAATCAATGACCTTTTTATACACCAATAGTAATAAGGAAGAAATGGACATTAAGAAAACAACCTCATTCACAACAGTGCCACACAAACTCAAATATCTTGGAATCAATTTGACTAAAAATGTGAAGGACCTATACAAAGAAAACTATAAAACTCTGCTCCAAGAAATAAGAGAAGACACGCAGAAATGAAAGCACATACCCTGCTCATGGATTGGCAGGATTAACATCATTAAAATGGCAATACTCCCCAAAGCATTGTACAGATTTAATGTGATCCCTCTAAAGATACCCAAGACATTCTTCAAAGAAGTAGATCAGGCACTTTTGAAATTCATATGGAACAATAAACACCCTTGAATAGCTAAAGCAATCATTGGGGAAAAGAACAATTTTTGGCTTTCTGATCCAAAGAAGAATCATGGTCGCATACATATCCCAGCCCATGAACCCCACCATGACACACAGTAAAAGCCATGTTACAAGTGTGTCAATGGGGAAACCATGCCAGACAACAGCATGTATAGAGAATGAAGATTGAAGCTCTAATGTCCCAAAGAATAACAACCACATAGTTTACCTCTCAGGCAAGGAGTTTAAAGTGTTAATATGGAGGATGCTCATAAAACTCAAAGAAAGAATATATCAAGCTGAAGAGAACACAATAAGAAAATTCTAAACTAAAATAATAGGACTGAAAAACTCAGTAGATGAAATTATAAACTCACTGCAAAACCTCTCTAACAGAGTAACAGCAGCAGAGGACAGAATCAGTGAGTTGGAAGAAGAGATGGAGACCAACTACATACAGCTGAAAAAACTGAAAAAGAACCTTAAAGCAAATGATCAGACAATGGAAAAATTCTCACAGGAGGTGAACAGATGAAAATAGAAGTCCTTAACAAACTCAAAAGAAACAACATAAAAATTATTGGAGTCCCAGAGACCCAGGAAGAAAATCCCCAAGAAGAATCATTAGTCAAAGACATCATTCAAGAGAAACTCCCAAAGCTAAAGATGGCATGCAACCAAATCCTGCATGCCCAAAGAGTGCCAGCTAAAAGAGACCCAAAGTAAAGCACTCCAAGAAACATCCTAGTCACAATGACAAATCCCACAGATTACGATAGAATACTGAAAGAAGCAAGATCTAAAAGGGAAATTGCATTCAAAAGAGTAATCTTAAGATTTACAGCAGAACTGTTACAAAAAACCAACCCTCAAGGCCAGAGGGCAGTGGTGTGATATATTCAATAAAATGAATGCTTCTCCTAGAATATTGCACCAAGACAGACTCATTTTCAGGTTTTAAGAAAGTATGCATAGCTTCATGAATAAACAGCAGCTCAGAATAATTACAGATGCGAAACCAGCCTTAAAAAAAAAACTGAAAGGTCTAGTTTAAGGCAAGACAGAACAACAGTCACAAAAAACTTCTACACAAAGATGACACTAAATCCCATGACAATTATCTCTCTTAATGTCAATGGACTAAATGCACCAGTTAAGAGACACAGAGTGGCAAAATGGATCAAAGAGCTGAAGCCAACATTTGTTGCTGACCAAAAACACATCTATATTGAAATGCCAAAATGTCAAATATTATTCTTAATGGCGATAAACTGAAAGCATTTCCTCTAAAATCTGATACAAAACAAGGCTTCCCTCTCTCAACACTACTATTCAGCATAGTGCTAGAAGTTCTTGCCATAGCTATGGCAAGAAAACGATATTATGGACATCCAAATAGGAAAGAAGAAAGTCTCATTGCAAACAGCTCTGACTGTTTGCAGATAACATGATAATATAATTAGAAACCCTAAAGACTCTACCAAAAAGCTTCTAGAAACAATAGATTCATATGGCAAAGTAACAGGCTACAAAATCAACACACAAAAATCAATAGCCTTCTTATACACCAATAATGATAAAGAAGAAATGGATATTAAAAATAATCTTATTCACACAAACTCAAATATATTGGAGTCAACTTAACTAAAGACATGAAGGACCTATATAAAGAAAACTACAAAACCCTGCTTCAATAAATAAAAGAGGAAACGTGGTAATGGAGACACATACCCTGCTCATGGCTTAGTAGGATTAACATAATTAAAATGGCTACTCTTCACAAAACATTGTACAGATTTAATGCAATCCCTCTAAGGATACCCATGACATTTTCAAAGAAGTGGATCAAACATTCCTGAAATTCATTTGGAATAATATACAGCCACAAATAGCTAGAGCAACTTTTGAAAAAGGAATATGAGAGGCATCACTTTCACAAACTTCAAATTATATTACAAAGCTATAGTCATTAAACCAGCTTGGTACTGGAATAAAGACAGACCATCAGATCAGTGAAATAGACTTGGGTATTCAGAGAATGTGCCCCAGATATACAATCAATTAATCTTTGAATAAGGGACATAAATGCAAAATGAAGCAAGGAAAGACTCTTCAAAAAGTGGTGTTGAAGCAACTGGACAGCTGTTTGCAAAAAAGCAAACTCAGACCTCCATCTAATACCATGCACAAAGGTCAAATCCAAATGGATTAAAATCCTGGATATTAGACCCGCAACCATAAGGTAAATTAAACAACATGTAGATAAAACACTCCATGATATTGAGACTAGAGGCATCTTCAAGGCAAAAACAGCACTCTCCATACAAGTGGAAACAGGTATAAACAAATGGGACTATATTAAGCTACAAAGCTTCTGAACCTCAAAGAAAATAGTGCCTATGATACAAAAGCCCCCCACAGACTGGGAGAAAATATTCACCCAATACACATCAGACAAAGGGCTAATATCTAAGATATACAAATTACTGACAAAACTTAAGAAGAAAACATCTGACCCCATCAAAAATTGGGAGAAGAAATGAACAATTTCTCAAAGAAGAAATACAGGTGGCTAAAAGGCACATGAAGAAATGCTCCACATCACTAATTATCAGGGAGATGCAAATGAAAACAACAATGAGGTACCGTCTCATACACACATCACAAAGATCAAGAACAAAATGTACTAGTGGGGATGTGGGGAGAAAGGAACATGCATTCACTGTTGGTAGGAATGCCTCCTAGTTCATCCCTTATAGAAAACATTTTGGAGATTCCTCAAAGAACTAGAAATTGAGCTCTTATATGATCCAGCTAGACCACTCCTAAGAACACAAAAACAAAATACAAGAATCCCTTTCTCACACCTATTTTCATCGCAGCAATATTTACCATAGCCAGACTCTGGAAACAACCAAAATGCCCTTCAACAAATGAATGGCTAAAGAAACTGTAGTACATATACACATTGGAATATTATGCAGACCTCAGGAGATATGAAGTCATGAAATTTTTCTATACATGGAATGACATGGAAACTATTATGCTAAGTGAAATAAGTCAGAGGGAGAGACGCACAGAATAGTGTCACTTATTTATGGATTTTAAGAAAAATAAAAGACATGATTGTAATAATGACCAGAGATGTGGGCCACAAGGACTGGCTCAGGATATGAAGCTCACCTCAAGAAGGGGTGAATGCAGTTCGAACACTAACAACTACCATGACAATGTTAATGAATGAGAGAAGTACAATGCCTCACTTGAATATTGACAGGGGGCATGGGTGGAAGGATATGGGCCACACTGGTGGTGGGAATGTTGAACTGGTGAAGGAGGAGTGTTCTTTATGTGACTAAAACCCAACTACAGTCATGTTTGTAATCATAGTGTTTAAATAAAGATAAAAAGTAAAATGGATTAAATAGTTTGATATTAAATCTGAAACTATGAGGTACATGGAGAAAAATGTAGGCAGAAAATTCCATGACATTGAAGCACAAGGCATCTATAAGGACAAAAAAAAACACTGACCAAGCAAGTGGAAGCAAAAATAAACAGATGGGACAAACATAAACTAAGAAGTTTCTATGCCTCAAAGAAAAGGGTGACTAGGATACAAAGACTACTCATGGAATGGGAGAAATGTTCACCCAATACTCATCAGATAAGGGGTTAATATTCAAAATATGCAAGGCACTGGTAGAGCTTAGCAAGAAAAAGTTATCTAACCCCATCTAAAAATTGAAAGAAATAATGAACAGACATTTCCTCAAAGAATAAATACAGATGGCCAAAAGACACATGAAAAAATGCTCCACATAATTAAACATCAGGAAGATGCAAATCAAAACAATGAGATATCATCTCACACCACAGAGACTGGCACACATCACAAAGACCAAGAATAGCCAGTGCTGACTCAGATGCAGAGAGAAAGAGACTCTTATTCACGGCTGGTAGGAAGGTTGACTGCTACAAACTTTTTGAAAAACAATATGGATATTCTTCAAAAAACTAAAATTGACCTTTCATGTGATCCAGCAATAGCACTTGTAGGGATATATCCTAGAAACCCCAAAACATAATGCAGAATAACCCTCCACATCCCTTTTTTTCATAACAACTGTTTACAATAGCCAGCATCTGGAAACAACTTAAGGGCCAAAGAACACATTAGTAGATATAGAAATAGTGACATAATACACAATGGAATACTATTCAGTCACTAGGAAAAATGAAATAATAAAATTTGCTTATACATGGATAAATATGAAGGATATGATGCTGTGTGAAATGAGTAAGAGGGAGAGGGGAAGACATAGAATGGTCACACATATTTGTGTGATATAAAAAAAATAATAGTGTGTCATAATATCCAGAGACAATAGGGAACAGGGCCAGGACTGGTTCATCATAGGAAGCTTGCACAAAGACAGGACAAATATAGCTATGGCAGAGAAAGGACATCTATGACAATGATAATTGAAAATGATCACTCATGATACCCCTCAGTGACAATTTTGTAAACCACAGTGTATTAAAAGAAAATGAGAGAAAGAAAAAATTTTCTATAGGCAGGGGAGAAGGTGGGTTGGGAAACGAACATAACGGTGGTAGGAAATGTGCACTGGTAAAGAATGTAGTACATTGTAGGACAGAAACTCAATTTTTACCAACTTTGTAACTGTGAAATAAAAACAGTTCTATTTTGAACAGCCTTGTAACAAAGATGTTTAAGTAAAATAATTCTTAAAAATTAAAAAAGCAAGTATATCTATGATTGCATAGGTAAGAAAATATTCTTATGATTATGTAATTAAGAAAATTACAAAAGTAGCTTAAAAACTTTCCAAGAACAGTAACCCAGATAGGTTTATATTTGTGTTTTCATAAAACCTTCAAGGAAGACTTATTGACCGTACTCAATAAGGCCTTTCAAACTATTGAAGAGACAGAAATTCTAATATTTTTCATGAAACTATTATCTTAATAATAAAATCATTAAAAACAAAAATTACTGACCACTCAGGCTGGAGTGATCACATAGTGGGTAGAGCATTTGTATGACATGCAACTGACCAGTGTTTGGTCCTCCTCAGCACCTCATATGGACCCCAAGCCTGTCATGAATAATTTCTAAGTACAGACCCAGAAATAACAGACCACTATTCCTGCTGAATATTGAAGCAAAAAATCCTCAACAAAATATTAATGAAATAGAGGCCAAAGCAGTTGCACTAGAGGTTCGATCCCCTGGTATCCTATATGGTCTCCCCAAGCCAGGAGTGATTTATGAGCTCATAGCCAGGAGTGTCAAATGGGTGTGGTCTCCCAAACAACAATAACAAACAACAACAACAACAAACAAAAATATTAATGAAATAAATTCAACATAATATTAAAGGATCATATACCATGACCAAGTGGAATTATGCTTAGGATCAAAGATATGTTACAGTATATAGCCAGTAGTAACCCCTGAACATCACCAGGAGTGGCCCAAAAATAAAACAAAACAAAAACAAAAAGAGTGTATGTTGATTTTTGTCAAAATTTTTCTTTGCATCTTTGAATATGATCATAGACTTTTGTTATTATGTATGTTTGTTGATTAATTTACATATATTGAAACATATCTTTGACCCTAAGCATAATTCCACTTGGGCATGGTGTATTATCCTGTATATTAAAGTCTCCACTAAAAAATCCTGTTGGAAACAATAAAGTAGTACAGCATACTACAATGTCAACACACAAAAATCAGTTACATTTTTATATGAAAATGATGAACTGGAAGAGAAACAAATAAAAAAACACAGTCAAACAAATAATGCTCCTGGATATAAAGAGAGAACACAGAATTTATAGGGATTTACTTTTATGCACCCAAACCTCATTTGATTTGTCCTGGGTCAGTCACTTGCAAGGCAAATACCCTACTGCTGTGCTATCGTTTCAGCCCCCATATTAAAAGATTGATTGTGGTTTCTGATTTAAAGTGGTAGAATAGGGAGTGTCTGTGCTTATCCATCCAATGACTATAACAAATCTAAAAAAATATATGTTTTAAATTATACATAAGGAAACTTGAAACACTGAAGGTTTAGAAAGTGCCTAACACTTATAATGAGTACTTCTAAAGTACTAGATTAAGGAGGTTGTACCTTTTTTAGGTTTTGTGCTTAGAAGAATTGACATTTTTAGCAAGGAAAACAGTCAACGTGGAGACAAATGGTGCAATCAAGAAAAGACATCTACAAATGTGGATTTTATTTTTCTGGAGAGCAAAGAATTGTGTTTAATACACAGCATATAAACATTCCTGATGAGAGCTCATTTAATCTCTGGAAGCTTCAAGTTAACTGGAATCCTTCTAGCAAGAAATCCATGTCCCTATAATAAGCAACACACCAAACTCCAAAGTATAATCCACTGAAAACCAAGTCCTACTACTTTTTATTATGCCCTAATAGCCTTCATCTTAAATCTGCATCTTCAGTCCCTTCTAGTACCTGTGTCACTTCATTTTATATAAGTCCCTTTTGGTCTATGTCCCTAGCCCTTGCAT
Source organism: Suncus etruscus (assembly GCF_024139225.1). Classification (NCBI taxonomy): domain Eukaryota; kingdom Metazoa; phylum Chordata; class Mammalia; order Eulipotyphla; family Soricidae; genus Suncus; species Suncus etruscus. Next base: position 93,416,848 of record NC_064850.1, on the reverse strand, counting down.
TTTCCACAATGCTTTAAGCTTCATCACAAAATATCAGGGAACAGACAGAAATTCTCAATTCCCTTCTACCCATTCTAGGTCTTGCTCTTCAAGTGGTAGGTAAATATTCAGCAGAGCTCTTGAAAGTCTGATAGACAAAAAGTCTGAAAATACTCTGATAATCGATTAAGTAAACCTTGCCTAAACATGAGGAGAAAATCTCAGCCTATAAAAATATTAATATTAGAATATTCTGTGAATGATGAGTCAGTTTCAACTTAAGACTTTTTATGAGAAGCTGAATAACCCTAGAATAGATATTAATTTCAAACCCCTTATTTTACTTTAATAGCCATATCATTTAGGAATACCTGTGTCATTGAAATAATACAGTAGCAAAATATCCAACTCCTCTCGCCTAGGCCACAGCCTTGAAGTTTATGATCTGCCACCACTCTACCATAGCATCTCAGTTCTAGTCATTCTTAAAGACAATGATTATTCAATTTATACCTTAACAAAAACACATAGAATCTGAGAACAACGCCCCAATTCAATGTTACAGAGTAATGAACTGTTACCTATTTCATAATAAGTACCTATTTCATAATAGGTAATGTCCCATTACTCTGTTACATTGAGTTTAACATGAAATGTTCAGATCAGGATTTGGAAGAGAAGTTTTATGTACTTGAAACCAAAACAACATAAAATTCAAAACAATGAGGTGATAGAGAAATTTGCCTGAGTGGTGAATAATACAAAACTATGGGAGAAACTTATAATACAGCAGAACTAAATAACTAATGAAAGAAAACTCAAATCAACAGTCAAAATAATGCTCAATGAAATTTGGATAATGATGGATTAACAAGAATAATAAATGCAACAATGACAGAGAAAATATGAAGTGAAAACATCACAAAAATGTCAATACTTCCCAAAGCACTGTACAGATTTAAAGGATACTTCTTAAAGCACTGTACAGATTTAAAGGAATGCCTATAAAAATACCAATGGTATTTATCAAAGAAGTGGATCAGATGTTCCTAAGGTTAATATGGAGAAATAAATGTCCATCAATCGTTAAAGCAACCCTTGGGGGAAAAAAAAAAAAAACGATGGCTGAATCATCAACTTTAAAATGTATTATAAAGCAGTAGTACTTAAAACAGCATGATATTATAAAAAAGACAGACCCTCAAATCAATGGAATAGACTTGATTATCAAGAGATGGACCCTCTGGTTTACAAGCAATTAAGTTTCAATAAAGGAGCAAGAAATACAACATGGAACAAGGAATCCTTTTCAACAAAGGTTGCTGGAGAAAATAGTCAACTGCAGTGCAATAAAAATGAAAACAAAATCTCCTTTATACCATGTGCACAGGTCTAATAAAAATGAATTAAAAACCTTGATATCAGCCTTAAACCATAAAATACATAGGGGAAAACAGGCAGTAAACTCCATGACATTGAAGCTAAAGGCATCTTGAATGATAAACCTAATGGCCAAGTGAGTGGAAGCAAAGATAAACAAACATGACTATATTAAACTGAGACCTTTTGCAAGTCAAAGGATACTAGGATACAAAGACTAAATTATTCACCCAATAACCATCAGATAAGGGGTTAATATCTATGATATACAGGGAAATAGTAGAACTTAGCAAGAAAAAAATCTAACCTTATCTAAAAATGGGAAAAAGAAATAACAGACATTTTCTCAAATAAGAAATATATATGGGGAAAAGGCACATGAAAAATGTTCCATATCACTAATCATCAGAGAGAAGTAAATCAAAACAACAATGACACCATCTCACACCACAGAGACTGATACACATCACAAGAAAAAAATTAAAAAATAAATTCTGGTGTGGATACGGGAAAAGAGACTTATTTATTGCTGGTGCAAGTGCAGATTTGTCACTGCCATGGTCCAAACTCAATTTACCTGGGGGCCGCAGGAGGCAAAGTCGGGGTTATCCTTGAGTGTAAAGTCAGTAGTAGTTTGGGTGTGACCCAAACAACTAAAACAAAACAAAACAAAAAGATTCCTCTAGGGCAGGGCCACAAAATGTTGTACGGAGGGCCGTTTGCGGCCTGCGGGCCGTGAGTTTGAGACCCCAAAGGAAGGTTATCAGAATGTCCACTGAAGGCCCCCTTAGTGTGGATGGCTGACCAGACTTCCTTGATAGTGAGGGTGATATTTTTCAAGTTTAGTTATAAACATTTATTTGGTCTAAATTTGAATCTTCCTTCTACTGTACTATGTATGTATTTGAGCATTTACTTCGAAATACAAGTAGTAATATAGGCAAATATAGCCTTGATTAAATTTCTCTTTACCTAGAAAACTCAGCACAAAGAGATACATAAAAACAACTTTAATCCTCTTAGTCTTTTTAAAAGCCCTGTAGATTTAAGCAGAATGATCTCTCAGATAAAAGAAATGTTTGTTTTGAGACATCTCTAAGGACTTCAAATGACTTGCTAGCTAATTTTTTTATCTCAGATATAATATCCAAAGCTCAGCCTAGAAATAACAACGGGTTGGTTATTAAGAAAGCTTTTACCAGGTAAAGATTTTCATCTCTTTTAAATTAGTTTGTCTCTTTTAGTGCCCCTTCTAAAAGCTGTTTCTTAGTCAGACTTTAGGAAGTTAATTATTTGTTAATGATCCTAATGCAAAAACAAGTTCCCTCAGGTAAAAAGGAACTTTGATAGAAAAACCTGGGATTCTTGCTAAATCATTTAATCTCTATCAGAATTGACACCTAGGGCCAGACCAGAGAGGAAAAAAATTAGAGATGTTAAAATTTACCCTCTTTTTATCCTCTGGGTTCTTAATTGAAATGTATCTACTCATAAGGTCTGCAAACCACCTATAGTATTGTGAATTGTTTTGAAGATAAAACAGTGTAACCTCATAAAGCTTCTGTTAACAAGAGAGATATATTTTACTTTGCAAAGAAACAAGTGTGAGCTTTTTTTTTTTTTTTTACAAACCATAAAAAATGTGACGGGCAAAAAAAATTCTATATATATATTCCCCTGGTATATGTTGAATAAAGCAGAACACTGTTCTCCCACACAACTGCATGTGATTCCTGACATTCATAATTTGTTGACTCTTGTGCATCCACTTTTCTGAAGATCAAAACAGCCATGTTGCAAATTGATCCAGCCTTTTGGAAAAAAAAATAGATATTCTTCAAAATAACAGTCCTAGGGATATACTGTAGGGACAAAAAAACACAATGCAAATAAATATTCCCTCTACACTCCTATGTTCAGTAAGGCACTATTTACAATAAGCAAAATCTGGAAATAACCCAGATGCGCAATAGTAGAGAGTCCCTAAAGAAACTGTGGTATATTACACAATGGAATAATACTGTGCAGCCATTAGGAAAATGAAGTCATGAATTTGATATACTTGAATGAATATGGAAATTATTATGCTGAATGAAAGGAGTCAGAAAGAAAGGGATTAATCTCACACATATGTGGTATATAAAAAAACAAGATAGTATGGTAATAATGTTCATAGACAATAGAGATATGAATCAGGAAATTTAGAAGGGTTGTATACATTGTATGATTGAAACCCAACAATGAACTACTTTGTAATCAAGGTGCTTAAATTAAAGTTTTTTACATCTAAGTAGAAAACATTGCCAAGGAATACAATAGGTGAAATAAAAATAATGGCATAGATAGGTAGGCTGACTACCATATTTTCTAAAGAGAAATGTCAAGTGAGCAAATTGGAGGACAGTTTAGTGGAGGACATCCAATTGGGATAGATAAAAAAGAACTTTTAAAAATTAAAATAACAAGAGATACAAGAAAGTGCATGGAAGGTTAATTATTGAACTTTCTGCATTGTTAACCCTGGTTTGAATGTCAGCACTCTATATCATTCCCTATGCACTGCCAGTTATCCATGAATACAGAGCTGAGAGTAAGCTCTTCTTACCTCTTGGGGTGCTACAACCACCAAATGAGGTACTAATAGATTTATGAAATAAGAAAGAATAACAACAACATAGGCATCAAATTTCTAGGAAAATAGTCTTATTTAAATAAATGGAACTAAGAATTTCACCAATTAGAGGAAGATAACAGTAATCTAGTTCCGTGAAATGCAAATAGTTACAGATAAAATAAACTCAAATATACAACAAAATATTATATAGTTAAAGGGCAAAAAGCTATAATAAAAACAGAATAAAGGAAGAAAATGAAGAGCCATATGTAAGATATTCCCCAACTCACTATAAAATTATCTTCACATTCTCTGCAGAAACATAAGATAGAAGAATGGCTTTATATATTCAAAGTGTTGAATAGCAAGACCTTGAAAGAATACTTCATCCAATTAGTTTATTACTCATGAAGGACTAATAGTTTTAAAGACAAAAATAATTAAACTCTCATCACAATGACTTGGCATGAAATTGTATAAACTTCTAAAAATAAATTAATTATGAAGCAAAAATATTTTGAAACCATAAAAATAGGTTAAGGAGTCTAATAATAGTGTCTCAACTATAACGCAATTAAATTTCTTTTCAATTAAAATAGGTCATATGCCCAGGACTCTCAATGCAAAATTATAGTTACTTCAAGCAAACAAAATTTTAGGAAAGAAAACAAGTGGAGAAAAAAGGAATATGAACATTATATAAAATGTAGATTAAAGTATAAGGGAAATGTATAAGGAGAAACTAAAGAATAGAAGAAAACTGTATACAATAATGATGACAATGACAACGATACTGTAGTGGTAATAATTTTCATAAATGCCCATGACCTGAACTCACCAATCAATAGTTAAGTGAACAGGAAATCAAAATCCAAATTTCTTTTTTTGTTGTTTTTTTGGGTCACACTTGGCAGCACTCAGGGGTTACCCTGGCTCTACACTCAGAAATCGCTCCTGGCAGGTTCAGGGGACCATATGGGATGCCAGGATTTGAACCACCATCCTTTTGCATATAAAGCAAATGCCCTACCTCCATGCTATCTCTCTGGCCCCCAAGTCCAAATTTCTATAATTTCCAAAGGACACATTCGAGCTTGAAAGAAAATACACAAATTAAAATATTGAATTCTACAAGCAATAGTAATCCTAAAAAGGCAAGGAGAGCCAAAATTATGAGATAGACTTCTAGTTAAAATGCTAGTAAGAGATAAAGATTCTCATATCTCATTACAGATTAAAAAATCAATCCATCAAGAAAACTTAACATTCATTGAAAAAAGCATTAGTGAACTTCACACTCCACTGCTATTAATAGACTGATAAACCTACATAAAATCAACAAAGAAATTTTGGATTCAGTAGATACTGGACATTCCAGAACCAGTATAAAGCCATGTACACTTAATTCTTCAGTGAACATGGAATATTCTGGAGAATATAACACATGCTATGACATAAAGTAAGGTCATTAAAATTTTGAATATATAATTTAAGATTTTGAGAAGCACACCCATTGATGTTCAATGCTTTATCCTGGCTTTGTGCTAAGAAACAATCTCTAAAGGGTTTTAGGGGACCCTATGTGGTACCAGGGATCAAACTTACATCAATTGTGTGTAATACAAGCTCTTTATCCACTGCACTATTCACTTCAGTCCCAAAGAATAAAATTTTATTAAGCATCATTTTGGACACTATTATATCAAATAAAAAACAATGACTGGAGCTTTAAAAATAAAATATAAAGGTGTTAGAGTAATAGCTCAGTGATAGGATGTTTGCCTTGCATGCAGAGGACTCAGGACCCACCCTGGTTTGATCCCTGGCATCACATATGGTCCCTGAGCCTGCCAGGAACAATTTCTGAGCACAAAGGCAGGAGTAACCTTTGAGTGACATTGGTGTGGCCCCAACACATCAAAAAAAAATAAAATATAGGTCTATACTATAATTAGTGTGTCAATGAATTAAAAATGCAGAGAAACAAAATTAAATGAAGATACTAGTTAACAAAGCTATAGTATACAGCAAAGAAACACTAGAAAAATTTAGTGATGCAAGTATTTTCCTATGTAGATGAGGAAATAAAAATAATTTAAATTAAAAAATAAATTAATACCTAAAAAAATAAAAATAATAAAGTTAAATTAAGATAAAAGTCAATGGAAAGAAGTAAATAATAATTACTGAAGAAATTAAGTAGAAATTCTAAAATTTAAAAGGTCAATGTAACAAAGATTTGGTTCTTCAAAATGATAAGCAAACGACATACTCTTTGGTCAACTGAAAAGAAAATAAATAAAAATCAATAAATAGAATCAAAACAGAAAGGGGTAACTTTAGAACAGATATTACATAAATACTAAACTTTGTAATGTTCCTTTTAAGGTGGAAGGCAGGAGGTGGGTGTTTCAGGATTAGGGTATGATGAATACTTGTTATGAATTAACCCTGTAGAAGGGATTGGTGTTGAAATAGCATGTGCCTAAAACTCAACTATAAATAACTTTGTAAATCATGGCACTTTAAGTAAATTTTCTTAAAAATACAAAATATCATAAGAGAATATTACAAACATATCTATGCCATAAAATTTAGTAATGTGGAAGAAATGGATAAACTTTTACAATTATGTAACCTGTCAACACTGAATTAGGAGGAAAAAGATATCCAAACAAAAACAACTATAAACAAGTAAATTAAAACAGTAATTAAATATCTCCCCAAAATACAAAAGCCTATAATAGCACCAGGAACCAAACTCCCCCTTGGAAACCCCTAATACTGCTCTGGCACTAACTTGCTACAGGTTGATAAAAACAGTCTGACAATAAAAAAAAAAAAAAAAAAGAAAATAACTTGATCCAAGAAAGGTTGCCCTATTGCATCACCTAACAGTAAGATGAAATCAGAAGACATACCATCCTATGATCTGTGCAAAAATCAAGATCACTAATTACAGAAAATGGTCTATGACAACCACGACTGGATTGAAGTTTTCGAAGGACCAATAAGAAAGATCCTAACCTATGCTTCAGCCTAGGATTTGTACAAAACCCAAGATCTCTATTCCCAGAATTCTGATTTTCAACAATCGTAATTGAGCAGAACTTTAGTCCCATAAAAAAGACTCTATCCTAGGCTTCAACCTAGGATATGTGCAAAACCCAAGATCACTACCATATTTATTCGAGTATAACGGGCAAAATTTTCTACCAAAAAAAGAAATCAAAGTTTGGGTGTGAGTTATAAACGAGGGCTGGGGTCGGTTGCAGTGGCGGCCTGTACAATGAGGGCACAGGCGATTTGTGAGTTCACACTGTCTTTTCTGGGAAGAAAAAATAAAACTCAAGAAACCTGGCCTATCTCTTGTGACATCCTGGGTTAAATCATCATGGGAAGACATACCAAAAGAAATGATCATCAAGATTTTTTGAAGACAGGCATCAGCATTAAAATGGATGGAACAAAAGATGACCTGCTGTGGAATTCAGACTCAGAAGAAAGCAAAGAAACTGGAGAAACAGATGTTCCTGCCAAATAGGACACTGATGAAAAATTAACTCGAGAAGAATGGAAACAACTCTTTAGTGTATCTGATGATGAATCTGACTTGGAAGCATTTTAAATAAATATTGTTACCAGTAATTTTATTTCGGTATTGTATTTATACCAGTTTATGTTGTCAATAAATGATTTTTATTATGGCTGCATGTGTTCAACGACGTTTTTCTGTCAATTACAATGCTTGGTGTGAAACAAAATTTTATACCGATTTTTAATGCGTGTTATACATGGGTGTGTGTTATACTCGAATAAATATGGTAATTACAGAAGCCTAACTACAACAAACTTGACGGAACAGATATTCCAGAACCATAACAAAAGACTCTATCCTATACGTTGTTCTATGACCCATTGAAATACTAAGATCGCTAACAACAGAGGACTGATTTTGTCATCCACAACTGAGAAAAAAGTTTCCTGGCACCATAAAAAGACCTTGGGGTTCGAGAATGCACATGTAGGGAAGCCAGAGTTGCTCCCATGACACTATGCTTTAAGGGTGGAGAAACTTCATATCTCCTAAGCCAAGGGAATTCCCTCTAACTTCCCCCAATACTTATTGTGCCTATGCAAAAACAAAACAAAACAAAACAAAACAAAAAAACACCAGACCTTCTATTTTATTTTTCTTTTCTTTCTTGTGGTTGTGCTTTGGTAATAAATTTTGTTTTGTTGCTGTGCTTTTTGTCATTGCTTGTTTTTTGTTTGTTTGTTTTTGGCCTTTTTTGTTTTGATTTTGATTTTTGTTTCTGTTTTTTGTTTCTGTTTTTTTCCCTTTCTTCTTCTGAACAGATATTTAAGCCTCTAGACTGATCCCCCCAGCACTTTTTTCCTCTTCTTTTCTTTTTCCAACAGAATCACAGAACTTGAATCATCTTGTTCTCCCTTATAACTTGAGGGAAAAAATATTGATGGTATTGATGGTACTAGGAATAACCAGTCATACGAACATTGAGAGGGAAAAAAATGATCAGATTTAAGCACCAAACTCAAAGTCAGCGACACCATAATCTATACCCAATATACAACAAGCTATACACAAAGGAGACCTCTAACACTAGCAGTCCTAGGGGCAAAAAGGAACAGGGGTGGAGGGAGGAAAACACTGGTGGTGGGTATGGCCCTAATTCTTGTCACTATGTACCTTAAATATTACTGTGAAAAACTTGTAATTCACTTTTTTCACAATAAAAATTATTAAAAAATAAAATTAAAAAAGCCTAGTTGTTTTCTCTAGTGAGTTCTACCAAGTCTCAAATATGACCAATTATTAATCTTTCTCAAACTCTCTTTGAAAGAGAGGAAATGAAACAAAACATATTTTATAGTACAACATTGTCCTCATATCAAAAGCAAATGCACATATACATATCAAAAACGTTATTTTATATCACAGATATAAAGATAAGAACATTTAAAAAAATCTCTTTGGCCATATATATATTTGGGGTGGCACACCCGGTTATGGTCAAAGGTTACTTCTGGCTCTGTACTTAGAAATTGCTACTGGCTTGGGGGACCATATGGGATGCTGGAGAATCGAACCGTGCTCCATTCTAGGTCAGCCACGTGCAAAGCAAAGGCCCTACCACTGTGCCACCACTCTAGCCCCATCTTGGCCATACATTTTAACCCTTAAAAATATGAACAAATTCCATGAAAGCAAACTTCATTCAAGAAGAAATTAAGTAGTTTAACCTATCAAATTGGTCTTAGTTCATAATTAAATACATTGAATGTGGCTAAAACATGGGACCCGCGTAATAGAGCAGTAGGTAGGAAGCTTGCCTTGCTTTGCATGCAGCTGCTGATCTGTGTTCAATATCCTCCATACTCTCTATAGTCCTTGGAGCCCAAGTGGAGTGATTCTTGAGTTCAGAAACAGGAGTAAACCCTGACTACCATAAAATATAACCTCAAACAAACTAAAATGAGGCTAAAATACCTTCTCCACCACCAAGTTAAAAAACCACAAGCACATAGCCACATATATTTACTTGCTGGGGAGTAGATGAAGATGCACAAATTGTATGCTCTTAGAACTATTCCCAACTCTCTATTAGGAGTTACTCCAAGAAATGCTAAGGGGAACATATACTACAAGAGATCAAATCCCGTTCTCCAATAACTACACTAATAACTATCATTGCAATGGTAGTGAGTGAGTAAAATAGAATGTTTGTCTGGAATAATACAGGCAGGGATGGGGAAGGAGAGAGATGAAGGGTACTAATGGAAGGAAGGTTGCACTGGTAACAAGGGGTGTTCTTTTTGATGATGGAAACTCATCTACAAACATGTTTGTAATCATGGTGTTTAAAGATATTATTTTAAAAAATCCTGTTCTCCCTTTGTATTGATTTTATTAATCTTTCTTTAAAAATACCTTCTAATTTTATTGTTTTTGCTGTTTTCACAATTTTATTCATTTCTCCTTAATTTTTTACACTTCCTTCCTTTTACTCGTACTGGATAAATTCTGATTTTGTATTTTTTCCATATATATATTTGGACCTACACTATAGTGCCTAGGACTTCTATCTTGTTTTATGCTTGGGGATTACTCAGACCTGGAGGTGTTCTGTGGGTTAGATGGGATATCATGGATTGAACCCAGGTCAGCTACATGCAAGTCAAATGCCATGCCCCTGTATTATCTCTTTACCCACTAAATTTTCTATTATTATGTTTATTCATCACTTATAAGACTACACCAGTGATTGTAATCTACTCAACCTTTCTAACATAAACATTAAATTTTTTCTAAACACAAGCAACCTTAATTAAACAAATCTCTATGTTGTGTGCTACTTTTCATTGAGTAAAGAGTATTTTCTAATTTACCTTCAAAAAGTTCCTTTAAATCATATTGATTTTAATGAACACAATTAACTATCCAAATATGTGAATAGTTTAAATATTTTAATTGCTGCTTTTTAATTTAATTTTATTGTGTGCAATTATATTTTTGGTTATCATAGTTGCTTCTTTTTTATAATATAATTTTTATTTTGATCATAGTGGCTTACATATTGTTGACAATAATATTTTAGGTACAATTATATTTTTAAGGTTAATATATTTTATATTTACTAAAACATTACATTATTGAGTTTTCTTATGTAGTTAAAATTTATTTTATGATCTTATATTTTTGTCTTAAAAATATTATGTTTCTGAAATTAGTGTATATTTTATATTTTAAGTGTTAACAATGGCGCGATCTATAAACGTAATTTGTCATACTGCTTCATAATATTTTAAAACCCTATATAAGTTCTTATAATTTCACACTCATATTGATCAATTATTGGTAGAAATAATTTAGATATCCAATAGTAATTGTTGATTGTAAAATGTTTTTCTTATAAACACATTGTTTTTCTTCTAATATATTTGAAATCATCAGAACAAGCAAAGAAATAGGACTTTCTTTTGTGGGGGAGGAAAAAGGAACACACCTGGCAGAGTTCAGAACTTGTTCCTCCTGGGTCTGTTCTTAGCTATCACCCCCAGGAGAACTGGGGAACCAAAATGTGATAGAGGAAATCAAATCAAGATCACCTGCAGGGCCGGAGAGATAGCATGGAGGTAAGGCGTTTGCCTTTCATGCAGAAGGTCGGTGGTTTGAATCCTGGCATCCTGTGTGGTCCCCTGAGCCTGCCAGGAGCGATTTCTGAGCATAGAGCCAGGAGTAACGCCTGAGTTCTGCCGATGTGACCCAAAAACCAATAATAATAATAATAATAATAATAATAACCTGCATACAAAGCAAACACCCTACCTACTATAATATTGTTCAAACCTTTAAAACTCTTATTTCCTTTTGACCTTAACAGAAAGGCTTTTAAATTCGAATATTTTCATCTAGGTATATTTTATTAATATTAAAATATAATATCTATATCTATTTATATGTGTTCATGCATTCTAAATATATTTATATAAATGTCCATATGTACTGTGAGGATTTTCTATATATAAAGCCTGATAATCTAATTTGTCTAATTTTGTCTTTCAAGTGTTGTGTGTATACACTTGAGTCCAATGTTTATATAAATGCCTTTATATGTGCCCTCTTCTTAATGGTTTTTAATTAATACCATCTTAATGTATTAGTCTTTTAATTTTCTTGAACATTTCTGATCAATTAATTTTTAAAAATTATTTGAAATTATTTTCTTATTTTCCATTATTCCAGATTTTGCATAAATTATTAAACTATAGAAATCTTCAATTAAAAATTAAGTTTTTTATTTTGTGAATAAATGATATTTTTATTCTAATTTACTTTGCTTAGCTACCCATTCAAGCTATTAAGTTTAATTGTATGTTCTCATAAAAGACTCCCTTAGAAAAACTTTGACACTATAAATCAATACAGCAAGGTGACAGGTTGTAAAATCAGCACACAAATCTGTTGTAATTTTTATTTCTGTTTGGACCGTACCCATCTGTGCTCAGGACTTACCAATGACTATACTCAGGAATCATTCCTGGCAGGCTAAAGGTATAAAAGATGCTGAGGACTGAACCTAGGTCTGCCTTTTGCCAGACAAACAGTCTACCTGCTGTACTATCACTTGGATTCTCTGTTGCATTTTTCAAATAACAAGCTAGTCAAGAATGAGTAAAACAAAAATGCATTTAATACTGCATCAAAAAAGAAATTAAATGAGGATAAATCTATTTAATAAGAAAGCAAAATAATTATACATCCTACCCAAAACATTATACATATTCAATGAAATTCCTATCAAAATTCTAATATCAGTCTTCAAGGACTTAGAACAAGCATTAGTAATAATTGTATGGAACCACAAAATACCCAAATCATCAAAGAAATCTTGAGGTGAAAAGAAGAGCAGTGGTATCATAAACCTCAACATTAAACTGGATTATTTTAATATATAACATTATTGTAATTTAGGTAATTTGTTTAAAAAATGTTGACATTTATGGTTTTAATATTATCTCACATCTACTGAGGTACTCAAGATTGCTCTCAACTCCTGTCCCCTAAAATCTTGTGCTAAACTATACTTAAAATACTTAAAAGCTGTAGTAACCAAGAGTACATGGTATTGAAATACAAGTAGAGCCTCTAATCTGACATAACCTGAGAGTCCAGAAGTAAACACTTTGATATATTCAAGTTAATTTAGGACAAACTTAGTGAGGGTGTAGAATAAAAAAAGTCAAAAAATAGTGTTGGAAATACTGAATAATTATATGAGAAGTAATAATAACAGTAGACCACTCTCTCACACCATGTACAAAATTAACTCCCAATGGATTAAAAGCCAAGATCTAAGACCTTAAAATATGCCAAAAACATAGGCAGGTAATACTTTTCATGACATTATTTCTGATATCTTCAGTGTTTCAGATAAAACAAGAACAAGACTAGGAGAAGATAGCAAAGTTGTGGCTGTGCGGTTGATTATTCCTTCTTATTCAGGGCAACAATCTAGTTGGAAGTCACTGTTTGATATTACTTCACAAAGACTCATGTCCACACACACACACACACAAAATAATAATAATAATAATAATAATAATAATAATAATAATAATAATAATAATAATAATAATAATAATAAAGTTAAGAAAAGTGGTGGGGGCTAGAGTGGTAGCACAGTGGTAGGGCATTTGCCTTGTATACTTAGGACAGACTCAGGTTTGATCCCCAGCATTCCATATGCTACCCAAGCCAGGAGTAATTTCTGTGAATAGAGCCAGGAGTAACCCCTGAGTGCCGACTAGTGTGCTCCCCCCCAAAAAAAGAAAAAAAATGGTGGAAATTGTTGGTTTTTTTGCTTTGTTTTAAAGATCCTCATTTAACTTTTCCAACTTAACCTGAACCATAATAATAACCTATGACTGGAAACCAGTATACTATAAAAAAATGCTACACTCAAAGGGAATAGTTTCTAATGAAACTAAATTAATTACTATAAATTATCATAACTCAATATTCTTTTATAAAGAGTAATCATTGTATAGTAAATGACTACGGGCCTGACTCCCTCTGAAAATATGTTGCTGCTATAGGGTCAACTGATAATAAATTTTTATATATTTTTAAAAACCAGTAAAAAAATACAAAGAGGGAAATAACTATGACACCAAAAAAACATTATTCTGAAAGATTTATTTATATTTACACTTTTAGAAGCTTTATATTTAGAAAATAATGTCACAATTTTATGTGACACTTAATTTTTATTTATGATTATTTTATATTTATATATAATATAGTATTTATCTTTATCATCAATATATATTTAATATAATATTTTATGTAGAATATATAATACCTAATATGTTATATAATAATTTATTTTACATATAATAACATAATGGCATATAACATATTTAATGATAAATTTAAAGATTTAATATTATTTATTAATATATGATGTAATTTAATACTATAATATACCATATGAATATATAATTGCATAATATATTATATTATCCATAATATGTTATATTTTATATAACATATAATTATATAAGATATTATATTATATTTTATGTATTTATTAATATTTAATATATTTTATTTTGTATTTGTTATTTTTAAATTTTATTTAGTTTTCAATTGTTTTTTCTTGCTTAACATGTTTATTTTGACTTAGCTTGATAATTTTACTAATTAACAGTAAATGCATTTTCTTTTTATTTTAAACTTTTTTTCTCTTTCTTTAAACATCTTGATTACAAATATGATTGTGATTAGGTTTCAGTCATGTAAAGAACACCCCCCTTCACCAGTGCAACATTCCCACCACCAATGTCCCAAATCTCCCTCCATGCCACCCCACCCCCACCTGTACTCCAGACAGGCTTTCCAGTTCCCTCATTCATTCACATGATTATGGTAGTTCTCTGTGTGGTTATTTCTATAATTGCACTCACCACTCTTTGTGGTGAGCTTCATGAAGTGAGCTGGAAGTTCCAGCCCTCCTCTCATTGTCTCTGAGGACTGTTGCAAAAATGACTTGTATTTTTTTTTAAACCCATAGATGAGTGAGACTATTCTGCGTCTCTCTCTCTCTCTCTCTCTCTCTCTCTCTCTCTCTCTCTCTCTCTCTCTCTCTCTCTCTCTCTCTCTCTCTCTCTCTCTCCTTCTGACTTATCTGTATACAAAGTTATTGTATTATACGAAGTTACTGCTGTGACTCTATGGCCATCAAGGTTTCTAAATGGCCCTCTCTCCATCCTAATTGGACATTTATTTACTACCACTACCCATCTCCCACCATTATTTGTTGATTGACAGTTTGGGTCTTAGAGCATACTGTCATTTTCCTTATCAACATCTATGTGCTCAGTGCCCTCCATCTATATTTCTATATTATTTCCAGTCAACTTTTTTGTTTACCTAATCTCTTCCTCCCAGACCTGGCATTTCTAGGGCCATATTTAAGAATCAAAGTTTTATCATCAATTGTTATTGCCCATACACTTTATTCTTCTCTATATATACATACCACAGATGAACAATATCAAACTGTATTTGTCTTTATGCCTTTGGCTTATTTTATTCAGCATGATACCCTCCAGTTCCATACATGTTTTTGAAACTATATAACTTATTTTTTTCTGTGGCTGAACAGTACTATATATATACATATATATATATATATGTATATATAGTATATATGTATATATATATATATACACAATTCATCTGTTGTTGGGAATTTGCATTGCTTCCATACTCTGGCTAATGTACAGAGTTGAAATGAACATAGATAAACAAATATATTTTTAATTCATGTTTTTATGTTTTGGGGATAGATACCTAGAAGTTTGGTATCTGGATCAAATGGGGACTCGTTTCTTATATATCCATATTCTGTCCATAGATTTGGCATTTTACCAGACACATTCTTGCCAACATTTGTTGGCAACAGTTTAATTTTTAAATATATACTATTCTCACCAAGAGAAAGTGATATGTCAATGCAGGCTTCTATAATGATAATAACTACAACATTATAAAAAATTATCTCTTTTGTTCTTAATCCTGATTAACATTTCCCTTGGAATCTCTTTTCAGTATGAAGTAGTAGAGATTCAACTTAAAAAGAAAGAAATGAATAATGTTATTTGCAAACAATAACAAGATCAATACAACAGATGGAGAAATGTTGATTTGTAATTGACTGGCATCAGGAAAATTTTTCATGCAAATCATTATTGATTGCTTTGCATTAAATGAGGACTATTAAGAATACAAATGTTGCAGTACTATTTAATATTTTAGAAACCAAATATATAATTGATTAGCAGGATGGGCTGCTAGCATTATCATAAAATACCTGATTGATGATAGAATAATATTAACACATGTTTTTCTTACCCCTATTTATGCATACTTAATAGGATAATAGAAAGTGCTAAATCTCTGACTCTGCTCAGGAGTAAGTTACTACTAGCTTTGAGCTCAGGAATTATTCCAGAGGAGGTCGGGGGACTATATGGGATGCCAAGGATTGGACCCAGGTATGTCACATGCAAGGAAAATATTTTATTTCCTGTACTATTGCTCAGGCCCTCCTAAATATGTTTTCTATATGATTCTAAATAGATGTAGATATAATTGCTTGATATTGTTCCATAGGACAAAAAATGTATATTCATTTCTTTTTATTTTATTTTTTCTTTATGCTTCATTCTGAATAGTTTGTATTGTTAATTTTTCAACTCACATATTTTTCTTTCTGTGGTGCTTAATCTGGTGACCTTTGCATTTCAGATATTGTCATTTACATATGTAGACTTTTTTGTCTTTTGATATTTTTGTTTTGTTTTGGGGTCATACCCAGTGGTGCTCAGACGCTCTTTGTTCAGGATTTGCTCCTGGTGGGCTTGGTGGAAGAGGATTATATGGGATGCCAGGGATTGACCCTGGATTTGCAGCATGCAAGCAGGTGTCCTCCCATTGCACTATTGCTAAGGCCCTTCTTTTGTTTCTTTTCTCATTAGCTTTATATTTTTCTTAGTGACCAGAGCAATAGTGTTGGGGTTTAAGTGCTTACTTGCATATAGCCAACACCAATTCAAATCTCTGGCACCACATATGATCCTCTGAGCAGTGCTAGCAGTCAATCCAGAGAAAAGAGCCAGGAACAGTCTCTGGGAACTGCCAAACACCCCCTCCCCCAAAGAATTTTACCATACCGAAGTATGATAGTTTTCATTTCTTGGCTGCTAACTCCTTATCTCTGTAATGTTTAAACCTGTTCCTTTTTTTTTAAATAATGTCTTTATTTAAGCACAATAATTACAAACAAGTTTGTAGTTGAGTGTCAGTTATAAAAAAGAATAGCCCTCCCCTTCACCAGTGCACCAGTTCTATTGACATAATTCAACGCATCATGGCATGTTTTGTATGATTTAGTGGTTTGCCTGAAATTATGACTTCATATTTGCCAAGTGGTATCTCTTGTATTTTGGAAAGAGTTCTTCACTTTTTTTTAATCATGCATTTAATTCATGAGTGGATGAGTTTTATCTTGACAAGACATTGCTCTTTTGAGTCACCCAATGGTATTCAGGGCTTAATTTTGGCTCTGTGCTTGGGAATCATACTGGCAGTTCTCAGGGGACTATGTGGGGCCTGGGGAAGCAAACCTAAGTTGGCCATATGCAAGGCAAAGACCCTTTCCACTGTACTATAACTCTGGCCCCAAAAGACTTGCCTTATTTTTGTTCAGGTAATGTTGGTATATAGACTCTGTTTTTAAAGTTCAGTTTTGTATTTCCTCAAATGTAAGCTGCCATCCCTCACTCACCAGTAGTGTGAGAATACTATTTTTGGATTTTAATAATGGATTCTTCACAGGCCATTGGGTCCTCTGAGCTTTTTGATTTTCTTTTGTCCTTTAGTACCTTCAGTTCTGCAGTCAGAAGTCAAGGATTAGCTTGCGCTCAGTGTCTGTTCCCTTGTTTTTATTTTCTTATAGTCCATGCATGAACGATGAGGAAATTATCCAATTTTTGTCTTTATTCTTCCAACTTATTTTGCTTAGCATAAACCCCTCTATCCATGTTGTACCAAAGATATGCTTTCATCTTTTCTAGAACTGAGTAGTATTTTATTATGTATATAGATACATCTTTGTTACTCACTGATTTAGTTTTTGGGCAATTAGGCTGTTTCCAAATCATGTCCCTTGGAATAGTGCTGCAATGCACACAAAACCTGTGCATATCTTTTAGAATTACTATTTTTGAGCACTTGGGGGTCGACGCATAGGAGTGGAATCATCAGATTATAGGCAAGAATTCTCCCTATAATTTTCCACAGAGGCTCAGTCAGTTTACAGATGCAATGCTCTGAGCTGAGTGAGCCAGGGTGTGTGGGACAACCGAATAAGCCAGAGTGAGGGCTCTTCTTTTCCCAAATTTTTGAGCCATTTTAATTATCTATCTATCT
Organism: Suncus etruscus; assembly: GCF_024139225.1. NCBI lineage: Eukaryota > Metazoa > Chordata > Mammalia > Eulipotyphla > Soricidae > Suncus > Suncus etruscus. The sequence continues at coordinate 93,398,855 of NC_064850.1, read as the reverse complement.
ATCTATCTATCTATCTATCTATCTATCTATCTATCTATCTATCTATCTATCTGTCTTTATGAGAAGTAGTTATCCCCTAAGTCCCACCTCTGATTTTTTAAAAAAATTTACTTTTAATTGTGAGAACAAAGATGCAAAGAAAGAGGACAAGGTAAAATTACAGTGGAAGGACAATCACCCATAAACAGAATTCTTAGAAGAAAACCCCTTGCTGATACCTTAATTTTGAACTTTCAGCCAAAGAACATTAAGAAAAGTAAAATAGAACCCATGTACAATTACTTTGTCCCTCAAGTCCCCAGATTGTAGTACATTATAACATTTCTTAGCAGTACATAAAGCAATCTAAGGCCATAAAACTTATCTAACTCCTTAAATTTTGAAGGCATAGTATTTTCTTATATTTCCTTGCATATGCATATTATTTTAAGTTAACCTCAAAAGTTTAAGTGGGTTTTTTTGTAAGGATTAGAGTCAAAGGAGCACCAAAAAAAACGATGTTAGAGTTGCAGTTTTTGTTTCCATTGGCCCACCAAAATATGAGAGACATGGAAAGGAAAAGCCTTGGCCTAAATACAAGGAGACCCTACCCCTGAAGTTTACTAGCAGAAGACCAACTCTAGTCTCCAGGAAAACTAGTTTGTCCAATCCAAGTCATTGTCTGTAGTGCCAATACACTTCTATTTTTCACACAGTCTCCGTTGTTGGTATCAAGTTTCTGTAGTAAAGATTCTGGAATCTGCATATCCTACATTGAAGTCAGGATGGTGTAGAGCATCCTCTAGTTTCACCTCACAATAAAAGGGCAATGCAGAGAGCTCTGTCCTGTAAGCAGGTCGTTGTTGTCAAGTCTTCTTAGTGTTGAGGGAAGTCTCTTTTGAGCAGGTCAATGTCAGAGCAGTGGTAGGGTCTTCCCTGGTAGATGATTGCTTCCAGAAGATGTTATAAATGACCTTGGATGTTTCGTAGTTAGCTTCCCTGGTTCAGGGGTGAATGGAGAATGCCCATTCTTCTGAGGCCTGTGCCAGGTCATTATGTCAATGTTCAGGGTGTAAGGATCCATTGCTCTACAAGATTTCTGTGTTCCTACCTCTATTAGATAAGAACTTATTTGTATGTATAGTATTTTCCCATTTTAATGTGCCTATGCAAACAAGGAGCAATGCCACATGGCATTATAGGCCCATATGGGAGCTACAAGAACAAGTCAAAGATCCCCATGACATGGCTATGACATAACCATTAAACTGAGAGACTCCTTCACCTAATATTCAATATTGAACAGCTCACAGAGAGAAGAAAAGATAAAAAGTGGGGAAAATCTTCACTGTAAAAGGGAATATTTAGTAAGAGTTATAGCTGTCAAAGAAAATAGACATAAAATATTCAAAAGTCATACGTGTCCATTTTAAGTTTTTTAAAATAGTTGGGGGTTGTTAAATCCAGTGCACCACTTTGGTGTGTGATTAGGACGGTGAAGTACTAAAGTTACAAAGGGTAAATGGGGTGTACTGATGGTTGGGTGTGATAAAGTTAAGGAGTGAAAATGAGCTGTACAGGGGTGTGTGAAAGGGCAGAATACCAGATGGACATTCTACATACACAAAACATAACATAAGGATAGGATATACTATTAATGTATATGGTGTGCGTGGGAGCTATTGCCCCCATGCGGTTTTGAATGTGTAGACTGGGAACAAATTGCACTAGAGCTAGCCTCCAGAAAAGAAAGAATTCGGTAGAGAACCGGAAGCCAGGATCTACCCGCCCTCCTCCCTGTGCCCTCCCCTCCCTCTTCACTGGGGGAAGGGTGGGGAAACCTTGGGACCCCCTCCAGGAGGGACCACCCGACACCCACCTTGTCTGGCCGCCCGGGAAGGCCTGGAGGTTGGGGTGCAGGAGAGGGGATGGCTGGGGCCTTCCAAGGCACCCAGCATGCCCAAGCTAGGGAGAGAGCCTTCGGCCTGGGGACTCCCCAGACCCCATGCCAGCTAGAGCTAGCCTCCGGAAAAGAAAGAGTGAGTTTTTTTTTAACCATAAGCTCTCCAGTCTATTTTGAAATTTTTTCAGCTATTGTTTATTCATATATTATTTTCTTCCAATGTCAACTTCTAAAACAAAGAATGTTTTTCTCTAGTACCTTATCCTCCAAATTTCCACATCTTAATTGTCATCAAACATTCCATAATTGTAACGGAGATATTGTACAGTGGGAAGGACATTTGTCCTGGAAGTGGCCTGGGTTTGTTCCACAGAGTCCCATTTGGCCTGTGGAGGCCTTCTAGGAGTGACTCTTGAATGCAGAGCCAAGGAGTAACCCATGAATATTGCCCTCCCCCCAAAAACTCAAACAAACAAACAAAAAGCCACAAACAAACTTCTAGATTCTTCTTGTATTTCCTCACTGTGCGTCCCATTATAGTACAGGCAGTGATTTCAGGAAAAGAATCTAAGGAAATGGTGTGGCTTCTCTTGTATCTTTTCAATCCTTCTCTGTCATCTCAAACGGATAATAGTTTTGTGCTGTGTGTGAACCAGTGCCTAAAACTTTGTTTCATATATTTGTACAGTTTTCCAACTGTTCCCAGCAAGGTGTTTATTCTAGTTCTAGTTATTCCAACATGGCTGGAAGCAAAAGTCAGCAATGCTTATTTTAAGATCTAATTTTGTTTCTTTACTTAGAACATGGTTTTCACATAGCGCACAATGTTCATTGCTAGAGTTGTCTTGTATTGAATGATTTAAGTTTCTTCATTTATATAACTTAAATTAGAGATTGATCAATTGGTCAACACAAAAGGACTTTTATTGATTTATTTTCTGGTATTTTGTTTGTTTGTTCTTTAAGGTGTTTTGGAATAGGCAACATGAAATACATTTGCCGTATGCCTTCCCAGGGGACAGGTGGGAGTTTGAGTGGGAGGCAATCAGAAGACATTAGTGGACAAAAGGTCACACTGGTGGTGGGATCGGTGTCAAAACATCATATGCCTGAAGAAACTTTATGAACAACTTTGTAAGTCATAATGTCTTAATAAAAATAAATTTTAAAAATAAAGAAAAAGTGCTAATTCTCTGGGAATCTGATAAATGGTAATAGAACATTGTGGTAAGTCTCAAACTAAAAAAAAATATATGTTATCTCTTGCTAAGTTATATAATAAATTTATCTCTACTTTTATATCTTTTGATACTTTATTATCTCTACTTCTAAGGCCTTTTACAATCTCAGTAGATGGACAAACAGGTTTTGATGAATTAAATAACTATTTAAGATAAAAATTCTCAACAATGAGCAGAATAATAATAAAATGAGTGTGGTGCACATGATCAATCAAGGTTTAATATCTAGCACACAATATAATTCCCAAGCACTATCAAAAGTTATTCCTGGGCCTGGAGAAATAGCGCAGTGGCATTTGCCTTGCAAGTAGCCAATCCAGGACCAAGGGTGGTTGGTTCGAATCCCAGTGTCCCATATGGTCCCCCGTGCCTGCCAGGAGCTATTTCTGAGCAGACAGCCAGGAGTAACCCCTGAGCAACGTCAGTTGTGGCCCAAAGACAAAAAAAAAAAAGTTATTCCTGATCACAGAGCCAGATGTGGCTCAGAAACCAAAAAACAAACAAACAGAAAACCTCATCAAAATTCATACGGAGGAAATGTATTTCAGCATAAGAAAGGTCATATGTCAGAAAACTACTGTAAGCATTGTACTCTGTGATAAGAAATTAAGAAATTTCTCTCAAAGTTTGGGTAAAAAGACCAGAATGGGCACTCTCACTAATTGAATTAAAATAATATCATAAATTTTAGCTAGCATAACTAGGAAAGAAAAAAATATATAAGCATACAAATTAGGATTGAATAAGTAAAACTAACACTATTTAAAGATGGCACAGGGGCCATAGCAAAAGCACAGTGGTAGAGCATTTGATTTGCATACAGCTGACCATGATAGATCTGGATTTGATCCCCAGCATCCAATATGATCCCCCGAGCCAGGAGCGATTTCTGAGCACATAGCCAGGAATAACCTCTGAGATCACCAACAACCAAAAAAATGTTAAAGATGGCACAATGCTATATATAAAAGGACTTAAATACTCTATCAATATTAAACAGTGCACAAGGCAAAATTATTAATATTTGGAATAAAGGAGTGTTTGTCCTGGATGGGTTAGGGAGAAACAAAGTTGGAAAGAGCAAAAGGACTACAAACCCAGTACCAAACAATAGTGGCAATGTAGGTCAGGAAAGGATCAATTGCTAAATAATTACAAGATTATCAGTATATTCATATACTTTTTAAAAGTTAAAGAAAGCAAAAAAACAAAAATCCTCAGCTATTGATACAACATAGGGCAAGAGACCTTTCTTGCTCAAAAGGGAATCTAATTCCTGAAGTGAATAAAGCTAAATAAAGCTGGAGTCTTGGCTCCTCCACCTGATCTTTGTAGATATAATAAAAATATTTCAAAATAATTTTTAAAATTAAAATATTTAATAAGCAATAGCAAGAGGACCAATCTCTACATCCAGAAGAGGAAGAAGAGAAAGGAATTAATGTTTGGTGAAAAAAGATAATAGTAAATAGCTTCCCCACTCAAAGGAGGGAAACTAGAGCAATTATCTAGGAGTCCCAAAGAGTACAAAAAATACATAAATCAAAAGAGAAAAACACACTGTATTAAAAATATTACTAACCAAAAAGGAGATAGCAGGAAGAGAAAGGTAATACCTCAAGTAAAAAAAAAGCACTGTGAAATGAACACAGATTTTAAGAAATAAAACCATGCAAGTAAAAGAACAAAATAATAACTTAAAACTAAGAATTGCTTGTTTACCCTGAAAGACTATCATGAAAATATGATAAAGTAATAAAAATTATTCTCATACAAAAAGAGCTGAAGATATTTGTTGCATCTAAACCAGTTCTGCAAAGAATATTTGTATAAAATTCCAAATGACATGATAGAAATGGAAAAAAATTGATAAGTGACAACAAATTGTTTCATATCAATTTCTCTAAATGTCAATAACTGAACTTTCTCATAAGGTACATATGGTTCAGATGGGTAAGGAAACAAAATCCACATTTATTTTACCTAAAAAATACACAATTTCTCATATTAAACACTGGCTCAGAATAAAAGATTAGACACAATCACACAAGTTAATGGTAGACATCAAGAAAGCAGGATGGTCTTTATTAGACCACATAAATTTAAGCTTTTAAAATAGAGATAAGAATTAATATTATGTACTATTATGGGTTCAATTATTCCAGAGGACATATCTCTTATCTTCATATATGTACTTAGTGAAAGTACAGCTGAAATTATGAGAAGCTACATAGATAGCAACACAATAATAGTGGAAAACTTTAATATCCACTTTTGTCATAGGATAGATTATCCAGACCAGAAAAAGCCTAAATGTGAAAATAAGTACCCTGGATGAGAAATAAGAAGACTAAACCTAACAGACATATAAAGAAAGTTAAATGATTCACAAGTTGAATATGCAGGGACTGGAGAGATAACATGGAGGTAAGGCATTTGCCTCGCATGCAGAAGGACGATGGTTTGAATCCTGGCATCCCATATGGTATCCTGGCCTGCCAGGAGCAATTTCTGAGAGTAGAGCCAGGAGTAACTCCTGAGCACTGCCGGCTGTGTCCCAAAAACAAACAAAGACAAAACAAAACAAAACAAAAACACAAAAATAAAAAGTTGAATATACATTTTTTACAATGCACACAGGACATACTCTAATACTGATCACATATATTTAATATGTGCATAAATAATCAAAATAGTCTATCAACTTTCTTTATTGAACATAATGCCATGTAGGTATAAATTAATCACAAAGATGCCAAAACAATAGTACGTGAGTTAAGGTACATGCCATGCATGAAGCCAACTTTGTTTCTATCTCTACCATCATATATAATCTCCAAAGCACTACAAGGAGTGATTCCTGAGCACTACCAAATATGGACTACAACTGCAGAAAATGAAAAATTAACCATATAAGAGAGAAACTCAACATTGAAAACTGAAAAACATTCACTTAAATAACTATTGCATCAAAGATAAAATTAAAGAAGAAATAAAAATATTATTAAAATAAATTAGAAAAAAAATATCAGAACCTATGGAACAGCAAAAAGAGTTACAAGGAATGAACTCATAGCTATACAGTCATACCTATATGTGTGTGTGTATGTATAGAGAGCCTTCAATCTCTTTTAAAGTACTGATAATCACGGATACTTCCTAAGAGTTTCTATGAAGCATATATAACCCTAATAGCAAGAACAGAGAAATTGAGGTAAGAAAGAGAGAAAGAGAAGTACAGACCAATATTCTTGATCAGTACAAGAATCGTCAGCAAAACCTAGCAAATTGACTACTACAGCTTCATTTCTTGGGACTAACTTCTAGTGATGCTTAGGGGTTCTACAATGCTGGATATCGAACATGGGCCTTCAGTAGAAGAAGAAGAAGAAGAAGAAGAAGAAGAAGAAGAAGAAGAAGAAGAAGAAGAAGAAGAAGAAGAAGAAGAAGAAGAAGAAGAAGAAGAAGAAGAAGAAGAAGAAGAAGAAGAAGAAGAAGAAGAAGAAGAAGAAGAAGAAGAAGAAGAAGAAGAAGAAGAAGAAGAAGAAGAAGAAGAAGAAGAAGAAGAAGAAGAAGAAGAAGAAGAAGAAGAAGAAGAAGAAGAAGAAGAAGAAGAAGAAGAAATTGGATTCAGGCAATAAATATACAAATCTGCAAAGGCATAATGAAAAAGCCACTTAGATTCCTACCAGGCTATGAACAAAGATTGTGGTCCTGACAATTCAACTAATACTTGCCAGCCCCAGAACTCTCAGATAAGGAATTTAGAGAGAATGTTAACAAGTTTCAATGACTTCAATTCAACAATAGTATAGACAACCAATAAAAGACATGACATTAAATGCTATGAGCAGAAACAAGAAAAACTGCAATAAGAAATGACAGAACTTGGTAGATTAAGTGCTCCACTTCAGGGGTTCTTCATTGTTCATGGCCAACATACAAGTGACCTCCCAAAGGTCTCTGGTGAAATGGTGAAACATTTGTTGTCATATGCCTGGCTGATGTGGCTAATATGTATATATATATATATATATATATATATATATATATATATATATATATATATATATATATATATATATATGTCTTTGCATTTCCCAAAAGCCAAATATTTCTCTAATATACATGGGACATAATCTAAGAAAGGCCACATTCTAGGCTTCTAGGCCACAAAATCTAGCTCCATAAAATCAAGGGAATAAAAATTAATTAACTAATTTTTCAAACAAAGATGTACTGAATATAGAAGTTAGCACAAACAGAAATAAAGCAATAATTCAAAACACAAATCAAAGATTCCTTGAAACAAAGAGAATGAGGACACAAGATACAAAATTACTGGATATAGCAAACCCATGTTAAGAGGAATGCTCATAGCAATGCAAGCATTCATCGAGAAGAAATAAAGATTGTACATAATATCATAACTGCAGTTTAAGAAATAAAAAAACAACAACAAAACAAGTTCAAAATAAGTGAAAGAAAGGAAATAATAAAACTTAAAGCTTATCATCAAGAGTAGTAAATGCAGTTAGAGAAATAATTACACTAACAAATAACATGACAATGATAGAGAGAGAAATGCAATGCCTATCTTGAAGACAGGCAGGGAATGAGGGAGGAGGAAAGTGGGGGACAATGATGTTGGAAAGTTGTACTGTTGAAGGGTAGTGCACATTTAATGACAAAAATTCAATTATGAACATGTTTGTAATCGTGGTACTTAAATAAATTATATAAAAATAGAACATGAGGAATATAACCAGGGTCAGCCAAAAATAAATGAATGAATAAAAATAAAACTTAAAGCAGAAACTAGTAAAAAGAAAATAATAAAACTTAGAGCAAAAATTAGCTACTATAGGGGCCGGGTGGTGGCGCTAAAGGTAAGGTGCCTGCCTTGCCTGCGCTAGCCTTGGACGGACCGCGGTTCGATCCCCCGGTGTCCCATATGGTCCCCCAAGCCAGGAGCAACTTCTGAGCGCATAGCCAGGAGTAACCCCTGAGCGTTACCGGTTATGGCCCAAAAACCAAAAAAAAAAAACAAAAAAATTAGCTACTATGACCTTCACAAATCCAATAGATTAAGGAAGACAAAGTTTGTTTCATTGAAAGAATAAACTAGAAAAAAAAAGAGAATAAACTAGGAGCCAGTGCGGTGGTGCAGTAGTAGGGCTTTGTCTTGCACACAACTGACCCAGGACAGACTGCAGTTCAATCCCCACAGCGTCCCATATGGTCCCCCAAGCCAGGAGCAATTTCTGAAAGCAGAACCAGGAGTAACCTCTGAGCATCACAGGGTGTGGCCCAAAAAGCAAAAGGAAGGAAAGAAAGAAAGAAAGAAAGAAAGAAAGAAAGAAAGAAAGAAAGAAAGAAAGAAAGAAAGAAAGAAAGAAAGAAAGAAAGAAAGAAAGAAAGAAAGAAAGAAAGAAAGAAAGAAAGAAAGAAAGAAAGAAAGAAAGAAAGAAAGAAAGAAAGAAAGAAAGAAAGGAAGGAAGGAAGGAAGGAAGGAAGGAACGAAGGAAGGAAGGGAGGAAGGGAGGAAGGAAGGAAGGAAGGAAGGAAGGAAGGAAGGAAGGAAGGAAGGAAGGAAGGAAGGAAGGAAGGAAGGAAGGAAGGAAGGAAGGAAGGAAGGAAGGAAGGAAGAAAGGAAGGAAGAAAGGAAGAAAGAAAGAAAGAAAGAAAGAAAGAAAGAAAGAAAGAAAGAAAGAAAGAAAGAAAGAAAGAAAGGAAGGAAGGAAGGAAGGAAGGAAGGAAGGAAGGAAGGAAGGAAGGAAGGAAGGAAGGAAGGAAGGAAGAAAGAAAGAAAGAAAGAAAGAAAGAAAGAAAGAAAGAAAGAAAGAAAGAAAGAAAGAAAGAAAGAAAGAAAGAAAGAAAGAAAGAAAGAAAGAAAGAAAGAAAGAAAGAAAGAAAGAAAGAAAGAAAGAAAGAAAGAAAAAGAAAGAAGAAAGAAGAAAGAAAAAGGAAGGAAGAAAGGAAGGAAGGGAGGGAGGAAGGAAGGAAGAAAAACTATACTTATAAACCATTAAGAAGACTCACAAATAATAAAAGAGATAGAACTATAATAAAATTAATTAAAAATGAAAACTATCACAATACCATAAATTTCAAAGAATCACTGTGACTACTTCAAAAAGCTTTATGCCACCAATTTAAAGAATTAGAAGAAATACACAGATTCCAGGTCTTCCATAACCTGTCAAGGCTGAACCAAAAAGATATAAAAACCTGAACAATCAAATTTCAATTAAGGAAATTAAAATGTCAATCAAAATTCTCTGAAAAACAAAGTCTAGGTTCTATAGGTTCACTAGTAAGTTCTCTTAATCCTTTTTTTAAAAAAAAACCTATGGACAAGAACTGGGTACTGAAAGGAGATAAAGTGATATGCATAGTACCCCATCATTAACAGTAGTGCAAAACAAAGACATATTAAACAAAGGGGAAATTGTACGTATAAAAACAAGCTCTTATCTACTAGGGATAAGAACTCATAATTGTTTACAACACAGGGATATCTCCCACGCTGAATGTATGTCATGTGGAAACAACTTGGGCTCCAGGGAATTAGACACTGACCATCCAGCCTGGACTCCTGGATCCCAGACATAGAAACCACAGTGTTCTCCACAAGAGCTCCAGGAACCAAATCCCCTCCAGGGCATTTACAATGCTGCTCTGACACCAACATGTGCCAGTTCTAAATTGATAACCTGACAATGAGGAAATGGGAACAACTTGATCTAAAAGTAAGTTGTCCTTCCTCATCAGCTATCGATAAGACAAAATCAGAAAACATGCCATCCTTTGATCTGTGCAAAAGCCAAGATCGCTATATACAGATGACTTGTTGTTGCAACCAAGACTGGACAGTACGTATCCAGGGACCAACAACAACAGCAACAAAAAGCTCTAGCCTAGCTTTTGGTCTAAGATCTGTTCAACAAACAAGATCTCAAATTCCAGAGGTCTGACTGAGACAATCGCAACTGAATGGGTCTTCTGGAAACATAACGAAAGACTTTATTCCAGGCTCCATCCTAGGAGCAGCTAATGACGAAGACCACCAACTACAGAAGATGGATTAAAACAACACTGAAGAAGCATAACTGCTAGAACCACAAAGAAAGACTTCATAAGCTATGTTCCTTGAGCTGCACAGCCACCAAGATCTCTAGATACAGAGGTCTGATTTTACCATCCAAGACAGCAGAAATCTTCCAAACACCACGAAAGCACCAAGGGGAGAGTAAATAATCATGCAAGGAGTCTATAGTTAATCCCATAACAGTATACTCAGGGGTGGAGAAACCCTATATCTCCTTGGCCAAGGGAAGTCCCTCTCCCCAATAGTTACTGTGCCTATGCAAGGGGAAAAAGAAAAGGAAAAAAAAAGCACAAAACAATCATTTTTTCACATATTTATTTATCGATTGATTTTTTTGAAGTCTTTATTTTGGTATAGAGATTGAAGTTGATGTCTCCAATATTATTTTATTTTATCTTATCTTTCTCTTTCATTTGGCACTCGAGCATTATTTGATTTCAGAACCGAGACTATTGTGTGGTGCTTGTCTTTATTGCTGTAGAGCTCAGTGGTTATTTAATTTGATATTTCTTTCTGTATTGTGGTGTTTCAATTACCTTTTTCACATCCTCTCTCAAACTGAGGTTGGAAGCCTTGACTCCACCCATTTTCAGCGTATTTGACTTCTTTTTTTCTCTTATTTTGTACACCAATCTATTGCTTTTCTTTCCTTCAAACAAAACCACATACCTCGATTTATCTAGCTCTGCCTCTTAAATAGAGGGGGAAACAAGGAAGGGTTCCAGGACCAAGCAGATATATGATCACTAATAGTAAGCCAGACAAAGAGGGGACCACCTACTCTAGCAACCCGGGGGTGATGGTGGGGTATATGGGTTGTAGAAAGGGAACTGGGATGGGCGGAGGACATATTTGGTGATGGGTATTCCCCTAATTCAAGGTTAATATGTTCCTAAAATACTACTGTGAAAGATATGTAAGCCATTATGAAAAAAATTTGTGTTTTAATCAGAAACTTTCTTTGACTTGCATGTATTTTTATATTATATAAATTATATTATATGTTATGTTATGTTAGTTTACCTCATTATGTTAATCAATTTTGTCTCTTGAATAAATTCTTACAATAAAAAAGTTGGAATATAAAAAAAAGCAGTAGTGCAAAACACAATGTCTAAAAAGAAAATGGGGGAAGGCATGAGGAAAACTGGGGACAGCTGTGGTGGGAAATGGGCACTAGTGAAATTCAATCATAAACAACTTTATAACCACAATATTTAAATTAAATATTTTAAAATAGGTGAAAGACCTAGGCAAAGAAATTTACAAAGCATGACTAAAAGAAATAAAAAAAAGACTCAATGAAATAGAAACATGCCCCCTGGTCATAGATTGCTAGGAATAGCACTGCCATAATAGCATATCAAAGCACTATACAAATTTGATGTCATTCTTGTAAAGGTGCCCATAACATTCTTCAAAGAAATAGAACAAGAACTCCTGAAATTCATATGGACTAATGTCTCCACAACCTACACTGGGATAGCCAGAGAAATTGTTGTGGGGGAGAATGAAAAGGAAATACTTTTATTTTAATTAAACTGTGCTATGAAGCAATGGTAATTAAAACATCATGGTATATCATAAGTAGAGACTCTAAAAATTAATGGATTACAATAAAAAATCTAGGACCAGAGAGATAGCACAACAGAAGGGCATCTGTTTTGCATGTGGCTGACCTGGACAGACCCAGGGTCAATTCCTGGCATCCCTTATAGTCTCCTGAGCCTTTCAGGAGCAATTTCTGAGTGCAGAGTCAGGAATAACCTATGGCACTGCCAGGTGTGACCCCCAAAAAAAATGAAAATCTAGAGACAAATTCTCAAGTCAGTTAACATTTGACAAAGATCTTTGACAAAAATATATAAAACTATTTCAACCAGGAAAACTGGTCAATCGCATACAAATATAAAATAATTCAAACATCTTTCTAATTCCGTGCAAAAGTAAAATCAATCTGGGTTGACTACCTCAAAATATAAACTAAATTCATATATCACATAGAAGAAACCACAGGAAAAACACTTTATGACACTGGCACATGACATTGTTGCTAAAGACATCTTTAAAGATACATTAACATTGTCAAAAATTATAAGTAAAGATAGACAAATGGGGCTACAATGAATTAAGAACCTTCTGCACCCCAGAGGAAACAAGGAGCAGAATACAAACAAATCTCACTGAATGGGAAAATTCATTTTCCCACTCATATGATAAGAGGTTAATATCCAAGATATATGAAGCACTAGTAGAACTTTACAAGAAAAAAAATTATCCAACCCCATCCCAAAATATAAAATGGAGAGATAAACAGAACCTTCTTAAAAAAATACAAATTTCTAAAACACATATGAAAAAACTTGGTCTGTATCACTCATCATAAGAAAAATAAAAATCAAAACAATGAGATATCATCTCACACTAGAGATTAGCACACTTCAAAAATAAAATCAGCAGGGGCCAGAGGGATAATACAGTGGTAGGGTTTTTGCATTGAATGCAGCAAACCAAGGACCAATCCGGGTTCAATCCCCAGCATCCCATATGGTCCCCCAAGCCTGCCAGGAGCAATTTCTTAGCACAGAGCCAGGAATTGCCCCTGGGTGTAGTCCCCAAACCCCCCCAAATAAAAACAGAAACAACCAGTTTTGATTGGATACCAGAAAAAAGGGACCCTCATTCACTGCAGAAGGAATATCAATTAGTCCAGAACATTCCTCAAAAAAACTAGGAATTCAGCTCTCATAAAGCCCAGCAGTTCCACTTACTGAAATAGACCTTCAAGGACCCTCAAAAATGTAGAAAGGACATCTGCACACCCATATTCATTAAAGTCTTATTCACAATATCTAAAATGTGGAAATAAAAGTACCCAGAATCAGATGACTGGATAAAGAAGCTATTGAACATATATATAATAAAATAATATGTAGCCATTGGAAAACATAAAGTCATGCAATTTGCTGTTATATGAATGCATCTCAAAAATATTATGCTTCTGATGTTATGATGTTATAATGGTATCATATCTCTGATGTTAGTCAGAGGGAGATGCCAGACACAGAATTCTCTCTCTCATATTTGGTTTATATAAAATCATATGTGGAGAATAAAAATTCTCAATGACTATAGAAATGAAGAGCATTTTTAGTAGGATCCTTGCCACAGGGGAGAAGTCAGGAAAGAAAAGAACATAATAATGGTGTGGGAAGTTGGCAGCCTGATGGTGTATAAAATGCTGAAAGGAGGTTAAGAGGTATGCATAAAATCCTATCAACATTAGCATTGAAAACAACAGTGCTTAAATTGTAAAAGGAAATTTGTAAGTAATGTGTCTATCAGTAGATGAATGAGTAAAGGTAATTTGTATGCAATGGAATTTTATTCACATGTAAGAAAGAAGTAAAAATGGAAATAAAATGTTTGCAAAAGCATGGAATAATTACAGGATATATGTCAAGTAAAAGAATATTATTGCAAACTATGATACTTTCCTCAAGAAAAAAATCTATAAAAACATGTCACAGAGAAAAATGTAAATTCTGTATAGTCTCACTCATAAGATAAATAGCATCTGGAAAAAAAGTGAAATACATAAATGAAAATAAAGGGTTTCCAGAGGCTGTAGGGTGTGGAGAAAATGTGATGGGACAAAGATTATACACTTCCAGTTATAACATGAATTAATTCTAGGTATCTATTATATATCTAATGTAAACATAAATGTAGTAACTATAATTAACAATGTTATTTTGTACACATGGAAGTTGCTAAGAGAGTGAATTTTAATTGTACCCACTACACACACAAAAGGTAATTATGTGAGGTAATAAATGTGTTAATTAATCTTATTATTGCAATAAGTCTGTAATATATGCATGTAAAAATAATTGTGATGTGATGTCAATCATATTCTAATTTTCCAGAAGATAAATCATCAAAAGTGGAATTCGTAAAATATACTTCAAATATTTATGAAAAATCTAAATCCATATTCTATTAGTCTGGATGTCACTAATTTCTTATTGAGCACGTGGGTATGTAAATAATTTGAACTGCTGCCTCACAAATGACACAGTGCAGATTTCATTAATTTTCTCATTTATTATTAAATGGAAAAAGAAGCTGAGGCAGAACCCAATGTTGTGATGGTATACTGTTTGTTTGTAATATGAAAAACACTCATAATATGCCCCAGAATTTTTCACAAACAAGCATCACTTCATATTTTCTTCAGAATATGTATTCATAACTGCAAGAAAAAATTAAAATGTAATTGTATAACCTGAATAGTTTTCATAGGCAGTGGAAGCATTTGTTTCTCACTGATGAATTGATTCAATGTGTTTAAGTAGGTTTCTGTTTTAAAGTATGTACTTGATAATTAAAAATCCTGAGAAATCTGGAAAGATCTCTCTTTTTCCAATTGAGATATATTATTGCTCTGACTCTCTACCAAGTTATATACAACTGCTATTGAAGTATGGTCCTTGCTTCCTAAACTTTTGAAGCTCCATGTTTCTCTTTCAAACATTAGAAAATGAAAATGTAACATGCCTTTTACCCAAGTATACCACAAGTGCTTTAGAGCTAGATCCATGCTATTTTGTGCCACCTTGATAGTCACTCTGAAAAACACAAACACTATGTTTAAAAATAATGTTATAATGGATAATCTTCAGTTGCTAGTCCCATATCTTTATACGTACTTCTACTCCTTATATACTTAAACACATTTTTCTTTCTCTTTACTGTTTAATATCAACTTTGTAGAGTAGATTGAAGTAAAATTATTTATATATGAAATATTCTTAGTGTCTACTTTCCTTGATCCAGATGTTCACCAACTACTATCCAATCAAATTGCATTTTTTCTAAGACTATGATGGGAAAAATATTTCCCATAAAAATGTTATTTCTGTTGCTAATTTAAAAAAATTTTATCCCAAAAGTGTCAGGTATATCATTGAAAAAGCTGCATGCAGTGTGAGCTTTAGAGACAAGAGTCCCTGAAACTTATCTCTGGTACTGCTCCTACCACAGCTCTTTGGGGTATAACCTTGATAGCCTCAGCCTTTCTGGGATTAAACAGCCTCACATTGCTCAACTTCAGCATTAGACTGTCTGGCCCATTTTTATACAATTTGTAGTGGTCCAAGTACCTCTTGAGAATTGCTAGGAAGATACCCTCAAAATAAGCCCATTCATGGGGTCAAAACATTAGTATCCACCTAAGAGGATTGGGTACTTGTCTTGAATCCAGCCAACCCAGATTTGATCCTAGCACCCCATATAATCCCTCAAATTCACCATAAGTAACAATAAGCACAGAGAGGGAAGTAAATCCTGAGTATTTCGAAGGGTAAACCAAAACTAAAGGAACAAATCAACAATAATATCAATAACAACAAAGGTTCACTTTAACTATTAACATAGATGGCAATATATTGAGCATAAGGATTTCAAATTTAAGAGCCAGAAAACCAACTTTTGCAGTTCAAGGACTCTTTCCAAAGATATAATCTAGAAGATTTAATTTACCACACATATCTAATTAATTCTCTTAATCTGAAGAAAACGTTTTTTCTAAACAAGGGAATAATGTGGAACAAGGAGGAAAGCATATTACCTTAAGAACTAAATTCCTCTGTTGCTCAGTATGATACCACCAAATTATTTCTGGCAGACAAAATCTACTGATAGAGTGTGAGAGTGATGTCACTGGCATTCCAAACTTTCTCTTGAGATTATCCCCATTTTGTAACTTCACATGTTTCAATACCGTGTGTTGTTCAGATGTAGTGTTACAGAAACCTAGGAACTATTTTCTGCCATCATAATGCTAGGTATGGTCAAAAAGTATTCTCTATCCAAAAAAACCTGCCTGATTGGAGAAAAACTTCAACTATAAAAAAATATCTTGACATTTGTGACAATCACTTGATAATATGACATGACTTTGAAGAATTAAAAAATTGATAAGAAAACTTCAGTTTGCCATAATTCCCTTCTCTAAATGTGCAACTCTATCATGCAAAGGTTTTTGTTGTTATTTTTTGTTGTTGTTTGTTTTTTGTTTGTCCCTGTGCCATACCCATCAGTGCTCAAGGAACCTTATGTGGTGCCAGTAATCAAACTGGGTTGGCTATGTCTAAAGCAAATGGCTTCTCTCTGTACATTACTCCAGTCCCCTATTATGCACATTTTGACAATTATATAAGAAGTCATATCTTTACACTCCTCTTTAGAGCATCATACATAGAGCTGCTCAATGATACATCACAAAATATTTCAGAAGTTGCTTTTCTACTTATTCATCTACATATACATCACTTGCTGTGTGATTTAAAAATATCTAATTCCCCATTATGTTGCACAAATTTTTTACTGATCTTTATACTTTAAACAGAAATTGCTAAAGCACCAGGTATTATTAACCTCCAATGTTGTTACACTCACTACTTATTTGCAATGTTCTTCATCCACCTTTCCCACTATGCTCAAAGGACCAAGAACTGGGACAACGTACAAATGATGTCTTTCATAACCTCTAAACTTTGAATAAAAAATCTTTTCAGCTAAAAAAACCGAAATCATATCATATAAGCATTGGCCATAGGCTAATTAATAAATTCTAAGGACAATTCAGATTAAACTTAATTTTCAGAGTAGCCTGAAAATATAGAGAAAACTCTGTATTACTGAACTCACATTGTGCTAATCCTAATCATTATCAGTCAAATGACCCCTCACTGAGTTCAAATATTAGCATTTACTGAACCAAACATTTGAGGAGACGGGCACTCTCCCAGGGCCAACACATGCAAAATGTTTGATCCCAGGGCGAAGGCTAGCATAGGAACAGCTCACAAAGCAAAAATGTTCCCTGGCATGGTGTTAAAGAAAAACTACTTCCAGGCATCAGATAGTTGCTGGGCTAGATTTTTTTGTTGTTATTGTTTTAAGAATTCTGGATACTTAAAAAGATAGTGACAGTGTTCCTATCTAAAATAATCATAGTAAAAAGGAGACTGATGTTTCATCATATTTTCTTATTTTATTTAAGCATAGAACTCTCTGGCTAAAATGACACTACATGCTGCCAGTGGGACTTTGTTCAAATATAAAACAAGGGGATAGTATCATTTTCAGTGGTTTTGGAGATATAGCTATATAAAATACATACAAATATCCCTGCCACCACATATAACATCCAATGTGGATACTCCATATTTTTCTAAATTAGGAGCTAGGAAATACACATTCTCACCATGAACTATTTTTTTGATTAATCTTAAAACCTAAAGTCCTGGCTTTCCCCAGCACCCAGAGCATCTTTGTATATCATCATACTGTTCACTATTACTGTAGATTCTATTGACTTAATTGTCTTATATTTTATTGAAATTTCTGTTCATTTTCTTTGGTGTCATCTTCCTGTTTTACTACCATAATCTTATCATGTCTTTAACACTTGCTGTCCTACAAATTTTTGAACTTGGGTTCTCCCTCTCTCTCAATACAGCTTGGTATGCAAGACCCAGATATCCACTTGGTATCAAAGTCCCACATATGCTTTATTTCTTTATTTCTTTTCATTTTTTATCATTTTTATAAAAGGTAAAGATGAATAAAGAAACATCAGAAAGCATCTTGATGCCTACTATCCTTGGTTCCAGAGAAAAGGGAATCACTTTTGTTTGTACCCTTCATTTTATTTTCATTTGCACTCACTGATTTGATGAGTATTCCCAATAGCTGACGCCTGGGACCAAGGAGGAAAAAAAGAAATGATTTTTTTCTTCACCTAAACTAGACAAGACTGCATGGAAATAGCAATAAAAGTAGTTGTTTTCAGACAGCCTTATCCCTAAAGATAAGGAGATCACACAGATGAGAAACTTTGTCTTGGAAGGAAGAGTGATTGTGATTCTATCAATGAGAATCTAATAGAATAGAGGAAAGCAGCTAGTTCAACTACCAAAGGACACTCCATATGCAATTGCCAAACACACATCAAAGTTCATGAAAATAAGTTCATCCAGAACATTTCATAGGTGTGTGGAGGAACCAAATGCTATTGAGTGCCACCCTCTGTGCTCTGATAATGTTTCTAGACACCAGTGTTAACTCCATGTTTTCTATTCTTGCCCACAAGTTAACACTAATGAACTTCAGCAAGAGGGATCTTGCATTTTACTCCTCAGAGTAATTGCTGAGGGAGTCACTGTTCTGTTCCCTGATAGGAACCCACTGTTAAATAGCTTTTGGCTCAAAGAGATGATTTCTAGTAGGTAGTGGTCAGGGAAATTACATACCTGAAACTGTGAAGCATTTTCTCAGACAGGACATATATATGTTCAGGGGCATAGACAAGCTAAAGTGTTCATAGGATTTGATTTAGCAAATAACTGAAAGTTATAGAGGTTACTTTGCCAAAATTAAAATATACAGGTAAACTGAGCTTTTCTAAACCATCAATTAGAAAACCCAAATTATGGTTAGCCTTACTAAGGGATACACTTAATTATTTTTGTATCTTTCTATAGAAAATATACTGCAAATCAGTTTCTAGCAGTGAACTGCACTGACAACTAAGACTACAGATTCATATAGTTAAGTATATTATTTTACTGAAGAAATAGCTCTACAGATATTCAGAAGTAAATTCTAGATCAATGTCACTTGACAGTTCCTCTCATCTTTCCTTAAAAAGTCAGTTAAAGAGAAAATAAAAAAGAGAATGGCACAGTCAGAGAGAAATGCACACACAGAAAGAGAAAGAGAGAGTAAAAATAATGGGGATGTATTTGTGGTTAATCACTCCAGTGCCACTTGTCCTACAAGTTCTGTGAAGCACCACAAGTCTTTTGACATATCTAAGCTTTATGTTTAACAATTTTAAAATCAGGTGGCAATAATCTCACATACAATTTGTCATCCAAGTGTAGTCCTCATCACAGCCCATGTGAAACATAAAATAAAACACCAATTCTTTTTCCATTTTAATAGTTTACCTGAGCTGTGAACTGTGAGGAAGTTATGCTCATTTTAAAGGGAGGTTCATAAATTATCCCATTCAAAAAAAATATAATCTATTAGTAAAGATGAATGTAGACTGTATATTTGGTCTGAAACTAGAAGTCTTCACTTCGGTAAAAACAGGCAAATAAAAAAAATAAGAGGTAATACACAAGTAAATCACTTGCCTTGCATAGAGACAACCCTAGTTCAGTTCTCAGTACATAGTACCTGCAGGCAGCAGCAAGACTGATTCCTGAACATAGATCTAAGATCACAAGCAGGTGTGGACCATGCAAAATAAAAAATAAAGAAAATTAAGACATACAAATAAATCAGTATTATTCATTTTTTGGAGTAAATAAAAAATATATAGTTAATGCCTCTCTAAATTTTATCTTAATTTAATGTACATAGAAAATGTAGATAAGTAAAAGAAAGGTAACAACATACAGTTAAAGCAAATTTTTCAGAAAATTTTGGATAAACAACTTTATCACTCCCTATATGATACAATTCACATAAATTCTGATGTTCTTTATTCTTAGGATCAGGACACTAAATTATAGCAAGTTTACAAATATACAAATTTTACATGCTGTTAGGGGAATAACTATACTAACAACTAGCATGATAATGTTAAAGAATGAGAGAAATAGAATGCCTGTCACGAATACAGGCAGGTGTGGGGAGAGGGGTACATTGGTGGTAGGAATGTTGCACTGGTGAAAGGGGGTATTCTGTTTATGACTGAAACCAAACTACAAACATGCTTGTAATCATGGTGCTTAAATAAAAATGTATAAAAAATTAAAAATTAAAAAATAAAATCTAGAAAAACAACAAATTTTACAAGTTTGACAAATGCTAGTGTGATTATTAAGTGTTAGTAGATATGTTAAATAATGCTATGGAAGAAGCTATTGCTATCAGTTATAATTAATTAAAAGAACTGCAAAAAGCTGAGACTGAACTTAGAAAGGAGTACTCAATCGAACTTAGAAATGTCATAGCATACAGAGCTTAAAAACAGCTTTCGAGGTGCTAGAGTTATAGTACAGTAGGTAGGCCTTTCGCCTTGCATACTGCCTACATAGGTTTAATCCCCGGCATTCCATACAGTCCCCCGGAGCTTGCCAGGAGTAAGAATTCTGAGTGCAAAGCAAGGAGTAACCGCTGAGCACCAGAGCGTGTGGTAAAAAAATAGCTTTGGGCTTGCAGATAATTTTAGTTATATTTTCACTTCCTCTAAGCTGTATAATTTTAGCAAGCTACTAAATATATTTAATTTTTTATTTATTGCTCTAAAAATTTGCATGAACTTTTTAGATCATAGATCCTGGAATATTGCAGATGTTTCAGAATGTAAACCCTTCTGTGGTGCTGTGCTTTCTATAATGTTGAATTTCACAGAGAGAGAAACAAGACATGGCAATTAGGTCTTTTAAATTTATTTTCTTAAAGCAACATGATTTAAAAGGTTATTCATAGTTGAGTTTGATACATATAATATTCCAGCAACAATCCCACCTCTGCTATCAATTTCCTTCCACCAATGTTCCCAGGTTTCCTTCCTTCCCCTCCCAGCCTGCCATCTTGACTTTTATAAAAATTGGTTGCTAGGGGCCAGAGTGATAGCACAGTGGTAGGGCATTTGCCTTGCACAAGTCCAACACAGGACAGATTTAGGATTAATTCCCGGCATCCCATATGGTCCCCTGAGTCTGACAGGAGCTATTTCTGAGCTCAGAGCCAGGAGTAACCAATGAGCACCACTGGGTGTGACACCTAGCTCCCAAGAAAAATTGGTTGTTAAAGTTTGAGTCTCATGATTTCAGTATTGATCCTGATTTTGGGATTCAGTACTATCATTGCTTAACAGCCAATATATCTGAATATTCTTGATCCCTGCAACCGTTGATTCTCATCTGTCTCTTCTCCCAGCCTCTACTTGATTTCTTTCCTTCTCCCTGTGCTCTGGGTCCAAAGATCAACTAGGCACACACCCACCTCTAAACTACTGCATTCCCTTATTTATTTATTTATTTATTTATTTATTTATTTATTTATTTATTATAAATACCAGATACTAGTGATGCAATCCTATATTTATCCTGCTTCCTCTGGCTCACCTTAGTTCACATGATATCTTCCACATGTTTCAGAAAATTGCATGATTTCATTATTCCTTACATTTGCACGGTATTCTATTGTGTTGTATACCAAGGCTTCATATATTCTTTCAAAAAAAGGAATATGATTCACATATTTCAATATTTATAAGAATCAATATTCTCAAGGTAAAATATTAGTATTTAGCACTAGGATCATACTTTATCTGATTTAATGTCCCTCAATAAAAAATGTGGTTGTAGCTTAGAGATAGTACAATAGACAGTCAACTTCTTAAAATGTCTATTTTCTATTAGAATTTACATTATTAGTGAAAAAATTGCATTTATATCAACCGTTGCATCTATGGTATTTTTCACAAGTGGCACACACATATATATCATACCTATTTAGAGGCATTTTTAGAGTAATATCCCCCACATTTGATTTTGAAATGATTATGTGCTGTGTATGCAAGATTTGTCAAAACAGATACACTTTCTTGCTCCCACATTGCTCTTTGTATAGCTGACAAAACAAAAAAATTAACAACTAATTACAATAAATGAAAAAGCATAAGAAAACAAAAATTTATGGTGCTTTGAGGATATTCAAGAGATATTTAGAGATAAAAAATGATATTTTCAGATAAAAAAGATTTCTTGACCAAATAAAGTTTGCACATGTTCTTAAAATTAATCAGGTAAGATAACAGATGAGGCATTTTTTTTCTGGCAGAGAAAATACACATATTGCTATATGAAGGAAGTATGATCTGTTGAATAATGAGGGAAGTGAAGTAGAAAAGAAAGACTTGGGTTCTTATAGATAATACTTGAAAGTCTTTTAATCTAAAGACAATAGGTCTGTGGAAGCATTTTAAAGTCCCGGAATGAAATGATCAGATCTACAATTATGGTTTCTCCAATTATTGCTTTTTTCTGCTTTAATACTGCAAAATTTAAAGATAATATGTGACATCTCCTACTCAAAATCATATAATAACTTCCCATTTTTCATTGAATAGAATTCACCTCCTTGTTTATTTTTTACAAATTTTCATTACCTTACTTTGAATAATGTGAAATCTATCTCTCTCTGCTCTTTTTATGTATTGTATAATCGAAGCAATAGTTTTCAAATTATCAGTTTAATTTTGTATTTGACCTTTCTAGGCACGGAGACAGAAATACCATTTGCTAGATTCTTCCATTTGTTTTTCACTTGTTCATTGCACTTTGGGTCTCATTCAACATCTTTCTTCTAAAGTCATCTTTGATTCCCTAAAGTAATATTCTCTTCCCATAGAAATACTTCAATATTATGTTTTTGTTTTTATTTGTTTTTCTCAGTAAATATTTTTATTTTATGTCTATTCATATTTTATCTAAAATAAGCAATTAATGACAAAAGAGAAACATAAATTTTAATATGATTTTAATATGTTGTATAGATCTTAATCCTCCTTCTGCCTTAATATATAGGCACAATTAATTACTGCATGAATATGTGAATGATTGTTTTGCCAACAGTAAAAGAGCAAAAATCTCTGTTTCAAAGCTATACATGGCTTTGAAACTTATGGTTTCACCTTATAATAGAGTTCTGTGTTTTGGGTTTTTTTTTTAATTTATTTAAACACCTTAATTACATACATGATTGTGTTTGGGTTTCAGTCATGTAAAGAACACCACCCATCACCAGTGCAAAATTCCCATCACCAATGTCCCAAGTCTCCCTTTGCCCCCCCCCCCCCCGACCCCTGCCTGTACTCTAGACAGGCTCTCCA
This sequence comes from Suncus etruscus, assembly GCF_024139225.1. Classification (NCBI taxonomy): domain Eukaryota; kingdom Metazoa; phylum Chordata; class Mammalia; order Eulipotyphla; family Soricidae; genus Suncus; species Suncus etruscus. Next base: position 93,375,696 of record NC_064850.1, on the reverse strand, counting down.
TTTTCCTCATACATTCTCATTATTAGGACAGTTCAAAATGTAGTTATTTCCCTAACTCATCACTCTTTGTGGTGAGCTTCCTGAGGTGAGCTGGAACTTCCAGCTCTTTTCTCTTTTGTGTCTGAAAATTATTATTACAAGGGTGTCTTTCATTTTTCTTAAAAACCCATAGATGAGTGAGACCATTCTGCGTTTTTCTCTCTCTCTCTCTGACTTATTTCATTCAGCATAATAGATTCCGTGTACATCCATGTATAGGAAAATTTCATGACTTCATCTCTCCTGACAGCTGCATAATATTCCATTGTGTATATGTACCACAGTTTCTTTAGCCATTCGTCTGTTGAAGGGCATCTTGGTTGTTTCCAGAGTCTTGCTATGGTAAATAGTGCTGCAATGAATATAGGTGTAAGGAAGGGGTTTTTGTATTGTATTTTTGTGTTCCTAGGGTATATTCCTAGGAGTGGTATAGCTGGATCGTATGGGAGCTCGATTTCCAGTTTTTGGAGGAATCTCCATATCGCTTTCCATAAAGGTTGAACTAGACGGCATTCCCACCAGCAGTGGATAAGAGTTCCTTTCTCTCCACATCCCCGCCAACACTGTTTATTCTCATTCTTTGTGATGTGTGCCATTCTCTGGGGTGTGAGGTGGTATCGTTTTGGGGTTTTTTTTGTTTGTTTGTTTTATTTTGGTTTTTGGGCCATGCCCCGTGATACTCAGGGGATACTCCTGACTATATGCTTAGAAATTGCTCCTGGCACAATGGGCCACGTGGGACACCATTTATTGAACCCAACTCTGTCCTGGGTCTGCTGCGTGCAAGGCAAATGCCTTACTGCTGTGTAAGCCCCAAATGTCTTACTCTCAAGAATATTATATATAGGGCCCCAGAATCTATTATTCTGGTATCATATATCATTATAGTACAGTGGATAGGAATTTGCCCTGCATGCAATTGACTCACATTGTATCCCCAGTAATTTATCCCCAATAATCCATATGGTTCTCAATACCTGTTGGGATTGTTCCTTGAGCATAGAGGCACAAGTAAACCCTGAGTACAACAGAGTGTCAAAATAAAAAACTTAAAAATAAATTAATATATTAAATATATATACATTTTACAATCATAAAAATTAGAAGTTTGGACTGATGAAAATACAAAGTAAGATGAACTCTGATAACTTGAGGAAAGCTTCAAATTATGATAAATTTTTTTCTATGTCTTAAGTAATAGTTACAAATTATTTAAATAAAATTAGGAAAGGCAGATGGAAGATTCCATGTCAAAAAAATAGTTTATGGAACCCAATTTTTATATACTAGAGAAAATGGAACTCTCTTATTGCTGTCTCTTTCTATAAAAGTAGTGGGAAGTTACTAGGTAGTGATTATGGCTGAGATAGGCATAGGTCTCTTTCATCCTTCATTTTATTTAATGTCCAACTCTTAAATCTTCCCACCACTCATAAAAGGGAGAATGACTCAGTAAAGACAGAATTGATGCTGACATCTGCTTTACTTAATAACAATCTAATTACTACAACCACTTATTAATTAACTGTATTGCATTAAGCTTTGCATGTGTTACAGGATATAAAATGGGATATTTTCCCACCATGTTAGTTTTGGCTGGTACCCCAAACCAAAATATGTTGAGAGACAAGACCATCTAACTAATGAACAGATGGTGGAGCAAGTAAGCTTCCCTCATTTTAGGTAGCCTACTAGTCATCAACAGCTACAGATACTTGACAAAAGGATCAGAGGTGGAAATACTGAAGAACAATTATTTCTTTAGCAAGAACATTGCAAGTTGTCACATTTTCTCTCTCCCTCTCACCCAAATAAACCAAACTCCAGAAATTTATATATTTATATTCATATAAAGTTGCAAGTTATCTGGCCTGGCATCTATCCTGAGCCCCTAAAAAATAGTCTCTATACACACCACAGACAGGAGCACGCACACACACACACACACACACACACACACAGAGTTATATAAAAACAAATTGATATAGAATAGAAGAAATGTGGGTAACATTAAAATTATCTTGCACTTTGAGAATTTCTAGTGTGTTAAGTAAAAGATTAAGTATCTGAAAAAGATCTGACACATGTTAAAAAAGATCTGCTCAGAAATAGGTTCAGAGAGATAAGACACCTTCAATAAAGTTTCTACTTCATAACATGGGCTTCAGTTTCCCTTAGTCACAAACATTCAGGGAACAGAAAATGGTAGTACAATTTTTAAGTTGGGGAAAGTGATGCCTCCATCTTATTTTTGCCAAGGATTACATTAGCTATTTATGAATCCTTATTGATCCATATGAATGTCAGGAGTGTTTGATCTATTTCCTTAAAAATATTATGGGTATCCTTTTAAGGATTTCATCAAATTGAATTGTATTCAATTCAATACATACAGTATAGATGGCCAAAAGTCACATGAAAAACAGTCTACATCATTATTCAGCAGGGGGATGCAAATCAAAACAAAAATGAGATGCCACTATAGAGACTGGTACACATTAAAAGAATAATATTAATTAGTGCTGGAGTAGATGTGGAGAGAAAGGGGCACTCATTCATTGGTGATGTGCATGTTAACTGATCCAGTCTTTTTGGAAATCTATATGGATATCCCTCAAAAGAAATTAAATTGAGCTCCCCTATGACCCAGAAATACTTCTCCTGGAAATATAAACTAGAGGTTCAAAAACACAATGCAGAAAATGCATCTACAGTCCACTCCTATGTTTATTGCATTACTATTCCTAATAGCCAGTATTTAGACAAGTGCCTGGGAATAGATGAGTAGATAAAGAAACCATGATATATCAACACAATGGAGTACTACACATCTGCTAGAAAGAAAAATGAAGTCATAAAATTTCCTTATACCTGGATGAATATAGAGAATATTCTGCTGAGTAAAATGAGTCAGAGGAATTGAAATAGACATAATATGATCATGCTAATTTGTGGGATATTAAAAATAAAAAACATAGAAATAATATTCAAAGACAATAGAGATGAAGGTCAGAAAGACCAGTTTAAGGTCAGAAGCTTGTCACAAGGGTGAAAGGTGGGTACAGTTAGGGCCGAGAAGGGTCCACAATGACAGTGATAGTTGAAAATTATCACTCTGGAAAAGCTATGGGTACTGAAGAAAGGTAAAATGATATGCATTATAACCCACCAGTAACAATATTGAAAAGACCAGTACCTAAAAAGAAAAGAAAGGAGAGAAGAAAAATATCTGCATGTAAGGAGGGGCAGGTGGGAAACTAGGACCATTGGTAGTGGGAAATGTGCTCTGGTGAAGGGATGGGTGTTGGACATTGCATAACTGAAAGTCAATCATGAGCAACTTTGTGTATTTCATGGTGATTCAATTTAAAATGTTATTAATGTTTTAAAAGAAAAATAAAAGAGTTTAGGAAGTACCAAGTAATAGAAGGTAAGGGGAATATAGCATAAGATTAAGCTGGAAAAGGAGGAAACCTTATGTGCCAAATTTAAAAGATTCAGTTTTGTTTGGTTTGGTTTGGTTTGGTTTTTGGGCCACACCCGACAGTGCTCAGGGGTCACTCCTGGCTGTCTGCTCAGAAATAGCTCCTGGCAGACACAGGGGACTATATGGGACACCGGGATTCGAACCAACCACCTTTGGTCCTGGATCGGCTGCTTGCAAGGCAAACGCCGCTGTGGTATCTCTCTGGGCCCTTTATTTTTTTTTCAACATAATTTTTATTTTGATCATAGTGGCTTACATATTGTTGACAATAATATTTTAGGTACATATTTACATAAAATCAGGGGGGATTCCCATCACTGGTTTGTCTTCCCTACTCCTCCGTTTTTGTCCTACCTCCCATATCCTCTTCCCTCACCCCCAGGGCTGCTAGAATATGTGGTCCCCTCTGTACCTATCCTATTACTTCATAGTCTTACACCTGTTTGGTCCTGATGCCTCCTTTATTTTCCCCTTTAATTGGGAGACAGGAGTAGGTAGTTCAAGTTATGTGGTTTTGTTTGTAGAGGAGAAAAGTAATAAACTGGGGTAAAAGTCTAATACGCTGGAAATAAGCAGAATTCTTCTAGAGGCTCTCGTCATCGGTTTGAGAGATGAAGGAGAAAAAGAAGGTGAAACACTCTACCCCTACGAAATGAAGTGTCAAATATCTATTAAGAGTTCCAACAATAACGCTAAGCACCACAAAAACAGAGCAAAACAAACAAACAAACAAACAAACAAACAAAAAAACGCTGTGGTCTTGAGATAGGCACCATGGCAGAGCACATGAAGAGGGAAAAGAAGGGGCCAGAGAGATAACATGGAGGCAAGGCGTCTGCCTTTCATGCAGGAGGTCATCGGCTCAAATCTCTGCGCCCCACATGGTCCCTCGTGCCGCCAGGAGCAATCTGTGAGCCCGGAGCCAGGCATAATCCCTGAGCACTGCCGGGTACCACCCAAAAATCTGAAGAAAAAAAAAAAAAGGAGAAAAAAAGATAAGTGGGGGCAATAACTTCAATAACCACACTAAAACAAAGAAATCGACCAAAAATAGATAGGTAATAGATAGATATTATTTTTTAATAAAAAAATGAAAAGGAGGTTATAGAAAGTAACTCATGAGTTTATACATAGTTCCTAAAATAATATACAAAACTCAACTTCTATAAAGCCTCTCTAAACTTAATTGAAACCATACCTATGATTCGAAACCCTCGGGAAATGAGAGAATGATCACTAGTTTCAAGAAAGATTGGTTCTACCCAATCTTCCATTTTATTGAACTACCAACATGGCAACTAAAGCTCACATTAGACATGCAGATAGACACAACAAATCTCCACACCACCACAAACTCTAATGACTAAAATTAGAACTTAGCTCAGATGCTGTTTCCATTTTCATCACAGATATGATTTACTTTACTATGTTGAAAATAATGCAATGTACTAGTTATCATAAGTGGTAAATATCTTCCTAAGTTGCAAAGCTTTTATGTGGTTTTGTTTTGATATTTTTCTGTGTAAATACATATCATTGCAAACAGATATAAGGGACACTAAAACTAAAACTGTTATTTTCCTTTATTTTCTTTATTTTTGAGACACTGAAAAATAAATGGAGTGAAGATTGTTTATTTGTTTAAAATAATAAGTAAAATAATCATTTTGAGCTAATATTTGGTAAGATGCCTAATACTAAGGGTTTTGTACATCATCAATCCTATTGGTCAGTAGTATTTTGTTCATTTTAAAGATGATATACTTGGGGGGAGGGGAAAAAGATGATAAGCTTAAAGAAATTTATAGATCTTCCTGACTCTACAATCATTAGATGTTCTTAGTGTGTCTTGTTAAAATTTAGTTTTCACTGTTTTATTCAAAGCTAGTTTTTTATAGGCTGAACAAGAATAAGATGACTTTTTATCATTATTGCATTAACTTCAGAGAAATATCTGTAATATTAATGTGCAAGTTGCAGCTTTATTCTTAATTTGCAAAGGAGAAAAATAACCAAAAAACTTCTTTCACTCCGCAAATTATTTTTTATTAAAAGCAGACATTTCCACAAGTAATATTAAACATTGGGCAAGTAACCAAAATATATTGCCAAATTCTTTTCTTAATTTGGTAGGGTGAAGCTATTTCTAATTTTCTCTGACAATTTTTTCAGAATGATAATTGTTCAATAAATTTGTATCAAAATACAATTCCAACATTTTAAGCTTTTGCAGTAAAAAGTTAAATTTTAGAGCTATGTTTCATGAAACATTCCATCTTAGATGGAATACATTTATGTGACATGCAGTAAAATATTATAAATTCTAATACACAATAGACACTTCATAATACTTGCATTCCTAGTTATGATCAAAATATTCGTTCTTTGCTAAAAGAATGCCTGAGTGTTACAACAGTCTCAGATAATAGTCCCAGAACAAAGAACATTTTTGTAAGATGCATGTTGCAAGAAAAATAAGCACAACATATGGATATAGATAATCTAAAATTTGTTGTTTTGTAGGATATTAATTTCTAACTTAGATGGAGCTTATTTGTTAAATCTATAAAATTTTAAAATCATGATGTTCATCAAGACCTTCATTTTAGGTGTTAATGTAAATATTGAGGGTGAATGAGGGAAAAGGGTGGAAATATTAATAATTTTTAGAATAAAGATAAAAATCTGAATACATGGAATTAAAAAAAATGCCCAGGTTCTTTTATCCTAGAGTAGTCAAATGGAAATAAAAGAAATTCTAAGTCAGAGGACTGCAAACCAAAATAATAATGAGAAATAAACTTATAAAGAGCTAGGAAAACCTCAGATTAATTATAAAGGTTAAAGTATACTGGAGATTAAATGGAATAAAACACTAGTATTGGGGCCAGAGAGATAATTCAGCAGAAAAGTTCACCTGTCAAGCAGTCGACCTGAACCTGACATCCAGCATTCTTTACACGGTTTTGACTGCTCGATAGGAGTGTTCCCTGAGCTCAAAGAGAGGAGTACGCCCTTCCCCAAATATGGTCAAGTCCCCCAAACAAACAAACAAAAAGAAAGACATGGCATAATATCTTTATAAACATAAATTTTGAAAAAGAAATAGTTTTTCTATAGCTCTTTGGAACAAAGTTGGAATTTTTAAGGACCTTATTTTTTAAAGCTGTCAGAGAGGACCAGAGATATAGCTCAGTGAGTATAGCATTTTTCTTGCATGCGACCATCCATGCATTCTATTCACCAGCATTCTATTGTCTATTGAGCCTGCTGGGAGTAATTTCTGAGTGTGTTGGGTGTGGCCCAGAAATAAACAAACAAACAAAAATTAGTATCAGAGAAACTAGAATTTTGGCAAAGCAAAATTCCAAATTATCCATGAATGTCTTGGTAGGGCTGCTTAGTACATGTGATCAGGGATTAGCTTGGCTCTATCATAGCAAGATCAGTAATGGAATGTAAAGCAAGCAGCCATTGCACACAGGAAAGAAATGCTTTGATTCCGAGATAAAGATCTCTTTGTAAGTACTGCTATTAGAAGCTCCCTCTTGCTTTATGATGATAGTTGAAACTATATTGGAGGAGTATAAAGAAAGGTCAGTTTCCCTGACATATTTCAATCATATATTATCAAATAATATCTGATAAAAATAAGTAAGCAGTTATACTAGCTTAGATTCTCTTGTCAGCATGAATTAATCATAAGAAAGAAATGTTGAATATTTTACTTAAAAGACCACTCTAAAAAGCTAGAACTGGTATTTTTGTAAGGAAATCCTTGCTTGACAGTGCAGGTGTCCAACAAAATATATGGCTCAACAACATATATGGATCAACTACAACATAAATGGATCCAGAAGTTGGGTATATGCATGGGTATATACACAATGGACGTGTATCCAGTCACCAGGGAAATAAAAGCATACAGTTTGAAGCAACCTGGATGGAATTGAAGAGTATTATGCTGAGCAAAACAAGCCACAGACAGATTGACAAATATAGAAAGGTCTCACTTATTGATAGAGAAACAAATCAGAGTCTGAATATTACATGAATAGACATGACAGTCTCAGGTTTGGGAATGGGGTGGGTAGATCACTGAAATAATTTGGAAGTGACATGGAAGCATAAGTGGAAGGTCTGGAGTATAGGATCAGTGGCTATGTGAGGTAACAACATGCACTGAAACCATAACTGTAAATCAATAAAAAGTAGGGGATATGTGAGCAGGAAAAAAAGGTCAGATCAAGGGTAGATGGTTATGGATGCTTTGGTGGTGGTGTGAGCAATTTAGCCCACAAATAGCATACACCCAGTTATTATAATCCTCTCATCCAAAGTGTGATAACATAAAATGAAGGTAAAATAAAATTTTGCTTCAAAAACAAATAGTATATCCTTAATCTTTAATTTAAATGAAATTACAAAGCAACTCTAAGCAGATTTGATTAAAATAATGCTATCAGGAAATATATTTTTTTGAATTTTAACAAAAATTAAGACTTGTTTTTGTTTGTTGTGAGTTTTTTGTTTTGTTTTGTTCTTGATTTTGTTTCCAGGCTACCCCAGTGATGCCCAGGGGTTACTCCTGGCTCTGTGCTTAGAGAACACTTCTGGCAGGCTCAGGAGAATATATGTGATGACAGGGACTAAACCAGGGTCAGTCGAGTGCAAGATAAATGCCCTACCCACTGTGATATTATTTCAGACCCAAGACTGTTTCTTTTTTGAAAGAACATTTGCTATGTTTTTATGATAGTTATTGTAAAAATTGCATTTATAAATTGGGGGAAGAACTGGAGATAGTCTCTTAGACATAATAGGTAACTGTTCTGAAAAATAATTCTCCGGTGTTTTGTAACCCTGTTAACAACCTGATCTGCCCCCTATAAAAATCTAAAGAACTAAATTACATAAAAATAATTTTTAGTATTTTTTCTTTATTTAAACAACTTGATTACAAATATGATTGTGATTAGGTTTCAGTCATGTAAACAACACCCCCCTTCACCAGTGCAACATTCCCACCACCAATGTCCCAAATCTCCCTCCCCACCCCACCCCCACCTGTACTCTAGACAGGCTTTCAAGTTCCCTCATTCATTCACATGATTATGGTAGTTCTCAGTGTAGTTATTTCTATAACTGCACTCACCACTCTTTGTGGTGAGTTTCATGAAGTGAGCTGGAAGTTCCAGCCCTCTTCTCATTGTCTCTGAGGATTATTGCAAAGATGACTTTTATTTTTATTAAAATCCATAGATGAGTGAGACTATTCTGCATCTCTCTCTCCCCCTCAGACTTATTTCACTCAGCATGATAGACTCCATGTACATCCATGTATTGGAAAATTTCATGACTTCATCTCTCCTGAAGGCTGCATAATATTCCATTGTGTATATGTACCACAGTGTTTTTAGCCATTTATTTGTTGAAGGGCATCTTGGTTGTTTCCAGAGCCTGGCTCTTGTGAATAGTGCTGCAATAGGTGTGAGGTAGGGGTTTTTGTATTGTATTCTTGTGTTCCTAGGGTATATTCCTAAGAGTTGTATAGCTGGATCGTATGGGAGCTCAATTTCTAGTTTTTGGAGGAATCTCCATATCACTTTCCATAGAGGTTCGACTAGACAGCATTCCCACCAGTAGTGGATAAGAGTTCCTTTCTCTCCACATCCCCGCCAGCACGGATTGTTCTCATTCTTTGTGATGTGCGCCAATCTCTGTGGTGTGAGATGGTATCTCATCATTGTTTTGATTTGCATCTCCCTGATGATCAGTGATGAGGAGCATTTTTTCATGTGCCTTTTGGCCATTTGTATTTCTTTTTTATCAAAGTATCTGTTCATTTCTTCTCCCTATATTTGATGGGATTAGATGTTTTTTTTCTTGTAAAGTTCTGACAGTGCCCTGTATATTTTGGATATTAGCCCCTTATTTGATGGGTATTCAGTGAATAGTTTCTCCCACTCAGTGGGTGGCTCTTGTATCCTGGGTACTATTTCTTTTGAGCAGCAGAAGCTTCTCAGTTTAATGTATTCCCATCTGTTGATCTCTGCTTCCACTTGTTTGGAAAGTGCAGTTTCCTCCTTGAAGATGCCTTTAGTCTCAATGTCATGGAGTGTTTTACCTACGTGTTGTTCTATATACCTTATGGTATCAGGTCTGATATCAAGGTCTTTAATCCATTTGGATTTTAACTTCATACATGATGCTAACTGGGGGTCTATGTTCGCTTTTTTGCAAGTGGCTAACCAGTTCTGCCAGCACCACTTGTTGAAGAGGTATTCCCTGCTCCACTTAGGATTTCTTGCTCCCTTGTCAAAAATTAGGTGATCATAAAAATAAATAATAGGAAGAGAATTAATGAAGAAGGAAGAAACATTTTTCTTCCCAGCAGGCACAAAATAGCAAACTTGTAGCTCAGTGTCAATGTTTCAACTTAGCAAGCAAAACCCTTAAGAATACTTTATAAACTTTAAGTTTGGAACATATTGGACAAAATTAAAAACAATTTATTTTCTTGAATCTATTTTATTTTTAAAATTGCATTTTAAATCTAGAAAAGCAAATACATCGGAATGTCACAACTGAGATCTCCTATTCACATTAGTGCCACAGAAAAACAAAAATCTTGGAGTCAACTAAAAAGTTAAAGGACCTATACAAATAAAACTAAAAAAACTCCTTCAAGAAATAAAAGAGAACACAAGGAAATGGAGACACATCTCCTGTTCATGGTTTGGGAGGATTATCATTAAAATGATAATACTTCCCTAAGCTTTGTATAGATTTAATGCAATTCCTCTGAGGATACACATAACATTCTTGAAAGAAGTAGATCAAACTCTCCTGAAAGGACATTTGGATAAACACTCAAGAATACCTAAAGCAACCCTTAGAAAAACAAGATGAGAGGCATCACTTTCCCCAACTTTACATTGTACTACAAAGCAATAGTTATTAAAACAGCATGGTATTGGAATAAAGACAGACCATCAGATCACTGGAATAGACTTGAATATTCTGAGATTGATCCTCAGGTATGTGAGCAACTACTGTTTTATTAAGGGGCAAGAAACACAAAATGAATCAAGGAAAGCCTCTTCAACGAGTGCTGTTGGGACAACTGGTCAGCCACATGCAAAAAGGCAAACTTGGACCTCCATCTATCTTTATGCAAAATGGACAAAACAGAATGGACTAAAAACCTTGCTATCAGACTTAGAACTATAAGTTATATAAATGAATACATAGGTTAAAAAAAATACCATGACATTGAGACTAAAGGCATCTTCAAGGAAGAAACAGCACTATCTAAACAAGTAAAAACAGAGATAAACAAATGGGACTATTTAAGCTGAGAAGTTTCTATACCTCAAAGGAAATAGTGAGTAGGATACAAAGGCCACACACAAAATGGGAAAAACTGTTCATGCCATACCCACCAAATAAGGGGCTAATATCTAAGATATACAAGGTTCTCACAGAAATTAACAAGTAAAAAAAATATCTGACCCCATTTAAAAATGGGGAGAAGAAATACAAATGGCCAAAAGGCATGTGAAAAATGCTTCATATTACTAATCAGCAGGGGATGCAAATCAAAACATAATGAGGTATTATCTCACACCACAGAGACTGGCATACATCACAAAGAACAAGAACAATCAATTCTGGTGGGGATGTGGGGAGAAAAGAACACTTATTTACTGCTAGTGGGAATGCTGTCTTGTCCAGCCTTTATAAAAAACAATATGGAGTTTTCTCAAAAAACTGGAACTTGAGCTTGCATATGTTCCAGCTATACTAATCCTGGGGATATACTCTAGGAATACAAAAACACAATACAAACATTCTTTATGCACTCCTATATTCATTTCAGTGCTATTTGTAATATCCAGAATCTGGAAACAGCCCACATGCCCAACAACACATGAGTCACTAAATAAACTGTGGTACATACACACAATGGAATACTATGCAATCGTCAGGAGAGATGAAGTCTTGAAATTTTCCTATTCATGGATGGATTTGGAAACTATTTTGCTGAGTGAAATAAGTTAGAGAGAGAGAGACACACACATAATAGTCTCACTCATCTGTGGGATTTAAGAAAAATAAGAGATTCTTGTAATAATATCCAGAGAAAATAGAGATGAGGGTTGGAAGGACTAGCCATGATATGAAGCTTACAAGTGTAGTAAGTGCAATTAGAGAAATAACTACACTAACAATTATCATGATAATGGTAGTTGTGAGAGAAATTGCCTGTCTCAAATATATGCAGGGAGTGGGTGCTTTGGTGGTGGGAAGGTTGATCTGGTGAAGGGAGGGGGAATTTTTTATAGCTAAAATCCAACTGCAAACAAGTTTGTAATCATGATGCTTAAATATATTATATTTAAAATAAGCATAAGATCTGGTTTCCTGCTACAGGTTGTACTGGAATTGATTAGGAACCCTTGGAAGTCTTGATGGACAATTATAGTCTCTAAGGGAGTGACTGAAAAAAGAAAACAACAGAGTAATGCAGTATTTGGGGACTTTCATACTCCTCTTGGATTAATTATCAAAAATGCCACTAGAAAGATCTTCAATCCTGAAAAAAAGATTAGTCACTGTAAATAACTCAGATTCTGGCCCACAATGATAACCTTCTCTCGAGATAAAGGTTTTCCAAAGACTCACCCCACCTTAAGAGTTCCTCCTACTCTATTTTCCCTAGATTTTTTGTAATGTATGAGCAAAATGCCAGCATTATTATCTATTAAAATTTTAAGGATAAAATGATAAGAGTAGTAATGGATGAGAACATCCAAAAATTAGATTTTAAAATATGAGAGAACAACACTCAGGATAAACACCTAAAATTGCTACCCTTAACTATATTCAAGTTATAAATATTAATATGAAAACTACAAGATATTTTTCAGATTTTTACAAATTTTCATTGTGTATATCATTATAGAATTTAAAATATTTAAATAGTTTATATGTTTGCTTATTTTGCCACACGTAATACCAAAAGCCTAGGGCTAACTTATTTTCCCAAAACAATTTCTTTTTAAACCTTTACACACCCACTGCCCTATTACCTTAATTTTTTATCATATCTAAAGGTTAGATTTGTTAAATTTTTTATGTGTTGTTCTTGTTTTCCCAGATTTATTTATTTATATTCAACATAAGAGAAAGCTTCTGATAATTCAAGGACATGATTTTTAAAGAAAGTAGTGGGTAAAGTGATGGAATGGTAGGTAACAAGTAGAGTGCTTGCCTTGCACGTGACCTACCCAGGTTGGTTCTCAGTCACTACATTTTGTACATTGAGCCCCAGCAGAAATGATCCCTTAGGATAGAACCTGGAGTAATCCCTAAATGCTCAGGGTGTGTCCCCAAATAAAAATTGCAAAGAAAGGATGAAAGAAAGAAAGAAAGAAAGAAAGAAAGAAAGAAAGAAAGAAAGAAAGAAAGAAAGAAAGAACAAAAAGAAAGTAAGAGAGAAGAAAGAAAGAAAGAAAGAAAGGAAGAAAGAAAGGAAAGAAAGAAACAGAAAGAAAGAAAGAAGAAAGAAAGAAAGAAAGAAAGAAAGAGACAGAAAGAGAGAGAGAAAGAAAGAAAAAGAAAGACAGAAAGAAAGAAAGAAAGACAGAAAGAAAGAGAGAAAACGAGAGAAAGAAAGAAAGAGAGAGAGAAAGAGAGAGAATGAGAGAAAGAAAGAAAGAAAGAAAGAAAGAAAGAAAGAAAGAAAGAAAGAAAGAAAGAAAGAAAGAAAGAAAGAAAGAAAGAAAGAAAGAAAGAAAGAAAGAAAGAAAGAAAGAAAGAAAGAAAGAAAGAAAGAAAAAGAAAGAGGGAAAAGAAAAAGGAAGGAAGAAAGAAGAAGAAAGGAAAGAAGGAAGGAAGGGACTGAGAGGAAGGAAGGAAGGGAGGGAGGGGAAATGGAGAGAGGGAGGGAGGAAGGGAGGGAGGGGAAATGGAGAGAGGGAGGAAGGGAGGCAAGAATGAAGGGAGGAAAGAATAGAGGGAGGGAAGAGGAAGGGAGAAAAGAAGGAAGGGAGGGAGGAAAGAGAGAGGCCGAAAGGAGAGTTGAAGGGTATAAAGAAGGAAGAAGGGAGGGGGGGAAGAAAGGAATAAAAAGAAAAGACTAGAAAGAAAATTAACTTGTCTATTGAAGAACAGAAAAAATATAGTGGGTTTCTTATCAGAAACCGTATAAACAAGAAGATAATTGAACATCATATTTTAAGTATTCATGAAAATGTCAACCTCAACTTCTAAGTCCAACAAAACTATCCATAAAAAAACATTTTGGTTGTAGACAAGCAAAATATTAGTTATCACCAGCATGTCTTCCTGAAAGAGTTTTTAAAGTGAGTTTGGTGGCAGAAGAAAAATAAAGTAAGTTAAATATTGTGCTTATATAAAGAAAGGAACAACATTTGAAAATAACAATTCTTTTTTTTTTTCAGTTAACTGGTTACTTATAGTTAAAATAATTGGATTCTAAATGTCAATAGCATGACACTGAAAGACATTGTCCTTTCTAATAACTAATTAGGCACCCATCCATTTTTAACAAGTGTCTCCGTGGGAGTTCTGGAATCCAATAAAATCGTCCAGGGACCCTGGCAGAATCTTGCTCACCTGTAGATTTGGTAATAAACAGGTTTAGTATTGGGTTGTGGAACCAGAACGAAGTACTTCTGCCCCCAACAGTCATTGCTGAGGAGCCTGGGAAATCCTGATTTGGAAAAATAGCCACTTAGCCACTGACAAAACACACTTTATAGAGTCGAACCTTCCACACGAGGAATTTCAGGGTGCTGTTGGAGAAAAAAATCTTCTGTGACACATTGGCATGTGTCAGAGAAACTTTGGCAGAATTTTCCTCCTGCAAGCTGACACAAGTCAGTACTATCAACTCCTTCCAGGGAAAGAATGGGAGGAGGGCGTGTGTTCTAGCTATGTGGGACTTCACTCAAAGAAAGCTAACAAAGCAACTCCATGATTAGGCTGACAGAGGAAATTATTAAAAAAGAGACATATATCAAAATTCTTTTTTTTTTAAAAAAAAACACTTTAATTACAAACATGATTGTAGTAAACATGCTTGTATTTGGCTTTCAGTCGTAAAAAGAACAACCCCTTCACCAGTGCAACATATGCAGGACTCCAACTGGGAATTCACATACAAGCTAGATAAATGTAACCGGATTTCCCCCTCCCCCAGTGAGTCACCTCCAGTGCTCATAGTGCTAAACCCATTACTCCCCTCCACTCTGCAGCTAGCACATTCCTGAGAATAGCATTGAGACAGAACAGTAAACAAACTGATTGTGTGTGTATGTATATATATATATGTATATATGTATATATATACACACATATACATATACATATACATACATATGTATATATAACAGGTCTGTGGCAGGGCAGAAAACACCAGCCAAATGAATGTGAGGTGTTTCTTTTGTTTTCAAGTTTTTGAAAACAAGAGGATTGCTGCAACCAGCCTGGAGGTTTTTAAAATAGCCTTCAAACTTAAGAATTCTGCCACTAGAGGGAGCAAGGCGTTCCCGTACAAGGTCAGAGAAAAGCTGACTTATAAATGGACCAAAAACTATTAAGACAACTGGTTAAGATTTGAGAAATCTTAAAACACCAAAAACACAAAGAAAATCAGAATTGAGAATGTATGTTATCACAAATGTAATGATAATCCTCCAATAACTTCCAAGATAAAGATGGATTTTTGAAATTGTATTTTGAGGGTCCAAAGACCAGTTTCCAATAGAAATGGCACGTGTGGAGCCTTCTTTCACTGACTGTCAATTATTAAATACTATAAATACTATCATAGTATTCAGATATAGAGAATTATTAAAAGCCATCAGGGTATTTAGGAAATAGATAATTCAATAAAATTATGACACTACCTAACCCAGAGATAACATTAAGATCCAAAGGTTCAGTGCTCAATCTCTTGAAACTGCTCTCCACCCTGGATACTTCTATTGTCCCCTGGACTTTGGAAAAACTGCCTGAACACTGGAAGACTTTTGGAACTCCTCCCCAGGTTTAGGAGCATATTGGATTACCAGATTTTTGTATGTGTTTCTGAAGAGCTAGCTATAAATTATAAACCAACACACTCTCTAGTTAAATTATTTTCATGATAGGCACTCAGAACTCTTAAAACAAATTTACTCAAGAGGTTATTGCTTTATTATTTTATAAATTATTCAGCAATCTTAAAATATAATTTATGCTTAGGGCAAGATAAAAGAGAAAGGTGTGTGTTTCATGCCTTCTCTGTATTCCATTTTCTCAATATATTTACCAATCTAAAAACTCTTCTCTGCTTTTAAGGAGTCTTTAATATACAAGCACTATTGATTAATTCATGGGTCATTGGAAATTGAACCCAATCTTTGTCAGTGCAAAAACTCTATAGAGTGAAAATGAAGGCAAGAGAAGAAAAGGAGGAAAATGAAAGGAAAGAAAAGAAAAGAAATCCACTTTTCAAATACGAAGATAAAATATTTGCCCAGACAAACAAAAAGATTTTACATGTTATATCTTGCAATAAATGCTGAAAATAGTTCTCCAGTTTAAATAAAGCAATGCCAATAGTGACATAAATTAAAAATAATGCAATAGACTAATAAAGGTAAAAATAAATACACCCATTTTGAAAGACTAATTTCAGATGCTGGAGAAATAGTACAGTAGGTAGGGCACTTGCATTTCACACAGTCTATCAAGACTTGATCTCTGGCACCCTAGATACCCCCTGCACTTGCCAGTAGTAATCCCTGAGGGCAGAGCCAGGAGTAAACCCAGAGTACCACCAGGTATAGCCAAAAATTAAAAGAAAAGAAAAAAAGGCACAAAATAAAATGAAAAGAAAGGAAACAAAAGAAAGGAAAGGAAAAGAAAAAAGAAAAGAAAAAAAGAAAATTAAAAAAAAGAAAAGAAGGGGCTGGAGCAGCAGTAGGGCGTTTGTCTTGCACGCAGCTAATCCAGGAAGAACTGTGGTTTGATCCCCAGCATCTCATATGGACCCCAAGCCAGGAGCAATTTCTAAGCTCATATCCAGGAGTAACCCCTGGGCATCACTGGGTGTGGTCCAAAAAAGAAAAAAAAAGAAAAGAAAAGAAAAAACTCCTTACAGAACCTTAGTTTCGTTTGGTCTCAGTTCAGATTTGGTTTTGTATCCTTTGCATGGTCATTATGTTGTTAAAGTCTCCTATGAGATTTAGGTTTTAAAACAATCTGCCGATGTTTTTCTTAATGTACTTTATAGACACAGGTCTGATCTCAAGGTCCTTGATTCACTTTGAATTGCCTTTGTATAAGATGTGTGCTTTGTATACAACTTTAGCTTCTTACAGCCAATTGTCCCAACACAATTTGTAGAAGAAGCTGTCTTTATTCCATTTCATGTTCTTGGCTCCTTTGTCAAAAATTAGTTATTTTTTAGTGGACAGTCTATTTTTGGGCCAATTGTTCCAAAAGTCTGTCTTTCTTCTAATACCATGCTGTTTTGATCACTATGGCTTTGTAGTAGAGCTTCAAGTTAAATAATAAGATGCCTCCTAATTGTTTTGCCTTTTGAGTACTAATTTTTCATGATTCCACACAAATTGTACAGTTGACTTCTAAATCCTTGAAGAAGGTTGTCTGAATTTGGATAAAAATTGCATTGAATCTATACAGTAGTTGAGGTAAATTGGTCATTTTGATAATGTTGATTCTTCAATCCATGAGCATGGAATATTTTCCATTTTCTTTGGTTTTCTTCAATTTATTTCTTCCTTGTTTTTGAAATTTTCATTTCATAGTTCTCTCAAAATTGTTTTTAATTTGATGCTAGGTACTTGATGTTTTTGACACTATTTTAAATGGGATAGGCTCTTGGATCCCTTTCTACAAAGAAACATGTGCAAAAACTAAAAGACAGTTGACTTAGTGGTAGAAAATATTTTTGTTCAATACATCAGTCAAGAAATGATGTATGAAAAGTACTCAAAAAGATTAAGCACTCAAAATCTAAAAACCCATCAAAAATAGTAGAGGAGATGAGCTTCCTCTCTGAAGAAGATCAACAGATGGCCAACAAACACATGGAAAAAATGCTCATCGTTATGTATTATTAGGGAAATCGAAATCAAGACAACATTGAGATACCATCTTATACCAGTGATAATGGCATATTTCAAAAATAATGGAAATAATCTGTGTTGGCAAGGGTGTAGTGAAAAAAGGAATTTCCATTCATTGTTGGTGGGAATATTGTCTTGTTCAACAACTATGGAAAATAGTACAAAGGGATCTCAATAAACTCAGTATATAGGTGCTATGTGATCCAGCAATCCCCCTTTTAGATATCTACACATAGGACAGAAAAACATTCATCCAAAATGATGTATGCACACTGCTATTCATCACAACACTCAGTACAATAGCTAAGAGTTGGAATTAACCTATATGTTCAACAACAGATGAGTGGGTCATAAAGATGAGGTATATATACACAATGAAATACTACAAAGCTATAAGGAATGATGTAATCATGCAATTTACTACAACATGGATGGAACTGAAAGATATTATTCTAAATTTAGTTAGCCAGAATACAGGATGATATCATATATATGATTTAGAATAACTACATGAATAAAGGCAATGGTTTAAATATCCATTGTCTAAAACACTCTTGGTCCCAGAGTATAAGAAGAAGGAAAGAAATTGAGTTGAGGAGGAGTAAGAAAGATATGAAATAACTGGTCCAGAACTCAAAGGGACTCAAGTTCATGTTGACCCTTTCAGACAGCAAGGGTCAACTTCCATTTTTCCAGTTTGCTTGGGACTAAGTTCCCTCCAAATGATGACCTGGAAACAAGTACCATACTGCTTGACAGATTACTAGAGACATTTTATTTTCTTACAACCATGCTTGTATAGGACAAAAGTAACATGGATACATGCAAGACATACAGAAGCATTGTCAGGTGCAAGTGAGGTTCCAGGTTCTTCATAACTATAAGGATAGGGGTTTAGGAATGCCTTGAGAGAAACACAGTGTTGATCAGTATTCTTTCTTTTAATCAGAGCTTTCTGTGATGGAGGAGGGATGGCCTAGAATCAAGCCTGAGATTAACCACTGGCATAGGGAGATGGTGCCCCATTTGTTCTTTCCTTTCCCATTCTGGAGTTGTGTCTCTGAGGATTTTTCCTCAAGGAAAATTACTAGAACAATTGCTCTATGGTGGTTCTGTCTGTCAGTTGGTTCAGAAACACATCACAAGGGGAACCAACAAGATGCATTAGTGGTGTAAAAGAAGAAGAGAACTAAATATCCAAATCAATTCAAACCACAGAGTCAACAACAATGAAATCATGAGACTTAAACTTTAACAATAAAATTAAAAAAGATGTTTGTTGTGATGGCAGACTGGGATGGGGAGAGAAGTAGAGAGGTTATAGACTCTGGTAACAATGAAGGATGGATGGAAATTGATAATGGTGGTGGGTTTGGTGCTGAAACATTGTATATCTAAAACTTAACTATGAGTGACTTTATAAATCACAATGCTTGAAATAAAGAATTTAAAAAACAAATTTCACAAACTACTATCCTGTATGAAGTTTAAGGAAAATAATTTCTCATTATTCAGAAATCTAGAATGATTCAAAAATATAAAAAGAACATAAATATGCCATACCTTAATAAAAATAACCAATTAGTTAATGTAGTAATAAACACAAAGAAAAAGAAAAATAGAAATCAGAACATAATTATAAATATTGCTGATAAGTCCTTATGTAGGAACAATTACTCTAATTGGATTGAATTCACTAAGTATAAAGCACAGAGTAGCTGGACAAATACAATTGCTCTAAGTAGATTGAATTCACTAAGTATAAAGCACAGAGTAGCTGGACAAATAAAACAAGACCCAGCTAAACTAAAACAAAAAAAGTGTAAATGAAGTACCTTCATGAAGAAACTGGAAATAATAGTCCAAACAGTTGGGAAACAAAAGAACATGAAGAAAACTGCAATTGTATAGGACAAAACAAATTTCAAGTCAAAGTTATGAGACAACTGAAATTCTATGCAGGGGTGGCAAACACAAAGTTAGACACAAAGAGTCAAATTTTTAAACTGTGAGAGTCAGAGAGCCACACCACGCAGTGACCTGCCAAAACAGACACACTCACACAAAAGCATATAATTTTAACAATAATATATCAAACACATATTGCATTTTGCCATTTTGAGTGAGGGTCAAAATCCTGCAGTGATGGTGAGGGTGTGCTGCGTCCTCCACACTCAGAACTAACGGCAAGATGTGATCCAATCTGTGACACATGGGTCCCCCACTCACTGGCCCGTGCAATTGTTTCAGAGGGTAGGAGACAGGACAACACAGCCTGGGGGCAGGACTAGTGCTTGGAGCTCTCTCCTCAGAGGTCCCTCCTCAGAAGCAGCAGAACAAAATCCAAACTTGGCAAAGAGCCACAGTATACAAAATAATAATAAGAGGCAAAGAGCCGCATTCATTTTGGCCGAGAGCCGCATGTTCGCCACCCCGTTATAGCAATAAAGTAGTAAACAAGACAAAGTACTTAAAAGCAGCCCATGCTTTGTCTTGAACATGTATTTTTTGTCTCTCCTCTGATTTTTCCAATCTGAAGAAGCCTGTGATCTCTCTTGAACAATATTTCTCTCATTTTCTCTACTCACATTTTTCTTTCTTTACTATAATACCATGGTTTACAAAGTTATTCATAATACAGTGGTTTCAGGCATACAATGTTCCAACACCATTTCTATCACTGGGGTAACCATATCTCCACCAATGTCTCTACTTTCCCTCCCACCCCATGCCTGCCCTTAACAGAAACATAATTTTACTGTATGTTGTTTACTATAACAAAATGGCAAATGGATTATCTGAACACAGATAAATCACAGTCCATTTATCATGACTTACTGTTCTATTTCACAGTATTGTTACTAAAGTCATTATCTAAGAACTTACTAAGCTGGTTGGTGTTAGTTGAGCCTTCTATGTTACTGTTTTCTGTAATTGAGCTTAGTAAACTTCTATGCTACTTTCCCTTTTAAGTTTGCTGCAAAATAAAGGTTGTTGTAAAAAAGATCAGGTAAGATTCATATAAGAAAAATCAGGACACAGTATCACTAACTCTGAGAGAATTTATATTGTTATGTACTACTCAATCATTTAATTTCAGAGAAACTTCTATTAATATTGTATTGACTTTTTTACAGAATCAGAACATGCAACCAAAAACATGTGAGGCACCACAAAAAAAACAAATTAAATAAATAATTATGAAAATAAAATAGAATTCAAACTGACTTGCTTAAAAATCTAACCTCATTAAAATGGTATAGTACTAACATATATATATATATATATATATGTGTGTGTGTGTGTGTGTGTGTGTGTGTGTGTGTGTATCCATGGGATAGGTGACAAATACAAAGATAAATTTTATGTCAACTAATAATTTAAAATAAATTAATAAACTAATACATATTAGTAAACTAATATTTGATAAGAAAACCAAGAAGGTATATATATATCATATACCTTCTACCAAAGACAAACAGAAGAAAATCAAATTCAACAAGTGGAGTACCTCAAACTAAAATTCTCTGTAAAATGTAAATTCAAGAAAACTGAAAACAGTGAACACATTTTATATCTTCCTTCATTCAATGCCAAATATAATAAAAAAAAAACTAATGACAAAATCCATTTGAAAACTTCATCATTCATCAATGTGCAAAAGGGGAAGTCTGAGGCAGTTTCAAGAGAGGTCTTTCTTGCCAGAAGATCCTAAGGTAGTATCAAATTGCAATGAAATGTGGGTGATGAGGGCTGCCAAGCCACACACAACTTCATCAGGCTACAATGTCAACTGCTACTAAAGAAATTTGACAATACAGGACATCACTTGGAAAGTTGAACAGGATAAATGTGCTGGAAATTTTGAGAAGCTAGAATATAGAGGAGTTTTCACCAGGCTAAGGAAAAAGAGGGATAAAGGAATTCCATCATTAGGGGAAGACCAAGGTAGAAATTTAAGCTACAATTAAGAGATTTCTGTTGTGAGATTTCTGTTGTTAGTGAGCTATAACACTAACAAAAGGTATCAGAGAATGACATTCAGGAAACCCAGAATACTACTGTGACATGAACCAAGAGATAAAACCATGGCAAGCAAAGAAACAGGGGAAAACTAGGACTAGTGAGCAAGGTATATCCTTTCAAGAAAAACAAACTACCATGGAATATTAAACTGCAATTTGAAAGATCTCTAAATCATAACATAACACAGCAGGATGAATTGAGAGATGAAGACTTGGGAGAATAGAGGCACAGTAGATCTTGTTAAGCTTTTTGAAGACTTCAAAGTAAAAATACTTCAGATTCTTACTGAAATGAAATCAGTGAAAGAAATTTCAATAAGGAAATGTAAATAGAAACTGGAGCAATAGAAAAGCAGGTAGGGCATTTGACTAGCATGCAGACAAGATTTCCAGAATTCCATATGCTTTCCCAACCCTGCCAAATGTGATTCCTGAGTGCAGAGCCAGGACTTAGCCCTGTGTACAGCAGGGTGTGGCTCTCCAAAAGCAACAACAATAAAATTGATGTAAATAGCTTCATAGCAATACCAAATACAAACTAGATGGAATCAGTGGACAGTTTAATAGTGTTAGCCCAAAAGTAGAATTTCCTGTGCTGATGAGTTCTTGAGAATTATATGAAATATTTTCATACAAAACTTAGAAGGTTAAAAGTTATAGTTTATTGTACAGTTTAAATAGATGGATCAGAGTTCCTTCTAAATATCCTGTCCTCTCCTTTTTCCACAGTGATGTTACTTATTGATTTTCATGATGCCTGGCCCAATGTATGACTTCCGAAATTAGTCACTGAGCCTCTCTTGACTAGACCTGAATGGTTCCCAGATATTTTCACTTTCCTTAGTTTCCACCATGGCCACATGCGCTAGATCCTTGTACTCTGTACCTCTTGCTAGGCTTCTCTCAACAATATCCCAGCAGTTCCAGTCATTCTGGTTGGCTTTGTTGCCTCTGTGCTTGTAGGCAAAGCGCCAGTGTTCAGCACCTTGTCAACTACCTCAGCATCTGAGCTCTTCATGAACCTGAACTTCTCTGGATATCTAACCCTGCCTATTTCTGCCCCTTTGAGTTCTCTGAAGACTTCCTGTATTCAGTCATATGTTTCAGGGTGCAAACCTTACCTGATCCTGTAGTCCAACTGGGCACATTTGAGAAGAGTGCAAAAATCAGTGAGCAAAAAGTGCCAAGAGAGAGCCAACGAAGTGTCATGTTTTCTGCTGTTATCTCTCACCCCCAGCCATCCCCTTATCTATTCTGAATGCAGACCTTTTTTGTAGCTGAGATTAAACTGACCAACCAAATTCACCTGGCAGTTTTCTTTTCTACTCATGCTCTATAAATAATAATCACAAATAAAACAAAGAAAGCTAAAGTCAGAGAAAGAAATGAGAGTAAGGCACAAAGTGATTCTAATGAATGATTTCTTCACTTGAAGACTATTTGTGATATACTGCCATTATGAATATGCCTGTTCTATTTAATATCTTAATTTAGAAAATTTTACATAAATCTCAGTTATTATAGTTTTTTGTTTGTTTATTTTTGGTTTTTTTTGGTTTTGGAGCCATACCCAGCGGTTACTCCTGACTATGCACTCAGAAATCACTACTGGTTTGGGGGACCATATGGGACTCTAGGGATCAAACTGAGGTTCATCCTGGGTCATGCAAAGCAAATGCCCTACCACTGCACTATCACTCCAGGCTCCTCAGTATTATAGTTTTTATGAAAGGAGAGGAAAAGCAGTACTTAGGATTAAACCCAAAATCATGCATATACAAGGACTGTGATTTACTTGAGACATATCTGAAGCTATGTTTATAATATAAAATATTACATCATCAGGTAAATTTGAGAAGCACATAGTATTAATGAAAAACATATATTAAGTGTCCCTTTAGGGGCACTAACCTTTAGTTTAGAGTTAGGGTTAGGGTAGGTTTAGGGTTAAGAGTCTCTGCCAGTAAAATTTTATTTATGTTTTTACTATTTTCTAGCAAAGGACATTAAAAGTACTACTGCTGTTAAAAAATAAAGTGTCATTTGGGTATAACACATATAGAACCTAATTTAAATTAAAAGTACCCATATTAAAACCAAGTATTTATTACAAATGGAATACAATGATAACTTCATAAGCAACATATAACTGGGTTCTGGAGAAATAGTACAGCAGGTAAGTCTTGCATGTGCCTGATTTGAGCTCAGCCCCCAACAACCCTTTATGTTTCCTGAGCATTGCCAGGAGTGAGCCCTGAGGTCAGCCAGGCGTGGCCCCAAACAAACAAAAAAAAATTGTAATATGTCATATTAAGTTAATAACTTGTAAAAAATATTATTCTTTAAGTTTTAGCAATAGGTATAAATAATATTATACAATAAAGTGCTTTTTGCATAGAAACAGTAAATGTTCACTTTCCAGAGTAAATCAAGACCCATTTCAATTAAAGCAGTAACAAGATGAGGATTTCTTTATGACTATTTATTTTCAGGATTATTTAAAAGTCCTGGTCAGTGCAAGAATGTAAAAAAAAATAAATGTAATAATTGAGAAAAATAGTCTGTCATAATTTAATATAAGTATTTTTACCAGGAAATACTCATTATAATTCCATTAAAAACTAATTAAAAGTTACTTAAATTGTTTAATTTAAGATTAGCATGTCAAATCAATAGTTTAATGATTTTTTATTATAGAAAATAGAAAAATTAATAGGATTTCATTCACTCATATGTGGGATAAAAGCAAATAAAGCAATGAAACATACAAGACCAATCTGTAACTAAACCATGGGCAACAGACTATTAAAAGTGGGTGAGGGGAGGGCACAAAGAAAGAAGAAGGTCCAACAAGCTGTGGGGGTGAGATCTTTGAGCCCTTGGTGGTGGGCCTGGTATGACAACTTGCTTTCAAATAGGAGTATAAAAGCACTGCTTAAACATGAAAACCAAGTTTTCCTCAATAAAGAAAGCTAGAACATAATTGCAATGAATTATTAAGCAATAGATTATTCAGAGGCATTTTAAATCTAACAATTTTGAGAAGTTACATTTCATTATAAAAATATTGGAAATTTGACTTACAAAACAATACATGTTATAGGGGTACACTTTTACACTTCCTTAAAGTTTTACTACACTATACACATCACTAATTTTCCATATTCCTCACACCCTGAGACCCTTTCAAATATTTTTTTCCTCTCTGAGTCAGAATCCAAAAATACTGGTTCCTATTTGTAAGAAAAAGAGGGCATGTGACAGGAATGATGCTATGTACATAAACCCCCACCAGCTAAATTGAATATGAAATGTACAGAATCTATGTGAATTAAATAATTTTACTAAGGAATAACATTTTTAAATCAATAGTAAATTATTTATAATTACTTAGAAAAAATTAACATTAGAAACATCAGTTCTTCGTTAATATATAACTTTGATACTATTCATATCTGAAATCTCAATATTTTTTTACATTGAGAAATTGGGGACAGAGTACATATGACTTGCTCTGCATGCAGCTGACCGTGGCTCAATCCTTAGTACCACATAACAGTCTGCCATGCACCACCAGGTCTGATCTCTAATTATAGAGCCAGGATCAATCACTGAGCACTGCCATGTGTTTTCCTTCCCTCCCCCTCACAAAAGTAAAATAAAATAAATGTATAAATTAAACTTCATACAGAAGATAAAATATGTTAAACTTGTAAAGGATACTTCTGGAAAAAATTAGAATTATGGACTTCAGAAAGCGAGAGGAATCATGCATGAAGTCAACCCCAGTTCAATTCCTACCAATGTATATTTTTCTCTAAACATTGCCAAGAGTAGTCCCTGAGCACAGTCAGGAGTAAGCCCTGAGCTCCTCCAAACTGCCTCAAGAAATCAGAATTATGATTCTATAAGTCAGATGTGTGTTTATAATTCTCTGAGGTGATCTTGACTATTCACAGCAGGACTTGGTAGCTGCTCTCATTTCTGTTTGGGAGTTAATACAGTTTTATTGAGTAACATATCTGGTTAAATAGTAAGTCTTTCTTATTCAATTTATTCAAAGTTTATTCACAAGAAATCATGGGTATCCAAAATAAAGAACAAAGCATCTGACATCTAAGGTTGAGACATTTGAAAGATGCCACTTAAACATTCTATCATTTGTAACAAATCACAAAATCAGCATAGACAAAATAAGATGCCAAATTAGGCTCCATTTCTTGAAGGGAATATGTAAAAAAATCCATTACAAAAAAAAAGACTTTCAGAACTAGAGATCATACAGCAATTAAAGAATTTCCCTTGCATGTGTTCAATAGTTCAATCCATGGTACTACATATAGTCCCCCAGGAACCACCAGGAGCCATCCCTATATACAGATAGAATTAAGACTGAGTATTAGCAGTACTTTTCCTCACAAAATAAGCACTCTCTTACTTTGTTGTAGGCATTGTTACCCAACTTTGATTCTAATTTCTTTCTTTAGTATGTTCTATATGAGAGACTTTAAAAGCTAAATATAGATCTTCCAGCTCCTTTGTCCATGTGGCCCTGTGGGTGACTGCTCACAGGCCATCCTGAACCACGCTGGCAGTGCTGCCTGCTTCTTAACTCCAAACCATGCTGACTTATCTACCCAACAATTACATTTCTTAAACCCAACTAACTCCTAGTATTGCTGGCTTTAATATCTTTCCTCCCCAAATAGCTCCATAATTAACCTCTATGCAAATGAGATTATTAGATATTCACCTGCAAGAACACATATATGATCTTAGGGCACAGAAATTGTTAGATCAACTGATTATATGGTATAATAGTTTTCTAAAATATAAACAGTTTGCAGTGCCCACAAATTTATAAGAACAATGAGGAGCAAAAGAGTCCACATATATTCTAACAGATTGGGATATAGACAAGTCCCCACAAATCAAGTTCTAATAAAGTTCAAGCTTCACTGATGATGATAAGTCAATGCCCCCATGCAATGGGTCATCATAAAAGGCAGTCACTAGAATAACAATTCAACAAACTGATAGATGAATTGATCCAAGGTATTAAAGAATCCATACATATGAAATTGAAGGAGTTAAAAAATAACAAGTTTTTTTTGCTTTTTTTCCTATTTTGTTAATACAATAGCAAGCCTCAACAACAGAATTTAACATAAGAAGGCCCATATAAGTGATATTGAAAATAAAAAATTAATAAACCAAGAGTGAAGTGACAAAAGGAAAGAGAAATAAATGAATGAAAAAGAATGAAAGATTTGTGCTAAAATAATAGCAACGGAAATAATCTTCAAACCTATGGAAATACCAGAAGGAGAGAAAGGGGAAAGGAGAGGAAAGGCTAGCAGAAGAATTAATTATGGAGAACTTTCCTGATCTATAGAGAAAAGCTCCTGCACAAATTCAAGAGGTCCAAAGTGTAGCAAACAGAATAGACTCAAACAAAACAACACACAAAGTAATCAAAATGGTAAAATGAAAAGTCAAAGACAGACTATTTAAAGCAGCAAGAGAGAAAAAAAACCTCTTGAATATAAGGGAAAGAATAAAAATCACAAAAGACCTTCAATATGCTATTTTACTAGCCAGAAAAGAGTAGAATAACATATTCAAAAAATTAAATTAAAAGAATAAACTTCCAGTCTAGAGCACATTACCTGATGAAGATATCATTTAGAATTGAGAGAGATAATAATATTTTTAGGCAAACAAGAACTGACAGCACTTGTAAAATTAAACCAATCCTGCAAGAATTACTAAAAGGCCCACCTTTACAAAAAAAAAAAACAAAAAACAAAAAACAACAGACACTTGCAAAAACAACTAGAGTCCACACACACACACACACACACACACACGCACACACACACACAAATGGCATATACGTCACTAATACATCAGCCTTATACATCACTAATCTCTCTCAATGTCAATAGACTAAAATCTCCTATAAAAAGGCATAGATCAGAAAATCCATCCATCCACTGCCTATGGAAAACACACCTAAACTCACAGGATAAACACAAATTTAGTGTGAAAAAATGGAAAACAATCATAGAAGCTAATGGAAGATAAAAAGCTGGGATGGCCATACTTACATCAGACAGAATAACATTCAATATAAAGAAGGTAATGTGAGACATCAATGGATACTACTTATTATTAAGTAGAATTAAGGAAATAGATCAAGAAATTCTTTCACCAACATATAGCAAATAAAGACCCAGCAAAGTTCATAAAGTTTATACTAGCAAACGTAAGTAAACCTATTGGTGGAAACACAATAGTAGTTGGAGACTTCAACACTCCATATTCACTACTAGATAGATCAACCAGACAGAATTTCAGCAAACAAAACAAAAAACCCAAGAGCACTAAATGAGGAGCTACATGAACTGGTTATTTCTGGGCATACACAGGGCTTTTCATCCCCCAAATAAGAATACATATTCTTCTTTACTACACATAAAATATTTTCCAGGATAAATCACATAGTAGGGCGTAACTCAAACATATATAAATTTATACATATAGAAGTTGTACAAATTGCCTTTTCAGACCATAAATAGAAGATCTAAAACACTTCCAACACAAAGAAGGTGAACAAAATATTGCTAAAGAGTAATTGGATCAAAAACTAAATCATTAAATAAAAAGATTCCTTAAAATGAATGAAAATGAAGATAACATAGAAAAAGAAGCTAAGGGAATGGAAAATAAAATATTATAAGTTTTTCTTCTTTCTAGATGAAATACAAATCTTGATAAAAACCAGAAGGTAAAAAAAATATGAGAGTAATAAAATTCAAAAGAATTTAAATTTTTTGAAGAACGTGTCACCATAAATTTAAAATACGAGTGAAAGTTTGAAAGAAAATAACCCAAGACTTAGAACCAACTATAAATGAGCATTTATATATAATTCAAAAAATATAAAGAACACAGCTATTATTAGTTTATACTCTGTATTTGCCCTAGGGCAAGGGCATTCCCCAACTTCTTCCTTCTTTACTCCAAACCCTTTGACTTAAAAAGTCCTCCTGGATAGGTACTTTTAGCTCTCAGTACATGCTCCCCCTTCATGTTGAAGTTGAAAGAGTATATAAAAATATGTCGGTTTGGTGGGCTCAGAAATATCATTAGGCAAGAAGACACCAGACTCCATGTTCTCTCCTGTCTGGCTTGGTTTATTAATTTGCATGCAATCCTGCTTCAGATCAGATTGCCCAAGGTTGGAAATATGGTATGGAGATTTATTTTACAAGCTATAACAGAAAAATAAAATGAATAAACAAACAGTAGAAATAAAAGTGGTCATTATTTATTTGTCAGCTTTGCTTACTGCTGTAGTCCTAATGCTTACAGTATAAAGAACTAATAATAATCTATAAAAAGATAAATGAAAGTATTTTAAAAGATTGCCAATATTAATAATAAATTAAGAATAAAGGAAAGTTTTAGTTTTGTTTGGTTGCTTAGTTGTTGGTTTATGGGTCACAGCCAGTGATATTTGGGAGTAATTTTTGCCTCTGTGCTCAGGAGTACTCCTAGTAGTAGTGCTGCTCATGGTGCCATATGCAGTGCTGGGTCACATACAAGAAAAGCTGTACTTTCTTTATGCTACCCCAAATGAGGTGCTTCTAAGCTAATATTATTCTATTAACTTTCCTTCAAAATATAGACAAAATAAACTTAAGGCATATTCTAACTGTATAATTTAAATATAAATCAAAGTGATCTCTCAACTGAGAGCATGCAGAATATTAAATGATGTGGGCCAGGAGCCAAGTAGTCTCAGGTGATTTGGTGGAATTATTAAAGGACATGACTAAATATCAAGGCCAAAGTCAACAAAATGTAATCAAAAATCCAGACTTTAACAAACTAAATTTAAAATAGGCCTATTATACTGGAGGCTGAAGAGCAGGGGTGCTAATATGCGATGTACACTGGGAACATTAGTGAAGAGAAGTCAACACTGGTGGTGGTACTGACCCTGATTCATTGTATGAGTGAAACCCAACTATGAAGGACTTTGTAAATACCAATGGTGATTTAAAATAACAAATTTAAAATAAAAATCACTCTATCTCCATGTATACAGCAAAGGCAAAAATTGAAATAACTTATGCACGCAAGAAAAATGATTTATGAATTTATTAAAATTAAAATCATGTATTCATCAAAATGCATATCGATGAAAAAGGACAAACAGGTTATTTGCAATACATATTTTAAAAAAGTACTTATATCCAGTACATCAAAGAATTCCCACAATCAATAAGGAACAATGAATTCAGTTTAAACGTGTGCAAAGGACAAGAACAAAGTATAATTTCTTGCAGACCAATGAGTGTGTAAATAAATGATAAGAATCAGTACTCCTCAGGAAAGTGCAAGATACCTCTACTAACACATCCACAATGTCTTAAGCCTAAAATAGGCATTTATTAAAGAGAAAATATAGCAATTAGAATTCATATACTCTTGGAAGGAATGAATATAAACTGATTCAAACGCTAGGAAATTAGTGAGCATTTTCTAATGCTAATGCATGACCAAGGATCTTCTGAAAGTTGGAACAAATGGGACCCAAAAAATAGTAGAAAAATTAAGGCACACGCTTCTCCTTGGATAGTCACATAGAACCACTAGTCATAGGGTAAAGTCTAACTTAAAGGTTTTCCCAAGTGTCCTGAACACTCCTTGTGTGATATGATCCCCCAACAAAGAACTATAACAGGTAAAATTTGGAAAACAAAATGCACACATAACTGTAGGAGGTAGTGATATTTTAGGTGGGGCTTCTACTCAAGTACAAGGGAGGCAGCATTGAAGTTAAATGTCTGCTTGCTGACTCCAAACAAAAGCTATGGAGCAGTTTTGAGCTAATGCAGAATTCAAGAAAATTGGTTCAAAATGGAAACTTCCATTTATTTAACAAAAAATGTTGCATTTGGCTACAGGAATTGCATAAGAACAAGAGCCTGTGATGCCTAGCTAGGATCCGGTGAATGTGGTTCCAGGATCACCATAGGAACAGGTGAGATCAATGACCAACAGCTCCACCTAAGATGGTAGAGTTGCTCATGAAGCAACTTTAAGAAGGCCTTATAGAGGGTACCTTGCAGAACCAGAATTAGGATCTCACATCTGCATTAGTATTGGATGCAGGTTTATAGTCAAAGGTCCTACTTATCTTGCCCTGAAGTATTTGTAGGCCGGACAGTATTTGGTCCAGTAGCACCAATATGTAAGAAATTTGTTTATATTTGGTTCTCAGGAATTTACAGATTGAGTTTCTTGATTGGAGACACAGACCAAATCAAATCCTCATTCCATTTTAGCTTTATTTGATCTTAAATATATTGAGTTTGTCAGAGAATAAAAATTGAGGTTTATATATTTCTTTAAGTAAATACCTAGTGTACTAAAATGAGCCATTGTCGGGTCCAGAGAGATACTACAGGAATCAAAGTGTTTGCCTTGAACACAGAAGACCTGGTATGATATCTAGAAACACACATGGTCCCCTAAGCACTGTCAGGATTTGATGTTTAAGTATCAAGGTAGGAGTAAGCCCTGATCACTGCCAGATGTGCTCTTAGAAATAAAAGAAAATATACAAACAAAACATTTATAATAACTAATAAACTTGTCTCCTTCCAAGTAATTGTATTGGGTTCTGATCTAGGGTCTAGCAAAACTAGATTTATAGCACAGGTTTATTTATTTGACACTGCACATTTAATAGAACTGTGTTGCCACAAATGCAACAAATGCATCCCCAACCCCCACATACACATGCGTATGTCCTCGTCTTCATGCATTGAAATGATGCCAAGCAAAGGTGTATAGTTGTTCTTTATGTCTTTGGTGACTTCTCTGAATTCTGTGCAGACAAAGTTAACTTTTTGGTCACTGGGTCTACTCTAAATGCTTTTGTTGGAAATGTCCTCATTTTGAAAATCTTTGTAGAGCCTATCAATGTTTTAAAAAAAGAGTAGCTATTTTGAGTCAAAATTTTACATGTATAGGTGCTACTCATTTTAACTTAGCTTAATCTAATGGTCTGAACTTAAATTGGGTGGGTTTGTATTCTGAAATGTGTTTGGTAATGACCACAGAAAAAAGAAACAAAACTACATTGAGATAGCAAATGCAAAGCTTGGATTATATAATCTCTAAATAACAATCTTCAAAATTCAGCAATCTTGAGTGCAGAGTTCAGAACTGATGACATACTTTATGATGGGAGAGAAGAGGATGGAAAGGAAGGAAATGTTTATTGATGCTGAAAGGTCCGGCAGTCTAGATAACACTCCGACGCAGAGAAATGAAGAGAGGATTACTCAGGCAAAAGCTCAAGTGGGCCTTTATTCTGGCCGGTCAGGGTCAACTGCCGTGTGCCTGTAACAGGACAAAGACAAAAGACCTTATGACTTTCTATATCCAATCTTATATACTATAGGGGGGAAGGGGTAGTGATGACTTCCTTAGAGGTGGGACATCCACCAAGGTAATACGAGGTATTGGTGGGGGTGAGGTAGTAACGACTTCCTTAAGGGCGGGACATCCGCCAAGGTAAGGGCAGGGGGTAGTGACGACTTCCTTAGGGGTGGGACATTCGCCAAGGTAAGGGGAGTGGTAGTGATGACTTCCTTAGGGGTGGGACATCTGCCAAGGCAATTCGGGGTATTGGTGGGGGTGAGCAGTGAGGTAGTGACGACTTCTGACTTCCCTTTTCAATCCTCAATTCTTGTAGTAGGGCTTCTAATCCTAGAAGCCAGTGTGATCGGGGGCCTCCATTTCCTGATACTCCTAGTCAGAATTTCCTGCATGAGCTAATTCTTGGTATTGTTGGCGTAATACCATGAGCTTCACTTCCCCAACCTGAGCTCGAATGAATGTGGTGAGGCGGCTGACTATGCATGGCCCAATGCTACCAGGAGTAAGAGGCCCAAAAGGGGCCCCAATAGAGGTATTAGATAGGGGAAAATCCCACCCCATAAAGACCATAAGGGACCGTCTAATAGCTCCTTTCTTCTTTTGGCCAGTTCCTCTTGATGGTGTCTGACTTTGTCCCGCACTGTTACTAATTTGTTGGTATAAAAACAACAATTTTCTTGCAAGGCCACACAAAACCCTCCCTTCTCTGCCAGGATTAAATCTAACCCTCACCTGTTTTGTAATACTACTTCAGCCACGGAGTCAAGCTGGCCCTGCAGATTACTAATAGATTATATACCGTCTCCACATCTAAAATTAACTTTTGCGAGAGTTTTTCATACCTGTCTATTGATATTGCTAGTCCTGCTCCCCCAGTTGCTAATCCACCTGCTACCCCAAGCCCCACTAGTAGGGGCAGGAGCACCAC
The DNA here is from genome assembly GCF_024139225.1 of Suncus etruscus. Taxonomy (NCBI): domain Eukaryota; kingdom Metazoa; phylum Chordata; class Mammalia; order Eulipotyphla; family Soricidae; genus Suncus; species Suncus etruscus. Next base: position 93,342,588 of record NC_064850.1, on the reverse strand, counting down.
AGCTTGTCGAGACAGACGAGCACTGCCTAAGAGATCTATGCTAGGCAGAGGGATGGGCTCTGTCCCCGGGGTGATGTCAATGTTGGGAAGTATTAATGCTGGGGCACAAATTCCAGTCCAGTTTTGGGGTCGAAGAGAGTAAGCCAAATTTTCCCCACATATCCATACCCATCCCAGAGGTAAGCACCCTGGGCTGGAGGGGGGCAGGTAGGACTTCTGAACACTGAGCAGCTCCCACCTGACCTAGGTCTACAGATTCGGTGCCATTATGTGAATAGCAAACAGAAGATTCAAAGCTAAGAGGAACTACCTTAAAGGGTTTGACATAGGTACAACTAAAAGAAGCAAAGGTTAGATTACCTAGTTGGACAAGGACAGCCAGAGGCCAATTTTCCTCCGTCTTCATTCAAAGCCAACAATCAGCAGCTAAAGAAGGGTTAGAAAAATTAAGAAGTTTGTGAGTTTCCTCTAGGATGCTCTGAGTATTTGAATCTAACTTCTCAGCAGGCATTCGAGGTTGGAGAGAAGGATGCTGGGGCCACTTAGGCATTAGGGCCTCCACCTCCTTTGTAGCCCAGTCTATGACCTCCTTCTCTCTTTCCTGGTCTGTTGCCCCCCCCCCATCCGAGATATGAACGGGCGCCTTTAGGAGCCAACAGACCAAGTCTCCCACTTCGGCCATGCAACTTGCGGCTGCATAGGGAAACTTATGGCTATTAACTGTCCACTCCCCTCCCATGCTCCCCCTGTAAGTTTTGGTGAGCTTGGCCACAAGATATGCCTTGTTATTTTTGGTACACTCTCGATACTCCCTATAGCACTGGGAGTGAACTTGATCAAGCTCCACACATCCAGCAGGGCATTGCCCTCCCGAAGAGGGAGGCAGGGACTGGGGTTTTGCTTTACACACCCATTCTGGCTTCCCCCCCCCAACATGGGAAGAAGTAGGGGACTGGATGTAAGCAGCTCTAGTTCCACAGTCTACTGATTGAGTGTACAGAAGCCTACTGTTGAGTTGATAGCCCCCCTGCAGTCACAGAGGTTTCCATATAGTCTTTTTACCAGTTCATCTGGGTGTACGGCCTGGTCTAGTCCTCCCTCAGCAAGTGCCAGGAGGAGCATTGTCAGAGTCAGTGAGCGCATCAGGGCTGGAGTGTGTCTGCCGGACCCGAATCTTGAGGGGATTCTCAGTACGCTCCACTTTCCACTCATCATGGTTGAGATCAGCAAGGGCAGGTTTTAGATGAGAGGCATGAACCCAGGAAGCAATGCCATCCACCTTAACAGCAGTCGGGGTGATCAGAAGGACAACATAAGGTCCTTTCCACCTAGGCTTTAATGTCTGCGAGCAGTGCAGTATCACCAGGTCCTGATCTCCTGGCTTGAAGGGATGAGGCACTGTCAGTTCTCTGGGTTTATATGCCTGTCTGAGTCCCTTCCAGACTTGGCTTTGTAGGGCAGCGATGGCAGCCAGCTGAGCTGCTAGGGGAGGGGAAGGGGGAGAGAAAACATCATAAGGCTCAGAAAGCATTCATACCGGGGGAGGGGCACCATACAACACTTCAAAGGTGGTTAATTCACACAAAGAAGGCAAGGGGGTATTTCTTGCCCTGAAAAGGGCAGAAGGTAGGAGGGTGGTCCAGTCCCCAATGCCAGTCTCTAGAGATAATTTGGTTAGAGTCTCCTTAATTGTTCTATTGTTATATTGTTCTATTCATCCTTTCTACCTGCCCTGAACTCTGGGGGTGATATGCACAATGCAGTTTCCAATTGATCCCCAGGGTCTTGGCTAATCCCTAACTTACCTGGGCCACAAAAGCAGGTCCGTTGTCTGACCCAATTACCTGAGGAAGTCCAAACCTGGGGAAGATGCCATCTAATATCTTCTTAGCCACCATCTGGGCTGTTTCCTTTTTGCATGGGTAAGCTTCCACCCATCCTGCAAAGGTATTTACAAAGACTAGCAAATACTTTAGACCATATTTGGCAGGCTTGATCTCAGTGAAATCAATCTCCCAATGTTGGCCTGGTCTCTCCCCTCTCAGTCTCTTTCCAGTCTCCATCTTGGTAGGATAGGCATTTACCAGCTGATAGGGTTGGCAGGATTTTACAAATTTTTCAGCCATTTCCTTTAGCCTCTCCGGTTTGGGTGCCCAGGGCCATTCTCTAATTAGCTCCATCATTTTTCTGGTCCCTACATGGGTGAGTTGGTGAAGAGATTTCAGATACTGATTGACTTCTTGTACTTTGTCAGAAGGAAGGAAGTCTACAGTTGATATTGGAGGAAGGTTGTCGGGTTCAGTAACAGTAAGCACAGGGGTCTCCTTCGTGCGGGATGCTGCTGCCTTCGCCGCTCCATCAGCTCTTCAGTTCCCGGACTCGACGACTGTCCCTTTTCCCGTTCAATGACCTGGACAGTGAACTATGGCCAGTTCTTTGGGTAGGAGTAGAGCTGATAAAAGATGCAGTATCTCTTGTTTGTTTTTAATTTCTTTTCCCGCAGAGGTCAGGAGTCCTCTCCTTTGGTAGACAGCGCTGTGGACATGGGCAGTTCCGAAAGCGTACCTACTATCTGTGTAGATGGTTGCTCTTTTTCCTGCTGCCATTTCCAGTGCTCTGGTAAGGGCTATCAACTCAGCTCGCTGAGCAGAGGTTCCCTCCTTTAGGCGCTGGGACCAGACAATGTCATGGTCATTCACCACTGCAGCTCCGGCTCGCCTCTTCCCAGCCTGGAGGAAGCTACTTCTGTACTTGTACCATATCACGTCATAGTTTCTTAATGGATGGTCCTGTAGGTCCCTCCATGGCCCACTCTCTTCGGCCAGCAAATCCTGGCAGTTATGCAACACTGGTTTCTCTGACTCTCCAGGGAGCAGGGTGGCCGGATTTAGGGTCACAGGTAGGCCAATGGTTATTCTGCCTTTGTCTAGAAGGATACTCTGATAGTGGGTGATACGGGTATTTGAGAGCCAACGGCCAGGGGGCTGCCAAATTATACTTTCCAGAGCATGAGGGGCTATTATAGTTAACTTCTGTCCCAAGGAAATTTTATCCACATCCTTTACCAGCAGTGCAGCTGCGGCTATTGCCCTCAAACATTTAGGCCACCTGCTGGCCACTGAGTCTAGTTTCTTTAATAGGTAGGCAACCGGCCTTTTCCACGGACCTAGTGTCTGCATCAGCACTTCCCTTGCCATCCCCCCTTTCTCTTCTAGATTTAAGGTAAAGGGCTTGCTAGCATCAGGGAGGGCCATTTCTGGGGCTGTGAGCAGAGCTGTTTTGATGGAGTCAAACGCCTTCTGACATTCATGGGTCCACTCAAACTTGGCGTCCCCTTTTTTGAGGAGGTATAGTGGGGCTGCCAGATTGGCAAAACCAGGGATCCAGAGGCGGCAGAAACCTGCTATCCCCAGAAACTCACATAACTGCCGGTGGGTGGTAGGCACTGGAATTTGTGCCACAACCTTCTTCCAGGCTTCCGTCAACCATTGTTTTCCCTCTCGTAGTGTGTATCCCAGAAATGTCACCTCTCTCTGGCACAGCTGCACCTTCTTGACTGATGCTCTATACCCTAGTCGAGCAAGTTCCTTTAGCAGGTCATGAGTGGCCTGCTTGCAATCCTCTTTAGTTATTCCTGCAATTAAAAGATCATCCACGGGGCTGGAGAGATAGCATGGAGGTAAAGCGTTTGCCTTTCATGCAAGAGGTCATCGGTTCGAATCCCAGCATCCCATATGGTCCCCTGTGCCTGCCAGGAGCAATTTCTGAGCATGGAGCCAGGAGTAACCCCTGAGCACTGCCGGGTGTGACCCAAAAACCACAAAAAAATAAAAAATAAATAAAAAAAAAAGATCATCCACATACTATAGCAAGGTAACCTGAGGGTGCTAGCTGCGGAAGAGACTAAAGTATTGGTGCAAGGCCTCTTCAAAGATGGTAGGGGAGTTCTTAAATCCCTGGGGCAATCTGGTCCAGGTTAGTTGACCCGAAATTCCTGCCTCCGGATCACTCCACTCAAAAGCAAATAAGGGTTAACTGGCCGGAAGTAGAGACAGGCAAAAGAAAGCATTCTTTAAGTCCAGTACAGTATACCATACTCTTTCAGGGCTTAAGGTGATGAGGAGATTGTATGGGTTAGGCACAGTGGGATGGTTGACTTCTACTTGGCTGTTAACTGCCCTTAGGTCCTTAGTCCCCAGCCCCAGGCTTTTTAACTGGGAGTAGTGGAGTATTCCAGGTTGACTGACACTGTACTAGAACCCCCTGTTGGAGAAGCTTCTGAATATGAGGAGTTATGCCTTTCTTCGCTTCTTGACTCATGGGGTACTGTCTGACTCACACAGGGACAGCAGCAGCTTTCAACTCTACCACTACTAGAGCCTGCAAGGTAGACAACCCCAGTCCAGTAGTTTAGGCCCAAGCTCCTGGAACTAGTCTCAACCAAAAATTGGTGTCTTGGGTTCCATGTGGCAAGGGATCATTTGTGAATAGTCTATATTCATCTTCAGCCCTAATGGTCAGGACAGAAGTGGTAAGTGGTTGGACATTGGAATTTAGAAAAGCAATCCCTGGACCAGTTTCTTCAAAAGTTATCTGCACTCTGAGTGTGGTTAGCAAGTCCCGTCCCATTAGAGGTGAGGGGCAGTTCGGTATGACCAGGAAAGAATGCTTGATTTCTCCTTTCCCCAAGTCCATAATCCGGGAAGTAGTCCAAGAACAGTAGCTACTTCCATTAGCTCCTTGTACTAAGGATTGCTTACTAAAGAGAGAGGTCCCAACGGCTTCTTTAGGACAGAGTATACTGCCCCATGTCAAGTTCAAAGTCAATGGGAGTCCCCTCCACCTTAAATTTAGCCCTGAGCTCCCGGAGTGGGTTGGAGCCCCAACCTCCCTATTCAGATTCAAGGGCCAGGGTCCTTGAAGGTTGGGGGGATCATGGGGATTGGGTGCATTCTCAAGCCCAGTGTCCCCTCTGGTGGCAGTGAGCACATTGGTCCTTGTCCAGGGGTCAGCATCTTTGTGGGCCCAGGTCCCTACCTTTCTGACCTGCGCTAGATCTGTCTACCACTATTGCCAAGACCCTTGCCAGTTCCTTATTCCTTCTTTGGTCCTTTTGCTCTTTCCTCCTCTCTCTCTTCCCTCTCTTTTTTCTCTGCTTCCTTTATTTCTCTGTCCCTCTTCTCCTCCCGCCCTCTCCTCTCTTTTTCTAGTCGCTCCTCTCTTTCCTCCTTTGTTTCTCTCTTACCGAACACTTTCTCAGCCTCCTTTATTAGGTCCTGTAATGTCTTTCCCTGGATATCCTCCAACCTCTGAAGTTTCTTTCTAATATCTGCTGATGACTGCCCTACAAAAGCCATAATGACTGAAGCTTGATGAGTTTTGGAGGTTGGATCAAAAGGGGTATACCTCCTATAGGCTTCCATCAGCCTTTCTAGGAAAACTGCGGGAGGCTCGTCGGGTCCCTGTATTACCTCTTTTACCTTGGCCAAATTGGTGGGCTTCCTAGCCACTTCCCGGAGACCTTTCATGAGAGTCTGGCGATAGGTGGACAGGCTCCCCCTACCATCGTACGTGTTGGGGTCCCAATTCGGTCTCCGCAAGGGGAAAACGTTATCAATAACATCAGGTCTGGTTGTCACCAAGACATCTAATCCTATTACATTCTTCCAGGCTGCTGTCAATATGCGGTCCTGTTCTTCAGTAGTGAACAGGGTATGAAGCAGCTGCTGACAGTCGTCCCAGGCTGGTGGGTGTTCATCAGAGAGTCTAAAAGATTAATTAACCTAGTGGGGTCTTCAGAAAAAGAGGGATGGTTAAGCTTCCACTTATAGAGGTCAGAAGAGGGGAAGGGCCAATACTGGAGGGTAGGCATCTCCACCCCTCCCATCGTCCACCATAAGCCCTACTGGCCTCAGTGGCATGATTGGCAAAGCTCCGAATGCCGGATCTCTTTGTTTTCTGTGGGTCCCCGCAGCAGGCCCTTTTTGGCTCGCATCCAGCACGGACTCAGAGGGTGTTGGAGGCAAGGGAGTTACTCCTTCCCGCTCTCCCTGCGGCATGGGGGAAGGAAAGAGGAGGAGGATTCTGCTGAAAAATGGGGTTCTGCTACAGCCTCGTCTGCTGGAGTGAAGGGGGCGAGTGGTAAAGAGGGGGGGTCAAAGAGAAGCAGGTCCGTGGTGTCAGGGTAAATGCAGTGTACAACTCGCTCTTTTTTAGGCTTTGATTCTGACACCCCCTCCGCATTCATGGGTAGGATCATTGGCTATGAGGGCAGCTGTAAAGAAGAAGGTTTAGGAGGGGGAAAGAATGGCCGCACCCAGTCAGGGGGCTGGTACAAAGGTCTTCCCACATGAGAATGTAGGGTTCTTGAACAGGATGTCCGTGCGGCCCTGGTCGGTACACGATGTCCTTCACCCTGCGAACTAGGAAAACATGGAAAGATCCTCCCTGCTGCCATCCAACCCGAAAGGTAGGCCACTCAGCAGCACAACAGGTCCGCCACTTGCCCTTTTTGATGACTAGGGAAGGATTTCGAGCACGAGTCCTTACTTCTGACCAGTGGTCCAGAGTAAGAGACAAAGGGGTAGTTTGTTGCTGACCCATGATGGGAGTAGAAAATCAAAAAAGTAGATGAGGGGGTAAAGGAAGTGAATAAAGCGGAAGTGTTCAAGGAAATAAAACCCACACCCACCTACACAACCTACACTTACACAAAAGGAAAAACAAAACCTCACAAACGAAGATCTCCAATTAATAGAAATAGGGTCCACCATGGCAGCCTGGAACATCTTCCCACTGCAGCAAAAACCAAACTCCTGGGTGCCTCCAGGGTCGTGACTTATAGTTTTTGAACCCATCAGTTCACTACCACTCGGAATCCACGTCGAGTGGGGACTCTTAATTCCACCCGAAATCCACATCGAGTGGAGACTCTCAAGCCCTCGATCACACAACTATTTCCCTATTTCTATTTCCTACACACGTCAAATCACAACCAACAACACAAGATATACTGCTAGTTTCTACACACATCAAATTACAACCAACATCACAAGATATACTACTCAAAACCCACCGAGTTTGTCTATGCACCACTCTGCTCCAGGCATATCAAGGACTCCTGGCTGGCTCGCCAATGAAAGGTCTGGCAGTCCAGATAACACATCGATAACACATCGACGCAGAGAAATGAAGAGATGATTACTCAGGCAAAAGCTCAAGTGGGTCTTTATTCTGGCCAGTCAGGGTCAACTGCCGTGTGCCTGTAACAGGACAAAGACAAAAGACCTCGTAGCTTTCTGCATCCAACCTTATATACTATAGGGGGGAAGGGGTAGTGACGACTTCCTTAGAGGCGGGACATCCGCCAAGGTAATACGAGGTATTGGTGGGGGTAAGGTAGTGACGACTTCCTTAAGGGCGGGACATCCGCCAAGGTAAGGGGAGGGGGAAGTAACGACTTCCTTAGGGGCGGGACATCCGACAAGGCAATTCGGGGTATTGGTGGGGCGGGCAGTGAGGTAGTGATGACTTCCGACTTCCCTTTTCAATGCAAGGGTTTTTTTTTTTTTACATAAGATCAATGAAAAGAACAAGGATTGTCAATGTTATATGTTGCAACAACTCAGTTTATAGAAAAATTTCAATTTTTAGTGGTGTAAAAAAGAAACATTTTATAATATTAGGAAAAGCCTTTGAAGTTAAAGCTCTTAATTTTTTGTAGAAAGTTAAAAATAATCTTTCCAATATTTCATAATTTAACTGATTTGTTCATTTAAGTAATTCAAGCATTGTGGTAGAAATGAGTAATAGAAAATAAGGGTCAAGTAATCTCTAACCAAGGACATGACTTTCCTTTTAACAAAGATGGAGAATTATGCAATTTTTTAAAATACCACATAATTTCCAAATGAATCTATCTATAGTTACTTTATGCCATTAATAGCAACATCAATTGCAAAACAAATCAGATACTTTTGTAAATCTGCTCTAATGACATTGCTTTTTTCAAATGAGGGTGAATTACAAACTTGAAAACTGCTATAAACTTCTTGAAGATTAATGGAAAATTGACAGATTCTTTGTGCCCTGGGCAAAGTTAAATTCACAGAAACTTCCAGGAGGCCTTTAAATTCCGGCTAGTTATTTTCTGAGAAGTGATGGGACACTTGAATCCATTCCTCCTTGCTCTGACCCCACCCCCACGGCAACCTTTGATGTGATCCCAGAGATAAAGGTTTGGAAGTTCTCAGGCTGCTTCAGGCCACCCTTCCCCCAAACATCTGATTTGTTTGTGTCTTGCTCTTGCTATTTTACTTTGTGTTTAGCCCTGCCCAGGCAGTTGTTTCCTTAGCAACGGGATTGCCCTTTAAGAGGCTCAAACTATAACAGCAGTTTATGGGCAAGCACTGTTTCCTTCTCTCTGCCTGGTTCATGAATTCTGAAAACTTTAAAAATAAAGTCTTTTGTTACTTATTTTCAAACAAAAGGCACGAAGCTGCAGTAAGTTCAGAACACACATTTTAACAGGATCTTTGTGCAAAAATCAGAATTTAAAGTTATAAAAAAACAAACAAACAAAAACTCCAACTTTATACAAATATGGGGAAAAGAGAAATGGAAGCACACAGGCTAAGAGCCTGGAGTGATGGCTGCATGAAATAAAAGTGAAAACTCAGGGTGAGCTTGTAGAGGGAAAATGTCTTGCTTTCAGATACATTAAAAAGAAAAAATCTCTGATTTAGAAAGAATGAAGTTACAAACAGAGCAAGACAAGAACTGATCTAAGAATCACCTCTGTATAAAAGGGTACTGAGTCTTGGGGTTTGTGTGAATTTCATCATTTAAAGTTCACCTTTTACTTTTTTAACGGGGGGGGGGGGGGGGGGGAACACACCCGGAGGTGGTCATGGCTTACTCCTCTTGGCTTCCTGGCTTCACTCTTGGGATCACATCCTACATGATCACATGATCTCAGGGCAGGCTATAGGATGCCAGGGATTGAATCCTAGTTGGCCACTTGCAAGGCAAGTGCCCTTCTACTATTTCATCTCTAAAGATTTTCATCTCTTTTTTTTAAAGCATAATTGACATATAATAGCATTTCTTTTTGGTATACAACATAATGGGTCTTATTTGTATATATTAAGAAAAGATAACTACAAAATTTAGTAACCACACATAATTACAGTTTGCTTTCTAGTAAGAGCTATCGATATTTAGTCTCAGAAACTTTCAAATATACAACACAGTATATTATATCTTTAAGAACTGTTTTATTTGCTATCTGCAAAGTTTATACCATTTTACAACCTTTACCCATTTCATGCACATTCCATTCTCTATAATTCACTCTAAAATTCACATTTTAGAGATTTTTAAACTACAAGATAATAAACAAGAAGTTATTCACAAATTTATTAACATAGATTCAGTTTTTTGTTATGTTATGGAGACCAGGCTTTATGATGCTAAAGTAATGCAAGGTTTCTTGATATGGGAATTAATCTAATTTACTCATTAAATATTCATTATGAGTATGACATGGCAGGCAGTTATTTTTCAGTTTGGGCCATCATTAGATGGAATAGAATTTTTAAAAAGTATTTCCTTAACAGTGTATCTAAATTATTGCAAATATTTCAGGGACTAAATGATTGCAGTTCTGGCTTTGTCTTTCACTACTTTTTCAATTCATTCATTCACTTAGCCATTACCATTTGTCATTTAGCTATGTAAATGGTTGTTTTCCATTTTAAGAAAACAAAACAAAGGCTTTCACTTAACTCACAGACTAGATATTTCCCTTGCAGGGGTGTGGATGAATAAAAAGAAAGCAAATAAATTACACTAATCAAATGAAGTTATTGCAAATTTTGTAAAGTTATAAATAAAAGCAATGACATTTGCTATAGAACACCACATTGAACAATAAGATTTATATGACTATTATTAAACTATAAGTTTATGATATTTATAAATAGAAATGTGTACATTGACTATAGTTTCATATTTTAAAGAAAAAAGAAGGAAGAAAGGAAAGAAGGGAGGAAGAAAGGGAGGAAGGAAGAAAGAAAAAAAGGGAAAGAAGGAGGGAGGCAGGCAGGGAGGAAAGAATTAAAACAACACCCTGTTTCTGAGCCAACTATCTGTAAGCCATGGGAAAGTATTTACTACCAAAAATACTACCATATTAAGGATAAAAGTTTCTGAGCACAAGGGGTACTAGATTTCAGAGATTTCATTAGATTGCTCAATAAGATGCATTGAAAATGTTGAGGTTTTGATAATAATATAAATAAAACAAAGTCCTAGAAAAATATTAAATCTAAAAAGAAATTAATATTGAAGTAAATTTGTTATCTCAAGTGAGTATACAGGGTGAGAATTATTGGCCATTGGTGCTGATTTAAATACAATGTCAGGACTAGAAAGATAGGGTATGTAGAAAGAAATATTGGGTGAAGTTCCAGTGCAAATGATTGAAGTGTAAGTCTATTTTCTCAGGGGAAGATAAAGGTCAAATAGTAAGATATGGTATCATCCAATTATCCACTGAATAGAGTTCTAATGTGATGTAAGAAAGGAGGCTAGACTTTCATACTACCTAGCATATGGCCATCAGAGGAGACAGTAGCTTCTAGGTACTGGTCAATTTTTGAGTGTCAGAAGCTAAAAAGTTCAGGTGACAGTTTTGTAGAAAGTGACAATAAGAATGACAACATAAAGAAGAAATCTCTAGAGAGGGAATCTAGGGTAGAGAGGAACAGAAAAGGGAAAACAGGCAAATGTCCCTTATCTTGTCACTATAGTAACATAGCATTTAAGTACCCTGGAATTTCTAGTTTGTTAGGACTGGCTCATGTATACATTAACTAGATTCAGAAAATAACTCAAACTATTTAAATTCTTAAAGACTATGTTTCAATAAGTATGTTTAATGATTCCATTTAGAACTATGCTCATAACTGGTTAAAGGTTTTTTGTATCACTGAGATTTTCAGAGAACATTTACATTCATTCAGACTTCACAGAAGGGAGAAGTTACACTAGCAGTGGGGGCGGGGGGAGCCAATGAGGGAGATGTGGGAGGCATGTTGGGAATAGGGGTGCAGAAAGGACAATCCTGGTGGTGGGAATGGCCCTGATTCATTGTCACTATATACTTTAAATATTACTGTGAAAGATTTGTAATTCACTTTGGTCACAATAAAAATGATTTAAAAAAGTAAAAAATGCATTAAATGTGCATTAATAAACTCCTCTCAAAAAAGAAAAATAAAGAAATAAAAGACCCAATCAAACTTAGTAAAAAAAATGTTGGCTCTCAACATGGTGGCACTGGATTTGACTGTGATTAATTCTAAGAAAACTGAAAAATATAAAATAGAAAAACTATTTTGAAGCAATGGGGAAAATTATAATAAATTTAGCATTGTATTTTGAGGATTCTCCCTTGAAGGACACTGAACTCCTGTGACAAGTCTATTGTAAAAAAAGGGGTCTGGGAGCTTTCATGGACAATCCTGACTTAATGGTATCACTTTAGGAAAGACGGAGACAGAATATAAATTTAGGTTAGCTTCACAAATGGAGCATTCTTCCTCATTAACCTAATCTAGCAAGACCAATGATTAAAAAAAAAAAAGGAATTTATCAACCAATCATCTGGACTCTTTCACTCAAAGTTTTCTGATACCTAGTTGGTTTTTTTTAAGAGGAAAAAGGAATGTATCATGAAAATCATTTTTTATTTTTACTGACCTTTCTAAGTGTTGCTTCAATAAAAGGTAGGCAAATAAGAAAACATCAGATTTTTCCTGAAATAGTTGCAGCATACCTCAACATGAAGCTAGTTAATGATATTTGAAGAATTCTTTAGTTCAATCTCCTTTGGCAATGGGAAAAATGGCAAAAAAGCAAAGTAAAAGTCAAATAAAGTCACAAACTTGGAATTAAAACTCTCAGGCCCAATTCACAGTATCCCAATCTACTTTCAGTTACAGGAAAAAAATGCTTATGGCTCCAACTTTGTTTAGCTAAAGCGGCATTAAACCCTGTTCCAGTACTACTCTTTGCCTATTTTTTTGTTTCAAAACAAAAAGAATTATATCATCAAAAGGGTAAAACGTTTTTATGGAAAAGTCTTTTATAAAACCTTTATTTAATTACAAGCCCAATATTCATTTACTCTATTCTTACTACAAATTCACTAATAGTATGAGTAATATTTTAATGAAAACAAAGGTATCTACTATATGAATAAATGTAATTTTAATATTTTAGCTTTATCATATATTTAATTTACATTTTGAGTATATTTTCCATGCCTCTATGATGCAAGTGTACATTTATATTACTACTATATGACAAGGTTTTGGTTTATAAACATCCTGTGCTGACTAAAGGATATTTTCATCCACTTAAGATCTAGATTATCAAGTTAGAGATATAGTACAAAGCTTAAGGTGTTGCCTTGCACACTACCAACCCAGGTTTTATCTAACCCCTAATACTACTATGGTCCCCAAGAACTGCCAGGCATAATCCCTGAGAACAGAACCAAGAGTAAGCTTTGACCACAAACCATAACCAACCAAATCTCTATTTCTCTTCACTTCATCACCTTTCCCATTTGTACTTCATCTTACTTTATTTGATTTGTATTATTTAGCTACTTTTTATTATGTTCATTATTTTATTTATTACTTTATTATTATTATTTCTATTATTTAGGTAACTTATTTATTATGTTCCCAAAGCCAATAGACATGTCTTTGTTATCCTTTGATTTGCTTCTTTTAAGTAAATAACCTCAATTTACCATGCCTATCTTATTGAAATATCCTGTTTCTGCTTCTGCAAAAAATACTGAATTTCTTTTACAAAAATATTCTATTCTTGTATCAGTATCATTTAATGCCTCTCTTTTTTCTTAGTTTTACCATTTCCTATATGAATAACCCCATACTGTAGGTCTGGACAATAAAATATAATAATACATAATGTTTACTAGATGGAAATTTTATTTGTTCTAAACACTTTAGAAATATTAACTCACTGTTATTCATAATAATGTTATGAATCACTTAGCCATATTTTAGCAATAAAAAAAACAAAAATAGAATAGGTGACTAATCTGAGACAGTTAATATGTCACAGACTTAAATGGAATCTCTTTTCTTAATTGCGTTATTCTTTTTTCTCACATTTCACAAACACAATTTTTAATTTAGAGATGGATATTGGAAAAGTGAAACTTCCCTGCCTCAATCAGGAGGATATATTGTGACTATTCAGAAAGAGCCTACCTAGATTGGTTTTCAGGCTGGCAACTCTGTGTGTGAGCTTTTGGAAATGGAGGCAAGAAATTCCTCCCTGTCATTAGATTCAACATCCTCCTACTGATACCCAACAACCTCTGGCATTTAATCATTCTAGCTCCACAACTGAAACTCAGGAAGTTGCCAAATTACGAAATTGCCCCCGGTAGACTGGACAATGGATTGACACTCTGTGGTTCGCCAGATTTCCCTACCCAGCCTGTTAGGCAGAGCAGTTCCTAAAATTGATATTCTCCAAGATATAACAGCCAGCTCTACAGTTCCTGCAACATATGCATTTGCACAACACCTCCAAATTTCTTAGTTCCCAGAAGGAACACAGCAAATTTTATGGGAAAATTGCATAAAAGTGTATCAAGCTCAATGAGTAAAAACAGTAACACAGAAGGCTCCATCAGTACCAACAAGCTCAATGTATTCCCAGACAATGCCTTTAGTAACATTATTGTGATGTATTAACAATTATCACCAAGATTGCTTTCATTGACCTATTTTCTGATAATTTCATTCTCCATTTTATTTTAACAATCAATATTTTGTAATTTGTGCCTTTTAAGGGGGCAGGCTGTGTTTGGCACAGAACTGGAGATATTGGTGGATGGAAGGTCAGACTGATGGTGGTTCATTAGAACTGCAGCATTAACAACTTTGTAAGACATAATGTTTTAAAAATAGAGTCTACCTAAAAATAAAATGAATTAAGAAAAAAATCAGCCCTCCTCCAAATAACATCATTGAGTACCTAGATCTAGCCATGATTAAAGCTAAACAACCTTTATGTTAGTAATTTTTCACTTAACACTACTCATTCAAATCTCTTTTGCTTAAGCTACTTAAGCTTTTTTTTTTTCCATTGTCACATTCTTACATAGTGTAGTACTCTACATAGTAGAAATGGTATTTCATGATGATGTGAAAACATTTCCCAAGTTTAACTATTTGGTGAGAATCTTTAATGCCGAAAAAACTGCCTATAGGAAGTATTTCATAAAAAAGACTTCATGAGAAGTATAATGAATGACTGATGAACCAATAAAAAGCCTGGAATAGTAAGTTGAAAATGTGGTCGTGATTTTACAAGCCGGCAGAGCTACTTATGAGTCTCTATATAGAAACGTTGCTAAATGTTAAAAGGGTTTGGGAATATATAAAGCAACTTTGCACATTCCATTCATCCACACACTCATATGTTTATCTAGTCTGAGAATCTTTCCTATATGTCTTTTTTACATTTTTGTACTAAACACTCTACTATATATAGGGAAATAACAAAGAAAGAGAATATAATCCACATATATTTTTGAAAAATATTATTTGATCTTTTTACAAAGCAGACTCCATTTATAAGCACATTGATTTTTTTTAATCATTAGCATACTACAAAATATCAAGGGTTATTTCTAAACTACCAGTGCTTCACCATTCTGGGTGAGATGGTTATTTTAGTTAAGCAAGATCATTTTGCCTAGTAAAGCTCTAGGTAGAATTGAGGAAATAAATTTTAGGGTTAGACAAATTTAGTTTTTGTCCTCAATTAGTCACATTCTCTCTCTCTCTCTCTCTCTCTCTCTATATATATATATATATATATATATACATATACATATACATATATGTATATATATATAAACAGAGAATGTGACTGTATATATAACACTAGAAAAGTCATTTAATTTTTTTAATACTCAGTATTAAAAGAAATTACTAATTTTGTTCACCCATTCATCAGGTGACAGATTTTTAGATATGTGTATTATTTTGGCAACAATTTATAAATCATCATGAACACCATGTACAGGCTTTTGTGATTATATATTTTACTATTTCTTTTATATTCACTGAAGAATAGAATTGTTGTATCATGTAAAAACTGTTTAGCATTTTCAAAAAAACTGTCAGACCTGTTTTCCAAACTGTCTTCACCACTTCTCATTTACATCACTAGTATATAAAAATTTTAATTTCTCCACGTTCCTAACTGTATTTTTTAATATTTTAGACATTCTCATTATAAAAGTGTACCTTACAGGTACATTTCCCTGATGATGAAGGGTGTTATATCTTATTTGACAGAATGGGTATCTGAAGAAATATTTACTAAAACTCTTTTCCAAGGTAGAATGTATTTCTTTTTGTAGTTGTTGAAGTATTAAAGTTCCTTAATGTATTTTGTACAAAAATTAATTTTGGGGTGTTTAAGGGGAAGTACACCATGCCATGCTCAGGTTATTTTTGGGTGACACTCAAAAATCAATCCTACTAGGCTTAGGGTCCTATAAGGGATGCCAGAGATTGAAACAAGGTCTGCCAGAGGCAAGGCAGCATTTACCTGCTGTGCTATATTGCTCTGACCCCTCTTATCATATATATGACATAATAATAAAATAGTTTCCCTTATTTTATGTTTATTTAATAATTTTCTTTAGGTATCTGAAGACCTAGAGATAGTTACTGCAAGGTTTCTTCACCGTTAACTTTGCTGGGTATTTGTGAATCCAAGAACAGTCCCCAGAATGAGAAATTACTTCCCATCCCCTTGTCCCCTTTCGGGGAAAGACCTTGGTAATATTTATCCGCAGCAAATAATAATCCACACAGACAAGAACGATAGGGTTTAAAAGATCGGGCAAGGAGAGCCAAAGAATCCTCCTGCAGCCAGCAGCTTTTCACAGAAGGACCCCCCACTCCTGTCCCTCAAGCTATTTATTCCCAACTCCACAGCGCCCTACCTGGAAGGGTTAGGTGGGGCAAAAGTCACAGAACAATCCTAAGGAAACACTTTTATATACAATTCCAAGAATCATCTTATGGAAACTTTTTCATATGCTACAGTTACTTTTGTTAAAGTTAAATGTATCAGTACTTAACATTTGTGATTAAGGACTCATATCCATGAAGCCATTGTCTAACCAATGTCATAAACATATTTCCTTCTAGTTTTATAGATTCATTCTTACATTTAGGTTTATGATATGTTTTGAATAGTATTTGTATGTTGTGACATTGTAAATAAAGTTCAGTCTTTTGCACATAAATTCAATTAATTGGGCTGCTGAGACATTACAAGAAGTTAAAAACCTAACTTGCTGACACTGATGCTGTCTAACCCTGGATAAATCCCTTTACTACATATGATCCACCAAGGATCACCAGGAGGGATTCCTGGACACAAAGCCAGAAGTAGAATCATTGTGTACATTCTAAGGTGTGACCTAATACAGAACAAATCAAATCAATTAATTTCAAATGCAGTGATTATATCTGGACCCTCACTACAATTGTTAATTAATATTTATTTCTTTCCCTTCTTGCTTCCTCTTCCACCTCTTCTTCCTCCTCCATTTCCTCCTCTTCTCCTCCTCTCTTCTTTTTTCTTCTTCCTTCTTTTCCTCCTTTTTCTGCTTATTTTTCTCCCTTCTCTTTTGCTTCTCCTCCTCTCCTCTTACTCTTCCTCATTCTGATTACTTAATTTTGTTATTCTTTCTTCTCCCTGTCTCCTACCCAATTATTTACTCTTTCTTCTTTTCTTCTTTTATTTCTTCTTTCCCTTCTTCTCCTTGTTTCTTTTTAAAAATAGTATTTTAGGATTTTAGGATTTACTTTTAAATTTTTGAAAACAATAACATATAATAAAATATATACTATCTGTTATCAGAATTATTTAATTTTCTGAAAAGAATAACAAGTAAATTGGAATTCAAGAACACACCTGCTAGTGCTCAATGGCTACACTTGATACTGTACTCAGGTGTCATTCCTGTCAGTGCTTAAAGTAACAATGTGATGGCAGGCACTGAAGTGGGTACCCTGTCTGCAAAGCGTGCTGTAATCAGCCATTTCCGACCATCTCTTCACCCTACAAGAAGATTTTTAAAGGTTTGAATTAAATTTCTATATTAGTGTGGAGAGTTCTGACATCTTAACAATTTTTAAGTTTTCAAATTTAATAGTACAAATGTCTTCTGCTTATTTAATAATTCTCAGCAATGGTTATAGATTTCTCAAGTATAAATCTGACACTATTATCATTAAATTAAATACTAATATTTATATTCTTTTTAGTGCTATCATAAATAAATTTTAATTGTTTCTGTTCAATTAATTTCTGTATAGTATATTGACCTTGTCATCTGCTATACTGCTAAACTTTTATTCAGATATTTTAGTAGACTCCTTATAATTTCTGTATATAAAATTAGGGAAATAATTTACAAACAGAAATAGTGTTTTTTCCATTCCAAATTGGATGACTTTCATATTTTTTTCTTACCTAATCACTTGACTAGAACTGCCAATGTAATGCTTAATATAGCTATGGCAAAATCAGAATTTATTTTGTTCTTGATCATAGGATCTTAGGAGGATAAAGGCATTCCACTTTTATCTTGAAAAATGATATTAGCTGTGGATATTTTGATATTCCTTATTAGATTGAAGTTCACTTCTTATCAAGTTTTTTTAAGTTCTTATTATCATAAGCATATTACACTTTATCAAATGCCTTTTTATACCCATTAAAATGATTAAACATTGTTGCTCTATATTTCATTATTTTTGCATAACACATTGAATGATATTTAAATTTTTTAACTTTTCTGTAGCCATAACATAAATATCACCTTGTGATAATGGGTATTTCTTAATTGCATTTCTTAATTTGTTTTGGTAGTGTTGAAATTTAATATTTTTATGTTTATAACTAATTTCCATTTATAGATTATTATAATGTGTTTTTTTGATTTTAGTTAAAAGATAACTTTTGAGTTGGGAGGCATTGGTTCCTTTATTTAAAATATTAATATTAACTATTCATTAAGCTTTTATAAATTTACTGATGAAGCCATGTTGGCCTAGATTTTATTAGTTCAGTGTGACTAATTTAGCTTTTCTTGGTAAAATATATTCATATTTTAGTCTTTAAATCATCTTAGTAGTTTCTAACATATTAAGAAATTTTGTTTTATGTAAACATGGTGCATTTTTATAATACCAGATTTTTTTCTTATATTTTTTTTTAAAATAAGATCATTTGGGATTTTATTTTGCCACCATTTTCCAACCTCCATACTAAAGTGTCCTAATTAGTCATCATGTTGTCCATTACATCCCTAGGACTTCGTTATTCTAATTATTGATGGAGGGGCAGTGATGGCAGGTCTCTGTGGTCTTCCAAGGTTCCCAAATCCTTCAATAATTATTTTGTTTCCAAATACTAAAATCAAAGTTTTATTATACTCATTACATTTTATTAATTTTTAAAAACATTTTTACAAGTTTTTCACAGTTGTATTTCACTAACATAGTGACAATGAATTAGGGCTATTCCCACCAACATTGTTGATCTCCCTTCAGCATGGTTCCCAGCATGCATCCAGTCCCTCCAATGCATTTTTATTGCAAATATTCAGTAAGTGAAATCCCTTATGCAGCCCTGCCTCACCCTGACTTTGCCTCCTGCGGCCCCCAGGTAAATTGAGTTTGAGACCCCTGGTTATGAGGGACAAAGATGGACATTTTGTATTAATCAAAGGATATATACAGCAGGAAGAAATCACACTCCTAAACATATATGCACCAAATGAAGGGCCAGAAAAATATTTAATAGAATTGTTGACAAATCTGAAAAATATTATCAATAACAACACAAAAATTGTGAGAGACCTCAACACGGCATTGTCAACAATTGATAGGTCAACCATACTGAAACCCAACAAGAATGTACTAGACCTGAAAAGAAAAATGGAAGAAAGAGGCCTAATATATATATCCAGAAACCTGGATACACATTCTGCTCTAATGTACATGGGACATTCTCCAGGATAGACTACATCCTAGCACATAAAACATACCTCCATAATATCAAGAGGATAGAAATTTTGCAGGCTACCTTTGCTGACCACAAGGCCCTGAAATTAAATACCTGGAAGTTAAACAGCCTAAGACTGAATAACCAGTGGGTCAGAGATGAAATCAAAGAGGAAATCAAAACCTTCCTGGAAACAAATGACAATAGAGGCACAAACTATCAGAACGTATGGGACACAGCAAAAGCAGTACTGAGAGGAAAATTTATAGCTTTGCATTTACACATCAGGAAAGAAGGAGCATACCCGATTAGCTTAATGACGCAGCTCATAGAATGAGAAAGTGCTCAACAAAAGGAACCAAAAATAGGGAGACAGAAGGAAATAACAAAGCTGAGAGCAGAAATCAATGAAATGAAAACCTGAAAAACAATCCAAAAGATCAACGAAAGCAGAAGTTGGTTCTTTGAAAAAATAAACAAGATTGATAAACCACTGGCAAAACTAACAGAGAGAGAGAGAGAGAGAGAGAGAGAGAGAGAGAGAGAGAGAGAGACCAATGCAAAACTAACACAGAAAGTGAGAAAGAGAAACTTGATAACTCGTATTAGGAATGAAAAGGAAGAGATCACTACTGATATGGCAGAGATTCAAAGGGTAATCAGAAACTGCTTTGAGAAACTCTATGCCACTAAAAATGAGAACCTGGAAGAAATGGATAAATTCTTGGACTCTTATAATCTTCCATGGTTGAATGAAGAGGATGTAGTATATCTAAACACCCCCATCACTATTGAGAATATTAAGACAGTAATCAAATATCTACCCAAAAACAAAAGCCCAGGCCCAGTTGGATTCAACAATGAATTCTTTCAAACCTTTCAAGAGAAACTACTACCAATTCTGGCAAGACTCTTTCATAAAATTGAAAAAACAGGAACACTTCCAAATTGTTTTTATGAGGCCTACATCACCTTGGTAGCTAAACCAGACAGAGATGATACAAAAAAAGAAAATTACAGACCAATATCGCTGATGAACACAGATGCAAAGATTCTCAATAAAATCCTGGCAAATAGGATTTAATGCCTCATTAAGAAGAACATCCACTATGATCAAGTAGGTTTCATACCAGGAATGCAAAGACGGTTTAACATCCATAAATCTATCAACATCATACACAACATCAACAACAAGAAAAATAAAAAACACATGATCATATCAATAGATGCAGAGAAAGCATTTGATAAGGTCCAACACCCATTCTTGATCAAAACTTCAGCAAGATAGGAATAAATGGAATCTTTCTCAATATAGTTAAGGCCATCTACCACAAGCCAGTGGCAAATATTGTCCTCAATGGAGAAAAAATAAAGCCTTCCCTCTAAATTCTGGCACAAGACAAGGCTGTCCTCTCTCACCATTCCTATTCAACATAGTACTGGAAGTACTTGCAATAGCAATTAGGCAAGACAAAGATATCAAGGGAATCAAGATAGGAAAGGAAGAAGACAAGCTCTCATTGTTTGCAGATGACGTGATACTGTATTTAGAAAATCCCAAAGACTCTACCAAAAAGCTTCTAGAAACAATAGACTCATATAGCAAGGTGGCAGACTACAAAATTAACACAAAAAAATCAATGGCCTTTCTGTACACCAATAGTAATAAGGAAGAAATGGACATTAAGAAACCAACCCCATTCACAATAGTGCCACACAAACTCAAATATCTTGGAATCAACTTGACTAAAAATGTGAAGGACCTATACAAAGAAAACTATACAACTCTGCTCCAAGAAATAAGAGAGGACATGCAGAAATGGAAGCACATACCCTGATCATGGATTGGCAGGTTTAACATCATTAAAATGACAATACTCCCCAAAGCATTGTACAGATTTAAAGTGATCCCTCTAAAGATACTCATGACATTCTTCAAAGAAGTGGATCAGGCACTTATGAAATTCATTTGGAACAATAATCACCCTAGAATAACTATAGCAATCAATGGGAGAAAGAATATGGGAGGAATTACTTTCCCCAATATTAAACTTTACTACAAAGCAATAGTTATCAAAACAGCATAGTATTGGAATAAAGACAGGCCCTCAGTTCAGTGGAATAGGCTTGAATACTCAGAGAATGTTCCCCATACATACAATCACCTAATTTTTATTAAGGAGCAAGAAATCATAAATGGAGCAAAGAAAGCCTCTTCAACAAGTGGTGTTGGCACAACTGGCTAGCCACTTGCAAAAAATTGAACTTAGACCCCCAGCTAACAGGTACGAAGGTAAAATCCAAATGGATGAAAGACCTCGATATCAGACCCAAAACTATAAGCTATATAGAACAACATGTAGGCAAAATACTTCAGGACATTGAGACTACAGGCATCTTCAAGGAGGAAACTGCACTCTCCAAGCAAGTGAAAGCAGAGATTAACAGATGGGAATATATTAAGCTGAGAAGCTTCTGAACCTCAAAGGAAATAGTGCCCAGGATACAAGAGCCCCCCACTGAGTGGGAGAAACTATTCACCCAATACCCATCAGATAAGGAGATACTCTTCAAAATATACAAGGCACTGACAGAACTTTACAAGAAAAAATATCTAATCCCATCAAAAAATGGGGAGAAGAAATGGACAGACAATTTGATAAAGAAGAAATAAATATGGCCAAAATACACATGAAAAAATGCTCTACATCACTAATCATCAGGGAGATGCAAATCAAAACAACTATGAGGTACCACCTCACACCCCAGAGATTGGCACACATCACAAAGAATGAGAACAAGCAGTGTTGGTGGGGATGTGGAGAGAAAGGAACTCTTATCCACTGCTGGTGGGAATGCCGTCTAGTTCAACCTTTATGGAAAGTGATATGGAGATTCCTCCAAAACCTGAAAATCGAGCTTCCATACGATCCAGCTATACCACTCCTAGGAATATACCCTAGGAACACAAAAATACAATACAAAAACCTCTTCCTTACACCTATATTCATTGCAGCACTATTTACCATAGCAAGACTCTGGAAATAACCAAGATGCCCTTCAATAGACAAATGGCTCAAGAATGTGTTGTACATATACACAGTGGAATATTATGCAGCTGTCAGGAGAGATGAAATCATGAAATTTACCTATACATGGATGTACATGGTATCTATTATGCTGAGTAAAATAAGTCAGAGATTGAGAGAAAAACGCAGAATTCTCTCACTCATCTATGGGTTTTAAGAAAAATGAAAAACATTCTTGCATTAATAATTTTCAGACTCAAAATAGAGAAGTGCTGGAAGTTACAGCTCACCTCATGAAGCTCACCACAGAGAGTGATGTGTTTATTTAGAGAAATAACTACATTTTGAACTAACCTAATAATGATAATGTATGAGGGAAATAGAAAGCCTGTCTAGAGTACAGGTGGCGGTTGGGTGGGGAGGAGGGATATTTGGGACATTGATGATGGGAATGTTGCACTGGTGATGGTGGTTTTCTTTACATGACTGAAACCCAAACATAATCATGTAGGTAATGAAGGTGTTTAAATAATATATATATAAATCAATATTTTCAAAAAGAACAACATACTAAAATACTATGTAGATTTAGTGCAATTCTTATTAATGTTCAGACAACATTCTTCAAGTATTTAGAACAGTCAATTATCAAGTTTCTATGGAATCATTAAAGACCACTGTTAGCCAAAACTGTACTAAAAAATAAGAAACTGAGATGCATTTTTTTACATAATTTAAAGTTGTACTACACAGCCATAGTAATCAAAATAACATTATTGGAACACAAACAAACTTTTGAATCAATGGATCAAAATTAAATACCCAAGGTCAAACACTCATATCTAGATAGATAGATAGATAGATAGATAGATAGATAGATAGATAGATAGATAGATAGAAAGGTAGATAGATAGATAGATAGATAGATAGATAGATAGATAGATAGATAGATAGATAGATAGATAGATAGATAGATAGATAGATAGATAGATAGATAGATGATAGATAGTATATAGGATCAGCTAATCTTTATGTGTTTTGAGTCATAACTGGTGGTGCTCTGGGATTAATCCTGGCTCTGCAATTAAGAATTATTCCTGGCAGTGTGCAGGGAACTTGATGGGATGTCAGGGATAGAAACTGGGTCAGCCACATGCAATGCAGGTAGCTTATGCTGTGAACTATAGCCTTCAACCCTGGTCAGACATAGCAGCATAGAGTTTGAAAAAGAATAAAGATAGCCTCTTCAACAAATAGTTCTGGGATATTTGAGTAACCAACCATATGTAAAAAATAAAGCTCATTTATGTTTCACACCTATACATGTCAACTCAAAATTTAGCAAAGACCTTGAGATCTGACCTGAAATTATGTAGTGAAGAACATATAAACAGAGCATTCAAAGATCTAAAACTCAAAGGAATCGTCAGCGGTATGATGCCATTGGCAAAGGCTACAAAATAAAACCTTAAAAAATAAAGTATAGGACTACATCAAAATAGAAGGTTTCTGTTTGGCATAAGAAACATGGGCTATCATAACAATGTGAATGAATAAGGGAAGTAGAAAGCCTGTCTTGAGTATAGGCGGGGGTCAGGGGTAGAGAGGAGGGAGATATGGGACATTGGTGATGGAAATGTTTCACTGATGAAGGGGTGTGTTCTTTTAATTACTGAAACCCAACTACAATAATATTTGTAATCAAGGTTTTTAAATAAAGATATTAAAAATTTAAAAGATCACAGACTATTCACAATTAAAGAAATACATTTGGGCTACCAAGGTTAACAATAAATCATTATGAATATCCATGTGATCCATGGGATTAATTATGGTAGCATCACTTGACTATTAAATGGAGATAAATAATGTTTTCTAGCAACTGCTAGAGGCAAATTTATAAGGTAAAACAGTGAATTACTGATAGAAAGAATTAAAATTCATAGACCAAATATATATATATTTTTATTTTGTTTATTCTACTTTGTGGTATGCTTATTCACTTTATAAGAGAGCTAAGACAACAGTATATATAATAAGCTATGTTAGGAATTACAGCATAGAAACTGATCAGAATTCAAATATGCAGAAGCTGCAGATGTTACTTTTCTATGTAAAATATGTGATTTAATATTTTGACTGTTTTAAATATATATCTTGCCCAAATCATGTTCAGGGTAAATACTTTTCCTCTTTTTCTTAGTATTAAAAAATAAATGTTTACTACAGCAAGAGAGAGAGAGAGAGAGAGAGAGAGAAGGAAAAATAATAGAAAAAAAAGAAATATGGGCTCCCATAAAAAGATGTTGGGGTGTGAAAATGAGTGTGTAGGGAGCCAGTAGTTGTTCCCATAACAGTATGCTTCAATGGCGGAGAAACCTTGTATCGCTCAGAATTCCCTTTCTAATTTCCCCTATACTTAGTGTGCCTATACAAAAAGGAAAAAAAATAATACTAAACCTTGCTACTCTAGCCCTCCCTCCTTTTTTTTTTTATTCTTGTGGTTATTGTTTGATTGATCTTTTGTTGCTGTTGTGCTTTATTTGTAGTTGCTGGTTATGGCTTTTTTTTGGTATGTTTTTATTCTTTTTTCTCTTTCTTTTTTTTAAATTGATATTTATAATATCTAGACAAACTCCTCACAATTTTTCCTTTTTCCTTTTTTTTTTCCAACAGGACCACAAAACTTGGATCATCTTGTTCTGCCTCATAAACTGAGGGGGGAAATGGACCAGTTGTATGAAAATTGAGTGGAAGTAAAAAATGATTAAACTTAAACACCAAACCCAAAGTCAATGACGAAAGAATTGATACCCTGTCTACAACAAGCTATACACATACACAAGCAGTCTGTGGGGAGGGGAGAAGGGAGATATGGGATGTATGCTGGGAACAGGGGTGGAGGGAGGACAACACTAGTGGTGGGAATGCCCCTAATTCATTGTCACTATGCACCTAAAATATTACTGTGAAAGATTCGTAGTTCACTTTGGTCATAATAAAAATTATTAAAAAAACATAGGCTAAACAAAAAGAACGATAACAGAGTGGGAGAAATATATGCACTGAACACATCAATATAGAGTTGATACTCCAATATAAATTATTACACAGATCAAAAAAGAAATCTAAAAACCCCATCAAAAACTGAGGAGAGGAAATGAACCAATACTTCTCTGAGATAACTAATGGGCAATTGGAAAGATGCTCATTATCCCTTATTATTAAGTATCTAAATAAAGGCAACAATGAAATATCATCTTACAGTGAGAATAGCATATATTAAAATAATAAAAAATAGGTTGGTGGGGATGTTTGAAAAAGGAACCATAATCCATTCCTGGTGAGAACCTTGCTGGTCCAACACCTACAGAAACAGTATGGTAGGTTCTTAATAAATGCATAATTGAGCTGCTATATGACCTAGCAATTCCACTTTTGCCTCTCCATTCCAGGATAGGAAAACATTCATTCAAAATAATAATGATTCAACACCATTCTTTAATGCAAATTTAGTACAATAGCTAAGATTTGGAATCACCCTTGATTTCCAAAACTGATAAGGGAATAATGACATTGTGGTGTGTATATATATATACCTGGAATGTAATACTACACAAATATAAAGATTAATTAAAGCATGCAATTTACCACAACATGGATGGAACTGGAAGATATCATGCTTAAATAAATAATCATTTCACTTATATGTGATATTTAAAATAGCTGGGTGAGGGAATGCAATAGCTTTAGGTGAAGTGACTAGATAACACTTGCACCGGAGTAAAGGGTGGAAAAGAAAGAAATAGAGTATAGAGGAGGGGCAAAGGAGACAAATGAGAAGTAACAGAGTAAAGTCAAAGTTATCAAGGTATATCAATGGTGTTAAGGTATTTTAGAGCTACATATCCTAATTACAGAGTCAAACAACATAGAAATTATAATGCTCAAACTTTAACAACCAAACTTTAAAAAA
This sequence comes from Suncus etruscus, assembly GCF_024139225.1. Taxonomy (NCBI): domain Eukaryota; kingdom Metazoa; phylum Chordata; class Mammalia; order Eulipotyphla; family Soricidae; genus Suncus; species Suncus etruscus. The sequence continues at coordinate 93,316,434 of NC_064850.1, read as the reverse complement.
GGTTCCTATCAAGATGGCATGTTGTGGATGGGTGTATGACAGAGAACTTGGTAAGATTGGTAGAGGGAAATTGACACTGCATGAGGAATGAGAAGACCCTAAATATTGTTTGTATAAAACTAAACTATAAATAACTTTGTAAATCAAAGTGCTATGTTAAAAATAATAGAGATGGTGTCTTCCTTTGATCTGTGCAAAAGCCGAGTGCTATCTACAGATGACTGACTGTGACAACCATGACTGCGCAGAACAAATCCTGGGACCAATAAAATAACCCTGGCCTAGGTTTTGGCCTACGATCTGTACAACAACCAAGATCTCTAATTCCAGAGGTCTGACTGAGACAAATGCAACTGAACAGGTCTTCTGGAAACACAAAGAAAGACTCTATCCCAGGCTTCATCCAAGGATCAGTGCAATGACCAAGACTACTAACTACAGAAGACTGATAAAAATGACAGTGAAGGAACAGAACTCCTAAAGAAAGACTTCATCATAAGCTCCATTCCATGCCCTGTGCAGATACCAAGACCTCTAGATACAGATGTCTGATTTTATCACTGACGACGGAGCAGAAGTCTTCCATACACCACAAAAGGACCTAGGGGAAAGTAAATGAACATGCAAGAAGTCTGTAGTTATTCCCATGATAGTATACTTCAAAGGTGGAGAAACCCTGTATCTCTTAGGCCAAAGGAATTCCCTTTCTAATTTCCCCAATATTTACTGTGTCTATGCAGAAAAAAAAGAAGCAGCACAAAATAATCTTTTATTTATTTATTTACTTATTTATATTTTTTGGTTTTGTTATTGTTGTTGTTTTCATTTTTTTACACTGTTTCGTTTTCATCTCAGGACTGTGGTTATTATGTGGTGCTTGTCTTTATTGCTGTAGTGCTCATTGGATTTTTTGTTTTATTTTTCTTTTTGTATTGTTGTGGTGTTTCTCTTCCTTTTTTACTTTCTTCTCTCAAACTAATTTCAAGATTCTCTAAGGACTCTGCTCATTTTCGGCTTCTTTGATTTATACTGCATTTTATTGTTTTTCTTTTCTTCAAACAGAACCATATAACTTGAGCCATCTTGTTCCACCTCTAAAATTGAGTGGGAAATAATGGAGGGTACCAAGACCAAACAGCTGTACGAGCACTACGTAGTAACAAAAATGATTGGAGTTAAACAACAAATCCAAAGCCAATGACAAAAGAATTGATACTCAATCTACAACAAGCTAAACATAGAGGGGACCACTTATACTAGCAGCCCTAGGGGTAAGGGAGGGGGATATGGGATGCAAGCTGGGAACAGGGGTGGAGGGAAGACAACTTTGGTGATGGAAATTCCCCTGATTCAATGTTAATATGTACCTAAAATATTACTGTAAAAGATATGTAATCCACTTAGGTCAAAATAAAAATTATTATTGTAAAAAATAATAATAGAGAAGGGGCCAGAGTGACAGTACAGTGTGTAGGGTTTTGCCTTGCAAGCAGGCAGCACAGATTTGATCCCTGGCATTCTATATGGTCGCCCAAGCCTGCCAGGAGTAATTTCTGAGCACAGAACCATGAGTAACTCATGAGAACTGCCGGATGTGGCCCAAAAGCAAACAAACAACAACAAAAAAAAACAGAGTAAAAGAAAAACATTAAAATTTTCTCTCCACCTGTATCCTTATTTCATCTTTATGTAATTTATAGGTATTACAAAATATTAAGAAATAGAGTTATACACACAGGTGCAAAACTAATGAAACCAAACAAAAAAAAAACTTTCATTCTAACCCTTAAAATCTTCAAAATTTTAATGTGTTCTTCACCTTGAGATATTTGAATTCAACACATAAATTTATTTGGCCTTGCAACTTAAAATCAAGAGCATAATAAAAAGAAAAATAGTGGCGTAGGATACCATTATCTGCTAATATTGCATTGTATGTTCTTTCTTTTACATGAACTTCTCCAGAATAGAAAAACAGCCCACTGCTAAATTTCAAAATAAAATTTATTACTATAAATGTATTATAAATTTATTACTATACATAATTATAACTTAGAAAAGAGCATCATAGTTATATTTGCTCTGGTCCTTTCTTCCCTTCAATATACCCTCTTTATTAGTTTTCTAGGTTTGGCCTTTTTTGATATAAGCAGGTTATATTATCTTTGAAAACAAATATCACTACTTTCTGAACTCAACAAAAAAAACCTTTATGATCTATTTGAAAAGAATTCATGAAAGCTTTGTCAATAAATAATAAAAGTATTACAAAAACAAGTTTGATGTTTATTAAGGTATTCAGAATACCTTTCTGACATAAAAATTTCTCAAGTATAATAACATGGACTTCTATCTTGAGACATTATTATTTAATCTTACTAAGTTATCAATAAGCAGCAGATTATTAATCAACTGTAGAAAATGTGGGAAAAACTTAGATCTAATTTCATCTTCAAAGTCAACATTTAATCTAGAATTGACATCCAGTATGTAATCAACTCTATTCACCATTATCAGCAGATGTATTAATGGTATTTGTACATTTGTTCAATAACTTGTATTCATCTCAACATTTTTGGCAAACATATCTATAACAAGTTGATATGCAACAAGGCCAATAAACACAGCTGGTGGCAGTTTAGGGATAACAAGTAAAATATCATGTATCTATGTGGGACAAAGAGTGTTAGGGATCTAGTTCCTGGGTTCAGACCATATCATGTCAAGCTATGATTACATATTGTTAGTACTGAAGGTCAGGAGTTTTCATAATAGGCAGTAAGAAAAGCATACTGACTTTGCACAGTATGATCATTAAGTTTTATAGTTTTATAGTCAAGCTATGTGATCTGCTACTACCAGGGGTTGCTGTGCTTACTCAAACATCAGATCAATTTGGCTAAAGATTATTCCCCTTGGAAAATGGTCAATCTAACTTAACGTGTGGACAGTTAAACAGTTAGTCAATGATGGTATTGAGTCAAAAATATGTCATCTGATGACCATTGAATTGGTTTTGTGTTTTATCAGATTATTTTTTATTTTGTCAGCAAATTCCAGCTTTTGACAAAAATTAAGAAACAAAGTAGATCTGCTTCCAAATAAAGAAAGAGAAGAAAAAGAAAGAGAAAATAGAGAAAGAAGATATTGTATCATGTTGTCAGAAGAGTTATATTGAGGATAACTCAAGAAAACAAAGATTTACTAGAATCTTTTATAAAGAATTATAGAATATTTCTATAAGTTTTAATAATGAATTTAGATATGTTAATATTTATTTGATAGTCATCATTTTCATTTGCACAGAATTTAGCAACTTTACTAAAATTATGTCAGAGGCTGTCATATGCGATTCTTGTATATTTTCTCAAGATCACCAAATCTTAATATTGGATTCTTTAAAAATAATTGTATAATCAAACTCTGCCATTGTACCTCATGTCTCCTTTGAAAGAGCAGATACAGTTCACTTGAAGTCACAAGTACTTTATGGAAGACTTGGAGGCCAACATTAAACTTTGTCACAATGTTTTCCTTCTAAGGGAGTTTTATAGATATAATTATAAAGACAGAAATTAGATCACTCAAGTGATATTTAATAATATGCATGCATTAGATACAAAATACAGTGAAAAATGAAATTTATTACCTATATTTGAACTAATAACTATAAAGTAGATTTTCTACCTGCTACAATTTTATGAGCCTCTATACCTTAGCTATATTTTACTTTTATTATCTCTGAAAACTTCTGTTATAAAAAATTTTAAGTACAGAGAAATAAGTAAAACTGATCAGTTCTCAAATTTTCTATTTTATTTTTAACACTAGCAAACTTCACACCTTTTATTATTATCTCACACAAGTATTGTCATTCAGCTTTGAAATTTATTAACTCAGTAGCTCAAAAGCTGCTAATAAGTTTTTTAAAGTTTTCTATTTTTTATCAATTTTATTTTTATTTTAAATAATATTTTATTTAAACAACTTGATTGCAAACATGATTGTGGTTGGGTTTCTGTCATGTAAAGAACACCCCCGCCAATCATCAGTGCAACATTCCCATCATCAATGTCCCAAATCTCCTCCTCCCCACCCCACCCCTGCCTGTAATCTAAACAGGCTTTCTATTTCCCTCATATATTCTCATTGTTAGGATAATTCTCAATGCAGTTATTTCTCTAAACTCATCACTCTTAGTGATGAGCTTCATTAGGTGAGCTGGAACTTCAGCCCTCCACTCTTTTGTCTCTGAAAATATTTGCATGAATGTTTTTCATCTTTCTTAAAACCCATAGATAAGTGAGACCATTCTGCATCTCTCTCTCTGACTTATTTCACTCAACATAATAGATTCCATGTACATCCATGTATAGAAAAATTTCATGACTTCATCTCTCCTGATGGCTGCATAATATTCCATTGTGTATATTTACCACAGTTTCTTTAGCCATTTGTCTGTTGAAGGGCATCTTGGTTGTTTCCAGAGTCTTGCAATGGTGAATAGTGCTACAATGAAAATAGGTGTAAGGAAGGGATTTGTGTATTGTATTTTTGTGTTCCTAGGGTATATTCCTAGGAGTGGTATAGCTCGATTGTATGGGAGCTCAATTTTCAGTTTTTGGAGGAATCTCCATATCGCTCTCCATAACGGTTGAACTAGACGGCATTCCCACCAGCAGTGGATAAGAGTTCCTTTCTCTTCACATCACTGCCAGCACTGCTTGTTCTCATTCTTTGTGCTGTGTGCCAATCTCTGTGGTGTGAGGTGGTACCTTATAGTTGTTTTGATTTGCATCTCCCTGATGATTAGTGATGTGGAACATTTTTTCATGTGTGTTTTGACCATTTGTATTTCTTCTTAGTCAAAGTGTCTGTCCATTTCTTCTCCCCATTTTTTGATGGGATTAGATGTTTTTTCTTGTAAAGTTCTGTCAGCGTCCTGTACATTTTGGATATTAGCCCCTTGTCTGATGGGTATTGGGTGAATAGTTTCTCCCACTCAGTGGTCCTGTATCCTGGGCACTATTTCCTTTGAGGTACAGAAGCTTCTCAGCTTACTATAGTCCCATCTGTTAATCTCTGCTTTCACTTGTTTGGAGAGTGCAGTTTTCTCCTTGAAGATGCCATTAGTCTCAATGTCATGGAGTGTTTTACCTATGTGTTGATCTATATACCTTATTGTATCAGGTCTGACTTCAAGGTTTTTAATCCATTTGAATTTTACCTTCATACACGATGTTAGCTGGGGATCTAAGTTCAATTTTTTACAAGCAGCTAGCCAATTGTGCCAACGCCATTTGTTGAAGAGGCTTTCTTTGTTGCATTTAGGATTTCTTGCTTCTTTATCAAAAATTATGTGATTCTATGTCTGGGGAACATTCTCTGAGTACTCAAGCCTATTCCACTGATCTGAGGGTTTGCCTTTATTCCAATACCATGCTGTTTTGATAATTATTGCTTTATAATACAGTGTAAAGTTGGGTAAAGTAATGCCTCTCATATTCTTTTTCCCAAGGATTGCTTTAGCTATTCGAGGGTGTTTATTGTTCCAAATGAATTTCAACAGTGTTTTATCTGTTTCTTTAAACAATGTCATGGGTATCTTTAGAGGGATTGCATTAAATCTGTATGATGCTTTGGGGAGTATTGCCATTTTAATGATATTAATCCTGCCAATCCACGAGCACTGTATGTTTTCATTTCCGTGTTTCTTCTCTTATTTCTTGGAGCAGTGTTTTATAGTTTTCTTTATATAGGTCTTCCACATCTTTAGTCAAGTAGACTCCAAGATATTTGAGTTTTTGTGGCTCTAATGTGAATGGGGTTGTTTCCTTAATGTCCATTTCTTCCCTATTATTATTGGTGTATAATTTCTATATATTTAATTTGCATATTTACTGTACTTATAATCATAGCTTGATGTACACAGTCAATCCAATTCCCCACCACCAAAGTTCTCAGCATCACAAGGACAAAAGTGAATTGCAATAATCCCATGTATCATAGGTCATAGGAGCTTCAAAAATAATGAGAGGTGTGTCAGGGTGTGTGATGAAAAGGCACCCTGGAGCCCACACACCCCACAGGGAAATCTCAAAAGACAATGGGGAAGTGTATACTTTCATCATAAGTATAACACTATATATAATACTACCTCTTAACCTGTTTTTCCCCAAATGTAATCTCCTGCATCACTTTCTCCTTTTTTCTTTTTCTTTTTGTTTTGTTTTATTTTTGGTGTTTTCGGTCATACCTGGCAGCGCACCGGGGTTGCTCCTGGCTCTATGCTCAGAGGTCGCCCCTGGTGGGCAAGGGGGACCATGTGGGATGCCGGGATTTGAGCCACTGTCCTTCTGCAGGAAGGGCAGACACCTTACCTCCATGGTATCTCTCCGGCCCCACTTTGTTCCTTTAATTACTTCTTTTATTTAATTAAAAAAATCTTCTTTTTAGATATGTGTAAGCATATATATTTTTAGTCTTTGTCATGTTTCTGTTTTCCTCTCTCCATCCCCAAATTCACCAGGAATATAATGTAGCACCACTTCTTCCTGCAAAGGCATATTTTAAAAAAAGGAAATCTTACTTATAAAAACAAGCTCTTATCAACTAGGGATAAGAACTCATACTTTTTTACAACACAGGGGCATATCCCACCTTGAACATATGTCATGTGGAACCAACTTAGACCCCAGGGAATTAGGCACTGACCATCCAGCCTTGACTCCTGGACCTCAGACATAGAAACAACACAGTTCTCCATAACAGCTCCAGGAACCAAATTCCCTTCGGGGCATCCATAATGCTGCTCTGACACCAACATGTGCCTGTTCTAAAATGATATCCAGACAACAAGGAAATGGGAACAACTTGATCTAAGAGCAAGTTGTCCTTCCTCAACAGCCAACGATAAAACAAAATCAGGAGACTTATCACCCTTTGTTTTGTGCAAAAGCCAAGATCGTTATCTACAGATGACTGGTTGTTACGACCATGACTAGACAGTATGCAGCCCGGGACCACCACCACCACCACCACCACCAAAAAGCTCTAGCCTAGGTTTTGGTCTATGATATGTTCAACAAACAAGATCTCCAATTCCAGAGGTCTGACTGAGACAATCGCAACTGAATGGGTCTTCCGGAAACATAACGAAAGACTATCCCAGGCTACATCCTAGGAGCAGCATAATGACCAAGACCACCAGCTACAAAAGATAGATTAAAGTGACACTGAAGAAACAGAACTGCTAGAACCACAAAGAAAGACTTCATCATAAGCTCCATTCCTTGAGCTGTACAGACACCAGGATCTCTAGATACAGAGGTCTGATTTTACCATCCATGATGAAGCAGAAGTCTTCCATACACCACAAAAGCACAGAGAGGAGAATAAATAATCATGCAAGGAGTCTATATTTAATCCCATGACAGTATACTTCAAGGGTGGAGAAACCCTGTATCTCCTAGGCCAAGGGAATTCCCTCTATAATGTCCCCAATAGTTACTGTGCCTATGCAGGGGGAAAAAAAAAGAGAAAAAACAATCCTTTTATTCACTTATATATTTAATTATTGATTGATTTTTTTTGACTTCTTTATTTTGGTGTAGATATTGAAGTTGATGTCTCCAATTTTATTTTATTTTATCTTTCTCTCTCCTTTTGCACTCCGGCATGGTTTGATTTCAGGACCGAGACTATTGTGTGGTGCTTGTCTTTATTGCTGGATATTTTATTTGATATTTCTTTCTGTATTGTTGTGGTGTTTCAATTACCTTTTTCTTGTCCTCTCTCAAACTGAGATTGAAAGCCTCTAAAAGGACTCCGCCCATTTTCAGCTTATTTGATTTTTTACCCCATTCTATTGCTTTTCTTTCCTTCAAACAAAACCACATAACTTGAACTATCTAGCTCCACCTCTCAAATAGAGGGGGAAACAAGGGAGGGTACCAGGACCAAACAGATATATGACCACTATTAGTAAGCTAGACACAAGGGGACCACTTACTCTGGCAGCCCGGGGGTGATGGTGGGGGTTATGGGTTGCATGAAGAGAATGGGGATGGAGGGAGGACAAATTTGGTTATGGGAATTCCCCTGATTCAATGTTAATATGTACCTAAAATACTACAGTGAAATATATGTAAGCCAAAATGGTCAAAATAAATATTAAAAAAAGTATAAGAACTATTAGACAAAATGTAGAGTATATGAGGGTCTTAGAATGTGCTATAAAAAGAAACATTTCCAAAAAGTGTTACATCAAATAATTTTCATAAGACTTGAGCTACTAGATGGAGAATGATACAGGTGATACTTTACCTAAAATATTTGCCATATTTTGGATAATATTATAATTTATACTTCCCAAAAATATGCTCCAGAAAACATTCTTGTAAGAGCACAACTATCAATTCAAGTTTTCTGAAATAAAGTTGTTCTTTACTTAAAAAAAAATAATGAGGGGTGAGAATAATTCTTCCAGGGGTAATATTTACTAATGATGATTTCCAAAATCCTCCAATATGCCTCACCTCATGTCTCATTAAATCAAATTACATGAAAGATGAACACTTAAATAATTCAGACAGAACAATTAAATGATGAAAAGCCATCAACATCCATTTTTGTTTGCTGACATAAAAATCAAGATTTCAACCTTGCCTATAATAAGAGGAACAAGAGGCACATTCAGTATCTGATCATCTGATAGAAGCAAAATAAAAGTTCTAAATATAGTTAAAAATGTGAACATACAAATTGTAAATCACAGAAAATAAATATGAGTAAACTGAGTAGGAGATAAATCAATAAAGCATAGAAGCAGCATGTTTTTGTTTTCTAATATAAATATTTCATAAACTGAGTAGATGCTATTGGCAATTCTTTTGGTGTACAAAGTTTTTGTATGCTCATATTTAAAACATTAATTTGAGCAGGCCCTCCACCTCTTCTTTGACCTTTAGCCTGCTCATTTGACCTTTTTCAGGTGAGGTTAATTTTCTGGCTGACAAGCTGACAGCCCCAGGACATTTTTGGAACTAGAAGCTTATTTCTCTCTTTTACAGCTGGCTCCCAGCATTTCCCACACCCATCCTCTGCCCTCTCAGCAGGCCCACTGCCACATCTCTTAAAACCACATGGCCACATTTGTGGTCTAGTCACAGTTAGAACAGTAGAATCATCACATCTCATACTGTTCACACTTCCTGTTACTGAGGGAGTACAAGGTTGGAGTGAAAAGCACAACACCCAGCCCAATATTTCAGAAACACCTCAGGGTTTTCTCCATAGATTCATCTACTGCACTGCAGGAGAACACCAAGCACAATGGTGAAAATGTTAAAAAAAATTCCCACAAAGTCAGTGTTCAAAACTAGTGACAAAGAAGTTTCTGCTAGTACCATCCAGCTCTGTAAATTTTCTGAGAATGACATTAGTGACACCATGTTGAGGATGTTTAATGAGCTCAAGTAAACAAAGGCACAGGTCAACAGAAAAGCACAATAAGTGAAAGAGCAGAAATTGAAAATCTATCATCAGATTATAGTTTTATAATCAAAATTAATATTATGATACATAATATTAAAAAAAACACAGTAGAAGTTTTGAGCAGAAGTTTTACATCCAATACATCAAATGAGATTCTATAGAATAAAAGAAAATCATAGGAAAATATTTAAAACACAAAAATAAAGCAGTGAGGGGCCTAAGCAATCATACAATGGTAGTGTGCTTGCTTTCACACAACTGACTGGGTTCAATATCCAGTATCCACCTTCCACTTCTGCCAGAAATGATTCTTGAGTGCAGAGTCAGGAGTAACCCAAAAGGACTGTTGGGTGTGGTACAATAACAAAACAAACAAACAAAAGAGGAAGTAACAATAGCAGAAGCATCAGGAGCAGAAGAAGCAAAAGCAGCAGCAGAAGAAGCAGCAGAAGAAACAGAAGCAGAAGTAGCAACAGCAGTATGAGTAGTAGTAGCAGCAGCAACAGAAGAAGAAGAAGAAGAAGAAGAAGAAGAAGAAGAAGAAGAAGAAGAAGAAGAAGAAGAAGAAGAAGAAGAAGAAGAAGAAGAAGAGGAAGAGGAAGAGGAGGAGGAGAGGAGGAGGAGGAGAGGAGGAAGATGGAGAAAGAAGAGGAGGAAGATGGAGAAAGAAGAGGAGGAAGAAGAAAGAAGCAGCAGCATAATTCATGGAGATTCGTTAGTTAATGAAAACTTTAGCTATGTAGCTCGCTGAATGTAAGCAAGTATTCAGTATGATCCCTAATATCATCTGACATTTTTACCACCAGATTTAGCAACACACAGTTACCTTCCACAAGCAGTGCCATCATCACATTCCATTTCCACTATTGATATTACTATTGGTTATTATGTTCAGTCTTGTGACTGGCTTAATCTCTGTATCATGTCTAATTATAGAGTAATTCTGCATCATTGCTATTCTGCTACAAGAGGATTATCACAAAAAGTAGGTCACTTATTTGATGGTGATCAATAAAGAGAGGAAAAAACCTAATATTTCTTAAATTATAACAAATTTAAAGTCATCTCTATTTAGCAACTCCTTTTCCAAATTCTACACCATATACTTAGTGCTATGTCTTTAAACTGATTGCTGATGTATATATATGTGTCTTTTTAATTGGCTTAGTTTTTTATGTTTTAAGTTATTTTACTTTTTCACTTCTTTAAATTTAATTTTGTTAAAATATTCAACTTTAACATCTTCATGGTAGTTTTGTATTCACTCTGCAGTGAATGCTTTTAACATTTTATTTAGCATCATTTTCAATGTAAAATTTTCTCAATATTGAAAACTTGATATGTAAGTAGCTTAATTTTTTAGAAGCCACCAGAAGTGAAATCCTTATTACCTCCACATCTCCATTCTCTTGTTATCTCTCTCTCTGTATATATATATATATATATATATATATATATATATATATATATATATATATATATATATGCAGTGTGTATTTTTACATACCATTTTATGAATACATGGTTTATATAATGGTTATATTTATAACATTGTTATTGAGGTTTTAGATGTATATTACTATTAATTATACATTTATGCATACATAATTTAACAGCATATCTATGACTAGAGTGCTTGCTTCTCTACCAAGTGTCCCAAGGCCACCACCAACCACCCCACCTGACATGTAAGCTTGCTTATAGACAAATACTCAATCTTGATTACAGAGGCGATTTCTGCTTCTTAGCTATGTTTCTTAATTTCACACATAAGTGAGAGTTTCTTTTATAACTTTTTGTGCATGTGATGATACCTAAAACCATATATATGAATAAAGCTAAACACCTGAAGTTCTAAAGCAAAGTTAATTGGTATATGTTGATAAAAAATGTTTTACATTTTCTTTTAGGCACTGTTATTTACAATACTGTTGCTGTTAGAGAAACAGAAATTTCAGGGTACATTCTAGTTCTGGAATATTAAAAACTCAACAGCAACAAATAATGAAAAAGAAGAAAGAGACATTAAAAGTAACCATTTACAGTTGTGCTTCAGAAAATCTAGTAATTCAGAGTAACTTAACTAAAGTTGTGAAAGGCCTATACAACAAAAACTACACAATACTATTTCAAGAAATAAAGAGGACACAAGGAAATTGAAACATACATTCTAACCTTGCTCATAAATTGAGAGGATCAAAATTATTAAAATGGCAATACTTGGGGGCCAGAGAGATAGCCTGGACGTAAGGTGTTTGCCTTGCATGCAGAAGTTCGGTGGTTTGAATCCAAGCATCCCATATAGTTCCCCATGTCTGCCAGGGGCGATTTCTGAGCATAGAGCCAGGAGTAACCCCTGAGCGCTGCCGGGTGGGACCAAAAACAAACAAACAAACAAACAAAAAAAACAAAAAAAGGCTATACTTCCCAAAACATAGTAAAAATTTAATCTAATCTCTATAAGAATACCCATAACAAGGGACCAGAGCGATAGCACAGTGGTAAGGCATTTGCCTTGCACATGGCCAACACAGGATGAACCCCAGTTTGAATCCTGGAATCCAATATTGTCCCCCAAATCTGCCAGGAGCAATTTCTTAGTACAGAGCTCAAAGTTATCCCTAAGCACCACCAGGTATGATCCAAAACCAAAAAACTAAAAACAATACCCATAACATTTTTAAAATAAGTAGATAAAACACTCTTGAAATACATTTGGAATAATAAATGACCACAAATAGCTAAAATAATTCTTGCCAAAAAAGGAGACGGAAGGCAACACTTTTCACAAACTGTATTACAAAGCAGTAGTCATTAAAAGAGCATGGCATTGAAATAAAGAAAGATTCTCAGATCAGTGGAATAGACTTGAATATTCTGATATGGACCCACAGGTATATGATCAATTAATCTTTGATAAAGGGACTAAAAACAAAAATTCTATCAAAGAAAGTCTCTTCTACAAGTAGTATTGGAAAAACTGGTCAACTACATGCAAAAAAGTGAACCTTTCTTAACATCATTAACAAAGGTCAAATCAAAATGGGTTAAAGACCTTGATATTATACCTGAAACTATAAGGTTCATAGAGAAAAATGTAGGCATAACACTCCATGATATAAGCTGAAGGCATCAAAACACCACTGTCCAAGCAAGTGGAAGAAAGATAATCAAATGGGATTACATTAAACTGATAAGCTTCTGAATGTCAATGGACAGTGACTTAGGATACAAAGACTACTCACAAAATAAACTCAATATTAATCAGATAAGGGGTTAATATCTAAAATATACAAGGCACTGATAGAATTTAGCAATAATCCCATCTGAAAATGAGGGGAAGAGATGAACAGACATTTCCTTAAAGAAGAAATACTGATGGCCAAAATGGCACATGAAAAATTCTCCACATCAGAGATATACAAATCAAAACAATAATGAGATATCATCTCACACCACAGAGAGTGGCAGATATCACAAAGGACAAAAATAACCAGTGCTGGCATGGATGCAGGGAGAAAGGGGCTCTCATTTACTGCTGGTGGCAATATAGACTGGTTTGGCCATTTTTGAAAAAAAAAATTCCTCAAAAATCCTAAAAATTGAGCTCCATATGATACAAGAATACTATTTCTAGATAGATAGAGACCCTAGAAACACAGATATGCCATGCAGAAAAACCTTTTGCACTCCTATGTTCATCACAGCACTATTTACAATAGCCAGAATCTGAAACAAACCAAGTGCCTGACAAAAGATGAGTAACTAAAGAATCTGTGTCACATCTACACAATGGAATGTTTTACAGCTTTTAGAAAAAATGAGCTCATGATAGTTGCTTATACATTGATGAATATGGGAATTGTTATGCTTAGTGACATGGATCAGAGGAGAGGGAAAGAAATAGAATAAAATCACTCATTCCTGGGATATAAAAATTGTAATAATATCCATAGGCAATAGAGATGATAGTCATGAGGACAAGTCCATGGCAAGAAAGAACCTCTAGTGTTCCTAAGGTATATCTCTAAGATTAGTATTGCTGGATCATATGAAAGCACAATATCTGGCTCTTTGTTACAAATTTCCTTGCTTAGTTGCAAGCCAGGATTGCAGTTAGGGTTCACTATGCAGAAGGGTCCACTATGACAATTATAGTTGGAACTGATCCTTCTGGACAAAAATGGGGTACTGAAAGGGAATAAAGTAAACATGGTACCCCTTTTTAAAATAGTGCAAACCACAGTGTCAAAAAGGGAAGAAAAGGAAGTGAGAGAGGTAGAAGTGAAATGTCTGCCCAGAGTCATGTAGAGGGGAATAGGAGAAAAATAGAGGTCACTATTGAAGGGAAATGTGCATTGGTTAAGGAATGTGTATATTGTTTGACTGAAACTTAATCATGAACAATTTTGTAACTATGGGCTTAAAGTAATAAAGACATAAATGTGAATTTCTCTATAGATTCAATAAAAATAAAAAAAGAAAAAAATACATGTTTGTGCATTTAAGTATACCTTCATAATTCTATATTTTTGCTGTATTGTTTTCAATTTTCTGATCAATTATATGATTTCATATAGGCTTATGGGGTAACTAGGACAACTATGTAACTAAACAGTCCAAATACCAAATTTTACCATCATTTAACTGAATACAATTGCTTATAAGATTTACTGTGTTTCAAACATTTCAGTGATTCCTGAGCATAAAGCCATGAGAAAGACTTGTCCACTACATGCTGTGGCCAACTCCAACACCCCCATACAGAAAAAGTTTCTATAGATAAATCACAATGTTCTACAAACATATGCTTTCAAACTTGACCTCAAAACTCAAGTTTCTTCTCAAAATAACTTCAGTACTGCAAGTTTGTTAAATTCAGAATTTATACCAAAAATATTAGGTCTTTATTTAAAAAGTTCAGAATAATACACACTCAGATGATAGCCTCTTGGACTACTGAAGAAACAGTAATCAAATGGAATGTGTAACACTGATTTACCATCTTCTTCATTTGTACATATGTCCTAATTTTTGTGTATTGAATGTTTTCACTTTGACCATTCTTTCAACTGATTGAAGATTTTGAAGATTGATTCTTTATTAAAATCTTAGTAATTTCTATTTAAAACTTCAAATCAATTCTCAACTTAGAGCAAAAACTGTTAATGCTTTCACTTTACTTGATATAAAATATCTGGACTATAATGGGTTTACCAAAGTTATGAGGTTGTAGTTTGATTTGGGTTAATGTAAGGGTTAAAGCAATGTTCTTTGTAGTTTTTCATAAATCAAGATGATAAAAAATGCTAAACCCATGATAGAATTATATTTGCTTTTGAAGAGATAAGACAGTGAATTAGTCACTGTCTTTTATAGATGGGTATATATATATAAATGATAAATAAATCTAGGAATATAAACATATATGGGAAACTTTTTCCAATGTATTTTTTCACCTATAAAGTTGAAGGAATAATCTCCATAGTCTATCAGTTATTTATTTCTAATATGATTGGTGTGACTTTCTGGTTAATCCAATCATAAAGTTAAGCTCTTTAGATATAACTAATAGTAATCTTAAATTAGCTGTGTGTAATTGTGTGTAACAAACAGAGACAAACAACAAAAGAAGATATATAAATTATATATAGAAGTATTTCTGAGGAACAGAGAGATAGTGCAGTGGATAGATGTTTGCTTACCCATGGCTGGCCAGAGTTTGCTCCTTAGCACCCCATTTAAGCCCCCATCAGGAGTGATCTCTAAGTGTAGAGTCATGAGTAAGCCCTGAGCACAACTGGGTATTTTCCAATACCCCCCAAAACCAAAATATTTATTTTCCCTTTTCTCTTTCTCTGTCTTTATTTGCTGACTCATGTCAGTAAATTATCATCTGGGTTTCTGTTGAAGATCCAAGTGTCTATCCTATGATTGAAGTATGTTTTATTTCATGGATTTTTTTCAGTGGGGAGGGTCATCAATTCATCGATGGACTTAGCTATGAGGAACTTCCAAAGCAAGAAGCAGGGGAAATGAGCAGGAATGGAATAATCTTGAATATTAAAAAAATAACCTCCCAGAAGGATAAATGACCTCCATTTGTTTATGCTCTCAAAGCCACACCAAGCATGCTGCCAAAAAGGCCGTGTTATACAACTGCATAGCAATATGATTCTCCCCACACATTTAATAATGATTTGAGAATTTAAAAAATAAAAATAAAAGCAATTTCTGGCAGTCTTCTGTGTCTTCCACAGAAAGATCTGTTGTTAGGAGTGCTCCTGGAGCCAGAGTCAGAGATAGAGAAGGGCTATGCAAAAAGAAAGAAAGAAAGAAAGAAAGGAAGAAGAAAGAAAGAAAGAAAGAAAGAAAGAAAGAAAGAAAGAAAGAAAGAAAGAAAAGAAAGAAGAAGAAAGAAAGAAAGAAGAGAAAGAAAGAAAGAAAGAAAGAAAGAAAGAAAGAAAGAAAGAAAGAAAGAAAGAAAGAAAGAAGAAAGAAAGAAAGAAGAAGAAAGAAAGAAAGAAAGAAAGAAAAGAAAGAAAGAAGGAAAGAAAGAAAGAAAAGAAGAAAGAAAGAAGAAGAAAGAAAGAAAGAAAGAAAGAAAGAAAGAAAGAAAGAAAGAAAGAAAGAAAGAAAGAAAGAAAGAAAAGAAAGAAAGAAAGAAAGAAAGAAGAAAGACAGAAGAAAGAAAGAGAAAGAAAGAAAGAAAGAAAGAAAGAAAGGAAAGAAGGAAAGAAAGAAAGAAAGAAAGAGAGAGAAAGAAAGAAGAGAGAAAGAAGAAAGAAAGAAAGAAAGAAAGAAAGAAAGAAAGAAAGAAAGAAAGAAAGAAAGAAAGAAAGAAAGAAAGAAAGAAAGAAAGAAAGAAAGAAAGAAAGAAAGAAAGAAAGAAAGAAAGAAAGAAAGAAAGAAAGAAAGAAAGAAAGAAAGAAAGTAAAGAAGAAAGAAAGAAAGAAAGAAAGAAAGAAAGAAAGAAAGAAAGAAAGATGGTGAAAACACTGGAACGCAGCCAAGGTACTCTTGGAGAAGACTCCTCTAAATTGAGTATTCCTTAATCCTGCATGGCTCATACTGATCATATTCAGTAGAAATAAACCTAATATCCAATGATTATAGGGGTAATGGCTCCTTCAAAAAAATAAAAATAATGTCAGTAACCAATCTTGAAAGAAACTGAGATTTTTGTTTGGGTTAACTACATTTGGAAATGTAGTTAACTGTTCATGTAGATTATTCCAGGGAACAAAGCAAAATAGAGATACAGTAATATGATAATGAGATACAGTGAAATGATTTTTGCATGATGATGCAGTAGGAGAAATCTACATAGAACATTAGCTTGATTTATGATAATGCTTAAATCACCAAGAGGAGATAGAGAGATAGTATAGCTGTATAGGACTTGCCTTTCTCATTATTAATATTGTTTCCAGCATATTTATTTGAAAACACTACACTTGAGAAGGTACCATGCTTGCACACTCACATTGCATCACAGGAGTCCAGAACGGGGACCTAAAAATTCAGCATTCTTTCCCAAATCTACAAAGTCATGCACATAAGCACGTGGGTGCATGCTAGGACACACACACACACACACACACACACACACACACACACACACACACATACAATCCATCCTTGCAGTGTAACTGTAAACTGAGTTCCAGGGGAATAAAATCCAGAGCTGAAAGCGAAAATAAACCTTTGGTAATAAATAAATAAATAAATAAATAAATAAATAAATAAATAAATAAATAAACAAACAAAACAGCAAAATCCAAGAAAAACACAGAACTTAAACTCTTCACTCCATCCAAAGAAGGTGCAAGGAGAATAAGATGCAGTGAGAAGACAGATTCCAATGATGGACGAAATGGCCAGTTGATTTGGGCAGCCCTCAACTGCTCAACTGGAAGCTGCAGTCCTGAGGGGGTTCCATGAGCAGTTAAGACCAGAAAAAGAAATCCTATTTCTTCATAATTTAGTAATGAGGATGGCATTATGGTAGACCTGGGTTCCGTATAGTACACCTGGTATTCCTCATGGTAGACTTAGATTCAATTTCTGGTCTCCCAAAACTAACAGGAGTGATTCCTTAGTGCAGAGCCAAGAATAACCCCTAAGCACTGTCAGGTGTGATTCAATAACAAACAAAAATAAGTCACCGAGAGAGAACCAAGTATAAGTCAAGAGGTTGAAAAGGTTATAAAGTCTAGGTACTATTGGAAACTAAGGGATAAGTTCCCCAAATACAGATTATTTTTTTTTTCAGCAAACTCAGTACTATGATAAAAACAAATAGGGATAAAAATCCTTTCTCTGATTTTATACAAAACCTGGAGACTGAATAAGGCACTTATACTGACCACCACACAATGGCACAATGGTGGAAGGACAGTAAACTGATCATGGTATGAAGTTGAAACATTTTATGCCTAAAACTATTAACTATTTGTATTTTTATTTATTAAATTTTAAACATAATTTAGTTATGTGTTTAAAATAATGTTTTATAATATTTTTATTTTTATAATATTAGTACATATTTACCAATTGGTATATATAGGTATATACTTTGTATATATATACCTTTTTATAATATTTTTATTTTTTATAATATTGGTAGATATTTACAATTGGTATATATATATACCTCATAATATGTATACATTTACCTTTTTTTATAATATTGGTAGATATTTACCTCACCACCATACCACCACTAAAGTATCTAAGACCCTTCACCAAAGCTCCTTGTGTTACAGCTTTTATACATTTGTTACCTACTTTGTCCCTATGAAAAAATACAGCTTCTCATTTAATCCATTTAGAGTTATTAAAATGAGACCTGACCTTCAAACAAACCATATATCCATCAACTCCCAGGTCTTTCATCAGATCTTTATTCTGTAATTACATTGCTTCAGGTTAGAGGTTTTTTGGAAGAAATAAACTCACTATGCCAAACAAAAACAAAATAAAGAAAAATAAAATAAACTGCCCACCATTGATTCTCCATTCTTGTATTACTCACTGAACAAACTTAGTGGAGGGCATAGTTATCCCCAATCTTTAACCTAGCCACACATAGAATGGCCTGTATGTAAGGGCCAGTGCTACAGTTAAATTAAACAGGAAAATCGGGAGCATATAAAATAACACAGAAATCTGTGCTGTTTCAGTTTTCTAACCTCTTACTCAATGTTTTGCATTCAGAATCCACTACCACCTCTTGAAATGTGGATAAATATTTCAGATATCATTTATTTTATCTAAAAGATGTTCTTGATTGTTCTTAAATACAAGACTACCTGTTAGTAACCTAATGCAGCAGTCCTCAAAATTTAGTAGGACTCATAATTACTTGGATGACTTGTGAAAAGAAACTCCACTTCCAATATTTCCATTTCATATGTTTGAACTAAAACAAAGTGAGCCCCATTATAAACATCCCTAACAATCTGGGTAGTGGTATTCCTACAGTAGCTATACTTAGGGGCAGGAGAGATATATTAGCAGGTAGGGCACTTACCTTGTATATGCCCTACTAAGTTTGACCCCAGGCATCCCATATAAGCTCCCAACTTCCGCCAGCCATAATTTCTGAGTGCAGAGCCAGGAGTAACCCCTGAGTATTGCTGGGTATGCTTCCCACCCCCCAAAAAAAGGTCTATAGAAAATATTCAGATAATTATGGCTACCTGATTTATCATCAAAATGAATATATATAAATTAGAATTATTTAACTTTAAAATTCTGTATTACATCATGATATAATATGAGACAGATCATATTTTTATTTTTCTTAATTAAAATGTTTTACAGTTATATAAATATTTTAAATTAATGGTATTAATTAGTAACATTTAAAAACTTATGTGGAGGGACTAGAGCGATAGCACAGTGGCAGGGCATTTGCCATGCATGTGGCCAACAAAGGATGGACCCTGGTTCAAATCCCAGCATCCCATATGGTCCCCTGAGCCTGTCAGGAGTGACTTCTGAGCACAGAGCCGAGTAACCCCTGAGCACCACCTGGTGTGACCCCCAAAAAAACAAAACAAAAACAAACAAAAAACAAAAGAAGCAAACAAAAAACTTTAGTGGAAGTGATAAATACTATACAGTATATCTCAAGGGAAAATGTTAAATTTAAAAGAAAATTTTAAAAAGGATTTGAAAAGTATGAGTGTGTTTTGGGCTGGAATCAGTACAGCAGGTAGGGTGTTTGCCTTGCTCTCTACTAAAGAAGTTTGTTTATTACAGTTTTCTATGGGTTTTACACTTTTGAAACAATGATTTGATATTTTAATACTTTCTATTTACATTCAGATTATTGTCATACAACTAGACAAAAAAATTTTCTTTTACTTTTTTAATACAGATACTTGAGCATTTTTTTGGTTTTTGAGCCACACCCGGTGACGCTCAGAGGTTAATCCTGGCTATGTGCTCAGAAATCGCTCATGGCTCGGGGGACCATATTGTACTCTGAGGATCAAACCCAGGTCCATCCTGGTTTAGCCGCGTGCAAGGCAAATACCCTACAGTGTTATCACTCTGGCCCCTAATATTGCAATTTTTAATATTTTGTCCCATTTTTTAACTTTTGTTATTCTGAAGTACAGTGTGTTGAGTTTTCTAATTGTGTCTATATTCAATGGCATCTTTTAGGTTCCTTTTCTCTTGAAGATACCTAAACTCACTTCGACTCTGAGAAATTGATTTTGTTTACTAGTAGTTTATCAAATTAGCTTTCCTGTTCCCCAGATACCAATGTTTCTAATATTGTTTCTCACTCATTCCTCTCATGGATATTTGTTGTGCTGTTCATTTCTGTTTATATTTTCCCCCTATCTTACATTGCTTTCTAAAGTTTTCCTGAGTCTCATCCTAGAGCTCATGATTTTTCCCTCAGCCACAGTTACTGTGTTGATGAACTATTCTAAACTAGTTTTTATATCACATATCATTTTATTTCAGGTACATTTCATTACATTTCTGTTTTATCACTTCTGATTGTAGTTTTCTTATTTTCTCATTCTTTTGTGTTTTATAATTACCTGCACCATCTCCTCTGAAGTCATTAAACATCCTTATAATGATGACTGTGGTCATTATCTGTAAAATCACAGAGCTTGTTCTGATCTAGTGACACAAAATATAAATATACATAGTGTGAGGTTCTACAAGTAGAGTAGTTATATGGCCACTTACACAGTCCCACTGTTCAAGGTGCAAACAGAAATAAGCAATGTGCAGGTGATGATGTGTGCCATGAATGAGCAAGCAGAGGGTAATCAGATGTAACAGAATAGCATAGTTTTCTAAACTTAGTAAATTCAACATTCTTAAAATAAATATCAACCTTCTATGTGAGAATCATTTATTTCTTACTTTAGAAAGCAAGCAAGCCTGGAAAAACTACTCATATCACCAATAAATTAAAAATCTGTTTATATCACCAATAGATTTAAAAACCAAATAAATGGGACACAAACAATAATTTAGCCAAAACGTGCCTTGTTTATTGCCTTGTACACAAGGCTGACTTGGTTTCAATTCTCAGTGCCCAATTTGGTCCTTAGACGACCATCAGAAGCTATCTTTAAATGCAGAGCCAGGAGAAAGCCCTGAGCACTGCTAGGTGCTATCTAAAAGGTCAAAGCTAAAAACAAACAAATAAATGCACCTAGATTTTTTCATCTATAGGGTTGAAGCAAAAGTACAGAGGATAGGGCACTTGCTTTGCAAACATCTGATGCAGTTATGATTTGTGGCATCCCATTTGATTCACCAACTCCCATCCGAAGTGATCCCTGAGTGCAGAACCAAGAGTAATTTCTAAACACTGCTGGGATGACCACTCCCCTCAAAAAAGTTTCTTCATCTAAACTCTCTGTATCTATCTACAGGAAGAAAGAAAAATTCATCTACTTCATTGGATAATTGTTTTCTCTCCCATTATCAAGACTTTGAGGCCAGAGCAATAGCAGAGTGGCTAGAGTGCTTACCTTGCACATAGTTGACACAGATTTTTTTCCCCTGTACCTCATATATTCCCCCAGAAAACAAGGAGTAATTCTTGATTGTAGATCCAGTTGTGAACCCCCAGCACAGCTGGCTGTAGCCCCAAAACAAAACAAAAATTACCAAGACTTAGCTTATTAATCTTACTCCTCACATTAATAACCAGCTTTTTCCTAACACACTCTTACTATAAGATTTTTAAAAAAAAATATTTAACTTTATTGTGTCAGGCAAGGTTATTTCTCACTCTTTCACTGAGGATGGAATAAAGGAAGGGAGGAAAAGTGAGAGGAAGAGTAATTGGGGAAGGAGAAAAGGAGGGACAAGATAGATGGAACAAAATGATCGGTTTAATTATTAACTTTCATTTAATAAAGCTGATTATTCATCTCATCATCAGTACTATTTATTTCTCTGCCTACCAGACCTTACAATTAGAAATATTTTCTTTAGATTAATTTGTTTTAATCCTTCAAATTTTATACTCTTTACATCTTCTAATAAAGGCTTTGATTTAACCGTGGATTTTCCCATAGCTCATACTTCTGAGTATGTTGTCATTTAATAATCCTATTCAATGCCACTCCATACTTTAAATTGCCCAATATTCTCCTCATCACCCAAATTCCAGTTGTCCAGTTTTCCATTACCTTTATGACATATTCCCAGGCAATCTCCAAGACCTCTTAGTGCATTCCTCATATAATTTCTCATGGGACCCTTTGTTGCAAACCTCATTAGCACATGCCTAGACTGTTATAAACAACCTTGTAAGTGGTCTCTGTATTCCACTAGTCTCCTCCTCCAACTAATCCTGCACAATATTGCCATAGTAATCATCCTTTTTAAACACCACTTTCATTATCGCAGTAGCAGTTACTCTTATTAATTACTTAATCTGTGTCTAAATGTAATGCCACATTTTATATATATTTATTATCTCATTCTCACCCTCAGGAGATGTGTATCATTATGTCCATTTTAGAGATGAGGTAACCAAAGCTATAACGAATCACTCAAGCACTGTTTAAGGATCTCCACAATTTAACTTTCATTGTTAATACTTTTTTACTCTTTTATTTAAAACCTGTGTTCCAGTCAAACTGATGGGCTGACACTTCCAAATGTATCCACACCTCTGGTGAGATTTTTCCCCGTGGAAACACAGAACTACCACAAAAAATGCAGGGACAACTGGTGGGCTCACTAACCTAAGTAGCAAGTCTAGTGCTACTTTATGAAGTATATTCTGATTCCAAACATTCTAGAGCACAACTGACTCATTAAACTGGACCATTCTCACCATTCAAATCACATGTTCAGCCTCAGTGGATATTTATATTGCTTTCTATTCCTTAATTTGTAACCTTCTCAGTTCCTGGACACTGTTATAAATCTCTCCTCCTGATTTTCAGAATATTGTCCAGTCAATTTAAAAAATATGCATTCTCCATAATCTACCTGAATGGAACTTGGAAGTCAAATAGTGTAATTTAAAAATATACGTTAAGCATTTATTGATGTTATATAGATAATAGAGGAGTAGACATCTAGAATGGCTGAAGTATAAAAGATAGTACTAGAAGGAAAAACATGGAGATATAGATGATAACTAAATATACAGTAAAGATAAGTAAGAAAAATAAGTAAAATTAATAAATATCTAATGTGATAAACAGAATTAGAGGTACCCCAAAGAACCGGAATATTAATATATGTATATTCAAATATTTCTAATAACATATATGTCTAATTAAAGGAGATAAGTTCCAGTTTTTAGAGTAGAGATCTAGGAAAGTTTGTAATGAAATTAAGTCTGTGTTTAAAAACTGAAGAACAGGGAGTGATGTGATAATATAATATAATACTATGATTATCCTTATATAAGATGAGTTGAATCCAATCCCAAACACTGAGGAAGCTTAAGAAAAGATGCAGGCAAGTTCCTCTGCCTCTTTTTCTCCTCAGTTAATTAGGTACTGCCTACCCATACTGTGAAAGACAATCTGCATATTTCAACAGAAATATCCTCAAGGATATGCTTAAATAAAATACTTAATCTGGGCACCCCATGACAAGGTTGTCAAGTTCACATGTTAAATTAATTGTGATTCACAGATATAAAGTATATAATCTAGTACTGCACTTGTTTTATTAGTTGTTCTAACTGGATAGCCATAGGCATACACAAGCATTCAGATTACAAAGGTAAATTCCGGCAACATCATTACCTTAAATAATCCCTTGACTCCCTCTTTCACAGCACTCAAATATTTACTGAAAGCTTCCTTCTCAGAGTGGCCATCCCTAAATTCCAAAATACAAGCTCTCTTCTTCTCATTTTCATTTTAGACTATCTCTGTCAGATTCTCTGCTATCTGCATCATAGCATCATATAAATGTGAACTCTTTTAATGCAGGTCCTTTGTCTTTTGCTTCCTGCTGTATTCTCAGAATCTGAAAAATACCTGACATTGAAATTGTCCTCAATAAATATTTGTGGAGAAAATAAAAAAGAGACGATGACTATGCAATAATAAAAGAGAAATGGTTTCATTTAAATGGTCTTGGGGCCGGCGAGGTGGCACTAGAGGTAAGGTGTCTGCCTTGCAAGCACTAGCCAAGGAAGAACCGTGGTTCCATTCCCTGGTGTCCCATATGGTCTCCCCAAGCCAGGGGCAATTTCTGAGCGCTTAGCCAGGAGTGCCCCCTGAGCATCAAATGGGTGTGGCCCGAAAAAACAAAAAATAAATAAAAATAAAAAATAAAATGGTCTTATTTTAATTCAAATATATACATTTTATATCATCCAATATGAAGTTCTTAATATATGAAAATAAACCAGTCTTATAATAGCCTTTATGCTCTTTTTTTTCTTTATGCTCTTTTTATCCAGTTTTCAGTCAGCATGCATTTCACTTGATTTCTGCTCCATGGTAACAACTAAAATATACAGATATTTTTTATTTATTATAATTCTCTTCTAGACTTCTAAGTCATTTGTGATACACTTAGCCTGTATGTAGTTTGTGATGTATATCCAGGCCATCAAAGAACAGTGACCAGACATGTGATGTCCTATTTTGTGCCTGATGGCAGGAAGTATTTTTTAAATAAAATGTTCATT
Source organism: Suncus etruscus (assembly GCF_024139225.1). Lineage (NCBI taxonomy): Eukaryota > Metazoa > Chordata > Mammalia > Eulipotyphla > Soricidae > Suncus > Suncus etruscus. The sequence continues at coordinate 93,291,779 of NC_064850.1, read as the reverse complement.
AAAAATTTAATGGAAGTGATACCACAAGGAAACAAAAATACTATTTAATTTTCTGAGAAAACAGTGGGGCCTATATAATGATCTGTCTGGTTTTAAGATAAAACTGACATTCAACAATGAAAGTTTAGGTGCTTTAAAAAATCATGATTGTTACTACACCAATCAATCTAGAAATGGTGTGATTTTTTTCTTTGGCAGCTGTAAGAAATTCTGCTATAAATGGAGAGAAGTAGATAACAAAAATGATCCAAACAACAATTAAGACTCAAGTAAAATGAAACCACTGAGGTTTCAATACAGTAGTTTTTAAAAGAATAAATTCCATCATGGCATAAAGACATATTGAAGATGGAAGAGGACTCTGAGGCAGATGCCAATGTCCCCACCATCGAAAAATAATGTAAATCAGAAAACAGCAATGTTAGTGGGTCTGGAGTGGCCGAGTGACTCTAATCACTACCACCAAAATTAAATCTGAAAACTCAAAGCCCTATGTAGATTTATGTGCTGAGGCAAACATTACAGTCCCACTATTTGTGATAATCCTTGGTTCTTCCATATGTAATGAGATGATACTAACAATCTCACATTTAAGAATCCCTGGCAAGTGGGGTAAAAAGTGAGATTTTTCCAAGTCCATAAAAGGTTTATAAAAAAAAAGGTATGCCCATAAAATGAAGAAAAATGTATCTCTACCAAAGAATTACAAGACAGCTCATTCATAAGAAGATTTATAAAAGAAAGTAAAGCAATTCAAACACCAGACTATAAGCATTTTCTTAATTATATAACATATAATTAAATTTTAATTTATAGTAAAATTAAGTATTTTTTATTTCAAAAGGCAAAAATCAAAAGTAAAAATGTTTGAGACAGGTCAAAATGTTCAGGTAGAAAAGAAAATAGTTTCTCCTTTGATCACTACAAAATATATACAAGAATTTGATTGCTGACAGAAATGTATGTGAAATAAAAAATCATTGATGGACTGGAAATAGAGGAACGGCCTCATTTAGAAAGAAATCATAATGCATAATGCCATGTGCAATCAGGAACAAGTCTCTAAGTCCCTGTTTTTAACATGCAGCTGAATTAAGAAATGGAGGACTTCATCTGCACTGATGGCTAAATACCAAAGACTGGGAAATAAACCAAGTTCATCAGACCTTTCTAAACTCCCTGATGAAAACTTCAAAACAAAAATTCAAATGACACTCAGTGAAATGAAGAAATTGGCTTAAGAGAATTTTAAACAAGGACAGAAAAATATGAGAAAAATTTCCACAGAAATCAGTGAGCTAGAGAATAGGGTAGTTACAAAGATATGAACAAAATTTTATAAGTAATGAGAGAAAAGCAAAGGCTCACACATAAAGGAATTCTTATCTGAATTAGAGCTTATCTATCAACTAGACATCTACCAGCAAAAAGGAAATGGTATGTTATATGAAAAGTGTGGAAAGTATTTTCAGCTAAGTTATCACTTATGTGAAAGAATAATATATATATATATATATATATATATATATTAAGAAAACCAACAAAAATATTCTTTTAATTCTTTTGAAGAATTTGAAGAAGATAGGTTGTAGTTTATCTCTGATGTTTAATGAAGCCATGTTGATACAGGTGGGGGTTCCTGAGTAATTTATATAAAGTGGGATTAGGGGAACAGAGAGAGGCTGAAGGCCCAGAAGTAAATCTGCAGCATTCCCTCTCCACATTTGCCTCTTGGGATGCCTTTTGGGGATGGCTGGTGAGATCTCTGACTGTGAGACTTGCTCTTTGCTGGAGGTTCAAAAGATGATGAACAGTGAAGTCAAAAGGTTTTTAATCAGATATTCTAAGGAAGGGAGGGAGAACGAAAGATAGATAGTAATGTGTTCAAGAGAGAGTGTGGACTTCTCCAAAGGCAGAGTGAGCCCTAGAGTACATTCCAGAATTAGAGTTTACAAGTACATTTTTCAAAATCTCGGAAACTCATGTGTACCTTCTCCTTTGTTCTAAAATTGGCTGTTATAGGGTTTTCCCAACCTGCCACTTGTGGAGCTTTCTGCATAGGTAAGAGTGCTATTTTTTTAGAGTGGTTGCCAGGGGGTTAGTAGATTATCTTTGATATTTCTCTCCTGGCTTTTGTTCCTGTTGAATCTTCTGTCCACAGGGGATCTACCCTTCTTAGGGACTGCAATGACATCAGAGAAACTTACTAAGGGCAAAGTCCTCCTAATTATTGGCTTTATTAGAGCTCAAGTATTGTCATGGAGGCCCCTTCCCTACCCATCTGCCTGTCTCAATTTGAATGTAGATATTTGTTTTGTGGAAATTTTTTCATTATTGATTCAGCACCTTGCTTGATATTGGCTATTCAAGTTTTTTCTTCTTCCTGATTTAATCTTGAGAAGATGTATGAGGATAAAAATGTATCTATTTCCCTAGGTTCCTTAATTTAGTGTATTTTAAAAATAAGAAAACAAAGCAAGGAAATACAAAATGTTCAATTAAAAAATAAGCTTACACTCTGACATGGTTGAGGATACCAAGGTCCAGGAAATTGAATTAAATGGGTCCTGTGTTGCATAGGGAAGGAATAGTGGAACCTCAGTGATCAATGTTTTGTGAGAATATTATATCCCTCAGACATAAATATACTTATACTCTTATTTACCAATATTATATATGCTTATTTTTGTTTTCTTGTAGGGCCACAACTAGCAGTGCTCACTGTTTAAAAGATCTTTGCTCAAGGGTTTCTCATTGTGGGGCTTCAGGTAATGACAGGGTTTGAAACAAAAAGAGTTGGGTTGGCCATACCTATTGCAAACCGTAAATACACATTTTTTTTTTTATTTAAAAGTTTAGGATGGCCTAGAGAGATTGTTCAAAGTAGTTTAGACACATGTTGTGCTGTGGTTGGCCTTGATTCAGTCTTGAGAACCACAAAGCCGCAAACATCAAGTATAGCCCAGGAGGACGATGAGTGCCACTGAAGGCTCTGATAATCTCTGGCATAGAAGAACTGGAACAGTAAAATATATCTGAGATTCCAGAACAGAATTGGTTGTATGAGAATCACTGGAAATGCCCCTCAGATCTCTTGACATCACTAGGTAGGCCTTCAATTAATCTGGATTCATTTCCAAATATGGTCTCATATGATTCCTGAACAGAGTCAGGAGTAAAACCTGAGCACTTCTGGGTGTTCCCTTCAAATCAAAAATAAATTTTTAAAAAAAGTTTTAAAATAAAATACATAAAAGTTTAGGCTAAAATATAATCATGAAATTTTTCTATATGTGGATGTACATAGAATATATTATGCTGAGTGAAATAAGTCAGAGGGAGAGAGAGACACAGAATAGTCCCACTAATCTAAGAAAAATTAAAGACATTATTGTAATAAGGCCCAGAGACAATAGAGTTAAGGGCTGGAAGGGGCAGAAGGACCGGATTACAATTTGAAGCTCACTACAAAGAGTGGTGAATGATGTTAGGGAAATAAGTAAACTAACAACTAGCATGACAATGTTAAAAGAATTAGAGAAGTAAAATGCCTGTCTCAAATAAAGGCAGGGATGAGGGAGGGGGGCATTGGTGGTGTGAATGTTTCACTATTGAGGGGGGTGTTCTGTTTATGTTTCAAACCCAACTACAATCATGGTGCTTAAATAAATATTTTATGTATTTTTAAAAAGAGAGTAAAAAAGGAGACACAAAAATAAAAAAGAATAAACAATTGTTTTCCTGAAAAATATATATAAATGTTAAAATCAATGCAAATTTGTCTTCTTACTTTTTTCAGAATCTAAAGTAAAAGTTGTATTTCATTGAAATTTATAATGTGAACTTTAATAGCATTCTGACAAGCAAAATATTTTAGTTGAAAGCATTTTAATCATATTCTATTAAAACATAATCAATAATATCTATTCTATATAAAATGTCAAAATATTTATGTAATACAAAAAGAAAACTCATAAATTTAAAAATATAGTCATGAGGCAATATTAAAAGAAATTCAAGAATGAAGATAATTCTAGGATGTTTCTCTAGGAAAAGGCAACCAAGAGAGCATCAGTGAGAGAAGAGGTGTTTTGGTGTTTTGGTTTTCTATGAGAAAGATAGAATTCTGGAAATACTGACTAAATTGTCAAGTGATATGGCAAAAAAGATTCACTAGCAGCAATGTTAGGGCTGATAAAATTTCACAGTTCTTTGACAAAGTTTTTGGGAAGCAGAGGCAGAGAGATTCAAACTTGGAATGTGGTATACTCAATAGGACAGAAAGTTTATTTGCTCTGGAATAAATTCTTTATGAAATACTATTTTTGTAACTCTTCAGAGAGGAAAGATTGGATATTGCATTAGGGGTGAGAAACCACTATGCCTGAAGAAAACTGCACAGATAGTGGTGAAAGCTTCTGGGCCAATTATGTTTTAATAAATTTTGTGACAGCTGCAGTGATATACAGATCTACAATGATCCCCAGTGTATCTGAAAGGTCTGGATGCTGAAATCATGCCACTGATTACCACTAATTAATCACAAGAAATTAACCTGCCAGGGAAATAAAAAGGAAGATATTTTAATTATCATCAATGTCTTCGAGATAAGCAAATGCATTAAATCCATGACACCAAATTAAACCTATGGAAGCATAAATAATAACTAATTAAAGCTATATGAGCAGAAAATATTTTAACTAAAACAAAAGGCACAAAGAGATAGTTTAGGGGTTAAGTATAGGAATTACACTTGCTTTCTATACATACAATCCTTCTTTTCTCCCCAGTACTATACATAGTTCTCTGAGCATAACCAAAAGGGATCCTTGAGAAAAGATCCAGTAAACCCTGATCACACTCAGATGTGACCCCAAAACAAAATAAAACAAAAACAAATATTTAAATTAAAAGAAAAGCATAGAATTTGAAAAAATTTAGAAAACCTGACTGCAATATTCAATGTTCAAATAACATGATATCCAGGAAACAATATATCTATGTATTAATAATTTAAAAGATATCACAGAATTAGAGATTATAAATTCAATATTTGAAGAATTTACCAAATTGTTGCATAATAACGATATTTTAAAATATCTTAATATATATTTATTTATCTAGTTTTTGTCAATTTCTTTGTTTTGGTGTGGATATTGAAGCTGTTGTCTCTATTTTTTTTTCTTCTTTTCTTCTTCTTTTATGCACTCTGCCATGTTTTTCATCTCAAGACCTGGCTTTTAAGTGGTGCTTATCTTTATTGTTGGGAGTGCTCACTGGATATTTTATTGGGCACTTCTTTTTTGTACTGTTGTGGTTTTTCACCTTTTTCCTTTTTGTCTCTCAAACCGAGGATGAGAGCCTCTAGAAGGACTCCGCCCATTTTCGATGTTGTTGATTTTTACCCCAGTTTATTACTTTTTTTTTCTTCAAACAAAACCACATAACTTAAATTATCTAGTCCTGCCTCCCAATTAGAGGGGGAAATAAGGGAGGTACCAAGACCAAACAGGTGTAAGATCACTAAGTAGTAAGCTTGGCACAGAAGGGACCACTCATGCTAACAGCCCCGGGGGTGAGGGAGGACGATATGGGAGACAGCACGGGAATAGAGGTGGAGGGAGGACAATTGGTGATGGGAATTCCCCTAATTTTATAAAATATGTACCTAAAATATTATTGTCAACAATATGTAAGCCACTATGATTAAAATAAAAATATATTATTAAATAAAAAATATTTCCAGGGCTTTACCTGTGCCATATACCTGGGCAAACCAGCTAGGTGGGTCCCTTGTTGGAGCTTGAAGGTTACCCTAGGCTTTCCCCCATTCCCTACCCAGCTCCTTAGGGAGGGTTTGGGTGGGGCTTGGAACTTCCAGCTTTCCAGCTCTTGAAGGTCTCTTTCCTTCCCGAGTGCCGAGAGTCTCTACCAGCATGGGGTTTGGCAGGCCTCAGCCAAGCCAAAGGCCTTCTTAACCAGGCCTAGGGGGGGATGCAGAACTTGGGTGACCCCAGCACCCCTCTATTGCCTTGCTCCGGATCTCCAGAGCTTGAAGGTTACCCTAGGCTTAACTTGTGGGTGCTGAGAGTTGCTCCGTTGCACTAAAGCAGTCACTGGTAATTTTTTACCAGTCTATATGTTCAAAACCACATGGGGACAGAAGATACAGTAATAGTACTCCCTATCCTTTAAGTATGTTTTTGTGTTTGTAGAATGTCTATTTTGTACTCTGCCCTTTCACACACCCCTACAAAAGCTCATTTTTCTCTTTATCTCTCTCACCCCCTATCATCGTTACTCCACATTTACCCTTTTTAACTTCAGTACTGCATGGTCCTACATCACAGACCAAAGTGGTGCACTGGAGTTAACACCCCCCCTCAACTATTTTAAAAGACATAAAATAGACACATATGTCTTTTCAACATTTTATGTGTGTTTTCTTTGACAGCTATAGCTCTTGCTGAATATTTTCTTATGCAGTGACTATTTTCCCGATTTTTTTTCTATCTTTTTCTCTCTTTGGGAAATGTTCAATAGGGAATTTGGTGAAAGAGTCCCTCAGTTTAATGCTTATGTTTGAACCAAGTCATGGGTATTGTTGGATGTGTTCTTACGCCCCCATATATTCTGATATCCCACGTGGCTTTATTTCTTGTTTGCATAGGCACATTAAAACGGGAAAACACTATACATACAAATAAGTTCTTATCTAATAGAGAAGGAAACACACAAATTTTGTAGTGCAATGGGACCTTACACCCTGAACACTGACATAATGACCTGGCACATGCCTCAGAAGAATGGGCATTCTCCATTCACCCCTGATCTAGGGAAGCCATCTATGAAACATCCAAGGTTGTCTATAACATCACCTGGAAGCAATCTTCTACCAGGGAAGACCCTACAGCTGCTCTGACATTGACCTATTCAAAAGAGACTTCCCTTAACACTGAGAAGACTTAACAACAACAACAATGACCTGCTTACTGAACAGGGCTTTCTGCATTGCCCTTTAATTTTGAGGTAAAACAAGAGGATACTCCACACCAGCCTGACTTTAATGTAGGATATGCAGATTCCAGGATCATTAATACAGAAACCTGATACCAACAATAGAGACTGTGTGAAAAATAAAACTATGTTGGCACTACAGACAATGACTTGGATTGGACAAACTAGTTTGCCTGGAACCTAGAGTTGGTCTTAGGCCAGGAAACTAGGGAATAGAGTCTCCTTGTATTTAGGCCAAGGCTTTTCCTTTCTATGCCCCCCATATTTTGGTGGGCCTCTGCAAACAATATTTGCCACTCGAGCACCGTTTTACTGTGCTCCTTTGACTCTAAACCTTAAAAAAAATACTTAAACTTTTGATGTTAACTTAAACTAATATGCATGTGCATGAAAATGTAAAAAAATACTACGCCTTCAATGTTTAAGGAGTCACATAAATTTCATGGCTTTAGATTGCTTTTTGTACTTCTAAGAAATGTCATAATGTACTACAATCTGGGGATTGGTGGACAAAATAATTGTACATGGGTTCTGTGTTATTTTTCTTAATGTTCTTTGACTGTAAGTTCAAAATTTAGGCATCAGCAAGGGGATTTCTTCTGAGAACTCTGTTTATGGGTGATTGTCCTTCCACTGTAACTTTACCTTATTCTCTTTCTTTGCATCATTGTTCTTATAATTAAAAATAAAAAATTAAAGAAAAAATATTTCAAATGGAAATAAAAACCTATTGCTAAGATATAGTAAAAAATATCTTAATAAATCATTATGAAACCTTTTCTGTGTGAGGCAGCCAAGAAGATGCCAGAGAACATAATCTCTTTAGGGCTCATACCCTGTAAGCTGTCCCCACCCAAAAAAAAACCTTGGGGTGTGAAAATGAGTGTGCACGGAGCCAGTAGTTTTTTTCCATGGCAGTATACTTCAAGGGCGGAGAAACCATGTATCTCTTATGCCAAGGGAATTCCCATTCTAATTTTCTGTGGCTATGCAAAAAAAGTACAAAATCTTACCACACCAGCTCTCCTTTCTTTTATTTTCTTTCCTTTCTTTTTTTCTTTTCTTTTTTCTTTTTTTCTCGTAGTTATTATTTGTTTGTTTTTGCTGTTGTGCTTTTTTTTGTAGTTGCTGGTTTTGGTTTATTGTTTGTTTTTTGTTTTATTTTGAGGCTTTTGTTATGTTTTCCTTCTCCTTTTTCCCCTATTCTTTTAATTTGATATTTATAATTTCTAGATAGACGCCTCCCAGTTTGTTTGTTTTTCCTTTTTTATTTTCTTTTTTTCCCAACAGAAACACATAACTTGAATCATCTTTGGCTTCATAAATTGAGGTGGGGGGGTAATGGATGGTACCAGGGCCAAACAGTCATATGAACATTTAGTGGAAATTAAAAAATGATCAGCCTTAAACACCAAACCCAAAGTCAACAACAACAGTATTGATACCCAATCTACAACAAGCTACATAAAGAGGGGACCAGTTATTCTAGCAGTTCAGTGGTAAAGGAGAAAGATATGGAATGCATGCTCAGAACAGGGGTAGAGGGCGGACAACACTGGCGGTGGAAATGGCCCCAATTAATGTCATTATGTGCCTTAAATATTATTGTGAAAGATTCATAATTCACTTTGGTCACAATAAAATTATTAAAAAAATAAAAATAGGTCCCAGAGAGATAGCATGGAGGTAAGGCATTTGCCTTGCATGCAAAGGACGGTGATTCGAATCCTGGCATCCCATCTGGTCCCCCAAGCCTGCCAGGAGTTATTTCTGAGCATAGAGTCAGGTGTAACCCCTGAGCGTTGCTGGGTGTAACCCCAAAACAAAAATAAACAAAAATAAATAAATAAATAAAAATTAAATTAAATAAAAATAGTTTCAATGATCAAAAAAAAAAGTGGGTTCAGATTTCTGCCATGTGTTGGGCACAAAGGAACCATTCTAAAGAACTTCTGCCTTGCTCCCTCTCTGCTTTTCTGTGCGAGGCAACCAAGAAGACACCAGCAAACGAAATCTCTTCAGAGCCCAACACCTGCACATAGAAAAAAAACCACAATACAAGTGTGGCGATGGGAAAACAATACAGGACAACCCCACGTATAGATAATGAAGATGACAGTGCTGATGGCCCGAAAAGTACCAACCAGCAAGTTATCCTCTCAGATAAGATGTTTAGAGAAAATATATGGGGGATGTTCATGGAGCTCAAAGAAAGCATAGATCGAGTTGAATGGAATGCAAATAAGAATCAAGAGGCTGGGGCCAGAAAGATAGTATGGAAGTAAAGTGTTTGCCTTGCATGCAGGAGGATGGTGGTTCAAATCCTGGCATCCCACATGGTCCCCCGAGCCTGCCAGGAGTGATTTCTGAGCATAGAGCCAGGAGTAACCCCAGAGAGCTGCCGGGTGTGACCCAAACATTAAAAAAAAAAAGAACCAAGAGGCTATAAAGATAAAAATCAGAAAACTTTATACTGAAATAACAGGTCTGAAAAACTCAGTAGATGAAATGAAAACCTCAATGGAAAGCCTCTCCAGTGGAGTAACAGCAGCTGAGAACAGGGTCAGTGAGCCGGAGGATGAGATGCAGAACAACTCCATACAGCAAAAGAGATTGGAAAAGAACCTTAAAAATGATCAGACAATGGATAAACTACTCAAAGAATGTGAACAGTTGAGAATAGAAGTCTTTGATAAACTCAACAGAAACAACATAGGAATCATTGGAATCCAAGAGGAGACCCAGGAAGAGAATAATGAGGAGGTGGAGGAAGAGTGAGTAGAAAAAGAGGAGGAAGAAGAGAAAGAAGGGGAAGAAGAGGAAGAAGAAAAAGAGGAGGAGGAAGAAGAGGAAGAAAAGGACGATGAAGAGAAAAAAGAAAAAAGAGAAGAAAGGAAGAAGAAAAAGAAGAGGAGAAAAAAGACAAGAAAAGAAAAGAAGAGGAGGAGGCTAGGGATGTGGTTCAATTTGTAGAGCAGCTGACTTATAGATGTCAATGCCTAGATTTGATCCCAGATGATCTCATATTCATGTTCTAATATTTTCACAACTTGTATGAATTAGTGTATATCTGTATTTATAAAATATTTTATTTATTTATGCATGCTCACATCTAATGAAGCAACTTAAATAAAAGTCCATTCTTCTCTTTGGTTTCTGCCATTTTGATTACAATATATCTTGGTGTTGTACTGTTTGGTTCTATTTTGTTTGGCACTCTTTTCACCTGTTGGATTTCCACAGAGTCTCTTTCCAGTGAGTGGCAAAGTTTTTTTCTAATATCTCTACCACTACTTGTTTTTCCCTTTTTTCTGTTTCTTTCCTTATACCTATAATTTGAAGGCATTTGTCTTGTCTTTTTTTAAATAAGTACTTTAAATTTGTTCCATCCATTTGTCTCTCTTTTCTTTCTTGATTTCTTTATCAATGCTGACTTGTAATTTGTCTTCAGGTTTGTCTATGTGATTCTTAGTCTGTGTGATTCTGCTTCTATAGCTTGCTAATGAGTTCCTTAGTTTCTTCAATTCTATTTTTAAAGATTATCTTATCTTCTGAAAGACTTTTTTAAAGTTCATTAAATTGCTCACCTACTGATTGCTTAATTTTGCTGGCTAATGCCACCTTGATTTCTGTAACTAATTTAAGTGTTGATTTTAGGTCTTCATCTACCATCTCAGGCATTTTGATGGACTTGGAGATTTACCCATAGTTCTTTCCCTATCCCCAATTATAGTTGATATCCATAGTTTCCCCATTGTTTTTTGTGCTTTTTGGGTGGAATGGTGAAGTTTAGGTTCCTCATTACTTAAAAAAGTGACCTATTGATTTGATTATAAAAATGGTGGCTACTACTATATATGCCTTTAAGGTTATTTCCCTAATGATGCAGGGTTATTCCCCCCCAAAAAATGCCAACAAGTCACTCAATTTGGACCACACCTGGTGACACTCAGGGGTAACTCCTGGCTATGTACTCAGAAATCACTCCTGACTTGAGGGACCATATGGTATGTCAGGGATTGAACCCAGGTCTGTCCTAGGCAGCTGCGTGTAAGGCAAACACCATGCCTTTATTCTATCGCTCTGGCTCCAAGGATAACTGATTGTTAAGCTCTATACTATTAGAGAAAAAGTAGTGCTAAGGCTCACCTTCCTGGAATAAAAAAGAAAACATCATTATGAAATTGAGAACTGGAAAAGACAAATAGCATCAAGGGTTTGATATTAGAATGTCAATGACCATCTTAAAGGCATCTCTGAAAGTTAAGAAAAAATAAATCAATGAATTCAGAACTCTGAAAAAGAAAACCAGTGTTTACCAAGTTATACATGTTTCCAAAATATCAAATTGGAAATAAAGTAATGATAATTTTTAGGCTAAGAGGTAGAACAACAGTTGGGGGCCTATGCTTTGCATGTAGTTTGATTCTTGCCACCGCATGATTCCCAAAGCATTCTTATATAAACGTACCCTGACCATCCTGGCCTTAGTAGTGTCATAAATGATCAAAAATATTGCTGCACCATCAGGTATTTCTACATCACAGATCAAGGTACTATCACTTTTGGACTTCGACATTGAACCACTGTCCTGATTGGCTGAGATTCACTTGTGGGGCTCCTGAGAATTCTGAGCATTTTTTGGTATTACCTCTAATGCCTCCCAAAAAGATATTCTCATATTTGCATATGCAAAACTGCGACCAGTTACTGCATAGTTTTATCCACTAAAACAAAGGATCAACACAGGAGAAAGCATTTGGTTTTATAAATTATTATATTTCAGAAAAGATTCTGGATTTTAGAATCAAGGGAATTCTACAGCACCAAGAACAAAGATGCTAAAACTATTTCAAAAGCATTAACTGATCTAATTATTACTAAATGATGAGATAAATTGGAAGCAATTTAATGTTTTGGGGGCAAATGTTTCAATCCAGAATTCTTGATTCAATAAATTAAATTCAAATAATTTAATAAATAAAGATTCATTTATGACAAAGATATATAGGCTTAATTCTTAGGGCTACAATCTCCTTCTGCAACCATAGGACAGTGATTTCTTTCTATTCTGAGACCAGACATTACTTTTACCTGCTACCCTGTTAGCAAGTAGAGGCACTATATGATACAGGCTGTATAGAGTCTGTAAGGGAGTTCTAAGGTATAATTACATAAAGCATCACGTCTTCAGTGCTTTTTCAAATATTCTATTTTGGAAGTAGTCAAAACCATAGGATACATACAGAGATAAGCTCCTAACAGCTACGTTTGAGGATTAATAAACTATAAAATAATATTAAACATCATATGTTTGGGTAAAAGTCAGACAGCACTCTACCACTTAATATATGCATTCAATAACCATAGAAAATAAAGCTGTTGAACCATGCCTAACAACAACTTCAACATATATGCTGATGTTTTTTCCATTCTGTTTCAGTCTATAAATTCAAAATAAATAATGAAAAATAATAAGCATAAGTTTTAGATGTTTCAAAGAATGATTCATTCTGGTCTCCAAAACATTACCAACCTTGTTATCTATAATTCATTAGTAAAAGCACATACTATGATTTCTTTGTATGTGGTAGGGAAAAAAGAATAAAATAAGCACAATTTTGAAATTTCATTGGATTACAGTTCAAAGGAAATATCTCTGGGCTTGATTTCTAATTGAGCCTATCTGAGATTCAAAACCACAAAGCAAAGGAAACCAATTAAAATTCGAAAGAAAAGCAAATAAAAACATTTTATTAGAAAATTTCAGGAACTCAAAAGATATTACACACATCGAAGGTCAAAATTCTAAAGACCTCTCAACTGAATAAGAATTTAGAATATGAAAGTTATTTTAAACCATGTTCAAGTGTCACCACATGTCTGCAAGTTTTGCTTATTGATATATCCTAAATATAACTGTACATTTAATGCCTTCATTTTTCTTTTCTTTTTTTTACTTTTTTAAATATTTTTTATTGTGATTGAAGTGAATTACAAGTCTTTAACAGTAATATTTATATGCTTTAGGGACAAAAATACCTGGATAATCTATGAATTGTGAATCAACTATAGGTTACATAGATTACATTTAAGGTACATAGTCACAATGAAATTAGGGCCATTCCCATCACAAGTGTTGTCCTCCCTCCAACCCTGTTCCCAGCATGCATCCCATACCTCCCCACTTTACCCCTTAGACTGCTAGTATGAGAAGTGTCTTTTGTGTATAGTTTGCTGTAGATTGGATATCAATTCTAATGTCGTTGACTTTGGGTTTGATGCTTAAGTCTGATCATTTTTTATTTCCACTCAATGCTCATACGTCAGTAATACTTTTTTTAAAAGATTAGAACATTGACCTGGAGAAAGGTGATGGCTTTCTTGCCATAACTAAAGAAAATATGTCATTACTTGCATTATTCGGGTCTGGAGCCGAAGAACTAGACCACATAATTGGAGTAAAGCTGAATAAAGCTTTAATCTGTTTATCAACAGCCCCGAACTGACCTACTCAGGGTTGTCTCTCAAGAGGCAAACCCTCACCTTACACCCTGAACATTGACCAGGCACAGACCTCAGAAGAAAGGGCATTTACCATTCACCCCTGAACCAGGGAAGCCATCCACAAAACATCCAGGCTTGTCTATAGCATCACCTGGAAGTAATCCTCTACCACGGAAAACCCTACACTGCTCAGACATTGACCTGCTCAAAAGAGACTTCCCTTAACACTAAGAAGACTTAACAACCACAACGACCTGCTTACAGGACAGGACTCCCTGCATGGCCCTTTGATTGTGAGGTGGAATGAGAGGAAGCTCCACATCCTGACTTCAATGTAGGATATGCAGATTCCAGGATCTTTAATACAGAAACATGATACCAACAACAGAGACTGTGTGAAAAATAAAAGTGTGTTGGCACTACAGACAATGTCTTGGATTGGACGATCTAGCTTGCCTGGAGCTTAGAAAGTTGGTCTTGTGCCAGGAAACTTCAGGGCTCGGGTCTCTTTGTATTTAGGCCAAGGTTATTTCTTTCCATGTCCCTCATATTTTGATGGGCCTATGCAAACAACAATTGCCACTCTAACACCATTTTTACTGTGCTCCTTTGACTCTAATCCTTAAAAAGAACCCACTTAAAATTTGAGGTTAACTTAAGCTAATATGCATGTATATGGAAATGTAAAAAAATACTATGCCTGTAATGTTTAAGGAGTTATGTAAGTTTTATGGCTTTAGATTGCCTTGTATGCTGTTAAGAAATATTATAATGTGTTACAATCTGGGGAATTGAGGGACAAAGTAATTGTACATGGATTCTGTCTTATTTATCTTAATGGTCTTTGGTTCTTTGGCTAAAATTTCAAAGTTAAGATATCAGCAAGGGGACTTCTGAGAATTATGTTATGGGTGATTGTCCTTCCACTGTAACTTTACCTTGTCCTCTTTCTTTGCATCCTTGTTCTCATAACTAAAAATTAAAAAATTTTAAAAAAAGAGGCAAACCCTCTTCAATTCAGGTCATGAATTGGATTATATAGGGAAGTTATAGCTTTTTGGAGGTCTCTTTTTTATGTTAGCATTAGAATTTATTGAGTTTGAAAACTAATGTGAAGTTTTCTTTAAATAATGAAAGAGATAGCACTAGTAGAAAACAGCATACAATTTGACTTTTTCTTGAGATTATGTCTTTCCAATAGTGCACTGTTTCAGATAATATTATGGTAAAGAAAATCCAAATGGATTAAAGACCTTGATATCAAATCTGAAACCATAAGGTATTTAGAACAACACATAGGTAAACCATTCCATGACATTGAGATTAAAGATACCTTTAAGGAAGAAACAGCATTCTCCAAACAAGTGGAAGCAGAGATAAACAGATGGGAATATATTAAACTGTGAAGCTTCTGAATCTCATAGGAAATAGTGCCCAGGATGCCTTCTATTTTTCACTTTGTGATCTAAAGTTATTTTCTCCACAATTGACGCCCTATTCAAACCTTAGAACCAAGCATATATTTCCATATTTTCACTAGGTATAGTGTAAAACATTGTAACCATAATCTGTAATAATTCTAGATACTTTTTTTTTCTCTTTGGGCCACACCCATTGACGCTCAGGAGTTACTACTGCTATATGCTCTTACTCCTGGCTTGGGGGACCATATGGGACTCCAGGGGATCAAACTGTGGTCTATCTTAGGTTAGCACTTGCCCTACTGCTTGCGCCACCGCTCCAGTCTCAATTTTGGAAACATTTGAATAGATTTTGAGTAGAGTTTTTTTTTTTTTAACAATTTAAAATATCACTAATACATGACTTTTAGTTCTACTGTATAAGCAGCACTTGGTGGTTCTGGAAAAACTAGATAAGTGCATATAAGAATTAAAGCTTAATCCGGGAGGGGGTGCAAAGCAATAGCACAGTGGATAGGATGGTTGCCTAGACGTGGCCAGTCCAGGTATGATCCCTGGCACCCTATATGTTCCCCTGAACTAGTCAAGAGTGATTCTCGAGCAGAAAGCCAGGAAGTAAACCTTGAGCACTATTGATCGTGGCTCCAAAACCAAAAAAAAAAAAAAAAAAAATTTAAAAAAAAAAAAGCTCAATGCAAATCTCATACCTTACACAAAACATAGTTCAAAGTAGATCAAAGACCTAGACCTAGAGATTGAAAGAGAAACTATAAAGTACCATACATTGAAGAAAAAACGTAGACAAAACACTCAAAGATTTGGACCTCAAAGGTGTCTTCAATTATCTGATACCACTGGCAAAGTTAATAAAATAAAAAATGAACAAGGGCCGGAGCAATAGCTCAGTAATAGGGCGTTTGCCTTTCACGCGGCTGATCCAGGACGGACCTCAGTTTTATCCCCGGCATCCCATATGGTTCCCCACTCCAGGAGCAATTTCTGAGCGCATAGCCAAGAGTAATCCCTGAGCATCACCGGGTGTGGCCCAAGAACAAAAAAAAAAAAAAAAAAAGACAGTAAAGAGTTTTTGTATGATGAAAAAAAAGACAGCTTAATATTTCAGATAAATGCTTGATATCCAAAATGTATAATGTAATTATAAACATCAAAAACCCTGTCAAAAATGGGAAAAGGAATGAACAGAAACCCCAAAGGAAGATAAGAAGGTCAATAATAGGCATATTAAGAAGTGCTCAGTATCGATCATCATTAGGGAAATCCAAGACAATAATTAGATATCATCTTATGCCAGTGAAAATGGTATATGTCAAAAATACTAGGAACAATATCAGTAGAGATGTGGTGAAGAAGAATTCTCATCCACAGCTATTGGGAATGTTGCCTGGTTCAACCTATATGAAAAAAGAGTCAACTATAATTGAGCTACCATATGACCCAGCAATCCCATTATCTATCCCCAGGATTTAAGAACCTTCATTCAAATGGAAATATGCACACCATTATTTATTGCTACACTTAGTTAAATAGCTAAGACCTGGTATCAACCTAGGTGTCAAAGAAACGATAAATGAATTGTGAAGATTTGGAACATATATACAATGAAATACTATACAACTGCTAGAAATAATGAATTCATGCAATTTTCTGTAACCTGGTTTAAACTGTAAGATATTGTGTTGAGTGAGGTAAGTCAGAAGAAGAAAGACAAACAGGAAGTTCTTGCTTTTCTATGGCATATATAATAACTGGATAAAAAAATATAGCATAATTCTCTCACTTCCTTTAGAATGGCTAACAGAAAATGCAAGAGTATTGACAAGACCATGGAGAAAAGGAAACTGCTAGTGAATATGAAACATGATGTAGTCACTACGGAAAAAATAAGGAGTCACTTGAAAAAAATAGAAATAGAATTACCTTATGTTCCAATAATTTCAGTAATTATCTAAAATCAGAGATCCATTAATTTAAAAAGATATATACTCACTGCAAATCATTATTACTTGATCAAGATAGGAAAAGAATTTAAGTTCGACAAATGAGGGGAAAAATAATAGTGTCTACAGGGGCAAGAGAGAAATTATAGTGCTTTAGCACTTATCTAGCAGATGGTTGACATGGTTTAATTTCAGTATCATATGTGGTTTCCCAAGCTCTATCAGGGGTGACCTATGAACACAGAGCCAGGACTAAACCCTGAGTACTGTTAGTCATCCCAAACAAAAAAAAAAAAGGGATAGTACAAAGGTATCTGTGAATGCCTTGTATGATTATATGGTCCCCTGAGCACAGTACTGGAAGTAACCCCTGAGTATCTCCAGGTGTGGTCCCAAAAGAAAAAATAATAATATGTAGTACAGTATTATGTATAGTTGAGAATATGTAATTAAGCTATAAGTGAAATATATGCAAAGAATATGTGATAAAATAGTAATAAGTCATAAAAGAACAAAATTTTGTCATTTGCATCAAAATGCATGTACATTAGAATATGAAGTGAATAAATAAATTGAAGAGAAATGTTATGTAATTTTATTTTGTATAAAATATAAAAAAAACAAAGTCAAAAATGTAAACTAAAATCATAAAAATAGAGCACATACTGGGGCTGGAGCGTGGCACAACGGTAGGGCGTTTGTTTGCCTTGCATGCAGCTGACCTAGGACAGACAGTTTGATCTTCCATCGACCCATATGGTCCCCCAAGCCAGGAGCGATTTCTGAGCACAAAGCCAGAGTAACCCCCTGAGAATCACCAGGTGTGGCCCCAAAACAAAAATAAACAAACAAAATGAAAAAAAAAAAACAGAGCACAGACTGATAATTATCAGATGTGTGGAGAACTGTGAGTGCATAAAATGGGTAAAGTGTATAAAGGAGCACAAAGTTCTAGCTAAAAATTAAATAAGGCAAATAGGGGGCCGGAGAGATAGCATGGAGGTAAGGTGTTTGCCTTTCATGCAGAAGGTTGGTGGTTTGAATCCAGGCATCCCATATGGTCCCCTGAGCCTGCCAGGAGCTATTTCTGAGCACAGAGCCAAAGTAACCCCTGAGCCTGCCGGGTGTGACCCAAAAACAAAATAAAACAAAAAAAAAAATAGGCAAATAGATATAATGCAAATCACAGGGACTGTAATTAACTATATATTATCTCAAATTTAAAGTTGCTAAAATACTAAATTGAATTAATGTGTTAGCCATGTTATAATATATACAGATTTCAAATATCAAGTGATTATACTGAGCAGCTAAAACTAATATTTTGTATGTCAACTTGATTTACATAAAATATAAAAATAATATATTACTCCCTGGCTGAAAACCTTCCATTAGTTTCTCACCAGACTTAGGATAATATTTATAGCAGATGTTATAGGATGCCCCAGGCCTGTCCCTTCAGGACCAAAATACACATTCCCCCAGCTGATAGGTCTCAACCTTCCTCAAGGATAGACTAACATGTTTCCTAAGATTACAATATAGCTTAAAATTCTCTCTTCTTCCCTCCCATCTCCTCTTCTCTGTTTCCCTACTCCTTCCTTTACTTTTTTTAAAATATATTTATCCCTGGAGTACTTACCAAAAAAATTCCTGCATCTCAAAGTTTGACTCTGGAAGAGACTGATGTATAATAATATCATTTGCATTATCTAGAAGTTCATATAACATATGACCTTTGCTGAACCCTACGCCATAATTTCCCAAACTCTCTATAATCCTGCCACCCTGACCTTTGAGTATTTTTTTAAATATGGCATTTTTATTTTCTTCCTTGGAATCTTCACATAGACTCTACCTGGAACATTTAATACCAGCTCACCCCCCAATTTCTTAATCACCTTTAACATACCTCTTTGCCTAATTATTGTCACAGTTTATTCAAATATCATCTTTAAATTAAGAAAACTTCCCTTGCCCCAAGTTTAGTTGGTTTCCCTTCTTATCAGCTTTTATATCCTAGTATGTTTTTTAAGGTACTTTAAAATAAAACATTTATATTATAGAAGATCCTCTAGAACTCATGTTTGCTACTATACATCTGACACAGAACTCAAAGTTTAATAAATTACTATATGTGTTATGTTAAATAATCATGCCTGGAGCTATAAGACCCTTTTTTCTTATTGTAATAATAAACCAATAAAAGGTAAATTTTTTCTTGTATTAATATGCTATTCAAAATCACATTCTTATATCTATACAGGAAGGGTATATTTATAGCAGAATGCAACCTATAGTCCTTCTCATAACCAAATATATTCTTTTCTAGCCTTTTAGCAATAAAAGAATCTCAGAAGTTATATGAGAAACAATTATGCAAAATTACCAAGTACATTAGCAAAGAAATAGAACAAAAGAAACCTTCCTAGAAATTGTATCTGGGGCAAAGAGAGAGAGAGAGAGAGAGAGATGAGTCAAGGTTCATTACATTTAATGAAGGGGTGACTAGCTCAAAATAGAACAAAGATCCTAAAGTAAGGAATATTATGCGTTGAGAACTGAAACACTAGACGTTTTTTACATATCCTGAGGTGAAGGAAAAAAATACAGTTCACTCTGTTTTTATAAGATTGCAAATAGTCAGCTTTAATGTAGTTCTTTAATCTATAAGTAGAATGTGAATATAGAAAACAATAAATCAGCTAAGTGTAGCAAGTCGACCTTAAATTCTTACAACCACTAAAGGCAGAATTTCCATACTATTCTGAGATGCAATCTTCTATATATAGGAATTGAGTGTATTTATATTTATGGACAAAGCTTTCATCAGATTCTACCCAGTGCATAATGGAACTAAGAACTGCCACATTGAATTTAATGTGAATTATGTCCCCTGAATTGCACATGTGGCAGCTTCAGAATATAGCTGATTGATTCCAACAGAAGTTATGAATCTATCTTAGGAATTCCAGAATGATTCAGCAAATACGTGGAGTAGTGGTTACTCTTTCATCGCTTGCTCTGCAGTCAGTTGCATTTCAGAGAGAATAATCCTAAGAATAATTAGATGTTACAAGGCAATTTGAGGTAGAAAACCAAAAAGGAATTCTGAATCAGTTAAGAACAAGTATGGGCCAATATATGCAAAGTAAGTTAAATATTATAAATTAATATTCAGGAAAATAAAATTACTGGTGGAATTATAATGTAATTTTGAAATTAGAGGCAAGAAGCCTTAAAATCAAAGAAAAAAAAAAAACAGAAAAGAGCTGCTGATAATTTCAGAAGACAGTCTGGGAGTTAGAGGTACTTTTTCTTTCAACTTAGAAGTACAATTTGGTAACTGTAGCTAGAAGACTATCTACAAAAATATTGCCATGGATACTGCTGGTACTTCTAGCCTAGCGCTTCATGGATCTTTTTCTATGACAGAGTACAATGTGGGCCGTTAATACAAGCAAATATAAGACTAGAACATCTATTGCATTCATTCATTGAAATAGACATCTTGGCTCACACATAACCCAAACTAACCTTCTCTACTGACAGAGAACTTGAACACAGGGTATTTAAAAAAATATTAACCTCTGGCTGGAAATATAGCATGGAGGTAGGTTGTTTGCCTTGCATGCAGGATGGTGGTTTGAATCTTGGCATCCCACATGGTCCCCTGAGCCTGCCAGGAGCACTTTCTGACTGTAGAGCCAGGAGTAAACCCTGAGTGCTGCCGGTGTGACCCTCCCCTCCAAAAAATAACCTCAATGATAGTTTGGTTATACCTTTGGTTCCAAAGGTAAAATAAATGCACAGAAAGCATCTGTGACTAAAAAAAGCAGGTTCACTGCCACTCTTATTCCTCCAAGCTCAAATAGTGGAAGTTCCACTGGCTGTGACGAAGCATAAACCTCATTCCAGAGGGTTTATGCATAGCCTCCAGGAACAGGAGGACATTTCAAGAGAACATAGTCGGGGCAGAGCTGTGGCGCAAGCGATAGGGCATTTGCCTTGCACGAGCTAACCTAGGACAGACCGTGGTTCGATCCCCCAGCGTCCCATATGGTTCCCCAAGCCAGGAGCGATTTCTGAAAGCATAGCCAGAAGTAACTCCTGAGTGTCACCAGGTGTGGCCCAAAAAGCAAAATAGAGAAAGAGAGAGAGAAAAAGAGAGAGAGAGAGAGAGAGTAGTGACACCACGTAATTCTAAGATAAGTAATACTCTTTCAAAACATTCTGATTTAATGCTGTGTTCCAGTGCAACGAAGAAATTAATATACTACTCATTCAGGCAGTTACATTAAAGATAAAATGGGAGTAAGCTAATATAGTGATGACGATGAGGAGGAAAAGGAAAAGAAGGAAGAGGAGGAAGAGAAAGAGTAGGAGGAGGAAGAGGAGGAGGAGTGCAAAGGGAATAAGAAAATATAGTTTGGAAGAGAATGCTAGATAAAAAGATTGGAAGAATCTTGGAAGAATTGGACAATGGTGCATCTCCTCATAAAGTCAAGCTTCTATAAACAGTCAAAAAACTTTATCATACATTTTCAGCAGAATGCCAAGCCAAGTTGACTCTCTGAGTTATCCAAATCAAAAGGCTGAGTCTTAAAGCCAAGCTTCCCCCTCAGAAACTATACCACAAGAACGGGAAAGATACCAAAAGCAGCAAGTTCTCAGCTCCGTGCCAACTGCTTTATTACTTATTAACTTATTTTATATAGCCTTCAGCGTGGCAAGAAAAGCTTCCTTTAATTATCAACAGGAATGAAGAAGCCACGAGGGAATATCAGAGCCAGAGAACTGCGGCTGCTGATTACACCATGGCTCTTATCTAAGCTGACACAGGGTCCAGGCTGTGCAGAGACAGTGCTGGAAGCCGCAGGCAGTGTGTGGGAGGGAACCTGAAAGGCACCACTCAGTGCTGGGTAATTCTGCTGGAATGAATTCTCAAGGAGGTGGAATTTTTTCCTTCTGTCCTCTTCCAGTTGAGGAAAGTTGAGTATTATACTTTCCAGAGACAGAACACATATTCAAGGGCAAACTTTCCTTTTTCCTTCTTCCTTCCTTCCTTCCTTCCTTCCTTCCTTCCTTCCTTCCTTCCTTCCTTCCTTCCTTCCTTCCTTCCTCCTTCCTTCCTTCTTCCTTCCTTCTTCTTCCTTCCTTCCTTCCAACCCTCTTTCCTTCATTCCTTCCTTCCTCCCTTCTTTCCTATCTTCATTCCTTCTTTACTTCCTTTCTTTTTTCTTTTTTTTTCTTTTTCTTTTATTTTTTCCTTCCTTCCTTCTTCATTCCTTCCTTCTTCCTTCCTTCCTTCCAACCCTCCTTCCTTCCTTCCAACCCTCCTTCCTTCCTTCCAACCCTCCTTCCTTCATTCCTTCCTTCTCCCTTCTTTCCTATCTTCCTTCCTTCCTTTCTTCCTTCCTTCCTTCCTTTCTTCCT
This sequence comes from Suncus etruscus, assembly GCF_024139225.1. Classification (NCBI taxonomy): domain Eukaryota; kingdom Metazoa; phylum Chordata; class Mammalia; order Eulipotyphla; family Soricidae; genus Suncus; species Suncus etruscus. Next base: position 93,269,440 of record NC_064850.1, on the reverse strand, counting down.
TTCTTTTTTCCTTCCTTCCTTCTTCCTTCCTTTCTTCTTCCTTCCTTTCTTCCAACCCTTCTTCCTTCCTTCCTTCCAACCCTCCTCCCTTCATTCCTTCCTTCCTCCCTTCCTTCCTATCTTCCTTCCTTCCTCTTTCCTTTTTTCTTATCTTTCTTTTATCTCTCCCTTCATCTCTATCTCCCTTCATCTTTTTCCCATCATCCCTCTCTCTTTATCCATTCCTCCTTCCTTCCTTTCTACTATTCAAATAACTGATTTTAATTAAAGCACTGTGATTTAGTGATTCATAGGTGTTTTCAAATGTTTCAGCACCAATCCCACTACCAGTGTTAATGTCCCTCCACTATTGTTCCCAGGCTTCCTCAATATCTCCATAGACCCCACCCCACCCTGCCTGCCATCTTGACAGGTATCTTTAACAACAGCCTAAGTTCAGTAGTTCAAGTTTGAGTCTCATGATTTTAGTGTTGACTCTGGTTTAAATATTTAACTCTGTTATTCCTTAACAACTAATGTAGCTAAATCACCTTGATCCCTGCAGCCTGTTATTTCTCATCTCCCTTTATCTTTCTCTTTCCATTATTTTGTTTGTTCTTGTTGTTGTTATCCTTCTTGTTCTTTTTTCTTCCCTGTACTTCTTTGATCCCTACAGCCTGTTATTTCTCATCTGCCTTTCTCTTTCTCCCCTCCTTTATTTTGTTTGTTGTTATTGTTGTTGTTCTCCTTCTTATTACTGTTCTTCTTGGGCTTCCTTTTTTCTTGTTCTTCTTTTCTTCTTCTTCTTCTTCCTCCTCCTCCTCTTCCTTCTTCTTCCTCCTCAGCCTTCTTCTTCCTTCTTCCTCCTCCTCCTCCTCCTGTACTCTGGTGACCAAGTGTGATTTAGATGTCAAGGGGCAGACTTTTTAAACAAAGGGTTATGTGGTAAAGCAGAGGAGCACTTCCAACTCTTGAAGAGAGTAAGCAAAACCTGATGATGAAGCAGCAGTACTGACTCAAATCCAGTGCCTTTGCAGAATTCTAAAAATGGCCATGTGAGGTATCTTATGAGAAAGCTTAGAATGTGAGAATGGATTGAGTTGGCTTCACCGATCTAACAAATCTCTGCTTCTGTATTTCTCAGTGCCTAAGTAGCAATCTGTAGAGTACCAGATTAGGACAAGATTCCCATCAAAGTAGGATCAAATTCAATCCCATCTTCTCCTGATTATGTTCCTGCCAGTTTCACTAGCAAATTCACTTTGGGGAGTTGTGTAGGAAGACACACCTGAATCCTGATAACAGATACTGGAAAATAAAAAGCAAACCATCTACTTCCTGGAAATCCAGCCCCTGAAAATTTCAAGGATATTTTTTTAAGAATAAGCCTTTTATCTAAGTTATATATACATTTTATGGATGTGTATTTATGGTACATTTTTAATCTAAATCTTTATTTAAGCACCATGATTATAACCATGTTCATAGTTTGGTTTTAGTCATAAACAGAATATCCCCCTCAACAGTGCAACATTCACACCACCAAAGGCCCCCACCTCCCCCGCCCCTGCCTGTATTGTGACAGGCATTCTACATCTCTCATTCTTTAATATTGTCATGCTAGTTATTAGTGTAGTTTTTCAGCATTCAAAACTCTTTGTGGTGAGCTTCAAATTGTGATCCAGTCCTCTGGCCAGCCCTTAACTCTATTGTCTCTGGGCCTTATTACAGTAATGACTTTAATTTTTCTTAAAACCCATAGATAAGTTATACCATTCTTGTCTATCTCTCTCCCTCTGACTTATTTCACTTATCATAATAGATTCCATGAACATCCATGAATAAGAAAATTTCATGACTTCATCTCTCCTGACAGCTGTATAATAGTCCATTGTGTATATGTACCACAGTCTCTTTCATTCATCTCTTGAAGGGTATCTTGGTTGTTTCTAGAATCTTTGTAAATAGTGCTGCAATGAATATGAGTGTGGGGAAAGTACTTTTATTGTGTTATTGTGTTCCCAGGGTATATCTTTAGGAGTGGAATAGCTTGATTAAATAGGAGTTCAATTTCCAGTTTTTTGAGAAATTTCCATATTGTTTTTCATAAAGGCTGGAGTAGACAGCATTCCAACCAGCAGTGAATAACAGTTCCTTTTTTTCCACATCTTTAGCAGCACTGATTGTTCTTGTTCTTTGTGATGTGTGCCAGTCTCTGTGGTGTGAGATGGTACCTCATTGTAGTTTTGATTTGCATCTCCCTGATGATTCATGATGTGGAGCTTTTTTTTCATGTGTCTTTTGGCCATTTGTATTGCTTCTTTGAGGAAATGTCTGTTCATTTCTTCTTTCCATTTTGATGGGTGTATATGTTTTTTTCTTAAGTTCTGTCAGCACCTTGTATATTTAAAATGGCAATCCTCTCCAAAGCATTATACAGATTTAATGTGATCCTTCTAAAGATACCCATAACATTTTCTCAAAAAAGTGGATCAAACACTTCTGAAATTCATTTGAAACAGTAAACACCCATGAATATCTAAAGGAATACTTGGGAAACAAAATATGGGAGGCCTTACTTTCCCCCAATTTTAATCTTTACCACAAAGCAATAGTTATCAAAACAGCATGGCATTGTAATAAAAGACAGATCCTCAGACCAGTGGAATAGACTTGAGTATTCAGAAAATGTTCCCCAAATATACAATCAACTAATCTTTGATAAAGGGGCAAGAAATACAAAATAGAGCAAGAAAAACTTCTTCCACAATTGGTGCTGGTACAACTGGTTAGCCACTTGCAAAAAAAGTGAACTCAGACCCCCATCTAACACCATGCACAAGGCTCAAATCCAAATGGATTAAAGACCTTGATATCAGGCCTGAAACCATAAGGTATATAAAACAACACAAAGGTAAAACACTATATGACATTAAGTCTAAAGACATCTTCAAGGAGGAAACAGCACTCTCCAATAGAAGCAGAGATGAACAGATGGGACTATATTAAGCTGAGAAGCTTCTGCACCTCAAAGGAAATAGTGCCTAAGATACATAAGCCACCCACAGAATGGGAGAAACTATTCACCCAATACCCATCAGACAAGGGAGTAATATCAAGGATCTTTTGATTTTATGTTACAGTACAATTTCATTGTGGAGAGATGCCTTTGATTAGCCTTCAAAGGGATGCATTCTGAATGAATGGCAGTGGGAATAGGAGTCAATAAACAAGCTTGTCCAGAAAGGTCTATTTCATCGATAAAAAGATATAAAAGATATAAAAAGATATAAAAATATATAAAATGGTCTAGTATTAGCTCCCTGAGGAGTTAATCCTAACTCAATCCCCATACATAAATTGCCTGAAATACTGAGACAGTCTGCTTGTTCTCACACTTAATTCCCAGAAATCGATCAGTCATTCTCGTCCCAGGATTGGCTTAAAATAATTTTATATATTTCATTTCATTCTCAGGATTAAAAAATTTTATATACAACTTAAAATATAATTTTTATATACAATTCACTTTCTTCCAAAAACAGGCTACATATCTCTGGTTCACCCACTTCCTTAAATTAACTAATCTGTACTGGGGCCGGTGAGATAGCATGGAGGTAATGTTTGCCTTTCATGCAGAAGGTCATTGGTTTGAATCCCAGCATCCCATATGGTCCCCCAAGCATGCCAGGAGTTATTTCTGAGCGTGGAGCCAGGAGTAATTCCTGAGTGCTGCCAGGTGTGATCCAAAAACCAAAAAAAAAAAAAAAAAAAAACCTAATTTATAAAAAAGTTGAAATTTTCTGCCTAATCATCTTAGAATTGTATACCTCTCTCAAGGATTCTTTCTGTTAATATGAACAATTTATTCTCTATTTTTTAAACTTTATTTAAGCACAGTGGTTACAAAAATGTTTGTAGTTGGGTTTAAGTCATAAAGAGACCACCCAACTTCAGCAGTGCAACATTCCCAACACCAATGCCCCCTCTCTCCTACCCCACCTCTTTCCTGTATTAGAGACAGTCATTATACTTTTCTCACTTGTTATCATTGTCATGGTAGTTGTTAGTGTAGCTATTTCTCTAACTAAACTCAACACTTTGTCAGAAGCTTAATATGGTGGGCTGGTCATTCTAGCCCTCATCTCTATTATCTCATTATTAAAATAATGTATTTATTTTTCTTAAATCTCATAGATGAGTGAGATTATTCTGTGACTATCTCTCTCCCTCTGACTTATTTCACTCAGTATAATAGTTTCCATGTTCATCCACATACAGGAAAATTTCATGACTTCATCTATCCTGAGAGCGATATAGTATTCCATTGTGTATATGTACCACAGTTTCTTTAGCCATTCAGCTCTTGAAGGGTATCTTGGTTGTTTCCAAATTCTGGCTATTGTAAATAGTGCTGCAATAAATATAGATGTGAAGAAGGCATTTTTGCATTGTGTTATTGTGTTTCTAGGGTTTATCCCTGGGAGTGGTATAGCTGGATTATATGGAAGCTCAACTTCCAGTTTTTTGAGGGATCTCCATATTGTTTTCCATAAAGGCTGTACTAGATGCCATTCCCATCAGCAGTAAATAAGTTTCTTTCTTTCCACATCACCACCAGCACTGATTGACAATAATGTCTTACATTTTTCTTAAAACCCATAGATGAGTGAGACTATTCTGTGAGTATCTCCTCTCCTTTGACCTGTTTTACTCAGCATAATAGAATGCATCTACATCCATGTATAGGAAAATTTCATGACTTTAATCTCTCCTGACTGTTGCATAATATTCTGCTGTATATATGTACCACTGTTTTTTAGTCATTCATCTGTTGAAGGGCATCTCAGTGTTTCCAGAATCTGGCTATGGTAAATAGTGCTGCAATGAATATAGGTGTGAGAAAGGGATTTTTGAATTGTATTTTTGTGTTCCTAGGGTATATCAGATCAGATGGGAGCTCAATTTCCAGTTCTTGAGGGATCTCCATATTGTTTTCCACAAAGGATGGACAAGACAGCATTCCCATCAGCAGTGAATAACAGTTCCTTTCTTTCCACATCACTGCCAGCACCAATTGATTTTGTTCTTTGTGATGTGTGCCAGTCTCTGTGGTGTGAGACAGTACTTCATTGTAGTTTTGATTTGCATCTCCCTGATAATTAGTGATCTGGAACATTTTTTCATGTGCATTTTGGCGATTTGATTTCCGTTTTGAAGAAGTGGCTCTTCATTTTTCCCCTTTCTTATCTGGATGCCCTTGATATCTTTTTTTTTTTTCCTAATCCCTTTGGCAAGAACTTCCAGACCTGTGTTAAGTAGAAGTCATGAGAGAGGGCAGACTTGTCTTGTACCAGGTTTTATAGGAAAGGCATTTAGGTTATCTCTACTAAGAATATTATTTTTCATTGGCGTGTGGTAAAAAGCCTTGACTATACTGAGAAAAGTTCCTTTCATGCCATCTATATGTGAGTATTTATCAAGAATGGGTGTTGGAACTTATCGAATGTTTTCTCTACATCTATTGATATGATCATATGGTTTTTATTTTGTTGTTGTTGATATGATGTATTATGTTGATTGATTTACATATGTTAAACCATCCTTGCATTCCTAAAATGAATCCTAATTGTACATGGTGTATGACCTTCTTGATAATCGTTGCATCCTATTTGCGATGATTTTGTTGAGGACTTTTGCATCTGTGTTCATCAGGGATATTAGTCTATTAGTCTGTAGTTTTCTTTTCTTTTCTTTTTTTTATCATCTCTGTCTGGTTTTGGCATCTGGATTATGTTAATTCGATAAAACTATTTGGGATTGTTCCTGATTCTTTCAGTTCATGAAAGATCCTAAAAAGGATTGGTAGTGTCTCTTCTTGAAAGGTTTGAAATAATTTGTTAGTGAATCCATCTGGGCCTAGACTTTTGTTGTTTTGGGAAAATTTTAATTAACATTTTAATTTATCAGTAGTGATGGGTCTGTTTAGATATGCTAGATTATCCTGGTTTAACTGTGCAAGATAATAAGAATCTAATAATATATCCATTTTCAAGAATCTATGTTTCATGGCATAAAATTTCTCAAAGTAGTCTCCATTTACCATTTGAATCTCTGCAGTATCTTTAGTGATCTCTTTCCATTTCTAATTCTGTTTATTCTCTATCCATTTCTCTGTGAGTTTTGCTAGTAGCTTGTTTATGTTTTCAAAGAACCAACTTTTGCTTCCTTGATGTTTTAGATTGTTTTTTTTTTTATTTCCATTTCATTGATTTCTGCCTTAGGCTTTGTTCTTTCCTCTGCCTACCTATTTTTGGTTCTTTTGGTTGATCATTTTTTATTTTATAAACTGTGTCATTAAGTTATTTATGTAGTCCCCTTCTTTCTTCCTTATATGTGCTTGCAAAGCTATAAATTTTCCTCTTAGTGATGCTTTTCCTGTTTCACACAAATTCTGTAAATTTGTGTCTTCATTTGTGTTTGTTTCCAGGAATCTTTTTATTTTCTTACTAATTTTATCTGTGACCCACTGGTTGTTCAATAGTGAGCTGTTTAATTTTCAGGCATTAAAGGTTTTCTTCTCTGTCCCTTTTTAGTTCACTTTTAATTTCAGTGCATTGTGATATGTGAAGGTAGTTCATACAATTTCTATCCTCTTGATTTTATGGTGGTATGTTTTATGGGCCAGTATGTTATCTATCCTAGATAATAGCCCTACTTTACTCTCTTTACATAAATTTACATTGCTTTAATCTAAACCATTCTGTTTTGCTGGCAAATTCTTTTAAATTTTCATTGCTTAGACCCATGGAAATCAAGTCCAAGTTCCTCTCCCTTTAGGCTACTCAGTTCTATTTGTCTTCAGAGGATCTTAACAATGTGATCAGAACACAAGGACCTCCAATTACATTGATCACACAAATCTTACAAGTGTTACACTGGTCAAAAATAAATCATCTTCAAATCCAGATTACTAGTCTAGGCAATGACTTACAAGGCAAGGCTAAGTGGTAGAGGATGTAGTCTCTATTATAAAGATAGCGTGGCTCCATTGAAAAAGAAACACATCTGCCTAAGGTTTGCATTTAGGAATGTAGTGCCTATAAAATTCTGACAGATAAAATTTGGTAAAACCAAGATAACCTTTGATGATAACCTTTGTTTAGTTATGTTGAAAGAAAATGTTGAGTTTAGAAATAACATTTGATAATCTGTGATGAAATAAATGCATAAATAGGTCATGCCGATGTCTATAAGAAAAGAATGCCTCAAGAAAACAAGAGAAAGAAATAAGAAAAAGACACATAGACATAGTTTATCTGGGAAGGCTCTTGTTTTTCATTAATTCCACCAGGGTTCAACCTCTTACATGGCAAATGGCCCCCGAGTCTGGCATTTTATTTAGCATAAAACCAGGAGTAAGTCCTTGGCACATCCATAGGCCAAGATCCTAACCTGCTAAAACACACCCTTGAACAAAAAGAAAGAAGAGAAAATTAATTTTATCCTATTTTTATAAGAAATTGAAATGCAATTATAAATTATTTGACTTGTTTGACAGAGGAAAATAACTATAAGTATAAAGTAGTCTATAAGTATATTAGTAACAGGAATTGCTTGTGGTATAAGTAACATTGAAAGTGCTGGCACAATGTTAAACCTAAGATATTTTTAAAGCAACTGCATTTTTTTCCAGTTATCCAAGACTAACCTATTCCACAATTTTTCTTCTTTGGTTCTACCTTTTAGACCCTTTTTTCACTTTCTGATAGTTTTCATCTCAAAAATTATTTTTTTTTTTTTTTTTTTTGGTTTTTGGGCCACACCCGGTAACGCTCAGGGGTTACTCCTGGCTATGCGCTCAGAAGTCGCTCCTGGCTTGGGGGACCATATGGGACGCCGGGGGATCGAACCGCGGTCCGTCTCCTTAGGCTAGCGCAGGTAAGGCAGGCACCTTACCTCCAGCGCCACCGCCCGGCCCCTCAAAAATTATTTTAACATAAAATAAAAGCATTATTTTAATAAATTTTACTTTTGCTTTATCATCCCAACTTTAATTTTTTTTTGGAAGATTCAAAAACTGTAAATACAAGGCTTTTCACACTCATTTTTTTCGATATAAGTGGTGGCAAGGTACAAAACCTTTCTCTACTTTTTTCATTTCCAATACTCTTACTGCTACTAAATATTCTTGTGCTCTATGGCTACCTTCAACCACACTAAGCCACTTGTCAGCTTTTGTTCATTTCTTCTGCCACATTTTAATTTGTTTTACTAAATTTATTCTGGATTTCTTTTCTTTTTCCTTTTTTGTGTCTTCCCCTACCCAACTAAAAGAATGCAAATATTTTCTGTCTAAGCACAGCTAAGTCTAGCAAAAATTTAGACCATTATTCAACCTTACATCTTAGAAATGCAATTTGGTTGCTTCTTCTCTAGATACAAAAATTTAAGGGTATAAATTTGGCTATTTTCTTGGGAAATTCAGATGCTTTCACATAGCTGCTGTTTACCTTAGTTTACTAGAATAGATATAGATCACAGGAACTCAGAATATGCACTTTCTCTTACTATTCTGTTAAGTCCTGATTTATTTTAACTTCATCTCCCCAAATTGTATAGTTTTGGAGAGACAAGAGCAAATGGCATTAGACATTTACAAGATAGGGTTCTGTTTGCTGCCATTAGCCTCTGTTTCCTGAATTTTTTTAAATAAATCCTATATTGTAGGTGTAGTTATATATAATAACCATTATGCATAGGAAAAATTCAACAACAATGCCAAAAATAAGACCATAAATGACTCTAGGGAGAAAATGTGGGTGTAGCTCAGTAAAGAAAGGAGAGAACTAGACAGGGTATTTCTTTTTACTCAAACCTTTATGCCTTTTCACATGCATGTATTCTGTATTCAAAAAGAATTGTAAAATAGAAAATTTGTCAAACAATTTTTCTCAAAAATAAATAATAACACATGATTTCTGATACCAATGAGATAAACATATTATGGAAAATACAGGAAATTATTTAAAAATAATAATTATACTTGCCCTTCCATTAATTTGATGTTTGTTTGATATAACTGAAGTTACTTAATTATTCTGTCTTTCCTTATGGAATGAGAAAATAAGATCAAATAAACTTGATCTTGTTTGTTTTATTCATTTATTTTTAAGCTTTAAGTATCTATTCAAGAAATTAGTGAGTACCATGCTAGTTTTTCTGCACAATCATGCCAAAACTTAGTATTTAAAACACTAGCCATTTATTATAATACTTAGCATTGATTTAATTTGATCATGTAAAACAGTAATCTGGCTGAGATTAGCCACAGTTTATTCTGCTCATGTTTTTATGTGTCAATTATCAACTCTCAGACATCTAAGGTGGCTCTACTTCTTGAGTATATGATAGATACAGGCAGAGATACATACCTTTTATTATCATAGTTACCTGTAAGTCTTTAAATAGACTTACTGGGAAATAGAAATGCATGAGGAAAGAGAGAGCTAAGTTTCTGAAAGCATGTGCTTCCAGTCTATCTGCAGCATGCTAGTTAACAAACATTAATAAACAAACAAAAAATCCTGTCCATATTTTGGAGCAAAGAATGAGACTCTAACATAATGAGAACTATAAACTACAGGATAGTCAATTAGGGAAAATAATTATGAAAATCTGAACTGAGATGGGCCATAAAAAAATATCAGAAGATAAATTATTAAGCCAATGAAATTTTCTGTATATTTATGCATAACTTAACACAACTTAAGAGAAATTATGTTGGCCAGATTTTCCAAAATGTTCAATGTCATCTTTTGATCTGTGCAAAAACTACAGAAGTCTGACTTTTACAACCACTACTGGTCAGAACTTATCCTGGGACCAATAAGAAAGACCCTTGCCTAGGCTTTTGCCTATGATCTATACAACAACCAAGAGCTCTAATTCCAGAGGTCTGACTGTGACAACTGCAAGCAGAACTTCTGGGTACATAATGAAAGACTCTATTCTTGGCTTCAGCCTAGGATCGATGCAAAAACCAAGACCATCAATTACAGAAGACTGATTAAAACAACAGGGATGGAATAGAACTTCTAGAATCATAAGGTAAGACTCTATCCTAGGCTTCATTCTATGAAGTTTACAAATACCAAGGCTTCTAGTTACAAAGTCCTAATTTTTTCATCCACAACTGAACAGAAAGTTTTCTGGCACAATAAAAAGTGTAAAAGAGTGTAAAAGAGGAGGGAGAAACCCTAAATCTCTTAGGCCAAGGGAATTCCCTTTCTGATCTCCCTAATATTTACTGTGCCTGTGCAAAAATAAATAATAAAACACATTTTTCTATATATTTTGTGCTTGTGTTATTGTCTGGTTGTTGTCTTGATTGCTGTGTGCTTTTTTGTCATCGCTTGTTTCAGGTTTTTTGTTTGAGTTTTTGTTGTTATCGTCATTGTAGTTTTGTTTTTAGTTTTTCTATTTCTTTTTTTTTTTGCATTTTGTGATGTTTTTCTTCTTTTTTCCCTTTCTTCTTTTAAATTGATATTTATAACATCTAGATGGACTTCTCCCAGTTTTTTGTTTGTTTGCTTTGTTTGTTTGTTTGGTTGGTTGGTTGCTTTTATTTTTTCCTTTCTTTTTTTTCCTTTTTTATTCTTTTCCTTCTTATTTATTTTTTCTTTACAAACAGAATCACATAACCTGAATCATCTTGTTCTGCCTCATAAATTGAGGGGGAAAATGTATGATATTAATACCAAACAGTTGTATGAACATTGAGTATAAATAAAATAAATAGTCAGACTTAAACACCAAATCTAAAGCCAACAACAACAGAATCGATACCCAATCTACAACAAGCTAGACATAGAGGGGACCACTTATATTAGCAGCCCATGGAGTGCACAGGAGGAGGATATAGGACGCATGCTGGGAACAGGGGTAGAGGGAGGACAACACTGGTGGTGGGAATCCCCCTGATTTAATATCACTATGTACCTAAAATATTGCTGTGAAAGATTTGTAATTCACTTTGGTCACAATAAAAATTATTGAAAAAATGTTCACTTATGTTTTTGCCAAATTTTTGCCTGAACATTTTGCAGACCCTATGTCTGGGTCTAATAAAAGTTAAAGGAAGAAGTAACTCTTCTTGTTTTTCTCTGTTGCAACTTTTTAAAAATCCCAGCTAGAATACTGAAAATCAAGTAGTTAACAATGGATTCTAAATCCATACAGTGTCCCTAACATGGTTCTAGATAACGCAGGGACTAAGTGAGGTAAAATGCCACTCCTTTATTCAGGAAGTATAACATTCAGTTAGAAAAATTGCTACATTCCAAAAAGGACAGAAAACAATATGAGGTAGCAAACTGAGTGAAGATAAATCCATATTTCTCTTCAAGTATAAGGTTTCTCCAGGTGTTCCAGCTGTTTGAATACTATCTGCCCCCCCATTTCCTGCTGTGTTAAGTGTCCCATAGTAAATTACTCTGTGGAGAGGAAATGTTACTCAGCCTGACATCACCAGGCTCCATCACACCCTCTCACACACCTGCTCACAACACCATATCCCTCAGACACCTGTCATCACCCACAAAACACTTCCCTTCTCTAATCTAACCATCAGCCTATAAGTTCACATCATCCTAATTTTTCCATTGAGATAAGACATCCATTGAGATAAACATAGAAGAACAGAATGAAGAAAAACTGTCACTTTAAACATATAGTACAAAATGCACATCAATCGAAGCTCTGTATTTCTTCCTTTATGGTAACTCAAAAGAGGAAAGCAAAGCCCGTGTAGAAAACAATTTTAAAGTTGTAAAATCTTGAAAAGGGAAGGTATCCTTATGGATGAAATACTTTCCAGAGGTCAGAGTACCTAAATTCTAATAATGGTACCAATATTCCATTGTATAATTTGTGGTATGAACATTGTGAATTTGAATTTTCTTATCTTTAAGGTCAAAATAATGAATATTATATCTTTTATCCACTTAATAGAACTGTTTTAATTTTCAAATGTAATAAGCAGAAGAATTTATTTTGTAAAATGTAAATTAAACTATTATAGTGTAACTATTATACTATAAGTGTAAATTAAAGTATCAATAGATTGACAGCTATATCTATAACCAAGAAGGGAATATTTAATTTTATTAATTGATGTGATCTAAATAAAGGAGACACTTAGAAGATGGATTAGCTGTAAACCAGCAGTACTGTGCTAATCAGAGTAACAGCCCTGTCTCAGTGGACATGTTTACATGTGAAGATTGGAGCACATAGTAATTAGCAAAATAGGCACATGAACAAATTCTTTTGTGGAACTTGATTTTACTTTACAATAAGATATTATTAAGTGATGTAAGATTTATGATGCTTATATAATTTTAAAGAATATGTAATTATAATCAAATATAATTTTAATAGTAATTTCTGCACTCAATTTTAAGCAGTTTTTGTATAAAATCTTAACATCTGGAAGACTTCTTCAAACTTTCCCTTCTAAATTGACAAGATAGAAAATGTCTAGCAACTGTTATATAAGTGCCTTATTTTCACTGCTGCCAACTCATATTGTTTCCTTTAAGCTAATAATTAAAGAAACTTCAGAGAAGAATCAGATTCAAAGATATATTACTTTTGCATATTACAATAAATTGTGTATTTGGCACTTCTAAGCCAGTGGGCTGCAGAATACTAGTACATCATTTAGGGGTGATGTGTTCTCAAATGAAATAGAAAAGTCTGGATTTATACCGGGAAAATGCCTAAAAACTCCATTGCTAGGACTGATGAATATCTAGTCATGTCTGGCAGACTAATGTGCTAGACTTGCCAAATGTCTATTTGAATGAGAGATGAAGAAACCTCCCAGAGAAGTATTCATTCCAAGGGAATAGAAGGTCAAAGAGATAAACATGGCCAGTGAGGTCAGGGAAGGGACAATTTTAAGGTCAGCATGGTTTTTGTCACTAATATTTGAGTCTTGTGGTTGTACAAAGGGTAGGTAAATGAAAGAAGAAGAATTTAGAGGTTCCAGCTATTAAAATTGGGAACACAAGTTGTACTTACTTAGTAAAACCTCTCAGGCACACCATTATTTTAAGTACCTAGTGCATGGATATAGGAGGCAGAACTATGGCATCCAATGAGTGCAACTATTCCCAGGAAAAGCCCCAATAGTGCCCAGCAGATGGCAGTGATACCTGGTCTAGGTAACTAAATGCATAAGAAAAGAAATTATTTAGATTCCACCAAACACAACATTAATATTCACTGGACCCAAACTAAAGGTGAGGTGCAATGAATTAAAGCTCAGGGATCTAGAAAACACATGATTGAGAATGTTGGATTGCCTCCAAATCAGGACTCAAACCCAGTATCTTGCCTATTTTCCATCGCCTATTTCTGGATAATTTGAAAGACTCTCTGTATGCTGAAGACTTAGCAAAGTTCCTAGTCTTCTTACCTTAAATATATATTAAGATCAACGTAAAAGTACAGCAGGTAGGGCACTAGCCCTACATGTTGCTAACATGGATTTAATCTTCTACACTTCATATGTAGTGATCCATGTATGAAAATCTATAGGTAATGATCTCTGTATGCAGAGCCAAGAGTAAGTCCTAGGTGATACTGGGTATGGTTCCCCAAAATATAATATTTATTTATTTAAGAGACTGGGAAGACAGATCAAAGGGCTAGTCTATATGATTATGGGAGAATGGAGACTTTATCTTTGGCACCACATGGTTCCTTGAGGAATGCCAGTAGGGATCCCTAAGCAATGTTCAATGAATAGTCTCTGAACTCCTTTGTATGTGACCCAAAATGCACACAAAACAAAAAAAATGTGAAAATAAATAAATATATCCATATCTATACACTGTTGAATTATTTATATCTACTGGTGGGAATTTTAGTTTATCAACCTGATCTAATTTGATTATGCTAAACTTTTTTCAATTATGTTTCATTCTCTTTTTTGCTCACATTCATATACAATTTATCAGCAACTGCTCAAATTCAGTTAGAACCTTGTTATCTAAACAGTTTTTCCTTTGGTGAGAATCATTTCAAATATAAAATCATGCATTGGAATTCAAAGGTATATCATTCTAGTATTGGATGACAAAAAAAAGTAGATCAACAATTTAGGCACTAAAAAAATTACACAAATGGAATTAATATTTTTGAGAAAGCACACAAGAATGTGTGCATGTGTGTTTGCGTGTGAAACAGCTTTAAGTAAATTATGTTATACAGAATTCATAATTTCTTGTTTCTTGTAATGATTCTGAACTAATGTGGTAAAAATCTTATTTTTGGTTGATTGCATTTATAAAAAATTTAAAATCCTGGGGCCAGAGAGATAACATGAAGGTAGGGCGTTGCCCTCGCATGCTGAAGGTCATTGGTTTGAATCCCAGCATCTCATATGGTTCCTCGCGCCTGACAGGAGTGATTTCTGAGTGTAGAGCCAGGAGTAACCCCTGAGTGCTGCCGATGTGACCCAAAAACAAAAACAAAAACAAAAAAAATTTTAATCCTGCCAATATTCTACGACTCAACATATTGCTTCAAATATAATCTTTCTTAATAGCATGGACCATAGAGACATTTTCTGGCCTTAAAACACCACAGGCTTTCCAGTGCATGTAATTTGTCTAATATTTGATTGCATTCTATCTTGGATTGGGTGCTAATATTTTCACAGGTGTTAATTTTGTTACTTCAGCTGAATGAGGAAGAGGCCCTGATTTGAACCAAAACTGGGATTTGATTATACTTGAGCTGTCTGGGCTATGTGATGACTAATAACTGTGACCAACATATTATTTGCAAATTGGATTTTTGGTGAAGATCTTAAGCATGTATGTGTTTTCCAAAATGGATGAAAAGAAGACCAAAAACTAGAGACAGCCTATTATCTGGCTTCAGATACCTGTCCCTATTTTGCTGGTGGATTTAGGTCTAATCCAATAGAAGATATTTCCAAAAAAGTTGAGTTTTTTTTCTGGAGCAGATCTTAAAACAAATCATGAGACTAGTCTGCTTTGACACTTATATAATAAAGAGACATTGAGGTTAAAAATACGATTTTTCCTCAAGAAGCTAAATATAGTAGTACCTTATACATTAAATGGTTATCCATTTAAAAATCAAAACCTTCAACTCACAAAATATATCTACTGTACTCATTTTAGCATTTTGTACAATAGGTAAACTATGAAAACAACCAAAGTGTCTATTAATAGTTGATTAAAGAGCATGTCGCATAATATAAAATAAATAGAATATTATTTAACTCACAAATTTCCAAGTTTTGAAAAAGCAGAAAGGATTCAAGAGAATTATGTAAAAGGAAATAGCCAAGAAATGGCAAATATTGGATGATACCATATATATATATATATATATATATATATATATATATATATATATATATATATAATGCAAAAATTAATTTGGAGAAAAGACATAAATAAAAATGGTGGAACTTTGACAACAAATAAGTTAGCAGAGATAAGAAATATGGGTGGAAGAACTGAGAAGTTCTTTTAGTTTGAGGATTTGGGATGGGGAGTGGGAGCACACCCAGTAATTCTAGTAATTCTCAGAGTTTACATATATCCTTGCGCTCAGGGATCACTCCTGGAAATGAAGGGAACATATGAGGTGCCTAGGATAAAACTCAGATAAGCCTTACGCAGGCAAGTGCCCTAACTCTCTGAACTATAATAGAGAACTTCTTAAAGGTGAGAGTCGTGTATTTTTTAAATAGTATAGAGTTTTGTCCATTATATACATAATATAACTGGCTAAAACAAGATATAAAGCTGGATTAGAAAACTCCAAAAGCAATGACCATATGGTAAATCTGAGTTTTAAAACTGGCTTTTATAGTATAGACAGTATATTTTCTGAGTAAAAGATTCAAGAATATGTGTATAGTATAATAATAATAATAATAAACTTTGACATTGATACTTCTCAAATCAGACACTAATTGGGGGATTAAATATTTAGTACATTTGCATATATCTTGCAAAAACCATTAAAGTACATAAAAGAAAATATTTCATCCATAATCCTGAGACCAAACAAAATCAAAGTTAGCTTTCTGACTTACAATACCCTTTCATTTATTTATTTTATATTTTATTATGTTGTTCTTTGAGCTATACCCAGTGATGCTCAGTACTTACTTCTGGCTTTATGCTCAGAGATCTCTTTTGGTGGGCTCAGAGACCATATGGGGTACCAGGGATCTAATCCAAGTCAACCATATGTAAGGCCTTCTCTACTATATTATCTCTTCATTGTTGTGTGTAGTAACCAGTTCTTACTCTATTCAGAATAATTCTTCTTTGCATGTGCTTGTTCCACCTGGGTGGGAAGTATCTCTGGATTGGCCCTCCTACTCCAACCTGTTTCTCCACCCTTGGTGGTGGTCCTACTCTTCCTAATAAAGATCTCAGGTTAGAGACTTCTTTGGGTTTTGGCCCACAGTTAGCTTGTTTGCTGCCAGTACATTTTTGCTGCTTGCAGATAGCTTGTGGTAAAAGTTCTTGAACCTGTTTTATCTTCCTAACCTGTGTAGATTATTTCCTGTGTCAGCATTGCTTCCAGACCAGAATCCCCAATGCCCCCTGGATTGGGGTATAAGGCTTCCACTATACTCCAATACCCACAGCATTATTTTAAATATTTTTAAATATTTAAATACACTTTAAATATGAATAAAATATAGATGCACATATACAATTTGACAATCTAGTTATACTACTTATTGGCTTCCCTTCCTAGGGGAAAGAAAAGAACCTTTTGGTTACCCACACATTATCAAAGAAGCATTAAGGTCATATTTTGACCTTCCAGTTCAACAAAGAACCCAAGCAAGCAAAAGAGTATGTATTGACAGATTCCAAAAGTGATTTTTAAAAAATTATATTTTAAGTTTCTAAGTTTTTAATAACCCCTTGAAATCACCTCTAGCATGTACTATCTTCCAGTATTCCCAAGCTTTTAATACATTTATTTACATACATAATTGTGCATTCTTTTAAAAATGTATATTATTGCATACTATTTTATGCTGTTAAGAAAAATCAGTGTTTTTTAAGTTCAGCACTCATTTTCTAGGACATAACTCTAAAGAAACCCTCATGAATTTTTTTGCATTTTGTGAACTCTGAGGAACCTTCTAAAAATCAGACTTAAGACTTGTACAACATTGCAGGAAATTTAGATACAAGTATGCATAAGTCTATCTTTTGCCCAATTATTGAGCTCCCTATGTGAACAAATGCTTCTCAGAAGTTCTTGGCATGAGATGTTTGCTGCTGTGGCCATAATCGCCTGCCTGTGGAGATCAGCTTGGAGTTGGGAAAGTTATTTCTAATCCTGTCATCGAAACTCAGTGTGAGTCTGAGGCTGTGCATTGAAGAGTTGAATTTCCAAGACAAAATGACTTTAGAATAAATCAACAAGCTATTTTCTATGGGCAAATTTATATTCAAGGTCATCATTTTATGTTTCTTTGATTAATATTTTCATAGACCTTCCAGTTCTGTGTTTCTACATTTTTTCCACTGTCAGTATAAATCTCCTTTTTTTTTTCAAAGAAATATTAGCTTTTTAATCTTCAAGTAACACCTACCCAAAAGAAAATTTTGGCACCCCCCACTCTTGAAAAGAGCATAAAACCCAAGAAGAATAAAATAATAAGAGATCTTCTTCAAGCAATATGTAAGATAAGGACTGTTTAACAAAAGAAAGAAAGAGAAGGGAGGGGGAAAAAAAGAAAGAAAGAAATTGATTCTGAGTGAATTCAGCAAAAGAAAACCTGTGATTCAGCAAAAGAAAGCCAAGGATGATTATGTTTAGCTCAGAGACACACATGTAACTGCAGCTGGGAGAGGAAAAAAAAAACTACTTCCTAACCTCAGCCTTCTCAACCCTCCAGATGCAAGGAATATTACTCATAAACTATTCCTTCTTTTTAGGAAATTCAGCTCCAAGGGGGAGAGTCCATGCTGTCCATAAGAAGCTACCTATGAAGAAAAATGAGAACAATTAAGCCCTAAATCTGTACACGAAACTTTAACAGCTGAGACTCAAAACGAAAATGGAGATAGTGTTAATGATTATGTTTTATAGTCTCAACATGCCTTACATCTGGAAAAGTTCCAAAGCCCTCAGCAGGTTGTCACATTGATAGAAGGGGCCCCTGCTGAGACGCAGCTGCTTCTGGGGAAGAGCCAGCATCTGGAGAACAGCTGCATATCAATCCCAGAAGCCCACAGAGCAGGAAGGCCAGAGGAGCAATCTGCAAGGGCACCCCTTCCACCTGGGTGCTGCCTCCTGCCTCAAGACTCAGAAAGGCTGAGGCATCACACTTGCTAACTAATGAAAATACATTTGAAATCTAACTTTGGGGAAGGAGGTGGTCTGGCAGACAAACTTTCTAGTCACCTTTGGGGGGGGTGGTACATTTAACCACAACATTTGTTTTAACATTACAGATGAAAATTTTTGTAATATGTAGCCTCAGATTCCCTAACTTTTATTTAAAGTACCATGAATTCCTAATGTGATATCTTCCATCCATTATTCACTAAAATGAAAAGATTAACAACATCAGTGGGCTGATAAAGAAAGGCATTCAAAGCATTCTCTGTGTATACATACTATGTGCAATCATATGTATACATATACAAACATTAATAATAACCAGAGAATATTGGGGGAAATTAAGGGCTTAAAAGCAGGCGGAAGTAAAAGAAACTATCAGGACTTAGTAAAATCCATTACTACTTTACCTTTCCATTTTCTAGTAGCTTGACTTTAAATCAGTCACATCAATTGTCTGCCTTGATTTCTCATAAAAGGAAAGTTACTAGAGATAATTTCAAGTCTGATCAAATTTAAATAACCAAATCATTCATTAAGAATTATATGATCGGAGGTCAGAGCAATAGTACAGCAGTAGGGCAGTTGCCTTGCTGGCAACTTGTTGGGGCTGACCTGGGTTGGATCCCTAGCATTCCATATGGTACTCCAAGCCCTCCAGCCGTGATCCCTGAGTGATGAGCCAGTAACCTCTGAGCACCTATAGTGTGGCCTCAAAACAAAACAAAGTAAAACAAAACAGAATGATATGGTGAGGAAGAATAGTCAAGCCCATTACAAAACTGAGTCAATCCCAGAATACTAGCCCTGAGAACCACAAGGTGCAGTCAAAAAAATCAAAACACGAGCTTCTCTTTCTCTCTCTCTCTCTTTCTCTCTCTCTCACTCTCTCCTCTCTCTGTCTCTCTTTCTATCCCTTACTCCTCTTTCTGTCTCTCTTTCTATCCCTTTCTCTCTCTCTCCTTTCTGTCTGTCTTTCTCTCCTTATTCCAGCTGCCTCTCTAATAGTTCTTCATTATTTGAAGGTTAAAAATATCAGCAAAATACATTGTAAGTGCAACACAATTGAAATGAGCTTCAATGCTTGAGGACTGTGCCTGATACAAAAATTTGTATTTTCATTGAGATGGCAAGGACAACCCCCCCCCTCGATCTTAAATTTTATTATGAAATTACTTTAACACTTTTAAGTAACCATATTTGCTATTTCTTTCTCAGTACTGGGGTATTATTTGTTTTGGAGAGAGTGGAGAGAGCAAGGTCATGGACCAATAATAGTCTGATATTCCTTGGAAGTGACATACAAGATATGCAAGATTTAGGTGAAAAGAATAAATTAAGGAAGATAAAATAGTTGTGGCTTCAGTGTACACATAGGCAAGGACATAGACAACACCTCATGTGCACTTGGCATAGGAAGACCCAGAGCAGGGGTAATACATTTGGCTGCCCTTGGAGGCAGCAACAGCTGTCTGGGCATCCCAGAAGGGAGTAGCACATATCACAATGCCTCTAAGAGCCTGACTCCTGGCTAAGGACTTGACTTGAAACTTTATAAAATATTTACTAAGCAAAACTAATAATTTTTTCAGGGCAAGATCTGCCTAAAGGACCTCAGTTTGTGACCTTACATAATTATTTAAATGAGTTGCTGTTTTATTTTAAAAAGAGAAGTAAAAGGAATCAAAATTATATGGCCTTCATAAAAAAACATAAGTCAGCTTAAGATCTTGATGAATAAAACATGATGAGGTTTATTTTAAATCCCTTTTATGCTGTCTTCTCAAGAATTTTCCATTGTCCTTGTACAATAGTGTAAGTTATCAAATTGGGGAATTTTTTTGCTCATCTAAAAATAGTTCCTTCACCTGTAACCTGAGGATGACAACCTACTTTTATTATTCAAACATGTCTGCAACTCAGAAAAAGCTATGTTCAAACTGCAAGAGCCATACTGCTATTAGTCTGCGATGGACATGTTAGGCAAATAGTGCATGAGGCTTCTATGCTGATCATTTTTTATGACTCAGCAATATAAAAAAATGAGAAAGGAAGGTGGCAGCATTCATTAGGTATCATGGCAGCCATTGTTAAAGCTAATTATCATGATCAGGGGTCATAAGGGATCTTGTTCATTCTTTAGAGTATACCCAAAACTCAATAAATCCACAAAATTAGTCAAACTGTATCTCAAAGGTTTATACTGATAAACAACATTTTACAGTTATTCTGATATTCATTATCTCTCCTGTGATATCCATTATCTCTCCTGTGGAAAAACTAGTTAGGTTAATTTTAAGATTTTCATTTTACTTTGAAAAATCATTGAGAGTCAAAACCAAAAAGATTTGGGTGAAATAATAGGAATGATTACCTCTGTAAAGGTAAGATCCAGGCCAGGTTACACTTTGAAACCTAGTTATAGCCCTTTAAGTATTTCTCTGCTGTCTGAGTCATATTGACTATATTAGATTCCAATAAACCAAATTTACAGCTAGACCCACCAAAGTGTGATCCTTGTGACTTATAAGAAAGGTGAATTTTTAAAAACTTTAGATTGAATTGTGCACACAGGTTAGCCTTGAGAAGCTAGTCCTTTGAACTCTGGGAATGTCTAAGCTTGCCTTCACACTCATGAGCTATGCCCTCATCAAGTTCTAGAAATGCGCTTTCTGGTATTTTTCCCTATTAGTCTCTCTCTGCTGCAAAGCAAATGGTATGCTAAAACCAAGAAAATACAATTAATTCAGGATGAAGGTACCTCTTGACAGAAAGAAGGAATAATAATTCTGCATCCACAAGAGAAAAATCACTCATAAATGAAGTTAATTCAGAACTCACCTGGTTCATTCTGATACTATTTTTGAATTCCCTCACCTTAAAGACTGATCAGGCTCTGAAATCAAAAGGCTTAAGATGCAATTCTGGATCTGTAGCATGCAAACTGCTTCCTGCCTCAATTTCCCATCCACAACCAAGATTTTTTTACTAGCAAGACAAATTGGCATATCCTGCTAAGATTTTTGAGCATCTGGTGGAGGAGCCTGTTTCATTCTCTATCTTGTACAAAGCCTTGTATTCTAGCCATCAAGACATAACTTCAAGAATTCTTCCTCCACCAATGTATGCTGTTTTATTTATCTATTTTTTAAATGTTTTACTATTCCTCATTGTACCAATAGACAAGCAAATTAACTTCCTGCCTGGGTATTTTGTGTGTGTGTGTGTGTGTGTGTGTGTGTGTGTGTGTGTGTGTGTGTGTGTGTGTGTTGAACACAAATCCAATTAGTTTAGCTTCTCCAATCCTGATCTCTCACTGACAACAAGCAGTCCTTCTAATGTGTCTGCAGCCAAATGCAGCAGCCCTAGGCTGTGGCCCTCCAGAAATGCCTTCTTCAGTGGCTTCACATTCTTTGCCACTCCAACCCTGTAATTTCCCAGATGACTGGAGGTTTGGAAAGCAAATGAAGCAGGGAATCTGCTTCATCTGCTAAATTCTCTTGGAGTCATTTAGAAATGACAAAAAAGGTGCCATATACAGCAATTTGGGTTTTGCAGATACTTCCTTTTAGATTTTGATCTGAAATTATTAGCTGATCCCAAATTCCTTAAAGATTAAGACCATTTATGGACTGATTATGAATTATGAATAAAGAGAGGTAAAGCCCATTTTTATTGGCTTAATATTTATGTGGCATTTTGTAATTTATAGGGCACTTTCACAGACATTAAACTCATTTGATCACAACCAGTCTGTCAGGTAGGGCGGGCATCATTACCCCCACTTACAGAGAAAGGCACTTAGGCTCACTGAAAAAATACTAGTAGAGCTAAAAGACAGCTCAAATTTTCTGTTTTCAAAGATGGCTTCTGGACTAGAGTGATAGCACAGCTGTAGGGCATTTGCCTTACACACAGCCAACCCAGGACCAACCCGAGTTCGATCCTTGGCATCCCATATGGTCCCTAGAACCTGGCAGGAGTGATTTCTGATAGTAGAGCCAGAAGTAACCCCTGTCTGCCACCAGGTGTGGCCCAACCCCACCCCCAAATAAAATAAATAAAATATAACTTTCATTTTTCAATCCTACAGATGCTCAGAGGTTCAGAATGAAACCCACATGTCGGCTAATGAGATGACCTCTTATTTATCATTCTCCATTGACATATCTATTATCTTTACACTGATAGAGTGATACATAGTACTTTGTCCAACTTGATTCCTTGAAGAAAATATTCAACTAGCTGCCCTAACAGCACAGAACTTCAGCCTCGTTATCAAGTCTAATAATATACCAGATATATTCTTTCCTTCAGCACAGACACACAAATTCTAATTCCTCTTAGAGGAGAAGCAAACAGTGTCTTGACTTGTTGGGCATATGCACAAATGGAAGAAAAGGATATTTTTGACAAGGATGTCAAAATGGCTACAGAAAGAATATATGTCATTGACTCAGAGCAATCAAAGAAAATGTTTGTCTGAAACAAGCCCAATCCCAGATCCCTATATTTTATGCATAAATGTGAACTGCCCGCCACTCTTCTCTGAGCGAAACCCTTGAAGACTGCCCCAAAGCAACTCAGCTGATGTGTCTCAAATTTTGATAAGGGGACCCCTTACTGGATCTTCTCTACAATCAAGGCTATGCATAAACTGGAACAAAATTATTAAAATTAACATAGCTCCTGATTATACAGTATTTACTCTTTACCTAGCATTGCTCTTTTTGTTTTGTTTTGTTTGGGAGCTACTCATGCCTTTTGTAAGAGCTTACTCTTGGCTCTGTGCTCAGTAATCACTTTTGGTAGAGTACAGAGGATCATATATGGTTCCAGGAATATATGCCAGGTGAGCCACATGCAAGATAAATGCATTAACAGTTGTACTATATTTCCAGCACTACTTTTAGTAGCTCATAATAATTCTGAGAAGTGGTTAAAATGATCATCATTGTGATTGTTGCTGCCAGTAACCAAAAAATATTCTTTCCTTCAAGCATAAAAACATATATATATATATATATATATATATATATATATATATATATATATATATATATATATATGCTTGAAGGTGCAACAGTATGCTGACAGCTGCTGTTGTAAAGATTCAGGACTGGTTGGCCCTACCATCAGCTTACAGAGGAACATGAGAACTGGAGCTTTTGAATAGGAATATGCTAAATAATTGTTCCATGAACAACCTTGTGCTCATTTTCCAGCAAAAGTTTAAAAATTAGTCATATTTAGGAAGAGTGAAAGGAGATAGTAAGGATCAGTCAGCTCCTATCTTCACCTAACTTAACCTACTTCTTATTTCTAAATGATATGTCCAGAATCCCTCATAGTCAGAAAAAATAAGTAGATTAAAAGAATGTTTACCCTTATAAGTATCCCAGGGGATTTATAGGAGGAACATATAATCCTCTCAGCAATTTTCATATTTCTTTATACTCTAGTGAATATGAAAACAAGGTCATAAAGTTTCTGAGTGAATGGAGACACTGAAATACAATCTGCAGGTCACCATATGGTATCTGTGTGATAATGAGGCTGGGGGAAAGAAAGAAAAATATGGTTTGTTTTCTTTTTAATTTTCCAAGTTAAACCAACATAATGGAAAAATCCTTAGTCTTTGCCACTTATGTCACTGGAATCTGTGGAATAACAGTCACTATTTCTTCCTAAAACAAGGAAGGGGACAGAAAGCTTCAATTCAGTTTCAACTCTGGTGGTGATCAGCTGAGATGTTGAGCCAATACACACCTCAATTTCTATATTGATGTGATAGGAACATGATTAGATGAACTCATCCAAAACTAGCAGTATTTTTTTTGGTTTGGTTTGGTTTTAGGGTCAAATTATCTGTCCTCAAGGCTTGCTTCTGGCTATTTCCTCATGTATTACTTCTGGCAGATCTTGGGAGTTTATATGTGGTGCTGGAAATTAAACTGTGCAAGGCAAGCACTAAAGTCTCTATACTATCTCTTCAATCCCAACAATATTATATTTATAAGTACAAATATAATCATACAAGCTGAAAAACTCTCAGTCGCATAGCCATTAATCTCTTAACAATATTTGCCAAGGAAATTGTATTCCCCAACAAAATAACACAGTTGTACTGATTTGACTGTATGAGCTAGTATAAGAAAATGTTAGAAAAATTGTTTTTCTATATAAGATGTTTATTATAACTCAAGTAGAGAAGAGCAGTAGGTGAAAATGGAGAACAAGACAACCACAGGCTAAGAAATTAGATAGCAATAAATTAGTAAACCAGTATGTAGGTGTAAAGAATCAGCCAGAATAGGCTGATTACGAAATGCTAAAGTATAGGACAAGAAGACAGCAGTGATGGCATAGGAACTTCTGCACTGTACAGTAATCTCCTGTTTATTTTTTCTTTGCAACAATATCCAGTAGTTTCAAAAACTAAGAGACATATATAAATTTTTGTAAGTTTAATATACAGAAAAAGTTTGACACTACTACACATTATTTTTAGAATGTAACTATATTCGTTTTTATCTTTTTTAAATATACATTTTATTTAAACAACTTGACTACATACATGATTATGTTTAGGTTTCAGCAATGTAAAGAACAACACCCATCACCAGTGCAACATTCCCATCACCAATGTCCCAAATCTCCCTCCTCCCCACCCTACCCCCCACTGTACTCTAGACAGGATTTCTATTTCCCTCAGACATTCTCATTGTTAGGATAGTTCACAATGTAGTTCTTTCTCTAACTGAACTCATCCCTGTTTGTGATGAGCTTCATAAGGAGGGCTGTAACTTCCAGCCCTCCTCTCTTTTGTGTCTGAAAATTATTATTGCAAGAATATCTTTCATTTTTCTTAAAACCCATAGATGAGTGAGACCATTCTGCATCTTTCTCTCTCTCTGACATATTTCACTCAGCACAATAAATTCCATGTACATCCATGTATAGGAAAATTTCATGACTTCATCTCTCCTGACAGCTGCATAATATTCCATTGTGTATATGTACCACAGTTTCTTTAGCCATTCATCTGTTGAAGGGTATCTTGGTTGTTTCCAGAGTCTTGCTATGGTAAATAGTGCTGCAAGAATATAGGTGTAAGGAAGGAATTTTTGTATTGTATTTTTTGTGTTCCTAGGGTATATTCCTAGGAGTGGTATAGCTGGGTTGTATGGGAGCTTGATTTCCAGTTTTTGGAGGAATCTCCATATCACTTTCCATAAAGGTTGAACTAGACGGCATTCCCACCAGCAGTGGATAAGAGTTCCTTTCTCTCCACATCCCCGCCAACATTGCTTGTTCTCATTCTTTGTGATGTGTGCCAATCTCTGTGGTGTGAGGTGGTACCTCATAGTTGTTTTGATTTGTATCTCCCTGATGATTGGTGACGTGGAGCATTTTTTCATGTGTCTTTTGGCCATTTGTATTTCTTCTTTGTCAAATTGTCTGTCCATTTCTTCTCCCCATTTTTTGATGGGATTAGATATTTTTTTCTTGTAAAGTTCTGTCAGTGCCCTGTATATTTTGGAGATTAGCTCCTTATCTGATAGGTATTGGGTGAATAGTTTCTCCCACTCAGTGGGGTGCTATTGTATCCTGGGAGCTATTTACTTTGAGGTGCAGAAGCTTCTCAGCTTAATATATTCCCATCTGTTAATCTCCACTTTCACTTGCTTGGAGAGTGCAGTTTCCTCCTTGAAGACGCCTGTAGTTTCACATGCAACTGTATTAGTTTTGAAACGCTGCTATAACAACCTACCACAAAGTGAGTGGCAAAAAAAATTAAATGTATTCCCTCATAACTCTTGAACCTTAAATATAAAATCAAATTTCGTTTCCTCATAGGGACTCTAAGAAAAAAAAATCTATTGCTCTTCTCCTAACTTCTGGTTGGTTGCCAACAGTGTAGGGCACAATTTCAGATCAAGTCAATATCTATTTCCATTTCACATACTCTCTTTCAGGTTGTCTTTATGTAGCTTCTCTTTTTATGTAATCACCAGCCATTAGATGCAGGACCATCTTTAGTACAGTGTGCCCTTTTTCATTTTGTAAGCAAAGCCCTATTGCCAAAAAATGGCACATTAAGAGATTTTGAATTTATGTGAACTTCTAAGAAGGCATTGTGCAACCAACAATATTAACTGAAGTGCAAAAATCTCTGTTAGATTTCACATGGTAGTAGACATGTAAAGTACCACTGAGAAAATCAGAGCGATCTTTATGTTTATGTTCATAGCATTATTCAGTAGCTTATGTCTTCTCCCACAGATACAAAGATTGTTATTAACTTGGATATTTCACTTCCATTTTTTTCTATTTTTTTTATTTTGAGGGCCAAATCCAGCAATGCTCAGTACTTACACCTGGCCTTGCTTTCAGGAATTACTCCTGGCAGGATCAGGGGGATCAAACAGGGTACTGAGGAAGGTTTCTGAGTCTATTCCATGCAAAGCAAGTCCTACCTGCTGTAATATCTCTTCAGTCCCTCACCTAGATGTCTTTTAATTTATTATAGTCCAGAACATAATACAGCACCCAGATCATAGCACACATCCAATAAATAGGTGCTGAACAAATTCTTCTTCACAAGAACAATATCTCTAAGTTCTCTATTATTTTACTTATACTTTGTGCAAACTTGAGATCAGTGAGACATTACTATTAAGACTGAAATTATTACACAAATTATAAAATTTCACAGATCATTAGGGAAGCCTGCTTTCTTGCCTTATTTCCTTTGAGGAAATAAGAACCACGAACCAAACCATGGGAAACACCTAATTTGATGGCAGCATCACAAAAATTCATGTGATTCAATTGTGGTAATAAAAGCATAATCCTGCAATTTTAAGTTCTTTGTTGCCACTTCCGTTTTTCTTCCCGGATATCTAATTTGGGGTTTCCACTCTGTTCCAGGAACTCCCTCATAGCCTGCTAAATTGTATGAAAACTTTCCTGCTTGGTACTAAAGCTATCTTCCTTTTCTTGAAGTATGTTTGGGTGGGAGGATGATAAATTAAAGAGGTGTCACAGAGAGGAAAATATATCCCTTATTCATGTAACCTATATATTATGAAGGACGAATTAAGTTCTGGAAAGGCAATTTCATGTTTCTTATGTAGCAAACTAAGATTGAAGCCCAAAAAGATGACCAGAAATGGGGGCGGGGAAGTTCCCTCTGGCACATTCTATGATCAAATTGTCTTCTGTCTGTCTTATTACACATTCTTAAATGCAATACTGAGCCTTCAAAAAAAAACTCATACAAAGCAAACAAGTAAAAATCAAGAGACCAAATTGTACCTGCTGTGTAAAATTAAAGCTATTTACCAGAGCTATTTCAGTGTAAGGAATGTCACCAAATCCCATATTAGAATCCTTTCTTAGTTTAATGTGATGCAAAAAGCTATTTTTCATGACTATCACTAATATAAGAAATCAAGTTTATATGCTTATATAATTTAATTCTAAAATAATGTTTATAAAATTTTAATATCTCTGAATATAGTAAATAATATTTTGTTAGAGGAAAATCAAGGGCAGAATGCAAGTTAATTTATAGGCTTATTCCAGACTTCTGTGTGTAGAAATTAGTTCTGTTCTCACTCCCCAGAAAGTTATCATATCTAATGAGCAAAGAAATATGCCCAATTTTAAGAAAAATAAAAGACATTCTTGCAATAATTTTTAGAAACAAAAGAGAGGAGGTCTGAAAGGTCCAGCTCACAACATGAAGCTCACCACAAAGAGTGATGAGTTAGAGAAATAACTACATTGAGAACTATCATAACAAAGTGAATGAATGAGGGGAGTAGAAAGCTTGTCTAGAGTACAGGTAGGGGTGAGGTGAGAGGAGGGAGATTCGGGACATTGATGGTGGGAATGATGCACTGGTGAAGGGGGTGTTATTTACATGACAGAAACCCAACTACAATCACATA
Organism: Suncus etruscus; assembly: GCF_024139225.1. NCBI lineage: Eukaryota > Metazoa > Chordata > Mammalia > Eulipotyphla > Soricidae > Suncus > Suncus etruscus. The sequence continues at coordinate 93,241,073 of NC_064850.1, read as the reverse complement.
TGTAATCAAGGTGTTTAAATAAAGATAAAAATATGTTTTTAAAGAAATCTGCCCAAATTCAACAAAGTCAACAGAACTGGACATCTTTTATTTCTGCCTCAACTTTCTACCTCTTTTCTTCTCTTGTTCAACTCTGCTTCTGTGACTTTCTCGCAAATAAATCAAAATTTGTGCTCATATTTTGTGATCAAACTAATTAATAGTGATAGTGGTATATTAAAGCATTGGTTCTCAATCTTTAGATGCACACAAATGATCAACCAGACTTGACATCTAATATCAACAGACCTATCATAAACTCAAAGCACTGCAATAATTGCATTATTTTAACTAGTGTTTTTGGCTGAAAAAAATTGCATTCACCTGTGATTCCTAAAACTATGATTCCTAACCTCGCTTCATAAACCCCTTCATATACTTCATATAATAACTAGTAATGAAGCTTTACAAACATTAGCCACTGGTGACCTGGGATTTTTTTTTAAATATATACTTGATCCTAAATACTTCAGCTCTACTTTTAGACTGGTTGTGTGTAATTCTGAAAAAAATATGGAGCATAGTCCTCAAGAAAGGAGTGCCTTCTTATGTAAAGCACCCTGCAAACTTCCAAATTCCTAAAAGTTCAAATTACTGCATGCCAAATGCTTGGCTAGAATATTCTTATATTTTAGAATGTGAGATATTACAGGAAGTAATGCACCTGCCTTTCAGGAAGCTGAGCCCCTACTTTATACCCAGAAATGCACATAGTCCCCAGAAAACTGCCAAGATTGACCCCAGGGCAAAGCCAGAAACAAGAAATACCTTTTAAATAGTAGCCGGAGTAATTTATAATATCCAAAATATTTTCAAGTTTCTTTCTATACTATTCCATTTAATACTAACAAAAACATAATACTAGGAGTGAGACATGTCTTCATTTTCTCATATAAGAAAACTGAGGTTTTATTGGGTTAACTGAATTATCCCAGATGAGAAAGTTAAGATGTATCATACAGTTTTGTTCCAGTTCTCCTAACTTGATATGCTTGATATGTTCTATTATATCCCATAGCTGCCTCTGATCCAAAGTTTAAGCATAGCTTAAAGGCAGTGACCTAGGTACCAAATCACTGAAGTGAACTAGGGTTAAAATTCGACTACCAGATAACTGATAGGCTTATTTCCTAACATGCAGCTCCTCAACTGTGATTTTCATTTCTTCTCCAAAATATAGGCATATGGCCATTCTCACTTTTACCCATATATTCCACCTATATCAATAAATATTCCAAATTACTAGGAAAAGACTATAGAAAGCTGGATTATTACTACTATGCAGCAAGTTCTTAGCATGCCCTTACTCATCACTCAGAGAACATTCCAGCAAATTCAAGGATAAATTCTAGATAGTCTCACACTATTCCACAACTGTCCTTGAAGTCAATTTTGCTCCCACCTGTATGAAGGAAAAGGACCATGGGAAAGAACACAAAATACGATTTTTTCCCTGAACCTCACACTTTCCAGAAATAGCCCTGATCTCCAGCAATAAAAGTAAAGATAACATTTCAAGGTCTGACATGGGGAAACAAGCAAAAATAGAATGTTTAATCAATGCAAACATTCTTGGAATCCGAAACATCTGGGTGAGCTGGGGTGGCATGTGGGGAGCTGGGAAATGGGGGAAGGAGTGGTTAGAGACTTGGTATTCTTATCCACTGCTTATCTAAGCAGGCACTAAAAAACGTACTTTTAACTGCCTCCTGCAAGTCCTTATGGTAGTTATTAGTTGTTAACAAAACAAAGTACCAGCTTTAAGACAATTTAAAATTCTATCATCTAACTTTACCAGACCATTATAAATGAGGGCGTAGTTACTTATTTAAACTTGTTCAGAGCATGTAATATCCACAACTTTCCTAGCAGGGGTCCTCAAACTTTTTAAACAGGGGGCCAGTTCACTGTCCCTCAGATCATTGGAGGGTCTGACTATAGTAAAAACAGAACTTATGAACGAATTCTTATGCACACTGCATATATCTTATTTTGCAATGAAGAAACAAAACAGATACAAATACAATATGTGGCCCGTGGGCCATATTTTGAGGACCACTGTTCCTAGAGGGTTTTAAATAAAGTTATTTTTTAAAATACCTGTTTTGTTTTAGCAAATCAACAAATGTGCAAAATAAAACTTCTCTCTACACTGAAGTAGAGAACCTAGTTGGAAACTTAGGTCAAATAACCAATACAATAGCCTGACATATTAATTACCTTCTCCTCTTCTGTATATACAACTCATGCCAAGAAGAGTGGTGGTGTGAAGAAATGTATATAATAAAATGATGCAGCCAACTGATATTGGTCAAATCAAGGTAATTCTTCTGATGATTCATATTTCCTAACCTGTCATCTAACAGCTGGCTCTAGGACATCAGGTAGAAAATAACTTATCATCTTACCATGGTGAAGAAACCAGATTTAAGGGTTAGAATATGTTTGAATGAGGATCCTAAAACAATGATAGAGTAAAACAGATGCTTTGGTTTGGGAAATACTATTGAAATATTATGCGCATAAAATTCTTTCATTGGCAGAATTACAAATCACAATCATTAAATTTTTATTAACTTAAAATATAAAATAGTTTTTATTTATTTTATTTTATTAAAACTTCATAAGATACAGAATTAAATAGTTGTTCATTTTAGAGGTTTGATCATAAATATACCAATACCCTTTCCTTAACCAGTGTTTATTTCCCACCACCAATTTTCCCACTGAAAGTACCTGCAACAAGCCCTAGTAGAGCCATGCCTCACTTAAATGTCTGCTGTAGCAGGTTATATTCTTCTCCATTCCAATGATTTCTCTCATATAACATTCTCCTTGATCTTTGCCCACAAGTCATGATCAAAAGCTTAGGTTTGGTTATTTCCAAGTCAACAGCCCTTCTCTTAAAATAGGTTATCCTTTGGCAAAGAAGGCCCCAATAGCATATCACTTTCCATAGTTTATTTATATATTTATGATTTTATATAATATCCTATACAGAATAAATTAAATTAAATTAATTAGTAATACTATATCTAATAAGTTCAATAACATTAATCTCATCAATTTAGAGAGAGAATATATGTAGAAAAAATTACATTTTGTTATTATTTTGCCATTTGATAATTTCACCTCTTTATTCCAAGTCTATTTATAACTTTTAATCAGAAATCTCCATCTTCCTTGTTTGGGGCAACCAATTCAGTTACTCTGTTGTTACTCCTTATTCTCCACAACTAACAGATTGACTTAGCAACAAACTCAATATCTATTCATGCCATTCCTATGCTTTCTTTATTGCACTTACTTACCAAATAGGAGTCTGGGAAATAGTGAATTTAGAGGAGGAAAATATTTTTGTTAGAGTCTACATGCACATAAAATGAGCTATAAAGCATATATATTAACATTTTATTTTTTCCTAATTAAAATATATTTTAATTATACAAGGTGAATGTTAGATTGAAAGATCAATTTTTTGGTATGGAGTGAGTTTGAATTTTGCCTATTATATGTTATTTTATGTGTTATTATATGTTATTTTAGCAGAGCACTAAATGACTAACACTGTAATACAGTCTCACAGATTTAAGAATTCTGACTTCTGTTGAAAATTAATTTTTCATATATAGAAATCGTAACAACTCATAGCTTCTTCCTGACTTTGGATAATGGCTGGTCATTTGCTGTCCCAGAGGCAAATGTTCCCATCTAGAAAAGTTCCTAATTTTAGGCTTCAAATTCTCTAGATATGGTTTTTCCCTTTCCTTTGTTTATCTATTTTTAATGTTTGATATTACTTAAGTTAGCATCATGGTTTAACATTTTGTTTAAGTGAATAATCCTACTCTAAAAATGCAGTGAATCTGACATTTATTTGGATAAAAACTTTTTTTTGCAACTTCAGTACTTGGCCTAGAGAGCTAGTTCATTTGCTTTGCATGGCAGTGAGACCTGGTTCAATCTTAGGTCACCTGAGCAATGCCCAGGGTGTCCCTTAGTAATAAACTCTGAGTACCATCAGGCATGGTCTCAAAACAAATAAATCTCTCATTATTTTAGTTATATTTTTATTTATTTGCATTGATTCTGTGCTTGAATATGTCACTATATTCATAAAGGCAACAAAAATCTACATCAATTTTTACTTAAATGATTAAATCACTACAAAAGCTTTATTTATAATTCTTAGGAAATTGACTCACATTCAGATTTACAAATAAGAATACCCCAATTTGTTTTTAAATACTTGAGAAAAAATATCATTGAGAAAAAAATATGCATTTGACCCTAGTGAAAACTAAAATGATGATATTTAGTATAAAACTTGGTGGGTCAGGGCCTCTCTTTTACACTCCTCCAAGAATATGAATAACTTTTTGACTTTAATTACACAAAAACCAGTATAAATATTTTATATATATAATTTCATTTAGGTTTCCCTGAAACCGATCAGAATTATTTATATGAAGATATGTCAAACTTTTTCTATATAGTATGTATATATATATAGATAGATATAGATATATATAGAGAGAGATATAGAAAATAGTTTAGTTGTGGATATATAGCACCATATTTCCCAGAGGATATAAAAGTAACAGAATACCCCACTTGGGCTTGAGTATTATTCAATAGGATAAATTGCTCAGGTAGTGCGAGGAATGAAAGAAATGTGAACCTCTCCCCAAATACAAACTATATTTTATAAATGTGAAGTTCAAGGATAAGTGAACTTCAGATATGTAAACTATATAAAAAAAACTGATCTGGTTTAAAATGTTTAAGCATTAGGTGCTGGCCTTTTATGGTAGCTCACCCTTTCTCTATGTCTGAAACTACCCAGAGTGATCATGGAGCAAGAATATAGAATAAGCCCTGTGTGTACCCTGTTGTAATCTAGTAATCCTAGCATTCAGCTGAGAAGGACCACAAGGGGACAATGTAGGGGACTTGAAACCAAGAGAGAACATACATATATGAAAATGCATCAACTGTGTACTTTATACAAATACCAGAAATAAACTAATTGAATGAATGCTTATATTGACCTAAAATTCATGTGAAACCTTAATTTCTTACATTTCTAATTCCAACTTGTTGATGCAAATGCTTTTAGAATCTAATGAGTTCTTGAGAGTGGAGTCACATGTAACAACTAGTGTCCTTAAAAAAAGTTAGCAAAGGGGCCAGAGCAGTAGTACAAGCAGTAGGGCATCTGCCTTGCATGTGCTAATCTAGGACAGACCACAGTTCCACCCCCTGGCGTCCCATATAATCCCCCAAGCCAGGAGTGATTTCTGAGTGCATAGCCAGGAGTAACATCACCAGATGTGGTCCAAAAACAAACAAAAAAAAAGTGAGCATGAAATCTATTTTTTCTTTTCTTTCTTGGTGTGGGGCCACACCTGGCAATAATGAAGGATTACTCTTAAATCTTCACTCAGGAATCATTTTCAGTGGTGCTCAGGGATGATAAGGATAGAATGTGGGTCAATTTCTTGTAAGGCAAGTGGCCTACCTGTTGTGCTCTCTCCAACTCTGAAATCTCTTACCATGAACCAAATCAATCAACATCAGAATTGTGGACTTCCCAGTCACTTTAACTGTAAGAAATAGATTCCTATTGTCCTGGAAACCCAGTGTGTGACACTTTTATTCAAGAATCTGGAATCACAAAAACAGCCCATTTGGCAGACTTTACTGTGAATTCAAAATATAAACCTTAAGTTAAAGAACAAGAGACTTCTGGAGATACAGATTTAGTTAGAAAGAATTTTTAAAAATTAAAACCAAGATCTGTTAGTATATAACTCCACTCCATCTCAAAATTCTCACAATTCATGGTGCTCACAGCTAAGTGCAGAGAGACTGTGGACTGAAAACATTCTGTGAGTAAATGAGAATAGAAACTAAGGAAATGAAATGTGAAGGACATATAGAAAGTATCACCCAGCACAGCTTACCTAAAAAAACTAGTTTTTGTCAACCATGGACATTGACTTATACAGTTGATACAGTAAAAAAAAAAAAAAAAAGTCATGCCAACTGCTACAGAACAGAATTTCTGGATCCATAATGAAAGACTCTATTCTAACTTCATCCTAGGATCTGTGCAAAAAACAAGACCACTAACTACAGAAGATTGATTACAACAACCGTGATGAAATTTCTAGAACCATAAAGAAAGACTTTATCCTAGACTTCATCCTATACCTGTGCAAATACCAAGATCTCTAGTTACAGAGGCCTGATTTTATCATCCACAACTGAGCAGAATGTTTCCTGGCACCATAAAAAGACCTTGGGGTGGGTGTGAAAATGAGTGTGTGTGCACTGAGCCAGCAGTTGTTCCCATGACAGTATGCTTCAAGGGTGGAGAAATCTTGTATCTCTTAGGCCAAGGGAATTCCCTTTTTAACCTCCCCAATACTTACTGTGCCTATGCATCAAAAAAGGCACAAAATCTCGCCACACAAGCCCTCCTTCCTTTTATTTTCTTCTTTTTCTTTTTTTTCTTTCTTTTTGTGGTTGCTTGTTTTATTTTTTTGTCTTTTTTATGTTTTTATTCTTTGTTCCCTTTCTTTTTTAAATTGATATTTATAGCCTCTAGACCGACTTCTCCCAGCATTTCTTTTTCTTTTTCCAACAGAACCACAGAACTTGAATCATCTTGTTCTGCCTCATAAACTGAGGGAGAAACAAATAGATGGTACCAGGACCAAACATTAGTATAAACACTGAGTGGAAATAAAAAAATGATCAGACTTAAACACCAAACCCAAAGTCAACAACAACAGAATTGATGCCCAATGTACTACAAGATATATAAGGGGACCAGTTACACTAGCAGTGCAGGGGGCAAAGGGAAAAGATATGATGCATGCTGGGAAGAGGGGTACAGGGAGGACAACACTGGTGGTGGGAATAGCCCTAATTTACTGTCACTATGTACCTTAAATATTACTGTGAAAGATTTGTAATTCACTTTGTCATAATAAAAATTATTTAAAAAATTAAAAATAAATAAAAATAGAAAAACAAGTCAGGCATGGTTGCAGGAGTTATGGTGAAATCAAAGCTTCTGGTCAGATAAAAACAAGTGTGGGGAGAGGCACAGCTGGGCTCAGAACACTCCGCATGCCAGGATTTCTGGGTGTCTTTGCCTGGTATGTTGGGGGCTCTGAGCAGGACAGCTAGCCACAGGCCCCCTGGGCTGACCACCTAGTCCAGGGGACCAAAGTCCCCCCAAACCTGGTGGGTCTTCAAGGCCATGCCTGGTTAATCGGGCCCTGGGGGGAGGGAGGGAGAAATTCCTCTCTAGGCATCCAAAAACTACAGAGGCTCGGCTGGGATCAGAACACTCCGCATGCCAGGATTTTTGGGTCTTTGACTGGTATGTTGGGGGCTCTGGGCAGGACAGCTAGCCACAGGCCCCCTGGGCTGACCACCTAGTCCAGGGGACCAAGGTCCCCCCAAACCTGGTGGATCTTCAAGGCCACGCCTGGTTAATGGGGCCCTGGGGGGAGGGGGGGAGAAATTCCTCCCTGGGCATCCAAAAACTACAGAGGCTCGGCTGGGCTCAGAGCATTCCTCATGCCAGGATTTCTGGGTGTCTTTGCCAGGTATGTTGGGGGCTCTGGGCAGGACAGCAAGCCACAGGCCCCCTGGGCTGACCACCTAGTCCAGGGGACCAAGGTCCCCCCAAACCTGGTGGATCTTCAAGGCCACGCCTGGTTAATGGGGCCCTGGGGGGAGGGGGGAGAAATTCCTCCCTGGGCATCCAAAAACTACAGAGGCTCGGCTGGGCTCAGAGCACTCCTCATGCCAGGATTTCTGGGTGTCTTTGCCAGGTATGTTGGGGGCTCTGGGCAGGACAGCAAGCCACAGGCCCCCTGGGCTGACCACCTAGTCCAGGGGACCAAGGTCCCCCCAAACCTGGTGGGTCTTCAAGGCCACGCCTGGTTAATCGGGCCCTGGGGGGAGTGGGGGGAGAAATTCCTCCCTAGGCATCCAAAAACTACAGAGGCTCGGCTGGGCTCAGAGCACTCCGCATGCCAGGATTTCTGGGTGTCTTTGCCTGGTATGTTGGGGGCTCTGGGCAGGACAGCTAGCCACAGGCCCCCTGGGCTGACCACCTAGTCCAGGGGACCAAGGTCCCCCCAAACCTGGTGGGTCTTCAAGGCCACGCCTGGTTAATGGGGCCCTGGGGGGAGTGGGGGAGAAATTCCTCCCTAGGCATCCAAAGACTACAGAGGCACAGCTGGGCTCAGAACACTCCACATGCCAGGATTTTTGGGTCTTTGACTGGTATGTTGGGGGCTCTGGGCAGGACAGCTAGCCACAGGCCCCTGGGCTGACCACCTAGTCCAGGGGACCAAGGTCCCCCCAAACCTGGTGGGTCTTCAAGGCCACGCCTGGTTAATTAGGCCCTGGGGGGAGGGGGGGAGAAATTCCTCCCTAGGCATCCAAAAACTACAGAGGCTCGGCTGGGCTCAGAACACTCCGCATGCCAGGATTTCTGGGTGTCTTTGCCTGGTATGTTGGGGGCTCTGGGCAGGACAGCTAGCCACAGGCCCCCTGGGCTGACCACCTAGTCCAGGGGACCAAGGTCCCCCCAAACCTGGTGGGTCTTCAAGGCCACGCCTGGTTAATGGGGCCCTGGGGGGAGGGGGGGAGAAATTCCTCCCTAGGCATCCAAAAACTACAGAGGCTCGGCTGGGCTCAGAACACTCCGCATGCCAGGATTTCTGGGTGTCTTTGCCTGGTATGTTGGGGGCTCTGGGCAGTACAGCTAGCCACAGGCCCCCTGGGCTGACCACCTAGTCCAGGGGACCAAGGTCCCCCAAACCTGGTGGGTCTTCATGGCCACGCCTGGTTAATTGGGCCCTGGGGGGAGGGGGGAGAAATTCCTCCCTAGGCATCCAAAAACTACAGAGGCTCGACTGGGCTCAGAGCACTCCGCATGCCAGGATTTCTGGGTGTCTTTGCCAGGTATGTTGGGGGCTCTGGGCAGGACAGCTAGCCACAGGCCCCCTGGGCTGACCACCTAGTCCAGGGACCAAGGTCCCCCCAAACCTGGTGGGTCTTCAAGGCCACGCCTGGTTAATTAGGCCCTGGGGGGAAGGGGGGAGAAATTCCTCCCTAGGCATCCAAAAACTACAGAGGCTCGGCTGGGCTCAGAACACTCCGCATGCCAGGATTTCTGGGTGTCTTTGAATGCTATGTTGGGGGCTCTGGGCAGGACAGCTAGCCACAGGCCCCCTGGGCTGACCACCTAGTCCAGGGGACCAAGGTCCCCCCAAACCTGGTGGGTTTTCAAGGCCATGCCTGGTTAATCGGGCCCTGGGGGGAGGGGGGGAGAAATTCCTCCCTAGGCATCCAAAAACTACAGAGGCACAGCTGGGCTCAGAGCACTCTGCATGCCAGGATTTCTGGGTCTTTGACTGGTATGTTGGGGGCTCTGGGCAGGACAGCTAGCCACAGGCCCCCTGGGCTGACCTGGTGGGTCTTCAAGGCCATGCCTGGTTAATGGGGCCCTGGGGGGAGTGGGGGAGAAATTCCTCCCTAGGCATCCAAAAACTACAGAACTGCGCGGGGGCTCACGCCCCCGCACGTACTTCATGTACTTCATGTATTCAGAATATTCCTTATTCTTATGTTATGTTTTGCATATACAGAATGTTCATTTTGTATTCTGCCCTTTCCCACACCCATACAAAGCTCTTTTTTACTCCTTAACTCTCTAACCCCCTCTCAAACATCACTAACCTACATTACTCTTTTTAACTTCAGTAGTGTACAATCCTAATCACAGTCCAAAGCTGTGCATTGTGTGTGACAACCCCAAACAGTTTCAAGATACATAAAATGGACACGTATTTCTTTAGAATATTTTGTGTTTTTTTTTCGGACAGCTATAATTCTCACTAAATTTTGTCTTATACAGTGATGATTCTAACCACTTTTTATCTTCTCTTTTTGAGCTGTTTAACAAGGAATTTTGGTGGAAGAGTCACCCAGTTTAATGCTTATGATTGAACCATGTCATGGGAATCATTGGAATTGTTCTTATGGCCCCCATATGCGCCAATAACACCACGTGGCATTGCTTCTTATTTGCATAGGCACATTAAAATGGGAAAATACTATACATACAAATAAGATCCTATTTAATAGAGATTGGAACACACAAATCTTGTAGTGCAGAGGGACCTTACACGCTGAACATTGACATAACGACCTGGCACAGACCTCAGAAGAAAGGGCATAATCCATTCTCCCCTGAACCAGGGAAGCATCCACGAAACATCCAGGCTGGTCTATAACATCACCTGGAAGCAATCCTCTACCACGGAAGACCTACACTGCTCAGACTTTGACCTGCTCAAAAGAGACTTCCCTTAACACTGAGAAGACTTAACAACGACAACGACCTGCTTACAGGACAGGGCTCCCTGCATTGCCCTTTGATTGTGAGGTGAAAGGAGAGGATGCTCCACATCCTGACTTCAATGTAAGATATGCAGATTCCGGGGCCGGGCGGTGGCGCTGGAGGTAAGGTGCCTGCCTTGCCTGCGCTAGCCTAGGACGGACCACGGTTCGATCCCCCGGAGTCCCATATGGTCCCCCAAGAAGCCAGGAGCAACTTCTGAGCGCATAGCCAGGAGTAACCCCTGAGCGTCACAGGGTGTGGCCCAAAAACCAAAAACCAAAAACAAAAACAAAAACAAAAAAAACATATGCAGATTCCAGGATCTTTAATACAGAAACATGATACCAACAACAGAGACTGTGTGAAAAATAAAAGTGTGTTGGCACTACAGACAATGTCTTGGATTGGACGATCTAGCTTGCCTGAAGCCTAGACTTGGTCTTGTGCCAGGAAACTTCAGGGGTCGGGTCACTTTGTACTTAGGCCAAGGTTATTTCTTTCCATGTCCCTCATATTTTGGTGGGCCTATGCAAACAACAATTGCCACTCTAACACCATTTTTACTGTGCTCCTTTGACTCTAATCCTTAAAAAGAACTCACTTAAAATTTGAGGTTAACGTAAGCTAATATGCATGTATATGGAAATGTAAGAAAATACTATGCCTGTAATGTTTAAGGAGTTACGTAAGTTTTATGGCTTTAGATTGCTTTGTGTACTGTTAAGAAATATTATAATGTGTTACAATCTGGGGACTTGGGGGATGAAGCAATTGTACATGAATTCTGTCTTATTTGTCTTGATGTTCTTTGGCTGAAATTTCAAAGTTAAGATATCAGCAAGGGGACTTCTGAGAATTATGTTATGGGTGATTGTCCTCCCACTGTAACTTTACCTTGTCCTCTTTCTTTGCACCCTTGTTCTCATAATTAAAAATAAAAAAAGAGAAAAAAAAAAAGAATTAGAGTCAAAAGAGCACAGTAAAAAAAAAAAAGAAAAAGCTGAAATATTTATTAAAGAGATAGTACATACAAGAGACCTTGGTTTTAGTGTTCTCAAGGAGAGGCACTCATTAGGTGTTAAGTCAAGGGTTTGATGACATGTACTAAGTAAATGTGAAGACTCTGTGTATGATGTTGAGACTAAGTAGCATGACTGGGATTTTAATTGAATTATGCATGTAAACCTGGAATACATACTTAGTCTTGTATTGAATTGTATTGAATATATAGGAGACTACAATTTAACATATATTTTGAATTTAATAAGGATAAAGAGAAATAATATCAGTATCTTATTCACTAAATGTCCTCCATTGACTGGCTAGAAGTGAATTCCCAAAATCCTTGCTTGATCAGGAAATTAATTAAAATTAATTACTTAATTAAAAAAAAAGAAATAAATCTGAAATTTCAATTATAAAAAAAATGAAAAAAAAAAACAAGTGTGGTAAAATTCCTTTAAGATCCGAACTGTGAATTGATGAATAGAGGTGTTCTTTTTTATTTATATAACTAAAACCCAACTATAAATATGTTTGTAATCATGGTTCTTAAAAAAAAAAGATACATATTTAAAAAAATTCCAACCATGAGAGTTTTAAGGTGGGGTCTGGAGGAACAGAGGTAAGTTTAAAGACTGCTTTAGAGGGCCCGGAGAGATAGCACAGCAGCGTTTGCCTTGCAAGCAGCCAATCCAGCACCAAAGGTGGTTGGTTCGAATCCCGGTGTCCCATATGGTCCCCCGAGCCTGCCAGGAGCTATTTCTGAGCAGACAGCCAGGAGTAACCCCTGAGCACCGCCGGGTGTGGCCCAAAAACAAAAAAAAAAAAAAAAAAAAAAAAAAAAGACTGGTTTAGAAATGAATGAGTAAATAAATAAATAAATAAATAAATAAATAAATAAATAAATAAAAACTTAAACTTACCCTAAACCTACAACTAACACTAAACTTTTCTGTACCCTTCCCATACCCTTACCATTAACGCTAACACTAAACATATCTCCAAAACTAACCCTACCCCTATCCCTAGCCTAACCCTAACCCTATTCTTAACCCTACCCTACCCCTACCCCTACCTTTCCCCATACTTCTAACCTAACCCTAATCCTAACTGTACCTTTACCTACCACTAACTCTGCCCCTAACCCAATACCCAAACTTACCCCTGAAAAAAAGAAAAGAAATGGCTGGAAGAGAAGAGGAACTGACAGAAGTCCTAGTATGGTAGCTTGCTGGATGGCCCAGTCTTTAGGAAAAGCAAAAGATCTTGAAAAAGAAAATTCTGTGTAAAAGAGAAACTACTTTCTTCACATTAGTCCTGAGGAGCAACTGCACTCAAAGCAAGCAAAATGGCACTGCTGAATCTGACTCATCTACTACCCTTAGTGACTTCAGATGCAGACGAAAGCTCAATTAGGCATTAAGTGTGCAATTTGGGGAAAATGGGGTTTGGCTTCTTAGAATCTATGACCAACTAAGGCCCCCAAAGCAAAAGTCTGGGGGTGTTTTTTAATGGGTCATCTGTTAGGGCCTCAACATTCCCATTACATTTTTCCTCGGGCAGAAGAGCTGCTAACTGCAGAGAATGACGTCAGCCTAGGCTTGTAATAGTGCAGCCTGGGGATGGGACAATCAAATAATGCTCAGGATCAGGTTTGGCTTTCACTGGCCACCTTTCATCTGGGGCAACTTATAGCACTTTACAGGAGATAGTTAATTAGACTTACAGAAGCTTCGGGCAGAAACATGCATCACAGACTATACTTATGTAGGTGACTATGCAAGAAGAAATGTTTAAGGACTAATTACTTTGCATTTGTATGTATCATATCCTTTCACACGGGATCTCAAAGCAATTTTCCAAGGTAAGTAGGGGAGTTAATTGCTTTGTTCCTGGGAGGTTTTTAGCCTATTTGGGGTGGGAGTGGGGGGTCTAGTCGCAAATTATTTTTCCTGTACTCAGGTTGACATCAGGATCCTCGAATGCTGACAATCCAAAAGGAGAATGACTAAAAGTAAAATTACACAAGACAGTATTTTCGAAAATTATAGCTGGATAGGCCTTTGGTCATCAACTTGATACCCGCTATCTAATATAACAATCACATAAAGCTACTGAATCAATAAAATATACTGGTCAAATCAAAATATACAATAATTATCAACTGTACTTTGGATTTTGAAGAATTAATACAAGAGTTACTATAATAAAAATTATAAAATATTTTGTTATTTTTACATAGATTACCTCTATTTTTGAGATGTAACAGTTTGGTTATATTGAGTTAAACATAATATAATTTGTACTTGTTTCTTTATTTGTTTGATTACTTGTCTTGGTTATTAAAAAATTGGAGGTAAAGAGGAAGATAGGGCATTTTTGTTTATTTTTTTAAAAAAAGGTTAACTAGTAGCAGTGCATAGAAGACCCAAAGTCACCCCAAGAGATGGTCCATACTGTGGATCATCAAAGATTTCATGCCCTTTGATGGTCAAAGGGTTATGCAGTACCAGGGATTGAACTCAAGGTCTAGCATGTTAGGCACATGTACAACCACTTGAGCCATACACCCTCTCTTACTAATGTGTTTCCTTTGTTTGTTTGTTTGTTTGTTTGTTTGTGGTTTCAGTACTTGTATCCAAATTCTCACAAATGCATGGCTATAGGTCTACCACTGAGCTATAGTCCCAAATTTTTCTGTTACATTTTAAATTGTAGCTACTAGAAAGCTTTAAATTCCACATTTACACATTACACAATACTCATCTAGACTATTTCCCTCATTTAAGGCAAAGTTCACCATGCCCTAAAGAAAGAAGTGTCTAATTTGCTTAAGGAGACACTACTAGCACATTTAGGACTGGAACCCTGTCACCTAACCTTTGCAAATGCACTATCCATTATACATGTTAATAAGCAATTGACTTGCCATCTATATCCCATCTCCTCTTAAGAGTTAGAATTACAGGACTACAGGGACAGAGCAATAGCACAGCTAGTAGGGCATTTGTCTTTCATGTGACAGACATAAATCAATCCCTGGCATCCCTGGGCCTTCCAGTAGCGATTTCTGAGCACAGAGCCAGGAGTAGTCCCTGAGTGCCAACAGGGGTGACAACAAGAGAAAAAAATTAGAACTACAGAATTGTCCATGAGTCTTGATACCATGTCATAATCTAAAGCAATATCATCACCAAACTACTCCAGATGACTACTAAAAGATGAGCATCTGTTATACCTAACAAAAGTATTCAGCCAATAGGCCCTGCCCTACCTCCCAGCATACATTCCAATTCTGGGTCAGTAACTAGAGCCTTTTCAAATGCCCTCTTGTTCAGCAAAAGTTAAAGTTCAAGGATCTAAAATATATATATATATATATATATACTAGCTCAAAAGTAATTATGCATTATCTCAGCAATGTAAGCTTCCAGAGTAATTTTATAGATGGTGGAGGGAGAATATTTCCTACCTGAATACTCTGCCAGCCAATACATACATAACCAGGGAGTTTGCCATTAGTTAAATTAGTTAAATATCTTCCTCTTGATCCTCTAGAAAGACATGTGGTAATTGAGGCAGAGACAACTGTTGACCTGGCATTTTGGTATTTAATCCCAGATGTTCAAAATTCCACTTTAACTATCTCTACAGTGACTCATTTTCCTATGATTACAGTTGTGACTAGTGGCAATCACGCTAGTCCATAGTACTCCAGGGGCCTGATAAAAATCCAGGACTGCAAGAAAGGAAACAACTCATTCATCATCAAGTGACCTTGGACAGGAATCAGCCTTTTTTTTTTCTGGTTTGGGGACCACACCAGATGGTGCTCAGGATTTACTCCTGGCTCAATTCTAAGGGACCAGTCCTGGTGAGGAGCACATCTCAGATATGGTGTCAGGGATCAAAGAAGGATAAACTATATGCAGACCAGAAATTTATCCCTGTGCTATGTAGTTCCAAGGTTGTTTGTTTTTGTTGTTGTTGTTGTTTCTTGTTTGTCTTTGGACCATACCCAGTGATGCTTGGAGTTACTCATGACCCTGCACTCAGGAATTACTCTTGGTAATGGGATCAAACCCCAGTTGGCAATGTACAAGTCAAGTGCCCTACCTGCTTGACTATTGACTATTGACTATTGTTCCTGTCCATAGAAATCTGTTTTGATCCACTTTTCACTTGGAAAATTTGAAGCTTTTGTGTCACTGAAGCAATTAAATTCATCCAAGGACATCAAGCCCACCCAACTGATAAGAGAACAGGGTGTAAACTGAGCTGCATCGACACCCTCTACACTGTTCAGCCCCTCTGGTGCTCCATTTCTTTCCTTACTGCATCCTATCTTCTGTTCGTCTGTGTCTTGGGTTCTTGAGTTCCATGTATAGTTCCTAACTTTTACACATTCTTACTCTTACCAAGCTTCTCATTAAATACCCTGAAAGAGGCACTTTCCATAGACTCTCTCTGGGATTAATGTTTATTAATTCTGACTATCAGAACTGGTATCCCAATCTCTTACTGCTAGGCTAGTAGAATTCTCTACTACTGACCCTTCCATCCCACCATGAAACTTCCTTAGTTCTTTCCAAAATGTTTTCTAAAAGGCGTTGTACATCATTTATCTTCACTACAATCTGAGATTTTCTGCTGCCTAAACTCCACTAAACAAGTGTCTTTGAAGTAGTATCTTTCCATTTGAAATCAAGGAATTCATCCCACTGATAGTGAACAAAGCTTAAGCAGAACCTGAATAAAATGTTCTCTTAGGACAAAGTTATTCTCAGATTTCTTTAATGTGGTCAGGATTGAGGGAGGGTTTGCTCCAGGAGGGGACTTTACCAGGCAGGCAAGGACAAACAGTACCCTGTGTGCCAATCATGATGAGCTCTGAAAGTACTAGCCTGAACAAAGATCTCAGGAATCTCAAAATACAAGATTCACAGAGAAATCCCAACAAGTTATACAAAGTTATACAAGTTATACAAAGGCTTGTGTTTAATTAGTTTTTACTTAGGACCATGAGGCAAAACTTGTACCTTTGACAAAGTCACAGAAAATACTAGCAACGTGTACACTTTAAGTCTTTTGTATAGTTCTGTTATATATCTTTTTTTTCCTATGGAGTGGTGAGCATGTACGTCCTCCCGGTGCCCTCACTTCTGCCTGATGAACCTTTATGAGTTGAGATACCTGGCACTGAGAGCCTCTGAAATCTTACAGTTTTGGCACCTAAGCACACCATCCTTGGAGAAAGTTTCTGTTTTCCCCTAGGCAACAGGATAATTGCCTGCCTGCATATTCTCCTCCTCCTCATTGGAGAAGAGCTTCTGCTCATTTTTTACTATAGTTACTTCCTTTGCCTTTTGCTGGGTATTAGAAACTGGACTCCTTCAACAATCCAACAACATTAGGTATGTGGCATTATTTATATGTGGAACCCAAAAATATGTTAAATTTATTAAAAAAAAAATACAGAGTAAGGAAGTGGTTGCCAGGGACCGATAGGGGAATTTAGGATAAATAAAGTTTTGGATTTTCTCTACAATATGGTAATTATTGCTGAAAGCACTGAACTTTGTCATTGAAATTTACTAGGAAGTAGAAATTAAATGTTCTTTGAAAACGTAAGTAACAAAATAGGTTAAGTATGTAGAATGATAATGTGTTTAATACCTCAATGGAGAATCCCTTTATGATCTTCTGTATATCAAATCATCATGTACACCTTGAATATCTTACAATTTCATTTGTCAGTTATCCCTCAAAGTGGGGGCATGAGAAGGTAAAATATTAGTGAAGACTTTATCTTCCCCTCTTTCTGACTTTGGGCAAATAAATTATTGACTCAAGCTTCATTTCACTCATCTATAAAATGGAAATAATGATAATTTTATAGTATTGCTTTTAGTATTCAATGAAATTACATATATAAAAGCCCCAAGTAAAAAACTTAACATTATATGCTTTCAATAAATACTAACTGAAATTCATGTGTTTTTAATCTTTCTCACAGATTTGTTTATGTGAGACAGACACATGGATTTTTATTCTGATAAGAAAACCTTTAAGATACTGTTACTTTCAATTAATTTTAAAAGTATATCCCTATCAGAAAGGTGTTCATCTTCTTTAGGGTATTTCATATAACATTTATCTTCCACTGTGAATTTTCCCCTATTTTTCTAATTTGCTCATAAGTAATGAAGTGATATTCTAAGCATCATTTCCCAAGCTCTGAGAAGCCTTTCAATCCTCTCCTTGCGTGCCCTCTCTCTCATTTTCTTTTCCCTTAGTGAACTTGCAAAATATACAAAGTATTGTGTGCAAGCTGTTAAATCTGAAAAATAGAAAAAGACAGCTAAATGTTTAGTTTCCCAAAGTTCAGACACTTGTTCAAAGAGTGGTGAAAATTGACAACACACTGGGGAATGCAATTACCTTTTGAGCTAAAGAGGCCTGCAGAGATGAATAGATTTATTTGTTGGAGAGGCATCAAACTTGCTCTACTTAAAAGGGCAGATATGTTTCTCAATGTGGAAATCCCCTAAAATATACATCTACATCAAAGCTCAATTGCTGAGAAAGAGCAGCTATGACAGAGCAATTTCCAGGAACAAAGTGTGTCTAAGAAGAGGGGAATATAGCTGGACCCATGAGGCAAACTCATTGAAAGAGAAAGATTTTTTCCCTTCTGAAGACAGTTGATACTCTTAATATGCGAAAATGGGGTAAATGTCTGACAAAAGAGCACATGCTTCTAGTGTGATAGCACACCTCTCATTAGGCAATCATAGTAAAAGCAGGAAGATGTTGGGGGCAACCAATTGAGAAACATGAAATCAGAATGGATGTAGGACTTTGTTCTGTGCTTCTGCATGAAGGGTAAAACTCTTCAGCCTGTTCTTCCTACCCAGGATCCTTTGCTTTCTTGGGTGCAGAGAAGCTGACAAATGAAAATCGTGTTCATGATTGCTGTTTTTATTTAAAAGGAACATTGTGAAGAAAGCAATAGAAGAATTCATTCTTTATGCCAAAGAGGAAGAGATGCTTTTTCCACCTCTAGTAGATACTAGACTATATATATATATATATATATATATATATATATATGATATCCCATATATATATATATAGGATATCCCATATATATATATGGGATAAATCAGGGCACAGTGGAAAAAAATCTATATACAGAAAGGATGGTGAAAATTAGAGAGAAAGAGTCTCAGAGTGGAGCACAGGAGAATATGTCATCTGTGGGTGGTGATGGCAGCCCTTCCCTCCAAAGCCACGGCAACTAACCATCAATGTCCTAATGTCAGGCACATGTCCATCTGGTCGACACAAATTATGTAAAACAAAAAAACCCATTAGGCACAGAACTGTTCTGTGGTGCATGCAAGATTTTCCTCTGTACTCCCATTTTAAAAGAATATAAAGGAATAACTTAGCTATTTCCCTGTTCAAACTTTGATATACTAATACTGGCTTAAGTTTCCTTTGCAGTATTTCCTCTTCACTAGTAATAAAATGTCAGTAAGTAATAAAAAATATTTATTTTAAAATTTTTCTCTTTTTTCTCTTTGAATTTAAATAAATATATCAGCTTTATTATCAGTGTTATTTGACTTGTAATTCTATGATATGGTAGAGGTTTCTCTCAGTCACAGAAAAGTTCTAAAGAGATATAAAGAGGATTTTTAAATTGCAATCCACAGAATTAAGTTTTAGCTAACCTATGGAGAGGAAGATAATGGAATGTCTACCACAAGATGAAGAGATGTTTATCACATGAATACAGTAAAGTTGACTGTATAAAGAATATTGAGAAAGAACTAAGCAATGGGGTCACAGGCCCACATCTGTAAAAACACATGGGTCAATATTATAATTAACTATTCATCTTGAACATAATAAATGAAGAAGATAATTCTTTCAAATAAAAGTGGTTGTTGTTGTTTTTTTAAATCACAGAAAGGAAACTGGCGTGATAGTAATGCTGGCAAAATGCTTGCCTTTCCCACAGTCCACATAGATTTCACCATCTCGGCACCCTCAGATGGTCCCAAAAGCCTGCAGGAGTAATCTCTGAGCACTATCAGGTGTGGCCCAAAAATCAAACAAACAAAGCATAAAAAGGGTGTTGACAGATCAAAACAACACAGAGACATAATTCTGAGATTCAAATTCTTTCTAATTTTCTGCAGTAGGAATTCCATTCTTTAAAAAGTACCTAACTTTTACTTCCATCTAACCACAATAGATGATTTAGACATAAAACTCTAAAGACCTGTTTCTCATAGCCTGTTTTCAAAGCTAATGCAAAATAGCTATCATTCTTTTATTCTATGAGATTTTTCTTACTAATTTTATTCATGTTCCAGGAGCAAAAGTTCACATATTAATTTAAAAAACGTTCAATGTTAAATTAAACATTGTTTTCTTAAAAAGAGAATAAAAATAAGTGATTTCTATTTTCATTAACTCCTTCCAAATTATCTTCCAATTTATATTAACAGTAATATAGATTACTGTATTATTACTATGGGGAGATAGAAAAGATATGTATATAATTCTCTCTATAATAGAAATATTTTAAAGCCTCTATTAAATCCTTTAAATTCTATCTATTGTATTGCTCTTTCTTCAGCAGATACTACAGGTATTTTCTCTGAAGGTTGAGATAAGAACTACTTAAAAGTTGGATAGAATAGTGTTAAATTCACTGCCCTTTCATTTTTAATTTTATTAATCACCTAATTTACCATATTGATACTGGCAGGATTTAATGCAAAGAAAGTTTCCAACACTGGAACTCCATCAGAGTGTCTGCCTCCTCCACATCCACCCACACCCCACTGCTGTATCTACTCATGCTCCTACAAGGATGTTTCCTAATAATTTTTAATTCTCAATTTCTCTTGTCTTTGAGTATGTGTTATCTCTTTACATTGTTACTTTATATACCACACATGAGGGATGTCATTCTGCATCTATCCCTCTCCTGACTAGCTTCTCTCAACATAATGCACTCCAGATCTTTTCATGTAGCTGAACATTGCATGATTTGTCTTTTCTTATAACTGAGTATATACATATGTATTTATGTACCAGAGTTTCTTTATCCAAGTATCTGTTCTTAAAAAGTTGGGCTATTTTCAGCTTTTGGCCATTGTGAATATTGCAAAAATGAACTCAGGAGTTCACATATTTTTTTTTTCAAGAGAGCTTTTGAATCCTTAGAGTAAATGCCAAAAAAAAAAATGGAAGTGATGGATTAAATAAGAAATCAATTCTTAGTTCTATTAAAAAGGTACATATTGTTTTCCAAAAAGTCTGGACCAGTCGACATTTCAACCACCAGCGGATGAGGGTTCCTTTTTCCCCATATTCCCACAGACATTGCTTGCTTTCATCTTCTTATCTTGTGTCAGTGGATATCTCATTGTTGTTGTATTTGTGTTTTCCTGATGATGAGTAATGCCAAAAATCTTTATATGCTTTTTTGCCATACAGATATAACCATCTGTATCTCTTCTTTGATCAAGTTTTCATTCATCTTTTCTTCCCATGATTTGATGGTGCTGTTTTGCACTTATAAGGCTCTACAGCGCCATACATATTCTGAATATTAAACCTTTGTTAGAAAAGTAGTAGGAAAATATTTTCTCCCACTCTCTGGGGTATCTTTTTATTGTAGTCATATTTTTGTTTTTGAGTCACACTCAACTGTATTCCGAGATGACTATTAGCTCTACATCCAGGGATCACTCTTGGTTGACTCAAAGGAACATATGGTGTGTTGTCTCTGAAACCATGTCAGCTACAGGCAAGATAATACCCCTACCTGGTTTACTATAACTATAGCATCAATTCATCATTTATTTTTTTTGGGGGGTGGGCACACCCAGTGATGTTCAAGGGTTACTTCTGGCTCTGGGGTCAGAAATCACTCCTGATTCGGGGGACCATATGGGATGCCGGGGATCAAACCACAGTCTGTCCTAGGTCAGCTATATGCAAGGCAAACACCCTACTGCTGTGCCACAGTCTGGCCCCTCAGTTCTCAATTCTTTTATAGTGTAGAAGTTTCTTAGTTTGATTTAATCCTATTTGTTTGTCTTCTCTTACATTTGCTCAGCCAATAGCATAGTCATTGAATGCACCTCAGTTTTGATGTCATGAAAAGTGCTTCCTATTTTATCCTCTATGTATTATTTAGATTCAGATTCAGTATCAATTTTATTCTATCTGACTAAATTTTTGTGTGTGGTGTTATAAAGAAATCTAAGTTCTTTTTTTTTGACATGTGATTGATCAAATTTCTTAGTACCATTTATTGAAGTAATAATAAACCAGTTCACACTTTTTACTCCTTTGTCAAAGATTAACTCTTCATATACTTGTAGATTTATCTCTTGATTTTCTATACTATTCCACTGATCTAAAAGTCTGTCTTTATTTAAATATTTTGATAACTACAGCTTTATAGCATACTTTAAAATTGAGGAAGCTTCCCTTCTTTTTCCTTAGGATTTCTTGGCCTATTACATAGAGCTTTATCATTTTATATAAATTTCAACAACATTTGATCTATATACATAGATATCATGGGTATATTTATTGGGACTGCATTGAATATGCACAATAGTTTGGTCAAGATTGCCATTTTACAATATTGACACTTCTAGTTAGAAAATATATTTCTATATCCTAGTGTTCTCTTTTATTTATTATAGTGGTAATTTATAATTTTTGCATAGTTTGACCTTTTTCCTAAAGTGATTTGAAGGTGCTGAGAAAATAACAAATGGCATATTTCAAAACTTTCTATTTTCTAATTTACTATTTGCCTATAGAAAAGTCATGAATTTCTGTGCATTTGTAGCCTGCCATTGACTGCATATGTCTATTATTCTAGGATCTTTTTTGAAGTTTTCAGAAGGGTTTACTAAATATAGTATCATGTCATCTGCAAAAAGTTAGAGTTTGGCTTTGTTTCTGATCTAAAAGCCCTTAATATCCTTTTCTTGCCTAATTGCTATGGCCAGGACATCCAATACTATATTGAACAATAATGGTGAGAGTAGAAGAGAGTAGAAGAGAGTAGAAGGCCTGGCCTTCTGTCTAATTTTAGAGGAACGTTACAGAGCATATGGGACACAGTAAACTTAGTAAAGAGGAAAGTTCATTAATAATGCATGCAAGTATTTATTAGGAAGCAATAAAAAGCCTTCAAAAATAAACTTAATATCATAGCTTAAGCAACTAGAAAAAAAAACCCACCCCCCCAAAAAAAAAACAACCTAAGTGATCTGGTTTCAATCCCTGAAACCCTGTGAGTTCCTCTACAGAACCATCAGGGCTGTATCCTATGCTGCTTGGATCATGTGGTACCATAGTATCAAGGACTGAATTGTGACCTTAATAAGTATGCAAGACAGGAGCTTTACCATTTTGAGCTTTCATTCTAATTATTAAAATTTAGTTTTAAAAACTTTATTAAAATTCTAAAGTGAAAATTACAATGACAGAAAATTATTTAATGCACTAGAAAAAAGAATATATAAACATTACTAGAGTTGAGGAGGTTAAGGAGATTGTCTTGCATGTAGTCAACCCTATTTTATTTTCTGACATCACATATAGCCTCAGTACCACCTGGAAAGATCTTTTAGCACATAACCAAGGTAAGCCATAGTGATGCTAGATGTGATCAAACCCCTCAGAATTTCACTAGAAGGGCAATACTGTATATACTCTAAAATAATATTCTAAAAATTAATCACTAGAGATAGATAAAATAAACTAAAATATATAAATGGAGATTATGGAATCAATCAAAATAGAGAAAATAGAGGGGCCAGAGCGATACCACAGCAGTACCTTGCACCAGCTGCCCAGGATGGACCTGGGTTCAATCCCAGTGTCCCATATGGTTCCCCAAGCCAGGAGCGATTTCCTTTTTTTTTGTTTTGGTTCTTTTTTGGTTTTTTGGGGAGGCAGGGGCACAGCTATGTGATGCTCAGAAGTTACTCCTGTCTATGCGCTCAGAAATCACCCCTGGTTTGAGGGACCATATGGGATGCTGGGGCATCAAACTGAGGTCCGTCCAAGGCTAGCACTTGCAAGGCAAACTCCTTACCTCTAGCTCCACCTCTCCCACCCGAGGAGTGATTTCTGAGCACATAGCCAGGATATCCCTTGACCATCGCAGGGTGTGGCCCAAAAGCAAACAGAGAGAGAGAAAAAGAGAGAGAAGAGAAAATTTATGCTCTAAATTGTATTACAAACATGATAGGAGATATATTTTTACAAATATATTAAAAATTATCTATTCATAAAAAAGTTCAACAAACTCAAAGTAGGATATACACATACATTTATACCAAAATACATTATAAAAGATGTTAAAATATCAAAATTTTATATTTAAAAAAATTAAAAAATTGTGTTTTGGGATGCCACACCCAGAGGCATTCAGGGGTTACTCTTAGCTCTGTTTCAGAAATTGCTCCTGGCATGCTTGGGGTACCATATGAAATGCTGGGGATCTAACCAGGTCTATCCTGGGTATGCTGCATGCAAGGCAAATGCCCAACCACTATGCTATCTCTCTGCCCACCCACCTCCAAAAGTCTTTAAACAACATACAGAAAGAAAATCCAGTAAAATGAACAGTTGATTGCTGATTTAAAATACAAATTGCTGCTATAAAGATAACTCAATGAGACAAGCATGTGCCTTGCATACAATAGGTCAGGTTTCAATCCCCACTTTTCAATTCCCATAATATTCTAAACATGCCCAGGAGCACCCCTGAGCCAACATGTCTGGGTGTGGTCCCCAAAACACAAACATTTTAATGTAAGCCAGAAATCAATATATCAACCAAATACTATGCTGCAAAACTCTACAGTGGTAAAGAATGGCATTGATAAAGAAAACAAAGAAGCCCATTCCTCAGCACCAACACTGAATCTTCTCTCAACTGAGGATGGGGAAGCTTCTATGGGGAGGGAACTAGGTGACAGAACTCCAGAACTAAGCCCTCAACAGGACCATAGGCAGCCTCCCCACTTCATTCAGGCTTAGGCAGAATGGTAAGAGGGGGATGGAGAAGAGAAAGGACACTAGCCAGTCTCTCCACTCACTTGGGGGGGGGAGCTAGGTTCTCCAGGGACCCCTCACAGCAGGGCCCCATTCAACTGGTGTCCTTTCTCATCAGTCCTCATTTCCCAAATCACTAGAGCTCACACTACTACTGTATTTAGTTTACCATGATACCATAATGCTCAGAATTTTAGATTGCTTCTAGGAAAGGAAATGGGATGCCCAATGCCCGCTGGATGCTCCATGGTATGTATATACTTTCTATATAGTTCTCAATATCAGACCACATAGATTTATAGAATGCTCCACAATTCAACTCAGGAAACCTTTCCTCAGTAATGCAAAACTATCCTTACTAACCAGGATTGGTCCAGAAAACAGACAACCTTTGCTGGCTTTAATTTCTTTCCACTTCTAACTCCTTCTCCTTTATATTTATTTATTTTCTTTCTACTTTTTTTTTTTTTTGCATCCCATATCTCCCTCTTTGCTCCCCGGGCTGCTAGTACAAGTGGTCTAGCTTGCTGTAGATTGGTGTGTCTAGCTTCTTGTAGATTGGGTATCTAATCTGTTATCATTGGCTTTGGATTTGATGTTTAAGTCTGCTCATGTTTTATTTCTATTCGGTGTTCATATGACTGTCTGGCCTTGGTACCCTTCATTAATTCTCCTCCAATTTGTGAGGTAGAACAAGATGGTTCAAGTTATGTGGTTCCGTTAGAAGGAGAGAATAAAATGGAGGGGGGCAAAAATCGAACAAGCAAAAAATGGGAGGAGTCCTTCTAAAGGCTATAAATATCAATTTAAGAGAAGAAAGGGAAAAAGAAAAAAAACATAACAAGAATACCAAAAATAATAATAATCATCAAACTACAACTAAAAACCCAAAAAACACCACAGCAATAAGCACCATAGCAATACTTTCTACTTTTTTAAAGTTCCATTTCTCCTGGGTCAGCTTTTCAATGGTAACCCATGAATCGATCCTTAGAGTCTTTTGACATATAAGCATGAGTGTATATATTTGCCATACCAATGACCATTTAATGTTTGTCTGTAATAGATATAATATCAACTTCATTGTATAGTTTCCCCATAGAGTGCATATCACCATATCACTTCGTTATTTTGACTTGAAAAATAATTGTTTTGTTTTGTTTTTGTTTTTGAATTTGGGGCGGCCATACTCAGTGATGCTCAGGGTTTACTCCTGGTACTGCACTCAGAAATTGCTCCTGGCTTGGGGAACCATATGGGATGGCAGGAATCGAACCTCTGAGCTCCTGGGTCGGCCATGTGCAAGGCAAACGCCCTACTGCTGCACCAATGCTCTGGCCCCCCAAAATTGATTGTTTTTAAGAATCTTTTATGCACAACTTAAATGAAGACTTTCTCCAGTCAAATTCACTCACACCAATCATAATTGGCCTAAGGAAATAAAAAAGGAAAATCTTTACATCAGACTTGCCATCTTTACTCTTTTTTATTTTATTTTACTTATTTTTTCTTTTCTTTTTTATTCCCATTAAGTATTCTGTCTCTTATCACCTGGGTCAACTTTTCAAAGGTAATTCATAGATCAATCCTCTGTGGCTGACGATGTATGCCTATGAATGCATGTATTCACCATACCAATGTCAGCCTAATGTCTATCTGTAATAGATACAATGTCTATGTTGTATAATGTTCTTCACCAGATCATAGATAACACCTCTGAGCCCCCTATGCTCACCACCTTACAAACCCTTTCCTAGCCCTCCATGTAATTTCTCCACATTTAACCTATTTTTTTTTTAAATATGGAACGCTTCACGAATTTGCATGTCATCCTTGCGCAGGGGCCATGCTAATTTCTCTGTATCGTTCCAATTCCAGTATATGTGCTGCCGAAGCGAGCTCCACATATAACCTTTTTCACGTTCAGCTCTATCCTCACAAAGTAGAACATGCTCCCCGCTCCAGCCAGATGCCAACCAGCTCCCAAAGTGAAAAGATAGACAGACTCTCAACATGAAAAGAAACCAGCACTCAGCTGCTGCTGATTTGTTCTCCGCGTCCCCTCTTCCTTCACCTCCCTTCACCATGAACTTTTGCTTGCTACCAAATTTGGGGGCTGAGAAATCCCCCACTTCCTGATATATGACTGCTGGGAGCCATCTTCCCTAGACTCCACAAAACCAAATCACAGGCTGCAGCTGTGTTCTGAATCTTACCCCTTCCCCGCCTGTCTCAAAAGACTTAAAGAGGACATACAACTCTCCTTTTGACTATCTCTTTAGATACATTCCTTTAATAGGAAAAACCGTTATCGAATATCATCTTATGTAGCACCAATTTCCCCCATCCTCAGGATGTGTTTAACATGGAATTCTAGTAGACATGTCTTTGTTTTGAGGTCATGTAAGAAAAAAGTGTTGGTCTTGATACCTCGGCCCCCACGTGCACCAGTAATAACTTGTGGCATTGTTCCTTTTTGCAAAGGCACATTAAAATGGGAAAAGGTTACATATAAAAACAAGTTCTTATCTAATAGAGATAAAGCACAAATTTTATACTGCAGTGAGATCTTACATCCTGAACGCTTGGCATAGAGGCTTGGCTTAGACTTCAGTTGATCAGACATTGAGCAATCACCCCTGAACTATGGATACCATCTATAGAAACAAACAGGTCTCCTACACCATCACCAGGAATAAAAACTCTACCAAGGAAAGCCCTACTACTCTACTACTGCCATGGTACATAAGACGATTCTTATGACACCCTGATAACCTAGGAACAGCAATCGTCTGCTTTCAGGGAAGAATTCTCTACAATGCTACCCAATGGTGAGACGAAACCAGAAGACACTACATACCACCCGAACTTCGACATAGGACCTGTAAAAAACCAGGATCCCTAATTACAGAAACTGTCTAATAGCAACAATTGTTATGGTGAAGAGCTGTTTCTGGGGTCACAGAGAATGGACTAGGGTTGGACAATATAGTATGCCTGGAGCCGGTCTTATGCCAAAATACTTCAAGGTAAGGTCTCCTGTTGTTAGGCCAAAGTTTTTCCTTCCAATTTCTTACATATTTAACTGTGCTCATGCAAACAAAACAACTGCCACAAACACACATCATATTTTTAGTGTATTCCAATCTTTAAAAAACAAAAGAGCGTTCTAATCCTTCTGCTCTTGTATTAACGACTTTGTTGGTGATATAACAATTTTCACAAATATAACTGCTGTTAATAAACTCTCCTCTTTTTTCCAATTCCTTTTCTTTAGATTTTCTAATTTCTATTTTAAATACCTTCGCTTTCTGTCATCCTGAAACAAATGTATTATGATCAGTTATATCAACTATGTGATACATATTCTTTCAATAAATAAAATTTTTTTTTTTTTTGGTTTTTGGTTTTTGGGCCACACCGGCACTGCTCAGGGGTTACTCCTGGCTGTCTGCTCAGAAATAGCTCCTGGCAGGCATGGGGGACCATATGGGACACCGGGATTCGAACCAACCACCTTTGGTCCTGGAGCGGCTGCTTGCAAGGCAAACGCAGCTGTGCTATCTCTCCGGGCCCAAATAAAATTATTTTTAAAAAAAACTTCAACAAGTGTGTTGGAGCAACTGGTCAGCTGCTTGCAAAATTTTTTAAGCGAACTCAGACCTCCATCTAATGCAATGCACAAAGGTCAAATCCAAATTGATTAAAGACCTGAATATCAGACCCAAAACCATAAGGTATATTTAACAACAAGTAGATAAAACACACCATGACATTGAGACTCAAGGCATCTTCAAGACGGAAACAGTACTCTCCATATAAGTGGAAACAGAGAAAAACAGATGGGTCTATATTAAGCTGAAAAGCTTCTACATCTAAAAAAAAATAGTGCCTAGCATACAAAAGCCACCCATATAATGGGAGAAATTATTCACCCAATATCCATCAGACAAGGGGCTAATATCTAAGATATACACATTACTGACAGAAATTAACAGGAAAAAATATCTAACCTCATCAATAAATGGGAAGTAGAAATGAACAGACAATTTCTCAAAGAAGAAATACAAATGGCCAAAAGGCATATGAAAAAATGTTCCACATTACTAATTATCAAGAGATGCAAATCAAAACAATAATGAGGTACCATCTCATGCCACAGAGATTGGCACACATCACAAAGAACAAGAACAATCAGTGTTGGTAGGAATTTGGGGAGAAAGGAACTCTCCTACACTACTGGTGGGAATGCCATCTATTCCAGCCTTTATGGAAAACAATATGGAGTTTCCTCAAAAAAAATGGAAATTGAGCTCCCATATGATCCATCTCTACCACTCCTAAGAACATAAAAATGCAATACAAAAATCCCTTCCTCACACCTATATTTATTGCAGCACTATATACAATAGCCAGACTCTGGAAACAACTTACTAAGGTGCCCTTCAACAGATGACTGGCTAAAGAAACTGTAATACATATACTTAATGGAATATTATGCAGTTGTCAGGAGAAATGAAGTCATGAAATTTTCCTATACATGGATGGACATGGAAACTATTATGCTGAATGAAATAAGTCAGAGGGAGAGAAAGAGACACAGAATAGTTTCACTTATCTATGGGTTTTAAGAAAAAATAAATTACATTATTGTAATAATGCCCAGATGAGAGCCGGAAGGACCAGCTGACCAGCTCATGATATGAAGCTCAAGGAGGGGTGAGTGCAGTTAAGAAATGATGCACTAGTTGGGGCCCGGAGAGATAGCTCAGCGGCGTTTGCCTTGCAAGCAGCCGATCCAGGACCAAAGGTGGTTGGTTCGAATCCCGGTGTCCCATATGGTCCCCCGTGCCTGCCAGGAGCTATTTCTGAGCAGACAGCCAGGAGTAACCCCTGAGCACCGCCGGGTGTGGCCCAAAAACCAAAAAAAAAAAAAAAAAAAGAAATGATGCACTAGCAATTACCATGACAATGTTAATGAGAGAAGTAAAATGCCTATCTCAAATATAGGCAGGGAATGTGGGTGGAGGAAGATGGGGTGTATTGGTGGTGGGCATGTTGTACTGTTGAAGGGGGGTGTGTTTTTTGTGACTGAAACCCAACTACAGTCATGTTTGTAATCACTGTCTTTAAATAAAGATATAAAAAAGAAAACAAAGAATTTATTACTTATGGACTTTTATAAAAATAAAAAGTCATAGATTCAACTATTTAGGCTAAAATGTGACGAAGTAATTTTTAAACTACAAGTATAAATCAAAATGTTGGGGATGTGTAAGATAGAATAGAAAGTAGGGCACTTGTCTTAAATGCTGTCCACATGGGTTTTATCCTCGTATTCACCTGGTCCTCTGAACACTGGTAGCACTAATTCCTGATTGAAGAGTTAGAAGTAATCCCGAGCATTGCTGGGTGTGGCCCCCAAACAAAAAGAAAAAATAAGAGAAAAAGAGAAGGTGTTAGAGGACTTTCTTATGCTATTAATTTTAGAAAGCAGAATGACAATATTCTCTCTCATCACAATTGATTTTAAAATTAAATAAAATTGTACTCACAATTTATTTTTGCACATATGAAAATAGACTCATATATGACAAGTATAAGTGGAAATAAAGCATTCTAGTAATAAAAAAATTTAAATGGTTTTACTAACCCACAAAATAATTTAAAAGAATCAGAAAAGGTAAACATAAAAATAAACATTTATTTATATATAACAAAACTTATTTAGTACAAGTCCATTTAAAGCCTAAAAATATAATAATGTTAACATTACTGTTTCTTAACATAACTGATTTGTAAGTAGAATATGGTTAAACTTAAAATATGCAAATTTCATGAATAAAATAATAAACAAAAGTGTTATAGGAAAAAAGAACTATATGTAGGTATAAATAGAACTGTCTAAAATTGTTAGGATAAATCTAATTCTGACAGTTTAACACATGCCTCATAAACTCTATAAACCATGAAGAAATCAGTCTAAAATATAATTGAAGCAATATTAACAAAACTATAATGTTCTACTAGAAAATTTCTCTTCATTGTAAATATAGGAATATTTTTAAAACGAAAATAAAATGGGAAGACATAAATTCAAATCCAAAATGCAACCATATCCTTAAGGAACATTAATGTGAATTAACTGAATCAGAGATAGGAAGATTCTCCTCATGAATCATTCCAACCCCAGTTCAAATTGCATGAATCATGAGTAGTAATTTCTGAGCACAGAGCTAGGAATAGTCCCTGAGCACTGCCAGGTCTGGGGCTAAAACAAATAAAATAATAAATCAATATAAGTGGATTAAATAAATCAATTAACAGGCATTGAAGAAATGATAAAATTACAAAATCTCAATATCACTTTGGATTCCAAGCATAGAAAAATATACTATACAAATTGCAACTATAGAAAGCTAGATTGACAGTATTGTGTCTGAGACAGTCTCCAAGACAGGGGTAGCGAACACGCAGCTCTCGAGCTGCATGCTGCTCCTGGACAAAATGAATGTATATCTTTGCCTCTTATCATTCTTTTGTATACTGTGGCTCTTTGCCAAGTTTGGATTTTGTTCTGCTGCTTCTGAGGAGGGACCTCTGAGGAGAGATCTCCTCCGAGCGTGTAGTCCTGCCCCCAGGCTGCGTCCTCCTGTCTCCCATCCCTTGGGAACAACTGCACGGGCCAGAGGGGGTGGGGGACCTGTGTGTCACAAGTTGGGTCACATCTGGCCGTTAGTTCTGAGTGTGGATGACACAGCACACCCTCACCAGCACTGCAGGATTTTGACCCTCAATCAATCAAAATGGCAAAATAAAATATGTGTTTAATATATTATTGTTAAAATTATATGCTTTGTGTGAGTGAGTGTCTGTTTTGGCAGGTCATTGCGTGGTGTGGCTCTCTGAATCTCACAGTTTAAAATTTGGCTCTTTGTGTCGAACTTGTTCGCCACCCCTGCTCTAAGACAAAATAAACTTTGAATGTTTCAAACATTAGAGGCAAAAAAAGAAAAAAATATAACTTTTGGCTCAAGACATAGTAAGTTCCCAAGTTCAGTCCTAGCAGCATAAGTTGACTCCATATGTAGACAGTTGTGTTATACAGAATTCTGAAAGTTTGGGGAAGGGGGTGTACATTAAAGTGACCAACATCAAAGTCTGAAATATTTATATTGGTTTATTTTGAGTTGTATAAAAAAGTATTGTTTAAAGTAAAATTTTAATTTCTATGCTTGAAGAAGTGGCTATTAAATCATTTTCATTCATTCATGTAGCAAGAATAGGTAATTCTGGGATCTGTGTTGGTCACTTTACAAGAGCTGGGGGCTATGAGAATCTGGTAGGTTCTTTCGGAGAGTAAAGCAAGAAAGTGAGAAGGATGGAAAGAATGTGAGAAAGAAATACAAATGGCCAAAAGGCAAATGAAAAATGCTCCTCATCACTAATCATCAGCGAGATGCAAATCAAAACAACGATGAGATACCATCTCACACCACAGAGATTGGCACACATCACAAAGAATGAGAACAATCAGTGCTGGCGGGGATGTGGAGAGAAAGGAACTCTTATCCACTGCTGGTGGGAATGCCATCTAGTCCAACCTCTATAAAAGGCAATATGGAGATTCCTCCAAGAACTGGAAATTGAGCTCTCTTATCACCCAGCTATTCCACTCCTAGTGATATACCCTAGGAACACAAGAATACAATACAAAAACCCTTTCCTCACACCTATATTTATTGCAGCACTATTCACAATAGCCAGGCTCTGGAAACAACCAAGATACCCTTCAACAGACGAATGGCTAAAGAAACTGTGGTACATATACACAATGGAGTATTATGCAGCTGTCAGGAGAGATGAAGTCATGAAATTTTCCTATACATGAATGTACATGGAATCTATCATGCTGAGTAAAATATATCAGAGGGAGAGAGAGAGAGAGAGATGCAGAATAGTCTCACTCATCTATGGATTTTAAGAAAAATAAGAGTCATTTTTGCAACAATTCTCAGAGACAATGAGAGAAGGGCTGGAACTTCCAGCTCACTTCATGAAGCTCACCACAAAGAGTGGTGAGTGCAGTTATAGAAATAACTACACCGAGAACTACCATAACCATGTGAATGAATGAGGGAACTAGAAAGCCTGTCTAGAGTACAGGTGGGGGTGGGGTGGGATGGAGGGAGATTTGGGACATTGGTGGTGGAAATGTTGCACTGGTGAAGGGGGTGTTCTTTACATGACTGAAACCTAATCACAATCATATTTGTAATCAAGATGTTTAAATAAAGAAAAAATATTTTAAAAAATATGAAAAAAAAGAATGTAAGAATGGGCTCATAACAAATAATGAAGTGGACCCAGGAGGGCATGCATGAACTGCTTGCTCAGTGAAAACTGGATAGGGCAGGAAAATCATCTTTCCTGGGGTAGTGGTACTGTCGCAGCAGATTGGGATACTTCTGGGTTTGTGTGGTTAGTGTGTAAGACCATCATATTGTCCACTGGGGCCCTTTGGTAATAGTTCAAGTCTGTATAACTCTGCTGACTTGAATGACCACAAAACAGGAACTTGGCACTCTGGACGGTACCTGTTCTCTGTCATCTATAGCACCCTCCCATTATTCTTCAACACCCTCATCACCAAACTGCCCCATTATATTGTGATCTTAGTTTATCTATATATTCTTTCTGTTCCATACTTGTTTCTTCTACCAGGTTCTTCTATGGTTTCTCCTATCATACATGTATAATGTATGCCCAATCAGATGGTGTATATTCTAGGCCAGATGAAATGCCCAACAGCCATAAGTAAAGCTCGTGCCCTACAGTGACCTGGCATCTATTCCTCTTAGTTATTTCTGCTATTTGGTGATTTATAAAACAGGCCAATTAAGTCATGTCTGGGAAAGTAACTGAAGGTTGGTTTATCCAGCCCTGCCTTCCTTGTTTTGCTCTTACATGGTTCCTCTCTCTCTTTGCTTTCTGGTCTTTCCTTCCTGGTTTACTTCTGATCTGGTCCTTCCCTCATTATTTCTTTTGTAACTGTACAATCTTAATATATCAAGAAAAGAGCTTTTATCTGCTTTATTTTTGGTTGCATGTTGTTTGAGGACCACATCTGGCAGTGCTCAGGGGTCACTCCTTGTTTTGTGTTCAGGAATCACTCCTAGAGGTGTTTTGGGGACCATATGGGATGCTGGATATCAAACTCAGGTAAGCCACAGGCAAAAGTACCTACCACTGTACTATCATACCAACCCCATATGCTTATTTTCTATGATTTATTATTTAGATCTTTGCCTTATCTATCTCCCCGCTATAGTAGAAATCAAATATAACCAAGTTTAATCAAAAAGAATCTATGTACCTGAGGTAACAATCACTCTGGTGTGGATGGATGGGTAGATGTGACCCTCACTTCCTCTCCCTTTATTCTCCCTCTCCACTTTGTTTTTCTCTGTCACTCTCTCATCTTTCTCTGTCTCTCTCTTTCTGTCTCTCTCTCTCTCTCTCTCTCTCTCTCTCTCTCACACACACACACACACACACACAAACACACACACACTGAGCTCTAAGAAAACCTGAAAAGCACACTGTCCCTTGACTTTTATCTTTTCCTTATTTTACCCTATTACAGCCTATTTTTTACAACCTATTTTTTAATTTGTGTTCTGATCATTTTGAAAACAAATTCAACCAGGGTAAATTAAAAATAAAATTTAACACTTGAAGATAGATCTTTTTTTGATCCAGAAGCTCTGCCACAGAGCACAAAGGCATATTTTGTCCTTTACTCTGCCACATTCCATTGTCTTGTCAAAAATTAGAATTATTACCCTTTTAAAACTTGGTGACAGGTAAATAAAATAAGTTTGATTCTGGAAGTGGAAGAATCTTTGAGTTTAAAGTAGAAGGTAAAACATTAAGAACCTCCTTCAGCTTATATCTCAGATATGATGGAAATGGAGAGAACTTTATTTTTGTTTTCACTTGCTTGTTTATTTTTGGCCCACATCCAGAAATACTTATGGGTTACTCCTGACTCTACACTCAGGAATTCCTCCTGACATTGCTCAGGGGACCATATGGGATGCTAGAGATTGAATCTGGGCTGGCCATGTGCAAGGCATATGCCCTATCCTCTGTACTATGCCCCTTAGATAGAGATTTAAATTCTTAAAACAACTCCAAAGTTTCTTTTGAGGTCTCAAGGGGGGAATTTGCACATCATTTTGTCTGAATTCAAAAATGGAAAATTCCCAGAAAGTCCTTTCCTCTGTTGTTTAATGTCAGGTATGCTAAACTGAATAGATGACAATGACAGGTGTTTCATTTGTTTTGCACCATCTGGTGGACTTTGCCTGAAGGTACAGCTCTGGAATTGCTAAGCAGTTACTGAACCTGCCAGCCATTGCTCCAAGACATAAGGGGAAGGGAAATAAGGCCTAGGAAGACTGGCAAGCTAGTCATGATCAAAGATTTTTAAAAAGACCTTATGAAAAACAACAAAAGTTTTATACACATCATTATGAATCCTATGCTGTCATTTACAAGTAAGTGAATTTCTTCCTTCTAGCCTCTTACTCCAAAATACTGCCTCACATCTCCTAATCATACACACACATACCACACACACACACACACACACACACACACACACACACACACACACACACACATCTCCCAAAATCACCTGAGAAGGCTCTAAATGAACTGAATTGAATAGGCAAGAGCCTCTTCCATTTCAAAATGTCCTTTGATTTGATTTTATCTTTTATTAAATAATACTGGCTTACCAGTGCTTACCATACTGAACATGCCAAGAGAGAGTACCGCATCATACCCAAGACATGTATCCACTGACACCACAGTACTAGTGCCATTGCCAAGATCCAATTGAACCTGTATATCCATTCCTCCCACCTTTGTTCTTCTTCCTCTCTAGTAAAAAAACACCTTTTCCACCATGTTTTGTTCCTTTAATTGTGGTTTGTTGGTTCATTTATATTATCATACAAGTAAAATAATCTGGTATGTCTTTCACTTTCTAAGTTAGCACAATTGCTTCATGTTCTATCTGTGTTGTAATCAAAGGCAAGAACTCTCTTTAAATGGCCTTTTTTATACTGCTAGTATTCCACTGAGTATATACAGCAATAGATGCATTGGAAAAGCTTCCTTACCCAGTCATGCATTACCTAGTTAAGCAGTTAGGCCATTTCCTTTGGCTATTACAACTACTACTGCTATCATCATAGGGGATTTTTTTTAAATTAGTGTGATCAAATTCTTCTGATAAATATATAGGAGTGAAACTGTTAAATCATAATTGTCCTATTCTTAGTTTTTATAAAAAAAATCTTTATTCTGTTTTCCACAGAAGCAGTGCACTCCTTTATTTAGAGTATATTCCAGTATTTCCCGTGTAAATCTAAGCAATGAATATTACTCAGAATACAACTGACCCATCAGTGCACATTGCCAAAGTTCATATTCTATGTCAGTACTGCACTGGATTGAAGATAAAGGGAAGAAGAAAATAAGATCATGCTCCTGTACTTCAAAAGCTAATTCTTATCCTCAATGGAAGACACAATTACTCACAGTATTTTAAAGTAATCATGATGGAGAATAGTGACCTAGTCAACTATAACTTCCATCCCAGAGGAAAGAATAAGGAGTTTAAGAAAAAAAATCATGAAGAATTTTCATAGCTTCATAGTCACACCTATCATTTAACTGAAAACTTATACATAAAATATGAACACCTTTCATATTGGCCTGGGGTATCTTAATAGTACTCGTTACTGTTACCCCTCAACAAATCAGGTTTTTTCCCCAGGCCTTTGTGCTACATGACCATCTTCCCTTCCAAAGCTATTCATTTTTCTAATCCTACTTCCACGCCATAGAAAGAAATTATTCTTACCTAATCACCAATATTCACTGGTGTCCTCTGCTTCTCAACATGCCTACAATGCCTACAATTCCTTACAATCAATGTCACGTGACAAAACACACATATTATCTTACATTTCTTTGACACCTCATCTGAACATGTTCCATTCAGCAAATGAGAGAGTGAGATTTTCTTCACTCTCCCGGATCAGTGCTGGCAACAAGCTTCAATCTCATTATACCTGGATTCCACTTCTATGCCACTTGCAGAGGAAAAAAAATGCCCCTTCCTAACATGGGGAGTAGCTGTAATAAGGTTCCTAGGCAGTAACTCAGAATGAGTTTCAAGAAGAATAAAGTATAGCTTTTTAGTCTAGTGTATAAAAAGTCTGACTACTAAGAACCTATCCCTGTGACTTAAGTTGTACAGTTTTAGGGCTTAGTTTTCTCTTTAAGACAAACATAATATCCATTCCAGAAGATGTTCTCCACAGAGCAAAAAATCATTCTCAATTTGGTTTGTCCAACAGTCAGAAAGGCTTAACCAGAGACCCCTTGAGTTTCATAGTCCCTTTGGAACTCTCTTAAGTATACTCTCCAAAAGCATGACACTGAGGTAGTCTAGGTGTTTATAAAAAAAATGTGTTAAAAAATTGAAAGAGAAATGTGGTGGGTTTTTTGGTGTTTAATTTTGCTTTGCATTCCTACTAACTTCACCTTGTATATAGAAAATGTATAAATCTTGAATAATTTCTACTATTTGAATGAACCCTTCCAGATGAGGTTTTTCCCCTCAGGTTACTATAGTGCTTTTCCTCCCTTCTATTTCACTATTGGCCTTGTGGAGTCAAGATCATATGCTCTCTAGTCATTCATGTTCCAATACTCACCAAATCAGCACAACCAAAAAGAAAATCAACTGTGCCATTAAATGAGCATTTTCAACATAAAAATCACTAGGTAATAATGAGTGTTGTCCCATTTTACCAGGCAATTCCAAGTGATCCAAATAGTATTTAATAGAACTAATTCACAAAAGCCAAACAATATCCAATGTTAGACTCTGAATATAAAGAAGGGGGGATCTAGATTTTGGCTTCCTCATGTGGTGAAAAATGAAGGGATTCAATTATACAGTATCTAAAGTCACTGTAATATATGAACATCAATATAATTCCCATTACTAAAAGTGGTTGATTGAAACTTTTATTCTTATCATTTAGTGGCATCATGATAAAGAAGACATTCTCTAAATTAACTGCAGTGAGATACCCCTACAAAGATCCTTATGGGACATTACTGTAGAAAATCAGCAGCATAGACTAAAAATAAATTATTGTGGTATTACTATTTAATTGTGAACACAACACATTTCCACTTTCAGGACAAGTCAGTTTTCTTTGGAAATAAATCTAAATTTGTTTATTATTTTCTTCCTTGTGATCAACATTAACACATAAAACCTAGGGTTTATAATGCTAGCAGTTTCCTTAAATCTTTCTTTCACAGCTTTACTCAAGCTTCAGTGTCATAAAAATAACTGTTTTAATTTGCTGTTGTGATGTTTGATAACCATCTCCCTTACCTAAATCCTTCTCAGTCTCTTGCTAGCTAAAGACATAAACTCAATGTCTGCCATGAAGAACATACAGTTCTCTGTAATTTTATACTCCAGTTTCCCTTTTTCCCCCACCAGCCATTGAATGACTCCAACCAAACCCAGAAGGAGTCCTTTCTTCTAGACTTCTATGCTTAGAGCAATCTGGGAAAAGATAGAAAGTGGAATTAAAAACATAGAATAGCCAGCACAGTTACTAATGTCAGCTTTTTAATGTAGAAATATAAAAACATTGACCCCAAAAGAGCTTATTTTTTTAAAGAAAAATGTGGGTTAATATTATTTTTGATGTATGTTTTGTATTCATAATAAAAAATACCAAACTTAAACTAGATCCAAAGCACTTCATTTGCATAGTTTATACTATATTCACTTGAATATGTAAATGCATGCCAATTAAGAAAATAGTATTTAAACATCTGCAAACCTCTAAATGTGGTCATATTAGGAAGAATAAGGTTGTCATGTGTATTAAAATTATAAGTATAATTATTCATTAAAAATATATATGGCAGCATTTCTATCTTTCAAATTACTAAAGTTTTTAAATTGTATCACTAACTACTATCCCAGGTGCCACTGAGTTTCAGAAATATGAAATCATCTCCATATGATATTAACTGTACTTGATATCACTCTAGAAATAACAAATATCAGCTGTGCAACAAATATCAAAATCTTTACATCTCTTATGTTTTTATCCCAAAGTATGAATTATGGATGTGCAACAAAGATATTTAGGGCAGAAATATCTAAAATAATAAAACACTAAACACATATTGAATAGCTCTAAAGAAATAAACTAAAATTAAATATGCCTATAGGACAAAATACTATGCAACCATGAAATATGATCTAGAAAATTGTTGAACAGGCAAAATATTCAGATATATTGTTAAGAGAAAAATAAATTAAAAAGTTATGTCCTTGTTTATATGAAAAGAGCTAAGAAAATTTTAAGAAATAACATAAAATGCTATTAGTGTACATGTTTAGGTGATAAGACTCAAATGACTTTTGTGATTGTCCTTGTTGCTTTTCCATTCTTTTTAAATTTTCCACTTGAAATGCTTTTGTAATAAGAAAAGCACATGGAAAACATTAAAAATTAATAGAAAATTGCACCTTTTATATGCAAAATAATTGTAAGATGCTCTATGATGTATTTGTGTGTTGTATAATGCCAATAGATATATTCTGAAGTAACTTTAGTAACTAAAGTAATTCTTTAGTGACAACTTATTTCCAAATAAAACATGAAATAATAATACCCTATTATAATTCAGAATAATTGTTCTGACAGGATTAGAACAAGAGGTAAAAGTGACTTCATCACATCAAAAGCCTTCAGCTTAAAGCCAAGCACACTGACCTCTTCATTCACCCTCTGGGCTGCAACCTTTAGACCATGCTGCTTTGTACCCAAAACTCCCAATGCCTGTAAACCCCTTTGTGGAACAAAACCATGGAAAGAAAGAACCCTTGTCTAGCAGCTAAAGGCGATCTGCCAATTTATTTTCATCCTTCATCTAATTCTCAGTTGGCCAGCTAAGTGAAAAAGGTAATCAGAGACAGGGAAGAAGGCCACTGATAAGAATGATAGATTAAAAAATAAAATAAAACATTCATAAGAGTCAGTTCTTTGTGTTGCAAAGCCATTTGAGAGCAGCTATTTAGGAAATGAATGTTTCAATGAAAAAATTACACAAAAACAAGGATACGAAATGCAGATGTGCACATTCTATAGCACAGAACATGCTATGAAGAAAATATACCATGTGAAGGGCACCTTCCTGAGTGAACCTGTTGCAATAGCTGTGTGCAGCTTTAGCTTAACCTGCCTAGTCGCAATGGACTTCAATTCTTCCATCAGTAAAATGGGGATCGCGCTAATAAATTATTGAAGAGA
The DNA here is from genome assembly GCF_024139225.1 of Suncus etruscus. NCBI lineage: Eukaryota > Metazoa > Chordata > Mammalia > Eulipotyphla > Soricidae > Suncus > Suncus etruscus. Next base: position 93,201,050 of record NC_064850.1, on the reverse strand, counting down.
TAAATGCAATAACAAAGTTGAGAAATTTACACCATATCTGAGTGCTTGGGCTCTCAAGAAAAGAGTGGGACTCTGATTTATCTGTTTCATCTAGAAAGGTCCCCAAACATCATGTTTTTTCTTGTCTCTAGAAAGAAAAACAGAGATTTGAAAGACAATAGGAGGATCCTTCCAAAGCTGACGCTGCCTGATTTCAGGCAAACACCAGCTCCCCTTTGATTAGCTCTGTCCAACAATCTGGCAAATGGTACTCAGGGACACAGCCCACAGGTCACAGTCTCAAGTCTAACAGCTGCTTTCACCCTGTAAAGCAATAGGACTATGTGGCAAAAGAATCCGTGAGAGAAAAAGATTCAATCCTGCCCAACATGAAGGACTTTGTCAAGATCATTTTGAAAATGAAACGTGACTTCCTCTTTTTGTGTGTTGTTTAAGGCAAGAAATGAGAAGGGATACCAAGCTGAGCTTAGTCTCTGGAGGCTTCCAGAGGATCACATGTCCCTTCAGAAATGCCATTTTAACTGATGTAAGTGTGAAGGAGTTGGAAGCTTGGGTATTAAATTTCTGCCGAAAATACACATGATTTTCTGAAGAAAAAAAAAAAAAAGCTCTTGACCCAGAGAACGGAAAGCCTTTTGGCAAACTGTTCTAAGCCTGATAGGGTAGTATCAGATGCCACCAGTCTTTCAGGGCTCCCTCATGTTGGAGGCTAGCATGAGATCACACCTGGACACGCCAGCCTCGGGGTGGGGGAGGAGAGGTGCACCTGTCTTAGCTTGTCTCACATATACACTCACATTCCTAGGCCTGGGAACTTTTCCCCCCACAAAGACATACTTTATGACTACACTTGTATTTTTATGACAAAACCATTCCACATTAGTCTGAGAGGAAGTGGGTCTAAGTAGCTTGGGACACTGGACACCTGGGCTTTGCTAGCCTAGACCCATCACAGCTGTGTTTACTTACTGGCCATACAGTGAGAGGCATGACTGCATCTCTGAGCAAGCTTGAGTGTCTGCCCAGCCAGCGCTCTTTTGGAGTCAGCTGTAGTTTGTGACAAAGAGTATTTGACTTGCTTCTTTGCCCAGACAACTGAAGGTTTCTGAAGCCCACATCAATTTGCACTGACTGAAACTTTATGCTAAAGAAGCCTAGGGTGATTCTCTTTTGTTGTCTGGCTGTTTGCATTCAGTAGAATTATTCTGTAATGGATCTATGTGGTTTGTTTCAATAGTCTGTTATTTTTTATTACTATGGATGTTTTTATTTCAATGGATGGATATACCACAATTTGCTGTCCTTGGAGAGATTTTTTAGTTGTGTCCAGTTGCAGATAAACTTATTGTAAATATCTGTGAATATCTGGGTACAAACTGAAAGAGCTTTTGGATTTCAGGAGGAAAAGGTTTGGTTGTAATGTTGTCTACCTCCTGGGGTGTTTTTAGCTGTAAGGAAGGTGCAATGTGACCTCCTTATCAGGAAAGTCATCTGAGTCCTTAAACAGAGCATAGAAAACATTCGGAGTAACAGACCTGGTTAAGGCCATGCCTTAACCTGGGTGCTGAGAAGGTGTGTAAAAAAGAGCTGAAAGGAGGCCCTTAAAAGTGCTAATATTATAAAAAAATCTTATGCCCTAGAGTAGGATAAGTGCTCACCCATCTTTCTAAATTATTTTTTACTATCAAGACAAGTTTATGTCATGCTGTTGCTGTGGTTAATGATACTGAGTAGAGAGTGAGCATTTCAGGTGGCCCCAAAGACAGGAGACTTCCTTTTGCCTTTTTGGAGGAAGAAGATATGCAAGAGTTTCTGCTGTGGGGCATTGCAAGAACCTCAACTGAGAAAGGGTAATGGAGAAAAGGAGAATTGGGTAGAAATTTTTCTAAGGAACAAACAAACCTCCCCTTCTCCCCACCAGCCCTGTTCCCAACTGCAGTCAACACTCCTTCTAAAAGGAAGTAATGATTTATTTCGAGTTTTTAAGCATAGGGTCTCTGAAAGCAAACATAGTAGGTATGTCTACAGGTAGAAGTGAGACACAGAAGCATCTCACAAAAGTCTAAATAACAATTAGTGGAAACCTACCTCTATGTTGCACCGATATACAACTCATAAAAATGATAACCAAGTTTATAGGTCCTCAAACTGAAAAATGAAATTCTCTCTGAGTGCTAGAGACGAGTACTATAGTACAAGAGGTTAGAGATTTGCCTTGCTATGATTCAAACCTATTATGAATCCTTGGCACATCATATGGTTCCCCTGAGTAATGTCAGGAGTGAACCCTGAGCATAGAGACAGGAGTCATCCCTAAACACAACCCAAAATAAATGAGTTGGCTCCAGGGTTGAGGAGTATTGGGGGGAAAGAAAGGGCAGTGACTAAAATTGACCTATGAAGTTTGATATTCTACAACCAACAAAATCTGTAGATTCTTGAGTACCATCTTGTAACCTAGTGATCAAGAGTTTGCACATACACAGCTTTTCCATTCAGCTTGCGACTCTTTTACCCTTCAACAGGATTACTAATGGGAATATGAGATTGGAAAATTAGCCCATAGAAGCAGGCAGTAATGACCACAAAGGTAAATGAAAAAAAAATAATACATTTAATATAGAGGTCTAAGAGATGATTCAGTGGCTAAAAATAAGTATTAGGCTATGAGTTTGATCCGCAATGCCACCCACATGTGCCAATATGATCCTTGTTTGTAACAGCAGATGTATGTAAACACTAAAAGTCTGTGAGTCCCAGCAAGCACCACAGCTAAAAGAAGGTAGGTGACATGTTCAGGAGTCCCACTTCCATAGATACAAGCACCACAAAAACACTTGGAATTTCTGTGGTGCTCACACATTTCTTTGTTTTCCAAATTTTCATTGAGATGCCCAGATTAAAGAATGTGAGCCCTGGTAAGCATCACAGCTATAGGCAGGAACACAACCAAGGGTGTGTGACACTTGATTCATCATGATAACAACACAGAGAGGAAGAAAGGGGGAATGTGAAAGTATCACGGAAAAGATATAAAAGAGGTTAAAAATAAATAAAACAAGAATGGGGTGTTATTTTTGGAGGAATGTGATTTAGAGATTTTAAAACCTGCATGCAGAAATTTAGAATTTAAGAGTGTGGATAGAAAGTAGAGAAATTGTACAGTAAGTTTCACAATAAAAAATATATGAGGAGTAAGAAGCAGAAATTTATAAAACTTTGATGACCAATTCAAGAGAAAAATTAAGTAGAGAATAGGACTTAAGAAGGATAAAAATAAAATTGAAGAGGCTAAATAGCTCATGCTCTTTTATTTTGGCTCCAGTGCCTATTAGTGTCATCAGTGTCACAGCCCTGTTCTTCAAAATACAGCAAGCAGGTCAATTGCCAACCATTGGTTATTGTAATTTCAGGGTCCAGAGAAACAACCTCATGGTGCTCTCAGAAGTCTCTGCACTTGCTGGTATATTCTTCTCAGAGTTCGCCATCTAGCCACTGGGAGTTGCTTCTTCAAATTTCTAAATTCTAATTACCCCAAATCCCTCCCTCTATCCCCTAAGTATATCAGCCTAGCCTTTTCCTATGGTAATGCTAAGGTATTGCACATTATCCTAGTGTAAAACTTTAGCATTAATCTAGTATCTTCAGCATTCAGGCTCCCATTTAACCTTATTTATTTAAATTATATCTTTAAGATGAATGATGTGGTTTCTTTTTTAAAAGTGAACCTTGCTAAATAAAGAGCAAAGATAATTCTAGGAAACATCCTGAGAGAATTCTGGGATTTTTAGATACAAATCATGACTCTATTTTCAAACAGAGGGTCCCTAACATGTTATCTCCCATCCATCTAGAAGGGTACATACAATTTACAGTACTGGAGATTAATCATTATTATTTTTTTTTCATTAGATATTTTTTTATTATTATTATTTTAATTATGACAACAAAGATGCAAAGAAAGACGACAGGGTAAAGTTACAGTGGAAGCCCAATCACCCATAAACAGAATTCTCGGTATTCCCATCGATGATATCCCAGCCTTGAACTTTCAGCCAAAGAACATTAAGAAAAACAAAACTGAACCCATGTACAATACAATTACTTTGTCCCTCAAATCCCCAGTTGTAGTACATACTATTTCTTAGCAGCACACAATATAATCTAAAGACATTAGACTTATGTAACTCCTTAAACATTGAGGGCAAAGTACATTTCTCTAGTTCCATGCACATGCTTACTAGTTTAAGTTAGCCTCAAAAGTTATAGTGGGTTGTTTTTCTTAAGGATTGGAGTCAAGGGAACATAGTAAAAAATGGTATTAAAGTGGCATTTGTTTGCATAGGCCCACCAAAACATAAGGGACATGGAAAGGCAAATTATGGTCTAAATACAAGGAGACCCTACCCCTGAAATTTCCTGGCACAGGACTGACTCTAAGCTCCAGGCAAACTAGTTTGTCCAATTCAAGTCATCCTCTGTAGTGGCAATACACCTCCATTCCTCACATAGTCTCTGTTGTTGGTATCATGCTTCTGTATTAAAGATCCTGGAGTCTGCATATCCCATATTGCAGTCAGGATGGTGCAGAGCATCCTCTCGTTTCACCTCACACTTAAGGGGCAATAGAGAGAACCATGTCCTGTAGAGCAGGTCATTGTTGTTGTCAAGTCTTCTCAGTGTAAACGGAAGTCTCTTTTTAGGAGGTCGATGTCAGACCCTTGGTAGAGTCTTTCCTGGTAAAGGACTGCTTCCAGCTGTTGCTATAAAAGACCTTGGATGTTTCATAGATAGCTTGCCTGGTTCGGCGTGAATGGAGGATGCCCATTCTTCTGAGGCCTGTGCCAGGTCATTATATCAATGTTCAGGGTGTAAGGTACATTGTACTGAGATTTATTAGATAAGAACTTATCTGTATGTATGGTGTTTTCCCATTTTAATGTGTCTATGCAAACAAAGGTCAATGCCATGAAGCGTTATTGGTGCATCTGGAGGCAATAGGAACAAGACAAGCAATTTCCATGACATAGTTCAATCATAGGCATCAAACTGAGGGACAGTTCCACCAACAATCCTTACTGAACAGCTTACAAAGAAAAGACAGGATGAAAAGTGGATAGAAACATCATGGTAGAAGAATATATAGAGAGTTACATCAGTTAAAGAAAATACCCATAAAATATTCAAAAGATATATGTGTTCAATATGTGTTCAATTTCTGTCCTTCTAAATAGTTCTGGGATTTGTTAGATCTACTGTATGACTTTGGTCAGAGAATAGTACTGTGTGTTACTGAAGTTAAGAAGGGTAAATCTGGGGTACTAATGGTTGGGAGGACCCCCGCGCAGTTTGCAAAATGTAGACTGGTATAAAATTGCCAGTGACAGTCTGAGTATAGCTGAGCAGCTATCTGCCACCCCCCAGATCAAACTCCACCCCCTAAGCCAACCTCTGGAGCCAGCCAGGGTGTGGGGAAAACCCAGGGTGCCCCATCAGCTCCTTCCAGGAACCCACCTGGAGATCCGGAGGAAAGGGGGAGAGGGAGGTCGGGTGACCCATGTCCGGGCCTCCCTACCCTAGGCCGGGCCAAGAGGCCGCTGGCACATGCGGAGGCCTGCCAGCTGCCCACCCGTGCCGGCTAAAAATCCTGCTCCAGCAAGGGAGAGAGACCGATTAATCATTATTAAAGCAGACTGGGGTCATAGAGATCAAAGTGCCAATAAGGCAAGGAATCAAAGGACAATAGGACAATGTTAGGGACAATATAGGATTAGAGATCCACATAGATAGGAGCTGTCAGAGGTTTTCCTACAGAAGAAAAGGGAGAGTCCAGTGCCAAAGCAAGCATCCAATAGAAACGAAAATGATAGGGGGACGGAGAGATAGCATGGAGGTAAGGCATTTGCCTTTCATGCAGGAGGTCATCGGTTCAAATCCCGGTGCCCCATATGGTCCCCTGTGCCTGCCAGGAGCAATTTCTGAGCCTGGAGCCAGGAATAACCCCTGAGCACTGCCGGGTGTGACCCAAAAACCACAAAAAAAAAAAAAAAGAAAAGAAAAGAAAAGAAAATGATAGAGTCCATGATGCATTAACCAGACCAAAATGAGTTCTATGATCCTATTGGAAAGACTGAGGCTGACTTGGTTTGGAGAACCAAGAAACTAATTGAAGAAATAAACATCACACAAATAAAAAATGTTTATGAAAAAGATAAAACATGTTGGTCAGACAGGAAATGTCCTCAGAGTAATGTGGTTCAGCGTGACTAATATTTACATAATCTAAAATTATTAGTACAGAGCCCAGAAGAGTAATGGTGACGTCTGAAGTAACTGCCTTGTAAGCATATAGTCATGAGTTCAAATCCCATTGTCCCCCAGGTGCCAAGCCTAGTTCTGCTATTGGAACCGTTAGCTATTTGAAATTCCTGGTGCCACTGATGATGTTTACCCACAGCTAGGTATGCTCCTGGACCACAGAGAGCAATGTGGAGCACTTACAAGGTGTACAACTAAAACATGAGCACTTCTGCCTGGAAATGCCTCTCTGGAAAACACCACAGTGGCCTAAAGAGCACACCACACCACACCATACTACACCACACCACAGCTTGTGTACCTCAGCTAAGACTGTGGCCTCTGACAAGCAAACGGGTGAAAACCACAACTAAAGGAGTCTCTGGTGAGCACCCCAGCATTCTGTGAGGCCTCCAGGAACCATCACAGCTAAGACTCATAGCCTCCACAGCCAGACATGTGAGAACAATACATCCTACTGTGTTGTTGGTGAACATTAACAATAACAACAGCAATAACAGGACAACAACGAGGAAAATAGGGGAAAGAATTTAAAAATAAAAGAATTAAAGAAAGGAAACACAAATGTAAACTGAACACAGGCATCTGATAAATGTGAATATAAGGGGTAGAAAAAAAAACTGAAAAACTATCCTAAAGATATCAAGACCTGATCCCTAAAATAATGTAGTTTACTTAACATAAAAGAATTTTGGCTAATATGCTTAGCTTAAGGATGTTTTGAGATAAGAGAATCCTGGGTTAGCAGAATCAGGGTGGATGTGAAGACAATCACAGTTGTTGTTGTTGTTGTTTTTTCAATTTACTAGACATTTATTTCTTTAGTTAAAAGACCTCCAATCACAGAGACTTGAGATTTTTCAATGAAATATAATTTAGCTCTTAAAGTTTTGAGTTTACATGATTCTGGAGCTGAGGTATTCAAGACGTCTAAATAAAAAAAAACTGATTGATGGATACCAAATAATTCCAAAGCATTTAAAATATTAAATCATTACAGAGGCCAGAGCCATAGCATAGTGGTAGGGCATTTGCCTTGCATGCAGCTGACTCATGACAGGCATTGGTTCAATCCCCAGCATCCCATATGGTCCCCCAAGTCAGGAGCAATTTCTGAGTGCATAATTAGTAGTAACCCCTGAGCACCACTAGATGTGGCCCCAAAACAAACAAACAAACAAAATGCATTAAATCATTCCAGGTAACTGAAAGAATATTTTTCCTACATCCATATTACCTATACCAAAATCAGTCTAGACAAGATAAACCTGAATTTGAAGAAGACATGATGCAAACAACAGTCAACAAAATATTGTGAATGTAGACATTTTAAAAAAGATGAGCAGAGAGAGAGATGAAATAGACAAATCGTGTGAATGTGGGACAGAGATAAGGGCAATGTGGCTAGGGGTGTTGGGAGAGCTACTCTGGGAGTGTCCTGAGTAGGTAATGGGGTCTGAGACTCACTCTACAACTTGCCAAAACTGCCACAGTAGCACTAATGGCATATATTGATTTGGGACCAACTGTGTTGATGTTGGACTTCACACATTTGTAGCAATTTGATACAGTACTCCCAGGAAAGTAATGCAGATATATATAAGAAAGGAGATAAGATAAACATAAATAGGAGAAAATAAGGGCCAGAGTGTTAGTAGTGCAATTGCTTTGCATGTGGTCATGTGATTGATCCTTGGCTTCCCATCTTGTTCCCAGAGCTCAGTTCTGAGAACAAATCCAGAAATTACTGCTGAAAGCTACCAGACATGACTGGAAAAGCTAAAACAAAACAAAAAAAGACAAAGATCTTTCTATGGTGGAAGTCAGCAAACTACCTATAATGAAAAAAAAAACCATAAAGTATGCAGAAGAGCAAGTAGTAATCACTGTTAGAAAGTATTATTAAAATTAATAAAAGGAAACCAGAGGTAGAGAGGGTTGTTATTTGTTAGAGATCTTAAGTTCTATATAACTTAAAAACTTCTTTTGGAGGGCTAGAATGATAGTATAGCAGGTAGGGCATTTGCCGTGTATGTAGCTGATAAGGATTTGATCCCAGGCACCACATATGGATTTCTGAAGATCCCAAGGAGTGATGCCTGAGCACAGAGCAAGGAGTAAGCCATGGCAATACAAAGTGTGCTACCCTTTCCCCACAAAAAATTTCTTCTGAGGAGGGAAATTTATTAGATCCATTTCTGTAAATAATTTTGAAAACTTTATTCTTTTTTCATTTATTCTGTTTGTATTTGTTCATTTGAACTCAGCTCTTACTCCTGATCTTGGCTCAGGGATCACTTCTGAGGATCTGGGGAGCACATGTGATGCTGAGAATCAAATCTAGGTTGGCCATACAAGGCAAGAATTCAGCACAGTTCATCTTTAGATGTAATAGAGAGGGAGAAAAAGGAGAACTCAAATCAGGGTGAGAAAGATAGTGAACTTTCCCCATACACAGCTCTGAAGAAGATTCCCAGCCTTTCCTTCTCACTCTGAGCAACAGAGCCTCATGTAAGAGATTTTGCAGAAATAGAAATTATGAGTTTTATGTGAGCAAGTCACTTTCCCCCTAAAATAAATATTAAATACAAAACTGAACCTACATTCTCTTTAAACACCCTATGCCTGCAAGGCAATATCCAAAAATCACCTGCTCAAGTGTAGAATAAAAGAGACTCTTGCCTGAAGGAATAAACAAGCCTCTCTAGAAGCTGTGAGTCTTGATATTTATAAACATTAAATGTTTCCTATGAATTTTTATTCTCCAGTTTCATAGATATCTCCTAAAAGTATTAGTTTCATAGCTCTTGTGTTACACAAAAACTAAGGTTTTTTGAGTAACCAAGGTTCTTATCTAAATAGTAGAAATAAATTTTTGAACCCAGGTCTGCTACGCCAGCCTTATTCATTTAATCTCACCAGATATCCCATAAATACTTGCTGAATTGAACTAAGCAAAAATCCTTGCAGCAATGCCTGCTCCGTGGTTAGGAGGGCCAGAGTCCAGGACAATGCTGATAGCTGAAGGAAATGAGCTGAAAAGAAACTGGGTTCCAGAGAAATAGAGTTTCAGAGACAAGCATTGGAAGTTGGCTGTCTTGCCAATGCCTTTCATTTCATTTACCCAAACCCTGAGGAAATCTGGAGCTACAAACTGACCTTCCCACCGAAAAGTAATTTTTTTTTTAAGATTTTCCAGCAAGCAAAGTCCAACTGGGAGCAGGCCCTCTGGCTATATGTATTGAATCAAAGCTAAAAGAGAATAAATAAAGTCTCCATCAGGCAATCCATTCACTTAAACCTAGCCTGCCAATCTATCTCTCTCTCCCTCTCTCTCTCCTCTCTCCCTCTCTCCCTCTCTCCCTCTCTCTCCTTCTTCCAATTAACAGCTATGTTCCCAGCTACCAACATGCTGAATCACCTCCAGAGCCACCGAGGAGGGCTCAGAACACTGTGTGCTCATCTAATCCTCTAATAGCCTGAAGCAGTATCCATGTCACAGTAGCAATTTGCTCCAAAATTGGAACTTTATTTGACTGTACAAAATTCAGTAGGGTTCCTGAAGCAACAGCAAGTCTTCTGTTAACCCCTTCCAATCTCCTCTATCCTGACTGCAATGAGAAAATACAACTTTCCCTCAAGGTTGAGATTTTTTTGAGAAAAGCTCACAAAGCCTGCAGCCCCATTGTGAGTACATGTTCAGAGCAGAAGGTCAGCTGCTGGCAGGATGTCAGATGTAGCCAAGCGTTTCTGAAAAGACAAGTTCGGTGTCCAACAGCCTAGTTTGACCACTTATTAACTAGATAGCCTTAGGAGGGGGGGAAATCACCTCATTTCTCTGAGTCTAGTTATCACATGTAAAATCACCATGCTTCTCCCTAAAAGAAAACACAGAAATACATAAGAAGAATGTGCAGATAGACAGCCCAGCACTTAGATTAGTGCCTCAGAGATGATCTCTAGGTAAAAGTTTGCTCTAAGCCAGGGGTCTTTACCTGGGGGCTGCAGGAGGCAAAGCCAGGGTGAGGCAGGGCCACATAAGGGATTTCACACACAAAAAGTCCTCAAACGTCATTATTAACAGTTTTAATTATTTCTTCTGAACATGAAGAGAACATTCAGTGAAGATCATGAACAGTTCTTCTGAACATGGCATCTTTTGCCTATTCCTTGCTGCCAGAGACTTGACAGTGCTTTTTCTCACAAATCTGAACCACATTTGTCTTTAGAAAGGAAGCAGTTGAGATCCTCAGTATGGCTGGCTTTATAGAAAAAGCAGTTGAGATCCACAGTATGGCTTGAAGATGATCATCATTAAGTCTAGACCTATACTTTGACTTATTGAAGTTCAATGTGGAAAATAACTTTTCACACAAATATGTGCTCCCAAAAAAGGCACATGGTGTGCTTGAACATTTGGGAAAGCTCAGGGAAGATGGGGGGCAATTCTCTCAAAAATTGCCCATGCATATCTGCTTTCCACTAATCTCCCTGAACTTGGCTTTGAGATCAGAGTTGCATTGCAGGTCAATGAGCTCCATTTGAAGCACAGGAGGGGCATCTTGCACATCAAAGGAAAAGGGGTCCACAAAAATTTGAAAAGTGGCTCTGTGCTTTTGGAAGTCTGCAAATCTGTGATCAAATTTCTTCTCTAGCTTAAAAATAGCATCCACATATTTCTCACCACTGAATAGTATGCCTGCATCCACAAGTTCCTTGCATGCTGGGAAATGGCAAAGGTTTGTCTGAGAGAGCTGGGATTTCCATAATACAAGGTTTGTGGAAAATGCTCTCTCGTTGTCATAGGGAGCGCTGATAAGCTGCCCCGGGCCTTGTAACATCTTGTTTAAGTACATTCAGCTTATGTGTGATATCAACAAAAAAAGCTAAGTTCATGAACCATTTGTGATCACTCAACTCAGAAACAGCATTCCCATCCTTCTCCATGAAGGTTTTCACTTCTCTCAACTCAAAAAATCTTTTCAGGACATTTTTCCTGCTAAGCCAACATACCTCGGTGAAATAGAACACATCTCCATATTCTGACTCCATTTCCTCTAAAAAAGCATGGAACCTCCTGTTCTTTAGGCCCCTGGATCTGATTTGGTTGATGCACTTCACAACAGCAGACATCACATTGTCACACGGCAGGCATTTACTGCAAAGGGCCTGCTGATGTATAATGCAGTGAAGAGCAATGGCCTTCTCTACACCCTCCACTTCAAGTTTCTTTTGAACAAGTGCCACCAGTCCATTTTTCCTCCCTATCATCGATGGTGCTCCATTGGTTATTATTTCAACAAACCTCTTCCATGGCAAACCTACATTCTTTATGGCATCACACAGATGCCAAAATATCTCATTAGCGGTGGTCTGACCATGCATTGGAATTATTGTGAGCAGCTCGTCTGTCAATTCAAAATTGCAATCAACACCACAGACATAAATTGTGAGCTGCGCAGTGTCTTTATATCTGTGCCCTCGTCAAGAGCAACTGAGTATGCATCAAAACATTTGGCTTTCTCACACAGTTGATGATAAATGTCACTTGACATGTCAGAAATGTGCTCTGCCACAGTATTGGCAGAAAGGCTGATTTTGCTAAACTGACCTTTCTTTTCCGGACAGATAATACTTGCAGCCTGTAGCATGAATTTTTTAACAAACTCTCCTTCTGTGAATTGTTTCCCTGCCTTAGCAATCACCTCACTAACCATATAACTAGCTTCGACTGATGCACCATTCTCTTTGGTTGCTTTCTTGAAGAAATCTTGTTGCCTCATTAGACATGCTTTAAAACTGGCAACCCACTTGGCTCTCTCATTTCCTTGGTATTTTGCACATTCCTCAGCATGTTTAGTTGAATAATGGTGTTTCAAGTTGTATACCTTGTGCACTGCAACTTTCTCTGAGCAAATAAGACAGATGAGGATGCCCCTGTGCTCAACAAAGAAATACTGCGTCTCCCACTTCTCCTGAAATTGTCTGTGCTCGTCATCAATCTTTCTCTTCACTGCAGGCTTTGAGGAAGTCATGATGAAGGTATGACAAAATCTAATTCTGTAATAAACTTCTCTCCCTTAGGCTTCCGATAATGCAAGGGAGAGCGGGCAGGAGCAGCAGAAATGACGTCTGCACTAGGCACAAAGTATTCACGATTATTCACTTACCGAATATTCACAATAAGAAATCGCATTAGTAAGAAAAAAATCGTAAAAAAAAAAATCGCATTAAACATTTGCAAACCCCGAACGGAAGTGCTCGGGGTATGCGAATGTTTAATGCGATTTTTTTTCATACTAATGCGATTTTTATTGTGATTATTTGGTAAGCGATTAATCGCGAATACTGCGATATTTGAAGGCCGGCTGTGGGCCACAAAATGTTGTACAGAGGGCGGCAAAGAGCTCGCGGGCCTCGAGTTTGAGACCCCTGCTCTAAGCCTTCCTTCACTTTCAGGCCCATGTGGAACACTAACATTTTCTTTTGTTTCTTGTGGAAATCATTCCTAGAAAGAAGCAAAATTTGTTAACTCCAGGTATAAGTGTTCCTTTAACTCAGTTTCTTTCTTTCATCAAAATATGATTTGATTTACTTGATGAGGTTAGCAAACCTGAAAACTGTCAAATTCAATATGTCGATTTGAAGACACCTGGGTATTGGAATTAACGGAAGAGATCTTAAAAGATAGGAAACCCCAGATAAAGAATCTGAGAAAAGAAAAATAAAAGCTTTGTCACTGCCCTCATTTTGCCTGGATGCTAATTGCCATACATTCTTCTATACTAAGAAATTAGACCATTCAATGGAAAAACGTAATGCTGCTTTTTTTTTTTTTTTAATGAATGGTAGGGCAGCACAGATGTAGAATGAAAGTAATATGAGACAACAAGGAAGCTCAGTTCCCCAGTGACTCCATTTAAGTGGGAATTGATACAATGCAGGGAAAAAGCAGAGACTTGCTGCAGTGAAAGAGTTGAAAGAAGCAGAAGGAGAACATGTCTTTTCCATCTCTTAATCCACTCAGAAAATGACATCTTTCTACAAGGAAGGATAAAACTTCTCCTGCTGAGAGCTACAGAATGCAAAGCAATTTAGAGAGGTCTCCCCTGGGTCAGAAGCAGCTGTGCCGGCATTTGACAGCGATTGGAGAAGAAATGAACAACCCTGAAGCCAGCCTTGCATGGAGCACCTAGGCTGTCTTTTAGCACCTGCGGTGTCTAGACAATCTGTTAGCATTATTACTAGGAAGAACTAACATTTCTGGATATTATACTGATTATAAACACTGAGCTGTACTTTTTATTACTCACAAATCTATAGACTTAGAACTCTGTTTATGGTCATTTTAGAAATGAAGAAATTGGGGAATACATAAAACATGTCCAGTTCGTGTATTTTCCAATAAGATATAAAGCATTGCTTAGAAAGACACTGGGTAATACAGGATTTCTATTCAATATCATAGAATGTGCAGCCTTTTATACTATTAAAACTATGGATCCTTTGACAAACGTTTCTTCAGTTTATGCATACTCTGGATCCTGGCATCCACCATTCTGGCAGATGTTATTCTAAGTTTTCTTACCATAATTAATAATAATGGTAAGTTAGTCATGAGAAAGCTATTGGAGAGGATGAGTACAATTTAAGGTATAGATTGTGTCAATGACTTCATGAATGTATACTGATCTCCAAACTCACTAAATCATATACATTCAATATGTTCCCTTTTTAGTGTGTCAGTTGCAATTTGGCTTTCAAAATATCATCTCTCTGCCAGGGCAAAAGAGATATTGTAGTGGGTAGGCCATTTTCCTTGCATAAATTTATTTTTTGGTTTTTGGGGGGCCACACCCTGTGACACTCATGGGTTACTCCTGGCTATGCATTCATAAACTATGAGTTTATGCCTTCACAACATATATATTGCCTCCATGTATAGCAATTTCAGGAGTGTTTACTAAAAAGAGCTAGGAGTAAATCTTGAGCACTATCAGGTGTGACAAATAGATATTTTAAAAAAGTATAGAAAGGAAAGAAAGAAAGGGAAAGGAAAGAAGGAAGAAAGGAAGGAAAGAAAGAAAGAAAAAAGAAAGAGAAGGAAGGAAGGAAGGAAGGAAGGAAGGAAGGAAGGAAGGAAGGAAGGAAGGAAGGAAGGAAGGAAGGAAGGAAGGAAGGAAGGAAGAAAGAAAGAAAGAAGAAGAAAGAAAGAAAGAAAGAAAGAAAGAAAGAAAGAAAGAAAGAAAGAAAGAAGGAAGGAAGGAAGGAAGGAAGGAAGGAAGGAAGGAAGGAAGGAAGGAAGGAAGGAAGGAAGGAAGGAAGGAAGGAAGGAAGGAAGGAAGGAAGGAAGGAAGGAAGGAAGGAAGGAAGGAAGGAAGGAAGGAAGGAAGGAAGGAAGGAAGGAAAAAAGAAAGAAGAAGAAAGAAAGAAAGAAAGAAAGAAAGAAAGAAAGAAAGAAAGAAAGAAAGAAAGAAAGAAAGAAAGAAAGAAAGAAAGAAAGAAAGAAAGAAGAAGGAAGGAAGGAAGGAAGGAAGGAAGGAAGGAAGGAAGGAAGGAAGGAAGGAAGGAAGGAAGGAAGGAAGGAAGGAAGGAAGGAAGGAAGGAAGGAAGGAAGGAAAAGAAGAAGAAGAAGAAAGAAAGAAAGAAAGAAAGAAAGAAAGAAAGAAAGAAAGAAAGAAAGAAAGAAAGAAAGAAAGAAAGAAAGAAAGAAAGAAAGAAAGAAAGAAAGAAAGAAAGAAAGAAAGAAAGAAAGAAAGAAAGAAAGAAGGAAGGAAGGAAGGAAGGAAGGAAGGAAGGAAGGAAGGAAGGAAGGAAGGAAGGAAGGAAGGAAGGAAGGAAGGAAGGAAGGAAGGAAGGAAGGAAGGAAAAGAGGGAAGGAAAAGGTGGGAAGGAAATGAAGGGAAGAAACAAAACAAGGTAGATGATAAATTAGATGGACAGACAGATGGACAGATGAACAAATAGAGAAGCAGACAGATAGACAAATAGATATAGATAAATATAAATATATAAATGATAGATGATAGGCAGATAAGTAGATATATAGATAGATTATAGATAGATAGATAGATAGATAGATAGATAGATAGATAGATAGATAGATAGATAGATAGATAGATAGATAATGCATTGATGGATAGATGGATGGATGGATGGATAGATGATGATGGTAGATAGATGATAGATAGATAGATAGATAGATAGATAGATAGATAGATAGATAGATAGATAGATAGATAGATAGATAGATGATAGACAGATGGATGGGTGGATAGATAGAGATGATACAATGCACATATATATGTATAAGGATATAGAGATTTTTTTCAAGGAGGGATATAGAAAATGAGAAAGAGAATAGGGGAAATAGGAGTAGGAGTCTAGGCATCCATGATATTAGGAATGAGGGAGAGTGGTACAGCTATAAACCCAAGACAAACTCAACAACACTGAAAACATGAGATCTAAGTAGAAACCATCAAACTTCATTGTTCCTACTAAGGTGGCAGGTAGAGATTTGGGGAAGTTGCTTAAGAAATGGGGGACTTATGGAATATAAGAGCACTGGTGATAAGAATTGACACTTGTGGTGGTACTGGTGTTGAAATATTATATGTAATAAGCAACTATCAATAATTTTGTAAACCATGGTTTTTTGATTAAGTAAAATAATTTAAATATAGAAAAACTTTATATAAAGTTTATGAATATATAGAATATATACTACAATTATATATGTGCATATATACAGTCAGAGGTTTTGTATAATAGCTCAACATTCAAGCCTGGAGTACCTGATTTTAAGGCTGCAATATAAATAGTCTCTATGCTTAAATTTTGAATTCAGCAAATTCATATTAAGGTGATTTAAATTAAAATTCTATTTAAAATCCTAGCCAACTTTTCTGGAATACAGATTATCATTATATCATGAAAAAAAGCAAAGAAAGGAAAAGTGCACATATTGAGCCATGACAGAATTTGTCTCTGTCCACTTGAGAAAGGGTTGGGGTGAGGGATATTAGTGCTTTTTTTATTTAAGAAATTAGTAAAAACCACATTACATTATTTGTGGTTGCATCTCACTGCTAAGCTAACTATATTTGATGCAGATTAATCCCCAATTGATGATGTATTCATAGGCTACAAATGAAAACTACAGGGCATTTTTGCATAAAGAAATAATCATCAAACAATATTAGATACTTCAGGAAGGTAGGTAAGGAAACAATCTACCAATATAAGAGAGCTAACACAAGCTTGTACTGAAGTACAGGTCAGGTGAAATGCCTCCATCTTCTATTGGGGGTGTGGATCAGCATGTCACAGAAAAGCATCCAGTAGTAACTCATGTAGTTTTACTTCCAGTGCACATTTTATAATTGCCCCAAAATATATCAGGATCTTTGTCAAATTATTTTTCTTGAACTAAATTTCTAATCAGCTGTGGTTGGCAGAGGGATGGATACAAGACAATTTATAACTATTACCTCTCCTGCCTGGAAATGAGGCAGCATTCTTTGGAATGAGAATTTGATGAACAGTTCCTATAAAAACTATCCAGGACACATTGGGATTCATAGTTCTTCCCAACTAAATTGCCATGAAGAAGTTATTCTTTCTTGATAGGTAAAAAAAAAGGAGTACAGAATATGGTTACATGGACAAGTACAGAAAATGAAATAGTCCATGTAGACCACAAGAAAAATGTGAAGTCATCTCACAGCAATTAATGAGAAAGCCCTCATATACAGAAAGTTTTTAAAAGAAATCAACCAGAGTGACTTATTAATTGAATTAAAAATGATGAAATTCATATATTTGTTGTACATCTTTCTCACATTATTAAAATATTGATAATACAGGAAGATAAATTAGATAAAGCCAAGATAAGAACTATTATCTTAGTGACTCATGAATAAACATTTACCCAAGGAAGAGGTATAGAAGCTCATGCTGTTCATGCTAGTTTGTATGTTGTTATGCATGAATTAACTATATACCAAAATAGTTATAGTTATAATTTTAATATGTCTCAAATAATTTAATTGAATCATTTTCCCTCTGTAAATGCATGAATTACAAACATAAATGTAGATGCTAATTGGCATAGAGGCACAGTTATAGACACAGATGATACAGACTCAGACATATATATATATATATACATAAAACACAGATAAAAAATTCACCTCCCAGACAGTAATTCTAGTTGCCTAATTGGTAAATAAGAATTCAGAGAACCTTATGTACTTTTGACTCTACAAATCTTTCTTTGGGTTTTTGGACCACATCTGACTTTGCTCAGAGCTTACTCCTAGCTCTGCACTAAGGAAGTATTCCTGACCTGAATACAAAGACTACCACAGGTTGTGAGAAATTATTCACTCAAAAGTTATCCAATAAGGACCACTATCCAAGATATATAAGGCACTGGCAGAGTTAACAAGAAAGTATCATTCAAACCTATCCAATAATTGAGAGAAGAGATAAACAGAAACTTTTTAAAAAAGAAATATAAGCAGCCAAAGGCACCTGAAAAAATGATCCACATCACTAATCATCAGGGGTACAAATAAAAATCATTAGATATCACCTTAAACCATAAAGATTGGCACACATCATAAAGAACAAGAACATGAGTAAGAGACTCATTCACTGACGGTAGGAATTTAGTCTTGTTCAGCCTTTTGGGAAAACAATATAGATATTCCTCCAAAAAACTAGAAATTGAGTTTTCATTTGACCAAGCAAAACTACTTCTAAGGATATACCCTAGGATCCCAAAGACACAATACAGAAAATCCCTCTGCATCCCCACGTTCATCACAGCACAACCCACAATAGCCAGAATTTGGAAACAACCTAAATGTCCAAGAACAGATGAATGGCTAAAGAAACTGTGGTACATCTACACAATGCAGCTGTTAGAAAAACTGAAGTCATGAAATTTGCTTATACATAGAGAATATTGGGCTGAATAAAATGAATCAGAAGGATACAGACATAGAGAAAGACTCATTTGTGAGATATTCAAAGAACCATAATAAGAGAGTAATTCTTAAACATAGTTAAAAAGAGGATCAAGAGGATTGGCCTATGGTAGGAAGTTTGCCACAAAAGGAGGGGAAGGGAAGTACAGTAAGGGCAAAGAAGGGACCATTATGACAATGATAGTTGAAAATGGTCACTATAGACAAGAATAGTATGCAGTAAAAAAGATAAAGTGATATGTGTAATACCCCAGTAAGGAGTGGAAAATGAACACATGTGAAGGGATTAGTACTGGAACATTGTATTATTGAAATTCAAATTTTAACTCTGGGAGCTGAAGTGATGACGCAGCTGTAGGGTGTTTGCCTTGCATGCAGCTGTCCCAGGATGTACCGTGATTCGATCCCCAGCATCCCATATGGTCCCCTGAGCCAGGAGTGATGTCTGAGCACATAGCCAGGTATAACCCCTGAGTGTCACTGGGTGTGGCTCTTCCCCCCCAAAAAAAGTTAACTTTGTATCTTAGGATGATTTAAAACAAAAAGTTGATGAAAAGCTTAAAATACATATTTCTACATGAAACAAAACAATCTGGAAGGGTAACAATACATGGTATGATTCCAACTATATGATAATTTGGAATATTCAAAACAATGAAGAAAGTAATGAGGTAATGACTTCCAAGAGCCATGGACAAGGAGCATGATCACTAGGTGGACCTCAGAATGTTTTATTATTATAGTTCAGGTAATATGGTAATAATAGTCTTTAAGGTTATGATATTGATTTGCAAGTTACTGCACAAGGCCACCACCAATGTGGTCCCATGTCACCTTCAATTCTTTGTTCCTTCCCTTCCACATCTCCCTCATTTATTAACCAAGAGTTATGGCTTTAGTGTATTCTATTACCTTCCTTAGTATCACCCATGTACTTAGTATCAAAGATTTATCATTAATTAATATGTTACATCTTCTTGGCTATTTCTTTATATACCACAGATGAGGAATATAAACTGGCTTTTGTCCTTCTGCCTTTGTCTTATTTTGCTCAGCATGATCTTTCCAATTCTCTCCAAGTGTCTCCAAACTACATGGTTTTATTTCTTCTAGTAGTTGCATTGTATTCTATAGTTCTGTACATGGAAATTTCTTTACCATCTATCTGTTGCTGAGCATTTGGTTTCCTTCCATATTGTTTATTGTACTAAGAGTTACAATAACTGAAGTCATGCATTTATTTTAGAATTTCTTGTGTATTTGGGGATAAATACTAAGAAGTAAAGTTACTGGATCAAATGGGAGTTACATTCTCATTATATGTAAAATTTCCTTATTGTTTTCCATGGAAGCAGTCCCACCAGTACAAAATATTTTGGTGTTTTTCTTATATTGGCTTACTTCTGGTTTTGCTAAGGGATCACTTCTGGAGGTTCTCAGGGGACTATATGAAGTGTTAGAAATTGTGGTGTGCAAGGCTTTGATCTTACCCACTGAACTATCTCTCCTGCCCTAGAATATGATATTTTTAAGAAAACAAAACTATTTAGAATGATACTAGAGAAAAATGCCATACATTTGCCCAAACCCATAATATGTTCAACTCCAATAATAACCTTAATATAAATATGGAATTGGATGATAATGTCAAGAAAAGTTGCCGATTGTAGCAAGTTAATCTCTCATTTGAGTTATACAGATCACAGAGGATATGCATGACTGGTAGCAGGAAATTTATGGTAAATTTTGATACTTTCTCAATTTTTGATCAGCTTAAACTTTCCTTGGAAATAAAATATTTTTTAAAAAGTTATTCAAGCAGAAAAAGAAAGATTAGGAACCAATATCTAAATAACAAAGGAAGAGTGCTTTAGTACAAATAAATAAATATTTCTATTCTGAACTGCTTTGTAGTTCACAAAACCTGAATTTATACCACAGTTACTACATGTACATATGCTGTCTACTTATTAGCATTTAAGAATAAACCTTTGTTTTAGGTGCTTCTGATAGAATTATACTGAAGATAATATAATCTAGATCCATAGGTTTAATTACTTAATAAAATTATTTGTTTTAAAAGAAGAAAATTTATAGACACTATATCTTATTAAGCTGAACTGTAATTGGTGGTTCAACCAATGATGTGGGAATCATTCAATTATTTATGCTGTACAAGAATTGATAGTTTTATGTCAAGAGGTAGTTGCAGCTTTTCCAAAGATAAAATTTATATCCAAGAGGCTATTTAAAACAAAAACAGCGGGGACAATCTCTCACAATTGTTTATAAGCTGCTTGACATTGACTTAGAAGAATCTACTTGCTAACCCTTCTAGAAAAGAAGCCAAACTGGAATTTTTTTTTACTGGAATCAGTATTTTTACTCTTGGAATTGCTAAGTAAGCAAGAAAGGTCTCAGAAAACATACCAAGCATCTATTCCCCTAGGAATTCTGATGCTGATGAATCACAACAGCTGTATCACTCCAGATGGAGTCCATCGCGCCTTCCTCTGAACTGGTCTAGTACTTAATGTCTATAACATTCATTTGACACTTAATTCACACTCTACCAGATTGGTGGCAGTATTTTAAAGTACATTTTCTTATAGAAATTCTAAGCTATTTGAGGACAAGGACCTGCATATTATCTTCCAAAGTACCCAGATGTTTTCAGGGAATATGGCAGAAATATACACACATTGGTTAAAAAGTTGGTTAATGATGAAGATTTATACAGCTAATCGGGGATGAGACTAATATAGAGCTGGTAGTGTAGAGTCTTCCCAAGCTATAATGAATAGGTGAGGCTCAAATCACTATGCACTATGGTAGCCTCTAGCCAACATTCTATATTGACATATACAACTGATGAAATAAAATTTTATGTCATTCCATTTTAGCTAAGCTAAAAGTAAGTAGTTACAAGTAATCAGTGGCTTCTATATTAAACTGTGCATATTAGGATGAGGGCAGATGATAATCGATTAGATGTCATGTTTGTAGCATGTACAAAATACTGGGTGAACATGAATAAATATCAATTAACTTTCTTTTAAAAAGTTGGGGGTTAGCAAGATAGTACTGAAATTGTAATATAAGCAACAAATTAAATCTCACCAGTAAATTACAGAAAGGCATTCATGAATAAATATCAGATGAAATGTTTAAACATACAATTACAATTGTGATTCCAACTCCCAATTACAGCATATATATGTGGCATGGGTGGTAGGTTTCCCACATTACCAAGTAATTTTATGACAGTGTTATATACTTCTAACATTGTCTTCCTGGAGACTCAGATTTCACAGGTTCAATTCTCAGTTTTACAAGTTATCTGCTCCTATTATAATCCATGCACAAAACTCAAGTCCAGGTTTTAAACTGTGCTTCTGATCTTCCAAAAATGAGATTCTTAAGACTTCTTCCATCAGTTTAATTCACTTTGTAGAGTTTACAGAACTCAAAAAAAAACTCATACTAGACTACCAATCTATTATAACTCAGCAGCAACCAGTTAGAAAAGATGCAGAGTCTAGATAAGGGCAAAGAATATATTTTCTATGCCAAATCTAGTTATATCATTCTTTTGAAATCTCTATGTGTTCACTAAGATAAGCTCTTCCAAAACCTTCTGTATGTTCTTCTTTATAGATGTTCATCACATATGCATGCTTATTAAATGACCCTTAATCATTTAATCACTGATCCTTAGGGAATAAATTCAACAACCAGTCCTCACTCAGTAGGATTGGGAGTAAAAACCAGTACCAGGCCTCTAATCACATGGTCAGCTACATTGATAAGCAGATATCATACTTTGATAATTCTAAAAGTCACCACTTTAATATAGACATTTTATATCCAGATTTACAATCATCTACATTTAGATTTACAAAACAAAAATCAAACTAACCTGATAGTGTTCCTTGTCTACAAATTCACCTTTTTTAAATATCTTTATTTAAAAACCTTGATTACAAATACGATTGTGGTTGGGTTTCATTCATGTAACAAAAAACCCCTTCACCAGCGCATCATTCACATCACTAAAGTCCCAATCCCCCTCCTACTTACCCTCCTACCAACCCATCCATCCTACCTCACCCCTGCCTGTAATCTAGACAGGCTTTCTACTTCCCTCATTCATTCACATTGTTATGATATTTATTTGTGTAGTAATTTATCTAACTGCAATAATCACTCTTTGTGATGATTTTCATGTCTGAGCTGGACATTCTAGCCCTCCTTCCTTTTGTCTCTGAGATTTATTGCATAAATGTCTTTTATTTTTTTTAAACACATAGATGAGTTAGACTATTCTGCGTCTATCCCTTTCCCTCTAGCTTATTTCACTCAACATAATAGATTCCATACACATCCATGAATAGGAAAATTCCATGACTTCATCTCTCCTGATGGCTGCATAATATTCCATTGTGTATATGTACTACAGTTTCTTTAGCCATTCATCTGCTGAAGGGCATCTTGGTTCTTTCCAGAGTCTGACTACTGTAACTAGCACTGCAGTGAATATAGGTGTGAGTAAGGGATTTTTGTATTGTATTTTTGAGTGCTTAGGGTATATCCCTAGGAGTGGTGTAGCTGGATAGTATGGGAGCCCAATTTCCAGCTTTTGGATGAATCTCCATATAGCTTTCCATAAAGGTTGGACTAGACGGCATTCCCACCAGCAGTGAATAAGAGTTCCTTTCTCTCCACATCCCCACTTGCACTGCTTGTTCCCATTCTTTGTATTGTACGCTAATCTCAGTGGCATGAGATGGTACCTTATAGTTGTTTTGGTTTGCATTTCCCTGATGATTAGTGGTGTGGAGCATTTTTTCATGTGTCTTTTGTACATTTGTATTTCTTCTTTATCAAAGTGTCTGTTCATTTATTTTCCCCATTTTTTGGTGGGATTAGATGATTTTTTGTTGTAAAGTTCGATAAGTGCCTTGTATATTTTGGATATTAGCCCCTTATCTGATGGGTATTGGGTGAATAGTTTCTCCCGACTCAGTGGATGGCTCTTGTATCTTGGGCACTGTTTACTTTGAGGTGCAGAAGCTTCTCAGCTTAATATATTCCCATCTGTTTATCTCTGCTTCCACTTGTTTGGAGAGTGCAGTTTCCTCCTTAAAGAATCCTTTAGTCTCAATGTCATGGAGTGTTTTACCTAAGTGTTATTCTATATATCTTATGGTTTCAGGTCTAATATCAAGGCCTTTAATTCATTTGGATTTTACCTTCATACATGATGTTAGCTGGGGGGGCGGGGCGGGGTCTGAGTTTGCTTTTTCGCAAGTGGCTAACCAGTTGTGCTCCATTCAAAAAGTAGGTGATTGTATGTCTGGGGAACATTCTCTGAATACTCAAGCCTATTCCACTGATCTGAGAGTCTATCTTTAGTCCTGTATATGCTTTTTTGATAACTATTGCTTTGTGATACAGTTTGAAGTTGAGGGAAAGTAATGCTTCCCATATTCCTTTTCCCAAGGATTGCTTTAATTATTCGAGGGTGTTCTTTTTTCCAAATGAATTTCAGAAGTGTTTGATCCACTTCTTTGAAGAATGTCATGGGTATCTTTAGAGGAATCGCATACAAATTCATCTTTACTTACCTATTTATACAGAATAGGTATCAAATGTAGACTGTTCAAGTCCCCCTTATCTTGATCCCTTAATCAACTTCTTCTTTCTTTTCTATGAGCCTCGCAAAGCCTCATTTATCCAATAGTTGTCAACAATCAGCAGTTTTTTTCACAAGAACTATGTTGTAAAAATTACTTTTATTATATAATAATTATTATTATTTATATTATTTTTCTTACAAAAGTCTAGAAGAGCTTGTCTTAAGGGAATATGATTATGTTATTGCTCTGATGGTCAATAGATTTGTGCATACTTGGGTTTTTCAGAATTCTTTAAGATTTAGGATATAAACAAGTGAAACTTACACAGTTTGTTCTCAGGAATCCTATTGAGAATTTTCTATATTCATGTCTATGATCAAGAGTATATCTTGTGCCAGAGTGGTAACACAATAGTAGGGCATTTGCTTTGTATGTGGCTGATCCAGGATGGATATTAATTCAATTCCCAGCATCCATATGGTCCCCCCTAGTCAGGAGTGATTTTTGAGCACAGAGCCAGGAGTAACCCCTGAGCGCTGCCAACTGTGGCCCCAAAACCAAAATAAATAAATTAAATTAAAAAATAAAAATAAATAAAATTGAAAGTGTATCCTAACTGTTCAATAAGTTCTTATCTTTATAGCTACAAATATTTTTCATCCTATTTTGAATAACAAGAAGAAAAATATAATTATCTATACTATTATAAAATAATTTTTAATATTTTAACTCTACATTTTATAAAGAAATCATCTAGGAATTTAATACAACGTTATTAACAGTAATCGGTGCAATGTCTAAAATATGTGAAAAGCTTTGTGGAGCTATTTTCCTCCCATTATAAACCTCTAACTTTGTTCCTCCCTGAAGCACATTTTATATTTTCTAAATCTGTGTGCCCTAAATTCAGATTCATTGATCCAAAATAAACACACTTTGCTTTTCTAATTGCCTCCTGAAATTTTAAGCTGACAAATAAGAAGTTTTTAAAATGTATTTCCTTGTATTTTAGGATATATTATTGGCTTAAAAAGGAGATTTGAGATTTACTTTTTGAACTCACAGCTGTTCTTTCTCCTCCGCAAAATGCTGACAAAGACAAATTTGGCAAAGCAAAGAATTTTTTTTGACTCATAAAAAGGTATAAAACACATTTTAAAACTTGGTAATTACAAGAAAATACATTTAATGAGGAATATACTTTTCTCAGGTATAATAATCAAAAATTATTTTATGTGATAATTAGATGATAATAAAATATGTACCGTATTTACTCGAGTATAACGAGCATAATTTTCTACCAAAAAAAAAAGAAATCAAAGTTTGGGTGCGCATTATAAACGAGGGCTGGGGTGGGGTGGCAGTGGCGGCCGGTCCAATGAGGGCGCAGGTGAATTGTGAGTTCACTCTACGTCTTTTCCGGGCTGCAGCCACGAACTATGTGAGGGCAAAGAAAAAAAAAAGCTCAAGAAACTTGGCCTATCTCTCGTGACATCCTGGGTTAAAACATCATGGGAAGACAGACCAAAAGAAATGATCATCAAGAGTTTTTGAAGACAGGCATCAGCAATCAAATGGACGGCACAGAAGAAGACCTGCTGTGGAATTCAGACTCAGAAGAAAGCAAAGAAACTGGAGAAACAGATGTTCCTGCCAACTGAGACACTGATGAAAAATTAACTCGAGAAGAATGGGAACAACTCTTTGGTGTATCTGATGGTGAATCTGACTTGGAAGGATTTTAAATAAATATCGTCACCGGTCATTTTATTTCGGTATTGTGTTTATACCAGTTTACGTTGTCAATAAATGATTTTTATCATGGCCACACGTGTTCAACAACGTTTTTCTGTCAATTACAATGCTTTGTGTGAAAAAATTTTATACCGATTTTTAATCGAAAATTGGGGTGCACGTTATACATGGGAGCACGTTATACTCGAATGAATACGGTATATAAGGAACCTTTCCAAATAGTGTTTTGGTGCCAGTTAAACAGCATCATTTTTGAGAGTTTCTAAAGCACTAGAGAAAGAAAGGAACAGAGAGGCACCTAAGTTCTTCCCTTCTTGCTTACCTGCCCCAACAGAAGATGCCAAAACCTCATTTTACAAGTGCTTAGATCATTCAAAGTTCAATGTCCCACTGATTTTGACAAGACCCCACTCTATATGAACACTCTGCACCTTGATTCTCATATGCTACCTACCCCTCTTGGAAGTGATACCATATTAAAGCTTTCCAATTAAAGCTACCCTCTCCAGTTTTGATGAGACCTCACAAGGCCTCGCTAGCTGCTCAAAATCAGTAATAATTAGCACTAGCCTGATATCATGAACAGGATCAGCAGACCACAGCTCAGAGCACCTGAGACTTGAAACTACACCTTTAACATCCATGAAAATATCTTTTTTTTTTTTCAAAAAATGGGAATATAAACTCAGATGAGTTCTCAAGTAGATCAGAAATTTTGATACTATCCAACAATGACTTCATAGTAAAAATCTACTTGACGTTCACTGAACTTAGGGAACCATTACAAGGAAAGCTAAATAAACTTGAAGAAAGAAACACATTAAATTAGTACTGAAGAATTAAGGCCTTGTAATAAAACCTTGTCTTCTAAAACTTTATAACTGCTGTGGATCATTTCCTCACCATTATCTTGAACCTTCAGACCCCCCAGGCCAAAGAAGGTGCAGGCACCCATGCAGACTGAGAAAGACCTCATTATCCATTATCATTCATCACCATTGAGGGCTTTTATTAATTTAATACAATACAACAGAAAAGAATCATAAAATATACAGTTGACAAGAGAACTTTGGGATAAATTCAAAAGTAGACCGTAAAAATCATGGACATCCCAAAGTGTCAAGAAGACAACCCCTATTAAGAAGGAACAGTCAAAGATAGCATTGAAAAGAGGTTCCCAGAATTATAAAAATGTCCTGGACAATAAAAGTGTACCAGATAAGAGAATAAAATAAAAATACTCCAAGACACATCTTAATCAGAATGACAAAAAACACAGAGATAGAATATTGAAAGCAGCAAAATCAAAGAAGTAAATCACATACAAAGGAGCACCCTTAAATTTTAGAGCAGATTTACCAAAGGCAACATTAAATATGAAGGCAATGGTAGGATATATTGAAAGAAAACTCAATGAAATGAATGCCTAACAAGAATAATTTACCTGATCAAACTTGAAGAACAATATGGATGAGAAACTTAAGACTTTTATAAACTCAAAACCAACTTTAGAACAAAAAATTTATAGACATTCACGAATAGCTAGGGAAATCCTTAAGAAAAGAAAGTATGGAAGGCATAATGTTCCCCAACTTTAAATTGTATTACAAAGCTATAGTCATTTAAACAGCATGACACTGAAATAAAGACAGAAACTTAGATCAGTGGAATAGACGAGTATTCAGGTAATGTGCCCTAGATATACAATAAATTAATCTTCAAAAAAGGGACAAGAAATGCAAAATGGAGCAAGAAGAGCCTCTTCAACAAGTGGTGGTGTAGCAACTACTTGCAAAAAAAAAAAATGAACTCAGACCTCCATCCAACACTGTGCACAAAGGTCTAATGCAAATGGATTAAAGATCTGGGTATCAGACCTGAAACCATGAGGTGTATTGAACAACATGTAGATAAAACACTCCATGACATTGAGATTAAAGGCATCTTCAAGGCGGAAACAGTACTCTCCATACAAGTGGAAACAGAGATAAACAAATGGGACTATATTAAGCTTCGAAGCTTCTGCACCTCAAAGGAAATAGTGCCTAAGATACAAAAGTCACCCATAGAATGTGAGAAATTATTCACCCTAATACCCATCAGACAAGGGCTAAAACCTAAGATATACAAGTTATTGACAAAACTTAACAAGAAATAAACATCTAACCTCATCAAAAAATGGGGAGAATAAATTAACAGACAATATCTCAAAGAAGAAATACAAATAGCCAAAAGGCACATAAAAATGCTCCACAATACTAATCATTAGGGAGATGCAAATCAAAACAACATTGAGGTACCATCTCATGCCACAGAGACTGGCACACATCACAAAGAACAAGAACAATAAGTGCTGGTGAGGATGTGGGGAGAAAGGAACATGCATTCACTGCTGGTAGGAATGCCTTCTAGTTCAGCCCTTATGGAAAACATTTTGGAGATTCCTCAAAAAACTGGAAATTGAGCTTCCAGATGATCTAGCTATACCACTCCTAGGGATATAAATCCTAGGAACACAAAAATGCAATACAAAAACCCTCTCCTCACACTTACATTTATTGCAGCACTATTTACAATAGTTTACTTCCTGGTAATATTATAGAAAATTGTGGTTCTTTCCATAGATGGTACCCATGGTTCAGGCATATATAGGCAATGCCCATTCTTCTGAGGCCTGAGCCAAGTTATTATGCCAATGTTCAGGGTATAAGGCCTAATTTCATTGCAAAATTTTTGTTCGCATATCAATAGATAAGAACTTGTTTGCATAATGTAATATTTCCCATTTTAATGTGCCTATTCAAAAGAGAGGAACAATGCCACAAGGTATTATTGGTACATATGGGGGTCGAGGGAACAAGTGCAACATTCCTTGTATCTTGGTTCTAACATAAATTCTATACAGAGAAACTCTTCACAGATCCCAAGTGGGCAAAATTATCACTATATAAGAGGATATTCAAACAGAGTTATAGATGTTAAAAGAATACATCTAATATATACAAAGGAGATATACATATCCCTTTTATGTCTTTAGAAATAGTCAGGGGGAGGGCGTTGTGTCCAGGTGTTGGACTGTGATTTGGCCACCTGGAGGCTGCAAAGGACTCCCAGAAGTCCCATATCAGGAATTGTCTTTGAGTGGAGGCTTCTCAGAATCTAAGTACTCTAGCAAACACAGGTACACAGTGAAGAAAGGTGGAGGATAGGAGGTCGCTGGGAGTAGATTAATAGAAACAAAGTATTTATTTCTTCTCAGGATGAGAGACCATTTTTTCACTTTGGGAGCTGGCTGGAAGTTGGCTTTAGTGAGGATAATGATCTGCTTTATAAGGAGCAAAGAAGTAAGTGTAAAAATGGTTAAATGTGGATAATAGGCAGTGGGGGGGTGAGATTAAAGTACTATAAATGAGCCTGTAAGGTGATGAGCCAATGGGGGAAGGAAAGTATACAATATAGACATTATGTATATTGTAGACATAAATGAAACCCTATGAGATCCTAGTAAACTATCTATACTTTATGTGCAGGGGCACTAGCCCCCTCGCAGTTTGGGAAGGGACAATGGTTGGAGGAAAGTTGCCAGCGACTTTCCCAATACAGCCCTACTTGTGCAGGGTGGGGCTTCAGGAAAGCCTGGGCTCCTCTTTAAACTGCTCCCCAGCACCCATCTCACTGGCTCCCTGGGTTGGGAGAGGGAAGGATGTTGGTGAGGAGGCCAAGCCCTGTAGTCTCCCCTAAGCTTGGCCAAAGGGCCTTTGTCTTGGAGCTGTACTATTGCCCATGCTGTCAAGGCTTCTGGTCCCAGATAGATATTATTAATAAAAAGATAGGAATGGAAGAAAATTTTCTCAATATAGTTAAGCCATCTACCACAAGCCAAAGGCAAATATTATTCTCAATGGAGATAAACTAAAAGCTTTTCTCTAAAATTTGGTACAAGACAAGGCTGCCTTCTCTCACCACTCCTATTCAATATACTGCTCGAAGTTCTTGTGATAGCAATTAGGCAAAAAAAAAAAAGATATCAAGGGCATCCAGATAGAAAAGGAAGAACTAAAACTCTCACTGTTTGCAGATGACATGATACTATATTTAGAAATCCCTAAAGAATTTAAACATTTTATATCATAAATTGAGAGAACCTAGGAGAAATGGATAAATTTGTATTCTTGTAATATTCCCAAATTGAACAAAGATTATTTGAAATGCCTTAGTGAGCCTATCACTATCGAGAAAGTTAAAATGTTAATCAAAATCTTCCCAAGAAAAAAACCCAGGCCCAGATTGATTCACTAGTGAATTCTTTAAAACCTTTAAAGAGAAACTATTGTCAATACTTTTTATGCTTTTCTAGAAAATTGAAGAAACAGAAACCTCCCAGTTTCTATGAAGCAAAAAGCAAACAAAGACACCACAATAAAGAAAATCATATACTGATATCCCTGATGAACCAGATGCAAATATCCTCAATGAAATACAGGCAAATAGAATCCTGCAGTTCATCAAAAATATCATAAAGCAGGGCAAGTCTGAGTAATTATATGTGTGTAGGATGGTTTTATATAAACAATTAAATCAACAAAATATACAATAAATGGTAAAATAAAAATAATATGATCATATCAATAGATGCACTGAAACCATTTGATAATAGTAAGCAACAATTCATGATAGAAATATAACTCTCAATAAGATGAGAATTGAAGGATCTTTAGTCAGTATAGTCAAGCCATTTACCACAGCCCAAGGCAAACATTATTCACAATAGTGAAAAACTAAAACACTTTGCTCTAAGATGAGGCAAAGACAAAGTTTACCAGTCTCACAACTTCTATTAAATATAGTACTAGAAGTATTGTCATAGCTATTAGGCAAGATAAAGATATCAATGTCATTCAGATAGGAATTAATGAAGCCATGCAATCATTATTTGCAGTTGACATAATAATATTTTTGGAAATCCTAAAGACTTTACCAAAAATGTTCCAGAAACAATAGATTGTATAGTAAAGTGGCAGGCTACCAAAGTAATTGCAAATGTTATGGCTTTTTTATATATAAATAAAGGAAAGAGATATTATAAAAACAATCGCATTCACAGCTGTGCCTCAGAAAATCAAGTACCTCAAAATCAACTTAACTAATAAAACTACAAAACACTGTTTCAAGAAATAAAAAAGGGCACAAGGAAAGGTAACACATACCCTGATCATGCACTGAGAGGCAATAATTTTCAAAGCACTGTACAGATTAAATGCAATTGTTTCAAAGAAATAGGCCAAACATCTTTGAAGTGCATATAGAACAATAAACTTCTATAAATTGCTAAAGCAATTATTGGGAGAAAAAAGATACAGGCACAATTTTTCTCAACTTCAAACTCTGCTATAAAGTGGTTCTAATTAAAGAAGCATAGTATTGTAATAAAGACAGACCCTGGGTCAATGAAATAGATTTGAATATACTGAGGCAAACTATCAGGTCAATTAATCTTTGATTAAGTAGCAATAACTATAAAGTAGAGTACCACATCTTCAAAAAACATCCTGAAGATTTTCACTTATCACTTGTTTAATACTTGATGTTATAGCTAAAGATAGACTCAAGGATAAAATACCACTGATCAAACAATATAAGCAAAGATAAATAAATCAGATTGTATTACACTAAGAAGCTTCTGTACCTCAAAGGAAATGGTGACCATGATACAAAGACTGCCGAGGGACTGGGAGAAACTATTTACCAATAAGCCATCTGATAAGGAGTAAATATCTAAGATCTATAAGGCACTAGTAAAGCTTAATGAGAAAAACATCATAAACTATTGAAAAATGAGAAGAAGAGATGAACATAAATATCCTCAAAGAAGAAATATAGATGGCCCAAAAACACATGAAAAAATTGCTTCACAACATTAATGATCAGGGAGATGTAAATCAAAACAACAATGATATTTCATCTCACACCACAGACATTGGCACATATAAAAAAAATGGTGATGGTCTGGATGCAGTGAGAAAGAGATTGTAAATTAGTCCAGCAATTTTGGTAAACAATGTGAACAAATCTCAAAAAAGCTAGAAAAAAAAACTAGAAATTGAGTTTGAGTGTGACCCAGCAAAATCACTCCTGGAAATATACTAGGGGCCCAAAACACAATGCAAAAAAGAAATGCTATGTTCATTGCATCATTATTTATTAAAAGGACCCAAGGTTCCAAGAAAAGATGTGTGAATAAAGAAACTGTGAACCATCTACACAATGAAATATTACACATCTATTAGGAAAAATTAAGTCATGAAGTTTGCTTATACATGGGTGGATATGGAGAAAATTAGGCTTATCAAAATGAGTCAGAGGAAGAGGGATAAACATAGTACTCATTTGTGGGGTATTGAAAGATAAGATAATAATACTCAAAGTCAATAGAGACAAGGGCCAAGAGAGATAAGGGCCAAGAGAATTGTTCCATGATAGAAAGTTTGCCCCAAGGGGTAGAGGAGTGCTGTTAGGGTGGAGAAGAAACCTCTATGACAATGAAAGTTGGAAATAATCACACTGGCCAAGAACTAATGCCAAAAGAAGGTAAAATGATATGCATTATACCCAATCAGTAAATATTGCAAATCATAGTGCCTGAAAGGAAAATAGAAGAGAGAGAGAAAAAATTGCCAAAAAGGCAAGCAGGAGGGTGACAGGGACACTGGGGGATTGGTATCTGGAAATATGCATTGATTAAGGGATTCAAATTAGATATTTATGACTGAAACTCAGTCATGAACAATGTTTTAACTGTATTTCACAGTTCGATTAAAATTAATAAACATAATTATAATAAAATAAAAATGGAGGAAACTTGAACATTTGTATACTGGACAACATACTGTTAAAAAATATTATGACCAGCTCATGCTATGAAGCTCACCACAAAGAGTGGTGAGTGCAGATAGAGAAATAACTACACTAACAAATATCATGACAATGTTAATGAGTGAAAGAAGTAGAATGCCTGTCTTGAATACAAGCAGTGTGGGGTAGGATGAAGACAGGGTCACTAGTGATGGGAATGTTGCCCTGGTGAAGAGTAGTGTTCTTTTTATGACTGAAAGCCAACTACAACCATGTTTGTAATCATGGTTCTTAAATAAAGCTATTAAGAATATTTTTAAAAATTTATTACTGCACAGAAGAGAAAATCAAGTGACATAAGATATTCCTGATGCCAACGAGTACTGCATAGGTAGGAAACTTGGTTTGCATGTTGTCAAGCTGGGTTCAATCCCTGGAACCCTCTACATTTCCTGAGTACCATCAAGAATTCTCTAAACTCTGAACACTAAGTCAGTAATAAGATCTGAGAATAGCTGTCAGCTCCTGCCCCAAAATAAAACAAAGAAAAGTAAAATAAATTAAAATGTTACTCAAAAGAATTTCTAGGGCCAGAGAGATAGCACAGCGGTAGGGCTTTTGCCTTGCATGCAGTTTATTTGAACAGGTTGTGGTTGGAATCTCATCATTCCCTATGGTCCCCCGTGCCTGCCAGGAGCAACTTCTGAGTGCAGAGCCAGGAGTAACTCCTGACTGCCGCCAGTGTGACCCAAAAACAAAACCAAACCAAAAGATATTCCTCAAGAAGATCAATAACCAGGAACAAAATCTATTGGAAGTATCGTGTTAGGCAAACTGAGTCAAAAGGAAAAAACAATGAAACAACATTTTGATAATATATTTAGTATAAGAAAATCAATTATGGTAATAGACAATGCTAAATGGAAATAATCCCTGAGATAATGTTAACAGAATGTAAATTGAGACTCCAAAATGTCATGTTGGGGTGTGGTGCTGTGTGGTCTGAAAGGAAACTTGGCACATTGGAAGAGGATTACTGACACTTATGTTTGATAGATATTACAAAAATCAGAAATGATAATGAAACTGTCTTAAACCATGTTGCCTATATTAAAATTACAGGATATATAAAATATTTCAAATAATCTATTTAACAATTCATAAACAGTATGCTTAATGACAAAGAGATTTAATTAAAGATTAAATTACATCAAGGACTCAATAAGAAATATCAGACATTATTAGAAAACTAAATTTCAGAGTTATGAGACTGCTAAAATGAAAATAGAGAGGGGAACAGAGATCATATTCAAAGAAAAAATAGCTGAGACTATCAAAAACCAGAATAAAGAAATATTTTGAATCAAAAAAAATACAAAGGAACTTTTATTAAACTTTCTTAAGAGTCCTCAGCAGAAATCCTACAGGGAAGAATAGAATGCTAAGATATATTTACACGCCTAAAAGACAGATTATTAGCCAAAATACTTAACAAGGAATAATTATCACACAAATATAAGAGATAAAGAAAGGCTTATTCAGTTTACACCACAAAAATAAAGCTAATAGACTTTATCACCACTAGAGTTGTCCCAGAAAATAATTGTTGAAAGCAGTCTTTCCACAAATAAATAAGAAAAAATCATAAAGTCTTGAGCAAGAATTATATAAAGAGTTGTTTAGTAACAAAAGCAATAATATGGGACAGCAACAACAACAAAAAGATGAAGAAAATAGTACAATCATCATAGTTAAAGAATAAAAAGCCAATACCAACACACACGAAAGAGAGCTTTTAAATAAAGAAAATATGATACTATGGAGGTTCCATAGTAACCATAACCAAAAGTCTAGAGCAGGAAGATCTAGAAGTGAGAATGAAGAATTGCAAAGAATCACCAAGATTTATATATCTATATGAAATTACTTAAATAGGAAGGGATATCAAAGAAATTTAAAAAGCAAAAAAATATAAACTGGCAATAAATAGCCCTCTATATATCAATAATCATCCTCAGTAAGAATGATTTGAACTCGCCAATCAAAAGATATAGAGTGGCTGGCTGGATTGTTTTTAATAATAATATTTATTTTGACCAAAGTGGATCATAAATCTTTCACAGTAATATGTTAGGCACATAGTGACATTGAGTCAGGGGCATTCTCACCACCAATGTTGTCCTCCCCCAACCCCTGAGCCCAGCATGCATCCCATATTCCTCTCCTTTACCCCCTAGGCTACTAGTATAAGTGGTCTTTGTGTCTTTGTGTCTAGCTTGCTGTAGCTTGGATATCGATACTGTTGTCATTGGCTTTGGATTTGGTGTTTAAGTCTGATCATTTTTTATTTCTATTCAATGTTCATACTACTGTTTGGCCTTGGTACCTTCCATTATTTTCCCCTTAATTTGTGAGGCAAAACAAGATAGTTCAAGTTATGTGGTTCTGTTTGAAGGAAGAAAAACGATAAGATGGGGCAAAAATCAAACAAGAAAAAATGGGAGAAGTCCTTCTAGAGACTATAAATATCAATTTAAGAGAAGAAAGGGAAAAGGAAAAAAAAAAGATAACAGTTATACCAAAAATATCAAACAAAAACCCGAAAAGCACCACAACAATAAAGACAACAACCAAACAATAACCACGGTCCTGAAATAAAAACAAAACAAAACACAAAAAATAAACAAAAAACAATAATAAAACCAAAAAATATTATTTTGTGTTGCTTTTTTTTTTTTTTTTTGCATAGGCACAGTAAATATTGGGGAGATTAGAAAGGGAATTCCATTGGCCTAAGAGATACAAGGTTTCTCCACCCTTGAAGTTTACTTGTCATGGGAATAACTACAGACTCTGTACATGTTCTTTTACTTGCCTCTAGGTCCTTTTGTGGTGTCTGGAAACTGTCCACTCCACCGTGGATGATAAAATCAGACCTCTGTAGCTGGAGATCTTGATATTTGCACAGGTCATAGGATGGAGCGTAGATGGAGTCTTTCTTTACGGTTCTACAGGTTCTGTTCCATCACTGTTGTTTTAATCAGTCTTCTGTAGTTGGTGATCTTGGTTTTTGCACTGATCCTAGGATAAAGCCAGGATAGAGACTTTCATTATGTTTCCAGAAGATCTGCTCAGTTGTAGTTGTCTCAGTCAGACCTCTGGAATTAGAGATCTTGATTGTTGTACAGATCATAGGCCAAGGCCTAGACTAATGTCTTTTTTATTGGTCCCAGAATAAGTTCTGTCCAGTCATGGTTGTCACTGTCAGTCTTCTGTAGATAGCGATCTTGGCTTTTGCACAGATCAAAGGATGACATGTATTCTGATTTAATCTTGTCATTAGGTGGTGAGGCAAGACAACCTGTTCTTAGATCAAGTTGTTGCCATTTCCTCATTGTCCGAATGTCATATCAATACTGGCACAAGTTGGTGTCAGAGCCTTATTAAGAATGTCCCAGAGAAAGTTTGGTTCCTGGAGTTGTTTCGGAGAACTGTGTCAGTTATATGTCTGGGATCTAGGGATTGGGGTTGGATGGTCGCTTTCTATTCCCCTGGAGTCTAAGTTGGGTCCACATGACATATGTTCAAGGTGGGCGATGCCCCTTGTATTGTAAAATGTATGAGTTCTTATACCTAGTAAATAAGAGCTTGTTTCTATACATAAAATTTCCCCCTTTTTAGTATGCTTTTAAAACAGGAAATGGTGCTATATTATATTGCTGGTGCATTTGGGGATGAGAGTGTTAGGCTCCATCATCTCTGTGCCATGTTATTAACCTGAGCTATTATCCCAGGCAAGACTTTTTCTTGTAGGTTTTTGTACCAAGCAGAACCAAAACAGGTGAAGTTTAGGAAGAGAAGAAAATAAGAACAAGTCAAAAATGTATGTTAATATATATAGATATATATAGATATATATATAGTACCCCCATCCCCCATTCTTCCTGTGTAGCCTTACCTGATGGTAAGACCAGCCTATTTCTGGGAGGGGGTCTTTGTAAAGTAACAAAAGGATTACATGATGGGTGTAAAGGGGATTCAGGGATGGATTGAGAGAGATTGAGGGAGAAGCAGGATGAAGGAAGAAGAGACAGGTGGAATGCAGGGCTGATTATGGGACAGCATAAAAAAGATTGAAGCCACACCTTTTGGCTAGGGCCTTGAATATAACTTCATGTCTCCTGAAACCTGACTGTCTGTGGATCATTTCCTTGCTGCTATCCTGAACCCTCAGACCTGCCAACTGGAGGGAGTTGCAGGCCCATGGGCCAGGCCACCAGTGAAAGGTCTCATTATCCAACCATCTCACCATCATCCAGACCCATCGAGCTCTCAATAATTAATCTGTTTTTTTTACAACGGGTACCCTAGCCATCAGGTAAGGTTACACAGGAAGAATGGGGGATGGAGGTAACATATTTGTGTGTGTGTGTGTGTGTGTGTGTGTGTGTGTGTGTGTGTGTGTAAAGAAAAAATATAAATGAAAAAGTTTTAAAAAGTAATTAAGGTAACAAAATAATGCTGGAGACTACCTTGTATTTGGAGATACGAGGTAGAATTATATAGGTCTTAAACTTATAAAGGAAATATAGGCTTCCCCATTGTCTTTTGAGATATTCTTGTGGGGGTGGAATCCAGGGTATATTTTCATTACACACCCTGGTCTTGTTGAGTTTAAGTAATGATTTGTGGCAGAAAGGGCTTGGGTAGTTCTTGCACTAGGGATCTTTCTGGAGCTTCCGGTATCAAGCAAAAGTTCACTTTTTTTTGGAGGGGGGTGAGAAGGAGAACCACAGAGCATGAGTCAGCAAGGATGTTGGTTGGTGTTTCTTACTGGAGGATGAGATGTGGGGCTGAGTGTGTGTCCCTTGGCTTGAGAGCTTGGTGATGGCTTATTGGGACAGGAGGTGGGTTCATACCTAATGGGTTAAGAACTGAGGGTAGAGAGCATTAATAAGGTGGGATATTGTATTGGAAATGGGGGTGAAGGATTTTTAAAAAGGGGGAGGAGAAATAATTTATAGGAGGGGCTATATACACTATATGCATGCATTGTTTACAATTCCATTTGGTTCTCATAGAGGAGTCCTCTCTTCATGTAAACATGTCCACAAAAAAGATATACATTAGTGATCTATTCTTCAGATGTTGATAGAATTCTGATCCTGATAAAATGGTTCTGAGCTCTTAAGGACTGGTTGAATTAAGATAAATAATTAGTTTAGGTATAGTTTAGGAAAAAGAAAAAGGGAGAGCAAAAGATAAGAGAGAGTAGAACAGAAAAAAATAGGTAAATATAGTAAAAATAAAGTAAAAACAATAAATAAATTAAATAAAAGAGATTGGGTCGGTGCATCAGAGTTGGGAGGTTTTCCCAGTTTCTAGACATTTCGTCAATGATGGGGTTGGGACTTGCTAAATGAAGGTTTTAGGGTTAGATAATGGCTGGAGCATTTTCGGATACACTTAGGTTTCATGTCTCGAGTACTAAGCAATGTGTTAATAAGGCCTACCTATGGAGGTGGTTACCCTATGTAGTATTGTCCACTGTATCTTATGTATCAAAGTTCCTTTCCTAAAAAGAAACTAACAGTGTAGGTTTTATTTAACATAGATTAAATTGATGAGGAGGAGGTAGAAAAGGAAGAAGAAAGGGAGAGGTAAAGACATAGGGAGAAGAGAGAAAGAAAGAGAGAAGAAGGTAATATTGATTTTTCCAAAAGTGTTTGATGAATATGTCCTGTAATATAAGTCTGCGTTTCGCAGTTGACTGTTTCAGTGATCTGAAAATCATAAGCTTCAGGTCTTAATAGAGGACATAAATCAGAGGAAAAGGGTATATTGGAGTTTTTTATCAA
Source organism: Suncus etruscus (assembly GCF_024139225.1). Classification (NCBI taxonomy): domain Eukaryota; kingdom Metazoa; phylum Chordata; class Mammalia; order Eulipotyphla; family Soricidae; genus Suncus; species Suncus etruscus. The sequence goes on along the minus strand of NC_064850.1, from coordinate 93,162,632 downwards.
GACATTTTCATAATGCAAACTGAGTATGGTATCTATTATGACTGAGCAGACACTTTGTCAAAGAAGAAATACAAATGGCCAAAAGACACATGAAAAAAATGCTCCACATCACGAATCATTAGGGAGATGCAAATCAAAACAACTATGAGGTACCATCTCACACCACAGAGATTGGCACACATCACAAAGAATGAGAGCAAGCAGTGCTGGTGGGGATGTGGGGAGAAAGGAACTCCTATTCACTGCTGGTGGGCATGCCTTCTAGTCTAACCTTCATGGAAAGCGATATGGAGATTCCTTCAAAAACTGGAAAGTGAGCACCCATATGATCCAGCTATACCACTCCTAGGGATATATCCTAGGAACACAAAAATACAATACAAAAATCCCTTCCTCACACCTATATTCATTGCTGTGCTATTTACAATATCCAGACTCTGGAAACAACCAAGATGCCCTTCAAAAGATGAATGGCTAAAGAAACTGTGGTACATATATACAATGGAATATTATGCAGCCCTCAGGAGAGATGAAGTCATGAAATTTTCCTATACATAGATGTACATGGAATCTATTATGCTGAGTGAAATAAGTCAGAGGGAGAAAGATAGACACAAAATAGTCTCACTTATGGGTTTTAAGAAAAATAAAAAACATTTTTGAAATAATCCTCAGAGACAAAGAGAGGAGGGCTGGAAGAACCAGATCACAACATGAGGGTTACCACAAAGAGTGGTGAGTGCAGTTAGAGAAATAACTACACTGAGAACTATCATAACAATGTGAATGAATGAGGAAAGTAGACAGCCTGTCTAGAGTACAGGAGACGGGGGGTGGCGAGGAGGGAGATATGGGATGTTGAACCAATAAAGGGGGGTTTTCTTTACATGAAACCCAACTACAGTCATATTTGCAATAAAGGTGTTTTAATAAATATAATAAAAGAAAAAATGTAACAAAATTTTATTGCTTTTGAAATCTGTACGAAATCAATTAATTATTTTATTAGTTTCCGTTAACAGTGTTTTCAGTGATTTCAATATTTTTGTTTATCAGTTGATATCTACTCTACAAAGCTGTAAGCTCTTTGCAAGCAAGGTGTTACATTTATTCACTTGCTCCTAGCACATTGACAGGCAGAGATTATGAATGCAAATCAATGGCTGTTGAGAAGACAAAGTATAAAGCTTTGCATAAGTATAAGATATTATTTTTACTTTTTTTCTCCCAATAGCCAAGGCCGGCCTTGCCAAGGCTTTTTATAGATAGTGTGGGAAACTCCAGAACTGAAAATCCAGCCCTTGAAGAACCTGTTTTGTTGTTTTTTTCTTTTAAAAGAAAAATATTCTCTTTTATTTATTTTAAGCCAACAATGAAATAAAAGCTTTTTCTCAAGTCCCAAAATGAGTTCAGTGTAGACAGAACCAAATTAATTTGGGATATAATAAAATCAAACCAACAAACCAAAAATTGAGAAGTGGATATATAACTTATAATCAGCCATTCTATACCTATTACTGCCTTTACCACACCTATCCCTGTGTTTTCTGGCTGAGTTCTCATGACCTTTTATATCTCAGAATACACTTTAAGTAATTGTTAGGGAAAGTTGTTCTTCAGGCAAATGGCATTGAGTTTATGCAAAGCTGGACACATTGGGCCCTTGTCCAAGGAAGGCTGAGCTGAACGCTATCAACCTTCCTTGGCTCACCTATTATCAATCAGTCTCTGCAACACAGCTGGTTTTAAACATTCTAGGGAATTCATACAAGGTCATTTCCCAAGCAAAAGAAAAATAGCCAGATGACTGAACAGCAATGAAGAGAGTCCATAATTAGCAATAGCAGAAACTACAAGCATGAATGTCTGGATTGAGTATGGATAATAACCCAAACGTTGAAAGATGTTCTCAAAACCTATGGGCTCCAAATTAAGGCCACCATTTAGCTGAGACTATTTGAATGAAAGCTCCTTGGAAATTAACCGTTGTTCCTATTCCATATTAGACCCAAAATACAGACAAAACATAAAGGATAAACTAATAGGGTAAGATTGAGTGCATGAATAAAACAAAGCTTTAGAATAATAGATGAATTGATGGATAAATGAGAATTAATACAGACAGATAGGTGCAGATATTATTTAAAGATATATTTCATTATTTATGTGAGAAAGTTTTTTTAAATCATTCTTTACAGCAATAAGTTAGCCAAGTTTTTGTAGAAAATGGATATTTGGATCAACAGCTTCTCTGATAACAATGAGATCAGATTTAGATTAGAATGCTTAAGGAGCAGACTTTGTTGTTGTTTGGGGTTTTAATTGCAATAGTTTTCCATCTACAAGACCCAGGAAAAAATATTTTAAAAATCATGTGTCCTTGGAAGAATCATGCAACTAGTTAATAGACATGGGATCAAAATGGATTCATTCCTTTAATCATTACATACTCTTAGGATATTCAGTGCTGAAAGTGGGTCCACAAAACTTAACTTTAGATATGTCTGACTTTGTTGTGTACAGAAGAGTTAAGAACAGATTTGTATTAGATGGAGGTCTGAGTTCACCTTTTTGCAGGTGGCTGATCAGTTGACCAACATCACTTGTTGAATAGGCATTTCTTGCTCCATTTTGCATTTCTTGCTCCTTTATCAAAACTCAATTGATTGTATATCTGGGACACATTCTTTAAATACACAAGTCTATTTCACATATCTGAGGGTCTATCTTTATTCCCATATCATGATGTATTAAAGACTATTCCCTTGTAATACAATTTAAAGATGGGGAAAGTGGTGCCTCCCATATTCCTTTTCCCACGGGCTGCTCTAGCTATTTGTGGGTATTTATTATTCAAATGAATTTCAGGAGTGTTTGATCCTCTTTTTTGAAGAATGTCATGGGTATTTTTAGAGGAATTGCATTAAATCTGTGCAATGCTTTGGGGAGTATTGTGATTTTAGTTATGTTAATCCTCCCAATCCATGAGCAAGGTATGTGTCCTCTTTTATTTCTTGAAGCACAGTTTTGTGGTTATCTTTGTATAGATCATTCACCTCTTTAGTTAGTTTGATTCCAAGGTATTTGAGTTTGTGTGACACTAATGTGGATAAGATTTTTTTCTAATGTCCATTTCTTCTTTATTATTATTGGTGTATAAGAAGGCTATTGGTTTTTGAATGTTAATTTTGTAGCCTGAATCTATTGTTTCTAGAAGCATTTTGGTAGTCTTTAGGATTTCCAAATAAATTAAAGACCTTGATATCTAACCCAAAATCATAAAGTATATAGAACAAAATGTAGGTAAAACAGTCCATGACAATGACACTAAAAGCATCTTCAAGGAGGAAACATCACTCTCCAAACAAGTGGAAGCAGAAATAAACAGATGGGACTATATTAAGCTGAGAAACTTCTGCACCTCAAAGGAAATAGTGACTAGGATACAAAAGCCACCCACAGAATGGGAGAAACTATTGACCCAATACCCATAAGCAAAGGGGCTAATATCTACGGTATACAAGGTACTGACAGAATTTAACAAGAAATAAACATCTTCTCAAAGAATAAATACAAATGGCCAAAAGGCACATAAAAAATGTTCCACATCATTAATCATCAGGGAGATGCAAATCAAAACAAGAATGAGGTACTGGGGCCGGAAAGATAGCATGAAGTTAAGGCATTTGCCTTGCATGCAGAAGGATGGTGGTTCAAATCCCGGCATCCCATATGCCCCCCGAGCCTGCCAGGAATGATTTCTGAGCATAGAGCCTGGAGTAACCCCTGGGCACTGCCGGATGTGAACCAAAAAAAAAAAAAAGAATGAGGTGCCATCTCACATCAAAGAACATGCCCACATCACAGAGAACAAGAACAATCAGTGCTGGCAGTGATGTGGAGAGAAAGAAACTCTCATTCACTGCTTGTGAAAATGCCCTCTAGTCCAGCTTTTATGGAAAACAATATGAAAATTCATCCAAAAACTGAAAATTCAGCTCCCATATGATCCAGCAATACCAGTTCTAGATATATACCCTAGGAACTCAAAAACAAAATACAAAAATCTCTTCCTCACACCTATATTCATTGCAGCACTATTTACAATAGCCAGAATCTAGAAATAACCAAGATGCCCTTTAACAGATGAATGGCTAAAGAAACTGTTGTACATATACACAATAATTATTATGCAGCTGCCAGAAGAGATAAAGTCATGAAATTTTTCTATACATAGAATCTATTATGCTGAGTGAAATAAGTCAGAGGGAGATAGACACAGAATAGTCTTACTAATCTATGGGTTTTAAGAAAAACAACACATTATTGTAATAATGCCCATAGAAAATAGAGATGAGGGCTGGAAGGACCTGTTCATGAGAATGAAACTCATCACAAAGCATAGTGAGTGTAGTTAGAGGAAAAACTACATCAACAACTATGACAATGGTAGTGAAAGAGAGAAGTAGAATGCCTGTCTCAAATATAGACAGGGCATAAAGAAGGAGGGAGATAGAGGGCATTGGTGGTGGAAATGTTGTACTGGTAAAGTGGGGGGGGTTTCTTTTTATGACTGAAACCCAACTACAATCATGCTTGTAATCATGGTGCTTAAATAAAGTTACTATTTTTTATAAAAAAGAAAAAAGAACAGATTATTAGAAATTAAGTTTTTTTTACATCTTTTGTTTTCTATTACATTGGACTTTGGGAACTTTTCTAGTGATTACTTCAGGACTAATAAAAATAAATCTATATTTCAAATATGAAGAGAAAATGCATATTTCAAAATCAACTCATGTCTGATTATGTGAGCTATAAGCATTTTTGTTATTTAATTCCTACTACTGAACCTAAAATATAGCATTATTTTACTATTTACCAAGAAAGAACTGAGATATGAAGTGGTAAGACTATGTGTTTAAGGTAACACAGTCATCAACGGCAAAAATCATTAAATATAAGAATGAGATGAATTCAAATGCTCTCATTAAGTCAGAAGTAAATGAAATATGTTCATTTTAAGGGGACTGGAAGACATATACTTAATACTGAAGGAACACAGAGGCAGAGGCATATTCTATGATTTTAAGACATAAAAAGATGTGGTTTATACCTTGAAACCTGTGGGCATAGCTCACCAGGGCTGGTTTGGGGCATTTGTATATTTGTATATGTAAATAAGAGCATGTAATGTAAAATGTAAAACAATGTAGAACAAAGAAAGCAGGATTCCATACTATTTTATATTGACTAATGAAGAAAATACTGAACAAAGAGATATAATAGGGGAGGAAAGAAAGAAAAGAGAAAGGAGAGAAAGAAGAAAGAAAGAAAGAAGAAAGAAAGAAAAAGAAAGAAAGAAGAAAAAGAAAGAAAGAAAGAAAGAAAGAAAGAAAGAAAGAAAGAAAGAAAGAAAGAAAGAAAGAAAGAAAGAAAGAAAGAAAGAAAGAAAGAAAGAAAGAAAAGAAAGAAGAAGAAAGAAAGAAAGAAAGAAAGAGAAAAGAAAAAAGAAAAAGAAAGAAAGAAAGAAAGAGAGAAAGAAAGAAAGAAAGAAAGAAAGAAAGAAGAAAGAAAAGAAGAAAGAAAGAAAGAAAGAAAGAAAGAAAGAAAGAAAGAAAAAGAAAGAAAAAAGAAAGAAAGAAAGAAAGAAAGAAAGAAAGAAAGAAAGAAAGAAAGAAAGAAAGAAAGAAAGAAAGAAAGAAAGAAAGAAAGAAAGAAAGAAAGAAAGAAAGAAAGAAAGAGAAAGAAAAAGAAAGAAAGAAAGAAAGAGAAGAAAGAAAGAAAAAGAGAAAGAAGAAAGAAAGAAAAGAAAGAAAGAAGAAAGAAAGAAAGAAAGAAAGAAAGAAAGAAAGAAAAAGAAAGAAAGAAAGAAAGAAAGAAAGAAAGAAGAGAGAAGAGAAGAAAGAAAGAAAAGAAAGAAAGAAAGAAAGAAAGAAAGAAGAAAAGAAAGAAAGAAAGAAAGAAAGAAAGAAAGAAAGAAAGAAGAAAGAAAATGAAAGAGAGAACGAGAGAAGGAAAGAAAGAAAGGAAGAAAGAAGAAAGAAAGGAAAGAAATAAAGAAAGAAAGAAAAAAGAAAAAGAGAGAAAGAGAAAAAAAGAAAGAAAGAGAAAAAGAAAGAAAGAAAGAAAGAAAAAAGAAAGAAAGAAAGAAAGAAAGAAGAAGAAAGAAAGAAAGAAAGAAAGAAAGAAAGAAAGAAAGAAAGAAAGAAAGAAAGAAAGAAAGAAAGAAAGAAAGAAAGAAAGAAAGAAAGAAAGAAAGAAAGAAAGAAAGAAAGAGAAGGAACATCAGTCTGTGCTGGGTTAAAAAGGGTAAAGTTGATTTTGAGTAAAATATGGCATTAATAAAAGTTGCACTTTCTAAGACTGCACAAATGTGGAGAGAAATGTCTAGCCTATGAAACATTATGAACTATGGAAGATGAGACTTTGTGTCAGGTTCCAATCCTGGCTCTTCCACAGTGGAGGAAATTAGAAATGAGTGTTCTGTGTCCTTCATCTTCAGAGTCATTATGATAGAAATCCATAGCATATGGTTAAGAGAGTGGGAAATTCATGATTATCTCAGGGGTCAGACACTTAACAGTGTTTCCTCTAGGGTTAACACCCACCAGCTAATATAAAGGAGTGTCCTTATATAAAATAATTCCACTTTCTACTTTTGTAACAGCTATTGCTAAAGGTAGAGAAGAAATTTCCTACCTGATTCTGGTTCATTCTCTGAAAAAAATCTTCTGAACCCAAGTTAACATGCCTAATAAAACTGTTTCCTCAGTAATGCTTGGTCATCTCAATATCTAGATGGATCATCCTACAACATCATAATCGGAAAATGAAAAATAAACATCATGGTTAAAATTAAATGAGACTGGGCAAGAGAGAGAGCTTGGAGGTAAGGCGTTTGCCTTGAATTCAAAAGGATGCTGGTTCGAATCTCGGCATTTTATATGGTCCCCTGTGCCTGCCAGGAGCGATTTCTGAGCACAGAGCCAGGAGTAACTCCTGAGCGCTGCCAGGTGTGGCCCCCTTCCCCCCAAAAAAAGGAATGGTAAAAAATTAAATGAGACTGTGTAAGTTCCTTGGCAGTTGGTATAGCGATACACATTACTGTCATCACCCTTGGGTGGTTTTTAAAATAATTTAGTGAAAATTTAAACTACATTTCAATATTTTTTTAGATTTCAGACTTACAAATCTTCAGAATGTACCATGATGTAAATAAGTTAAAAGGAGAAATGTAATTTTATATACATGGTAGTTTGAGAAAGAAAACTCAAATATTCAATGGCAATATGGAGAAATGTGCACCTTTATTGGGGTAAATGTACCAACTGGAAAATTCAAGTTCAATAAGAAAAGATTGTTGGGTGCTTTCTGATTCTGGGGGGGAGACTGCTGAGGAAGACCAAACAAACGTAATCAACTTTATCCCTTCACTGGCCAGGTAGGCAGTCCCAGCCCACAAGGCCCTCCATCTCCTGCCTGGTGCATTTATAAAGCCTCTGTTTCCCTCCATTTTTGGCTTCCTGATCTCTGCAGGAGATTGATCCCTGCAGGAGACTGCTGAGAAAGACAGCACCAACAAACTTAATCCTATCAAGGACCACAGGCCAGGAAACATAGAAGCAGGGAGGAACGCTGTCGCTCTGTTTCAATAAGTGGCCAACCACAACTTCTAGTCCATATACCACACCACAACACACAGTAAAAGCCATGTTACAGTGTGTCAATAGGGAAACAACGCAGGACAAATTGCATGCACTGAGAATGAAGATGGCAGCTTTGAAATACCAGAGAGTACCAACCACATAATTAACCTCTCAGACAAGAAGTTTGGTAATGTGGAAGATGCTTATAGAGCTCAAATAAAGAATAGATCAAACTGAAGAGAACACAAAGGTAGAAATAAAAAAAAAAACTCCAAACTAAAATGACTGAACTGAAAAACTTAAAAGATGAAATTAAAACTCAATGGAAAGTCTCTCCAACAGAGTAATAGCAGCCAAGGACAGAATCAGTGAGCTGGAAGATGAAATGCTGAACAAATTTATAAAGCAGAAGATATTAGAAAAGAACCTTAAAGCAAATGATCATACAATGGGAAAAAAAAAGCATGTGGACAGATAAAAATAGAAGTCTTTGATAAACTCAAAAAGAAACATAGAATCATTAAAGTTCCAGAGACCCAGGAAGATAATCCCTAGAAAGAATCAACAGTCGCTCTCTTTTCTTCCTGGGAGCCGGGAGTCTCTATCAGCATGGGGTTCGGCAGGCCTCTGCCATGCCAGAGGCCTTCTTAACCAGGCCTAAGAGGGATGCAGGACTTGGGTGACCCCAACACCCCTCTACCGCCTTGCTCCAGATCTCCAGGGCTTCCCCGGGCCACATGCCTGGCCAAGCCAGCGAGGTGGGTCCCTCGGTGGAGCTTGAAGGTTACCCTAGGCTTTACTTGTGGGTTGCACTAAAGCAGTCACTGGTAATCTCTTACCAGTCTATATTTTCAAAACCATGCGGGGATAGTTCTCACTATCATTGAATTATGTTTTGGTGTATGCAGAATGTCCATTTTGTACTCTGCCCTTTCGCATACCCCTACAAAAGATCATTTTTCTCTTAACTTTCTCACCCCCTATCATCATTACTCCACATTTATCCTTTTTAAATTAAGAACTGTAGAATCCTAAGTCACAGACCATAGTGGTGCCCTGGAGTTAACACCCCCCCAACTATTCCAGAAGGCATAGAATGTACACATGTCTTTCAACATTTTATGTGTGTTATCTTTGATGGCTATAACTCTTGCTGAATATTTTCTTATACACTGATGAATTCCCTTTTTTTATCTTTTCTTCTTGTGAACTGTTCAATAGGGAAATTGGTGAAAGAGTCCCTCAGTTTAATGCTTATTTTTGAACCAAGTCATGGGTATTGTTGGACATATTCTTACAACCTCATATATTCTGATAATGCCTCATGGCTTTATTTCATGTTTGCTTAGGCACATTAAAATGGGAAAATACTATACATACAAATAAGTTCTTATCTAATAGAGATGGTAACACACAAATATTGTAGTGCAATGGGATCTTACCCCCTGAACATTGTCATAATGACCTGGCACAGGCCTCAGAAGAATGGGCATTCTCCATTCACCCCTGATCTAGGAATGACATCTACAAAACATCCAAGGTTGTCTATAACATCATCTGGAGGCAATTCTCTACCAGGGAAGACCATACAGCTGCTCTAACATCGACCTGCACAAAAGAGACTTCCCTTAAAACTGAGAAGACTTAACAACAACAACAATGACATGCTTACTGGACTGGGCTTTCTGTATTGCCCCTTAATTGTGAGGTGAAACTAGAGGATACTCCACACCAGCCTGATTTCAATGTAGGATGTGCAGATTCTAGGATCTTTAATATAGAAACCTGATGCCAACAATAGAGACTGCATGAAAAATAAAACTGTATTGGCACTACAGACAATGACTTGGATTGAACAAACTAGTTTGCCTGGAGCCTAGAGTTGGTCTTATGCCAGGAAACTTCAGGCATAGGGTCTCCTTGTATTTAGACCAAGGCTTTTCCTTTCCATGTCCCCCATATTTTGGTGGGCCTATGCAAGCAATATTTGCCACTCTAACACTGTTTTTACTGTGCTTCTTTGACTCTAACTCTTAAAAAAAAAACCTCTTAAACTTTTGATGTTAACTTAAACTAATATTCATGTGCATGAAAATATAAAAAAATACTATGCCTTCAATGTTTAAGGAGTCACATAAATCTCATGGCTTTAGATTGTTTTGTGTACTGCTAAGAAATGTTATAATATACTACAATCTGGGGGCTTGTGGACAAAGTAATTGTACATGGGTTCTGCCTTATTTTTCTTAATGTTCTTTGACTGTAAGTTCAATATTTAGGCATCATCAAGAGGATTTCTTCTGAGAAATCTATTTATGGGTGATTGTACTTTCACTGTAACTTTACCTTGTCCTCTTTGCATCATTGTTCTCATAATTAAAAATTAAAAATTAAAAAAAGAATCAACAGTCAAGGGAAAAATTACAGAGAAACAACCAGAGCTAAAGATGGCATGCAACCAAATTCTGCATGCCCGAAGAGTACTAGCTAAAAGAGACATGAAGTGAAACACCCCAAGACACATCCTAGTCACAATGATTAATTACACAGATAGGGATAGAATATTGAAAGCAGCAAAATCAAAAAGGGAAAGTGCATTCAAATGAGCATTCTTAAGATATACAGCAGACCTGTCACAAGAAACCCTTAAGGTCAGAATGCAGGGGTGGGATATAGTCACAAAACTCAAAAAATGAATGCTTCTCCTAGAATACTGCAACCAGACAGACTCAATTTTAGGTTTGAAGAAAATATATATAGCTTCACAGATAAACAGCAGCTCAGAAACTTAACAGACTCAAAACCAGCCTTAAAAAAAAAAACGCTGAAAGGTTGAATTTATGATAAGACCAAATAACAGACACACCAATCTTCTACACAAAGATGACACTAAAACCCATGACAATTCTCTCAATGTCAATGGACTGAAGCACCAGCTAAGAGACACAGAATGGCAAAATGGGTCAAAAAGCTGAAGCCAATATGCTTTTACCTACAGGAAACAAATCTAAATTGTCAAAACAAACATAGACTCAAAGTAAAAGGCTGGTGAAAAATCATCCAAGCAAACAACTCCCTAAAAAAGCTAGAGTGGCCATATTAATATAAGGTGACACAAACTTTAGACTCAGAAAGACTCAGTAAGAGAGAAAGTTGGTCATTTTGTACTAATCAGAGGACATATACAGCAGTAACAAATCACTCTCGTAGAGGCTGGAAAATTCTACGAAACTACGCCTGCCCAGTGGGGCCTGAATGAGAAAAATTGTGAGTGCTGCCTGTGTGTGTCTGTCTACTGTCCTTTTGTGTGAACCTCTTGGGAGTGGGCCAAAAAGAGGCAACAGCAGAGCATGGCTGCTCTGCTTCGCTACGCGGCCATGCACTCTTTCTAAGGAAAGAACACCATCACAACAAGAAGGAAAAAAAAATCACACTAAGAACGGTGCTGGATCACTGAAGCCCAGTATTTCTCTCCGGACTGTCTTCTCTGCTGTGTGCTCGGGCCTAAGATTTAATCTTGTGTGAGGCTTCATCCACAGATGACTCCCCTCCCTTGGAGACAAGTCGACCCTTCCAGAAAGGGCGAGCCAGAGGAGTATAGCTGCCAACATCATTTAGCCAATGAATACCACCAAAACACGTAGAAAAACCCACAATACAAGTGTGACAATGGGAAAACAACACAGGCCAGCATCACCCATAGAGAATGAAGATGACAATTCTGATGACCAGATAATGACCAACCAACTAATCAACCTCTCAGATAAGGACTTTAGACAAGCAATATGAAAGATGCTCAAAGAACTCAAAGAAATCATGGATTGAGTTGAACAGAATACTAATAATAACAAAGAAAATATGAAGACAGAAATCACAAAACTCCAAACTGAAATAACATGTCAACTAACAGGCCTGAAAAACTCAGTAAATGAAGTGAATGACAAAATGGATAAGCTCTGGGACAGGGTATCAGAAGCTGAGAATAAACTTGGTGCTGTGGAAGATGAGATAAATAACAATTCCATACAGCGGGAGAGATTGGGAAAAAAAAACTTAAAGCAAATGAACAGACAATGGAAAAATTAGTCAAAGAATGGGAAGAGATGAAAATAGAAGTCTATGATAAGACCAACAGAAACAACTTAAGAATCATTGGAGTCCCAGAGACCCAGGAAGAAAATTTCCAGGAAGAATCAACGGTCAAGAACATCATTAAAGAGAAACTTCCAGAGCTAAAGAATATATGTGATCAAATCCTGCATGCTCGAAGAGTCCCAACCAAAAGAGACACCAGAAAAAATACCCCAAGACACATCCTAGTCACAATGATGAATCCCACAGATAGAGACAGAATTCTGAAAACAGCAAGATCCAAAAGGGAAATTACATTCAAGGGAGCATCCTGGAGATTTACAGCAGGCCTGTCACCAGAAACACTCAAGGCCAGAAAGCAGTGGTGGAATATTGTGAAGAGACTGAATGAAATGAATGCTTCACTTAGAATACTGTACCCAGCAAAACTCACTTTCTGGTTTGACGGAAGAATACATGGTTTCACTGTCAAAAAACAGCTCAGAAACTTTACAGACTCAAAACAGTCTTAAGAAAAAAACTGAAAGACCTAATTTAAGAAAGGACTAAACAAAAGACACACCAAATTTCGATATAAAGATGACATTAAGTCCCAGTACAATTCTTTCTCTCAATGTCAATGGACTAAATGCACCCGTTAAGAGACAAAGAGTGCTAAATGGATCAAAAAACTCAATCGAAACTTCTGCTGTCTACAAGAAACACACCTGAGTAGTCAGAACAAACATAGACTCAAAATAAAAGGCTGGAGAAAAGTTATCCAAGCAAACAACACCCATAAAAAAAAAAACCAAAAAAAAAAAAAAAAGGGGCCGGGCGGTGGCGCTAGAAGTAAGGTGCCTGCCTTGCCTGCGCTAGCCTAGGACGGACCACGGTTCGATCCCCCGGCGTCCCATATGGTTCCCCAAGCCAGGAGCAACTTCTGAGTGCATAGCCAGGAGTAACCCCTGAGTGTCACCGGGTATGGCCCAAAAACCAAAAAAAAAAAAAAAACTGGAGTGGCCATACTAATATCAGATAATACAAACTTCATACTCAGGAAGATTGTAAGGAACAAAGATGGACATTTTATATTAATCAAGCGTTAGGTAGAGTAGGAAGAAATAACTCTCCTAAACATATATGCACCGAATAAAGGGCCAGCAAAATATTTAATACAATTGTTGACAAATCTAAAAAATAATATCAATAACAACAAAATAATTGTGGGAGACCTCAAAATGGCTTTGTCAACACTGCATAGGTCAACTAGACTGAAACCCAACAAGAATATACTAGACCAAGGGGCCGGGTAGGTGGCGCTGGAGGTAAGGTGTCTGCCTTGCAAGCGCTAGCCAAGGAAGGACCGCAGTTCGATCCCCCGGCGTCCCATATGGTCCCCCCCAAGCCAGGGGCGATTTCTGAGCACATAGCCAGGAGTAACCCCTGAGCGTCAAACGGGTGTGGCCCAAAAACAAACAAAAAAATAAAAAGAATATACTAGACCTGAAAAGAGAAATGGAAGAAAGAGGCCTAGTGGATATATAGGACACTCCATCCCAAAAACCTGGATACACATTCTTCTCCAATGTACATGGGACATTCTCCAGGATAGACTACATGCTGGCACATAAAACATACCTCCATAATATCAAGAGAATAGAAATTTTGCAGACTACTTTGGCTGACCACAAGGCTCTGAAATTATTTCTGAATTCCAAAGGAACACAGAAGAAAAATTTTAACACCTGGAAGTTAAACAGCCTCATACTAAATAACCAGTGGGTCTGAGATGAAAACAAGGAGAAAATCAAAAGGTTCCTGGAAACGAATGACAATAAAGATACAAACTATCAGAACATATGGGACACAGCAAAAGCAGTACTGAGAGGAACATTTATACCTTTGCAAGCACGCATCAGGAAGGAAGAAGGGGCTTACCTGAGTAGCTTAATGACACAGCTAATAGAACTAGAAAGTACTCAAAAATAGGACCCAAAAATAGGGAGACAGAAGGAAATAACAAAGCTGAGAGCAGAAATCAATGAAGTGGAAACACCAAAAAAAAAAAATCCGAAAAATCAATAAAAGCAGAAGATGGTTCTTTAAAAAAATATACAAGATTGATGGACCACTGGAAAAACTAACAAAGAAAGAGAGAGAGAGAGAGAAACTTGATAACTCGTATTAGGAATGAAAAAGGAGAGATCACTACTTATATGGCAGAGATTCAAAGGGTAATCAGAAACTACTTTGAGAAAAATCTACACCACTAAAAATGAGAACCTGGAAGAAATGGATAAATTCTTGGACTCTTATAATCTTCCACGGTTGAAGGAAGAGGATGTAGCATATCTAAACAGCCCCATCACTATTGATGTAATTAAAACAATAATCAAATGTCTACCCAAAAACAAAAGCCCAAGCCCAGATGGATTCACTAATGAATTCTTTCAAACTTTCCAAGAGGAACAACTACCAATCCTGGCAAGACTATTTCATAAAATTGAACAAACAGAAATACTTCCAAATAGCTTTTATGAAGCCAACATCACCTTGATACCTAAACCAGACAGAGATGCTACGAAAAAGGAAAAGTACAGAATAATATCGCTGATGAATACAGATTGCAAAGATCCTTAACAAAATCCTGGCAAATAGAATTCAATGCCCCATTAAGAAGATTATCCACTATGATCAAGTAGGTTTCATCCCAGAAATGCAAGGATGGTTTAACATCCATAAATCTATCAATATAATATACAATATCAACAAAAAGAAAAATAAAACCACACGATCATATCAATAGATGCAGAGAAAGCATTTGATATGGTCCAACACCCATTCTTGATCAAAACTCTCAGCAAGATGGGAATGGAAGGAACCTTTCTCAATATAGTTAAGGCCATCTACCACAAGCTAGTGGCAAATATTATCCTCAATGGAGAAAAACTAAAAGCCATCCCTCTAAATTCTGGCACAAGTCAAGGCTGTCCTCTCTTACCACTCCTATTCAACAGAGCACTGGAAGTACTTGCTATAGCAATTACGCAAGAAAAAGATATCAAGGGAATCCAGATAGGAAAGGAAGAAGTCAAGCTCTCACTGTTTGCAGATGACATGATACTCTACTTAGAAAACCCTAAAGACTCTACAAAAAAGCTTCTAGAAACAATAGCCTCATATAGCAAAGTGGCAGGCTACAAAATTAACACAAAAAATCAATGGCCTTTCTATACACCAATAGCAATAAGAAAGAAATGGACATTAAGAAAACAACCCCATTCCCAATAGTGCCACACAAACTCAAATATCTTGGAATCAACTTGACTAAAAATGTGAAGGACCTATACAAAGAAAACTATAAAACTCTGCTCCAAGAAATAAGAGAGGACACGTGGAAATGGAAACACATACCCTGCTCATGGATTGGCAGGATTAACATCATCAAAATGGCAATACTCCCCAAGGCATTATACAGATTTAATGTGATCCCTCTAAAGATACCCATGATATTCTTCAAAGAAGTGGATCAGGCACTTTTGAAATTCATTTGGAACAATAAACACCCTAAAATAGCTAAAACAATCCTTGTAAAAAAGAATATGGGAGGAATTACTTTCCTCAATTTTAAACTTTACTACAAAGCAATAGTTATCAAAACAGCATGGCATTGGAATAAGGACAGGTCCTCAGATCAGTGGAATCGGCTTGAATACTCAGAAAATGTTCCCCAGACATACAATCACCTAATTGTTGATAAAGGAGCAGGAAATCCTAAATGGAGCAGGGAAAGCCTCTTCAACAAGTAGTGTTGGCACAACTGGATAGCCACTTGCAAAAAATTGAACTTAGACCCCCAGCTAACATCATGTACGAAGGTAAAATCCAAATGGATTAAAGACCTCGATATCAGACCCAAAACCATAAGATATATAGAACAATACATAGGCAAAACACTCCAGGACATTGAGACTACAGGAATCTTCAAGGAGGAAACTGCACTCTCCAAGCAAGTGAAAGCAGAGATTAACAGATGGAAATATATTAAGCTGAGAAGCTTCTGCACCTCAAAGGAAATAGTGTCCAGGACACAAGAGCTACCTACTGAGTGGGAGAAACTATTCACCCAATTCCCATCAGATAAGGGGCTAATCTCCAAAATATACAAGGTACTGACAGAACTTTACAAGAAAAAATTATCTAATCCCATCAAAAAATGGGGAGAAGAAATGGACAGACACTTTGACAAAGAAGAAATACAAATGGCCAAAAGACACACGAAAATATGCTCCACATCACTAATCATCAGGGAGGTGCAAATCAAAAGAACTATGAGGTACCACCTCACACCACAGAGAATGGCACACATCACAAAGAATGAAAATAAAGAGTGTTGGCGGGGATGTGGAGAGAAAGGAACTCTTATCCACTGCTGGTGGGAATGCCATCTAGTTCAACCTTTATGGAAAGCGATATGGAGATTCCTCCAAAACTGGAAATCGAGCTCCCATACGATCCAGCTATACCACTCCTAGGAATATACCCTAGGAACACAAAAATACAATACAAAAACCCCTTCCTTACACCTATATTCATTGCAGCACTATTTACCATAGCAAGACTCTGGAAACAACTAAGATGCCCTTCAACAGACGAATGGCTAAAGAAATTGTGGTACATATAAACAATGGAATATTATGCAGCTGTCAGGAGAGATGAAGTTATGAAATTTTCCTATACATGGATGTACACGGAATCTATTATGACTTATGAAATAAGTCAGAGAGATATAGAGAAAAATGCAGAATGGTCTCACTCGTCTATGGGTTTTAAGAAAAATGAAAGACATTCTTACAATAATAATTTTCAGACACAAAAGAGAAAAGAGCTGGAAGTTCCAGCTCACCTCAGGAAGCTCACCACAAAGAGTGATGAGTTTAGTTAGAGAAATAACTACATTTTGAACTGTCCTAATAATGAGAATGCATGAGGGAAATGGAAAGCCTGTTTAAGGTACAGGCGGGGGTTGGGTGGGGAGGGGGGAGATTTGGGACATTGGTGATGGGAATGTTGCACTGGTGATGGGTGGTGTTCTTTACATGACTGAAACCCAAGCACAATCATGTATGTAATCAAGGTGTTTAAATAAAATATATAAAAAAAGAAATCACTCTCTAAACATATTTGCACCCAATGAAGGACCAGCAAAATATTTTAATACAATTGTTGACAAACCTGAAAGAAGACATATATAGCAACACAATAATAGTAGGATACCTAAAAACTGCCCTGTCACCCCTTGATAGATCAACCAGGCTGAAACACAACAAGAATATACTAGTTCTGAAAAGAGAAATGGAAGAAAGTGGACAAATAAATATTTATAGGGCACTCCATCCCCAGAAAACTGGATATACATTCTTCCCCAATGCACATGGGTCATTTTCCAAGATAGACCACATGCTGGCCCATAAAGCATATCTCCATAAAATGAAGAAGATAGAATTGTACAGACTATCTTCTCAGATTCCAAGGCACTAACATTAGAATGAACTACATGGTCACAAAAGAAACACTTTAACAGCTGGAAATTAAACAGCACACGGCTGAACAGGTGTGTCAGAGATAAAATCAAAGAGAAAATTAAATTATTTCTGAAAAAAATAACAATGAAGACACAAACTATCAGAATTTTGGGGACACAGCAAAAGCGGTACTAAGAGAAAAGTTTATAGCTTTGCAAGCACACATCAGAAAGGTAGAGGGGGCCTACATAAATATTTTAATGACACAGCTCTTTATATTAGAATATGATCAAAAAAGAAGTCAAAAATAGGTAGGCAGAAGGAAATAATAAAGCTTAGGGCATAAATCAATCAAGTGGAAATAAAAATGAAAACATTTCAAAAGATCAAAAAAGGCAAAAATTGGTTTTTTGAAAAAATAAACAAGATTTACAAACCACTAGCAAAACTTGCAAAGATACAGAGAAATTTTATAAACTGCATTAGAAATGAAAATGGTGAGATCACTACAGATACTGCAGAGATTCAAAAGGTAATCAGAGACTACATTGAGAAACTCTATGCCACAAAATATGAGAACCTGGAAGAAATGAATAAATTTTTGGACTCCTACAATCTTCCATGGTTAAACCAAGATGATCTAGCATATCTAAATAAAAACCATCACCACTGAGAAAATTAAAAGAGTAATCAGAAGTCTTCCTAAAAATAAAAGCCCAGGCCCAGATGGATTCACTAACAAATTCTTTCAAACCTTTCTTGAGGAACTACTCCCAATCCTTTTCAAGCTCTTTCATGAAAATTAAAACTCAGAAACATTCCCAAATAGTTTTTTGAAGCTAACATCACCCTGATACCAAAACCAGACAGAGATATTGCAAGAAAAGAAAACTACAAATCAATATTCCTGATGAACACAAAAACAAATATCCTCAACAAAATTCTGGCAAATAGGATCCAATGCCTCATCAAGAAGGTTACATACACCATAAATGGATAGGATTCATTACAAGAATGCAAGAATGATTTAACATATGTAAATCAATCAACATAATATTAACAACAAATATATGGTTGTATCAATAGATGCAGAGAAAGCATTTGATAATGTCCACCACCCATTATTGATAAAAACAAACTCTCATCAAGGAGTGGGTCATGAAGATTTGGTATTTATACACATTGGAATACTAGCAGTTAGAAATAATACAATCATGGATTTTGCAGCAACATGGATGTACCTACAGAATACTATGTTAAATGAAGTAAACAATGGAGGGCACCAAGACCAAACAGTCGTATGAATATTGAGTAGAAATAAAAAATGATCAGACATAAACACCAAACCCAAAGCCAACTACCACAGAATTGATACCCAATCTACAGCAAGCTAGATACATAAGGGATCACTTATACTAGCAGCCCACAGAGCAAAGGAGGGTCAATATGTTTTGCATGCTGGGAACAAGTGGAGGGAGGACAACATTGGTGGTGGGAATGCCCCTGATTCAATGTTACTATGTACCTAATATACTACTGTGAATGATTTGTAATCCACTTTGGTCAAAATAAAAAGATTAATTAATAATAAAAAACTATTATTAAGATGGGAATGGAAGGAACTTTTCTCAATATAGTCAAGGCCATCTACCACAAGCCAATAGCATATATTATTCTCAATGGTGAAAAATTAAAAACCTTTCCTTTGAATTCTGGTACAAGAAAAGGCCACTCTCTCTCACCACGCCTATTCAACATCGTGCTGTAAGTTCTTGTCATACCAATTAGGCAAGAAAAAGATATCAAGGGCATCTAGATAGGAAAGGAAGAAGTCAAGCTCTCACTATTTGCAGATGATATGATAATATATTTAGAAAACCATAAAGACTCTACCAAAAAACTTCTAGAAACAATAGATTCATATAGCAAAGTGGCAGACTACAAAATTAACACACAAAATTTAATGGCCTTATTATATACCAATAATGATAAAGAAGAAATAGACATTTAAAACCCCCCCAAAAAAACCAGTCCCATTCAGAGTAATGCCACACAAACTCAACTATCTTGGAGGCAACCTAACTAACGATGTGGAGGATCTATACAAATAAATCTACAAAACCCTGCTTCAAGAAATAAAAGAGGACACAAGAAAATGGAGACACATACCCTATTCATGGGTTGGCAGGAATAATATCATTAAAATGCAATACTCCCCCAAAGCATTGTACAGATTTAATGCAATCCCTCTAAGGATGCCCAAGACATTCTTCAAAGAAGTGGATCAAACACTTCTTAAATTCATTTGGAAGAATAGACACCCATAAATAGCTAGAGCCACCCTTGGGAAAAAAGAGTATGGGAGGCATCACTTTCCCAAACTTTAAATTGTGTAACAAAGGTATAGTCATTATAACATTAAAACAGCATGGCACTAGAATAAAGACAGACCCCTCAGATCAGTGGAATAGACGAGTATTCAGAGAGTGTTCCCCACATATACACTCAATTAGTCTTCGAAAATGGGGCAAGAACTACAAAATGGAGCAAAGAAAGCCTCTTCAACAACTGGTCAGCTGTTTGCAAAAAAGCAAACTCAGATCTACATCTAACCCCATGCACAAAGGTCAAATCCAAATGGATTAAAGACTTGGATATCAGACAATACCTCAAAGAAGAAATACAAATGATCGAAAGGCACGTAAAAAAATGCTCCACATCACTAATCATCAGGAAGATGCAAATCAAAACAACTACGCAGTGCCTCTCATGCCACAGAGACTGGCACACATCCCAAAGATCAAGAACAATAAGTGCTGACGGGGATGTGGGGAGAAAGAAACTCTCATTCACTGCTTGTGGGAATGCTGTCTAGTTTAACCTTTATGGAAAAAATATGAAGATTCCTCCAAAAACTGGAAAATGTACTCCCATATGATCCAGTTATAGGGAGATACCCTAGGAACACAAGAATGCAATACAAAAATCCCTTCCTCACACCTATATTTATCACAGCACTGTTTACAATAGCCAGACTCTGGAAACAATCAAGATGCCCTTCAACAGTTGAATGGCTAAAGAAACTATGATACATATACACAATGGAATGCTATGCAGCTGTCAGAAGAGATGATGAAGTCATGCAATTTTTCTATACATGGATGGACCTGGAAACTATTATGCTAAGTGAAATAAGTCAGAAGGAGAGAAAGAGACACAGAATAGTCTCACTTATCCACAGGTTTTAAGAAAAATAAAAGACATTATTTAATAATGCCCAGAGATGAGGGTCTGAAGGACCAGCTCACGATATGAAGCTCACCTCAAGGAGGGGTGAGGAATACAGTTAGAACATTAACAACTACCATGACAATGTTAATGAGTGATTGAAATAGAACACCTGTCTCGAATACAGGCAGGGAGTGTTGCTGGAGGGAGATGGGGTGCATTGGTGGTGGGAATGTTGCAGTGGTAAGGAAGGTGTTCTTTTTGTGACTGAAACCCAATTACAGTCATGTTTGTAATCACGCTGTTTAAATAAAAACACAGAAACTAATGTTGGTTTAAAAAAAGTAAGAAGAGAAAATGAGGTTAAATAAAAACCAAGGAAAGCATCAAATAATCCCTTGGAAGCCTTGCTGCACTTCATTAATCATCAGGGAGATACAAATCAAAACAGCAATGAGGTACCATCTCACACCACAGAGATGGCATACATCGCAAAGAACAATCAGTACTGGCAGCAATGTGCAGAGAGAGGTACTCTCATTCAGTGCTTGTGGAAATGCCCTCGAGTCCAGCCTTTATGGAAAACAATATGAAGATTCCTCCAAAACTGAAAATTGAGCTCCCTTATGATCCAGCTATACCACTCCAGCCCAGACCACCAATTACTTTATAGAGTAATCATCTATTATCTGAACAACACTGAGCATACAAGTGCACCAATTTACCAATAAGAAAAATGCATTTTAGTATGTCTGTCAGTTTGGGGGGGTGGCCAAATAATAGGGAGCAGGAGGGAGCTTGCGTTCCACATGACTGATCTGGATTTAATACCCAAGCCCCACCAAGAGTGATACCTGAGGTCAGAACCAAGAGTAATTCTGAGCTTACTATCTATATATTTACTTACTATATATAGTATATATATACTTACACTATATAAGTATATATATACTTACTATACTTACTATAGTAAGTATATATACTTATGTATAATATATAAGTATATATACTTATATATAGTAAGTATTATATAAGTATATATACTTACATGTGTATAAGTATATATACTTTTATATAGTAAGTGTATATATAGTATATATAGCATATATACTATATAGTATATATAGTAAGCTCAGGCTTACTCATATACATATGTAAGTATATAAACTTATATAGTAAGTATACAAGCTATTACTATTATAGAATATATATAAATATATATACTTATATATAGTAAGTATATATAATTATATAGTAAGTAATATAATATAAGTATATATAAGTAACTATATATAGTAAGAGTATATATACTTACTATATGTAAATATATATACACTTATATATAAGTTTATATACTTATAAGTATATATACTTACTATATATAAGTATATATACTTACTATATATTCTATAATATTAACAGTTTGTCAACCTAAGGTAGTTCTTTAATAATGTTTTATATTTCCCTAACTACCTGTAGACTGAAAGGTGTGCTTAATGGTACACTATACACCTTGCATAAGTGGGATGCTAACAATGAAAAAAAAATAAAACCTATTCCTGACTATTCCTGATTTATGTGGACACTTGGCATATAAATCTTTTAAAATTTTATTTTAATGTTTTTATTAAATCGCAATGAGATAGATTTGAAAAGTTGTTTGTAGCTGAGTTTCAGTTATTCAATGTTCCAGCACCCATCCCTTCAGGTGCCACCAATTTTCCAATTACCCCTCCTCTGCACCCAAAGTCACCTCTCTCTTCTCTCTCTCTCTCTCTCTCTCTCTCTCTCTCTCTCTCTCTCTCTCTCTCTATCTATCTATCTATCTCTTTCTTTTCTCTCATTCTCTTGTGGAAAGGGTACCAGGCATATCACTTTACTTTCTTTTAGTTCCTACTTTCTGTCCAGAGAGATCACTTTCAACTATTACTGTCATACTATAAGAATAATACCCAAAGACAATAGAAATGATGGAGGAGTTAAATTCATACAGTGAAGCAGTGTCTTTTTTAAGATGATGCATTTTTATCTTCCTTATTATCATTTAACGACCTTGATACTTGTATTATACAAAGTTTTATGGTTTATGTAATTAAATCTGTGTATATTTCTTCTATAATTGTTGAGTTTCAATAAGTTTAAAAGAAAACTAGCTAAATTATATATATATATATACACAAAATGTAGCATTTTAGGCTATTTTCCAACTATTTCATTACTACTATTCTGTTCTAGTTTTGCATTTTCTTCTCCTTGATTCAATTTATTGATTTATATATATAATATTTTACAGAATTTACAGAATTAGTAACATAAATTTGTCTACAATATTTCTTTGCTCATTAAATATATATTTGTCTAAGAAATACCCTCTCTTATTTCTAGGTCTAGTTAAATATTTATTTTTACTACTTTTGTCATTTACATTAGTCAGTTTGGTAAGATTCATATAAAATTTCTTGCAGATTTTATTAATCTCTTATATTATCTTTAGATAATCCTATTTAAAAATATAAGCTTTCCCATTTTTATTCATGCTTTCCACAGATGTGTATTTTTCTTAACTTCTTGCATTTCTCAATTTAATTCCTGCCAATTTTTATTATTTGTTTTGGAAAGCATTCAACACCATGACATTTCCCTTGAGAACAACATTGACATAAGTTTGATATATAGTAGTCTAATGTTGGGTTTTCTGAGTCTGTTACTGCAGTTCTGCTTTCTTTGTTACTCCAATAATTATTCAGTCATTTTTTTTAACTTAACGCTTTTATTCACTTCTATTTAGGCACCCTGATTTTAAAAGTAGTTTACAATAGACTTTCAGGCATACAAAGTTTCAACTCCAAATCTACCACTAGTGACCTCAGCCTTCTGCAAGTTATTCTAGTTTCCCTCCCACCTCCCAACATGTCTCCACTTGACAGGCACTTTTTTTTCAGTTTAATTATTATAGTTTTGACCTAAGCTTACAATAGTGTTGGCTGTAGTGGTTTAGATATATACATACATCTTACCTCTATAGTCCAAATAAATCCAAGGTCCCTGAACCTTACCTTTATCTCACTTCCAGGTTGCCTTTCTTTTTTCCTCTTACCTTTATTTTTTCTTTCTGTCTTGCTATCTTCATTTCTGTAATCTAAAATCGACATCCAAACCTTGGATATCTTATGATGTTATATATACCACTAGATATACCACCAACCTGATATTTATTCTTGTCTTTCTGACTTACTTCATTTAACATTATATCCCTCCCATTTGGATGGTCTATGTTACAGTGCAGCATGATTTTATTCTTCCTTGCAACTACAGAGTAGAGTTTCACTGTGATTATATTCCACAACTTCATTATCCTCTCATTTGCCAATATACACCTGGACTATTTCCATATATTGGCAATTATACTACACACTCACATAGTGAGAATATATATGCATATATATTTATATGTATATTATATATATATATATTTAAATGCATTGTTTTGTATCTTAGGGTAGGTATCCAAGAAGTGGATTCACATGGTCATATGAAAGTTCTATTCCTACTATTTGAGGAATATTTGCCAGAGAGGATGAGCCAAACTATATTGTTATCCGCACAGCATTAGAGTTTCTTTTTCATCATATATCCACCTAAACAGATGGTTTATAGTCTTTTTAATAAGTGCCACTTTCATTAGTGTGAGAGGAAGATATCACTATTGTCTTAATTTTTATGTCTCTGATAATAAATTATATGAACACTTCTTAATAACAATCCCTCTGTCTTGCTCAGAGAAGTATCAATTTCCTCTCTATTTTGTAAATTTTTAACTGAATCACCATGAGATACACAAGTACAATGTTATTCATGATTGAGTTTCAATCATAAAATGTTCAACAGCACATTGGTGATGGGAAATGCGTACTGGTAAAGGTTGTTATATATTGTATGACTAACTCAATCATGAACAACTTTATCTGTGAAAAACTGTAGTGTGAACAATCTTGTAACAATGGTGTTTAAATACATTAAAAGAATTTAAATAAATATAAAATAAAATAAAATCTCCAACACCCATCTCTTCATCAGTGCACATTTTCCCTTACCAATATTTCCTCCCATCCAACCCTCTCTCTATTTTTAATTGGATTATTTATTGTTGTTGATCTTACTTAGTGCTTTGTATATCTTGGATATTAACCCTTTATTTGATGTATTTGTGTGTAAATATTTTCTTCAATTTAGTAAAGTGTCCTTTAATTTAAGCACAAGTTTACTTTATCATGCAAAAATATTTTAACTGTATGTTGTCCTACTTGTTGTTTACTTTGGTTTCAGTTGCCTTTTCCAGTGGAATCATACTATTGAAAATACCTTTTGAGATCCAAATCTTGGAGGGGCCTGTATATATTTTCTTTGATATATTTTATGGTTTTGGTCTTTGATTAAGGTCTTTGATTCACTTTGAATTTAATTCTGTGTAAGGTACAGATCCAGTTTCTTTTTTTCTGCATGTAGCTATCCAATTTTCCCAACACCTATCTGCATGGCTACCATTTCACATTTAAACAGAAATGCCATTGATTGTCTCTTAGCCTTTGAAAGTGTGTTTTAGTTATTTTAAAAAGGCCTCTTGTTGGGTTCATATATTACAAGAGGGATCTTTGCATCTGGCCTACCTGAGTTCAACCATTGACACCATATATTGTCCCCTAAGTGATCCTTGAATGCAGAGATAGGAGTAAGCATGAGCATAATTGGATGTGGCAAAAAATATATATAACCAAAAAACCTTGTGGAAGAGGATATCTTTACTCCATGTACCTGATTCTTTTGTTGTAAACTGGGTGTTCATTTATCTGAAGTTTCTTTTTCATTATTAACTTCCTATGATTGAAGAAACTCTTAATTTCCAGAAAAAAATGAACAGTAAAAGAAGCTAAATATATGAACAGTGTAGTTAAAAATACTGAAGGAAAAAAATGTTACTGATACACCTCCTAGGTCTTGCATCACTGCAATAATTGTGACCAGCTGCACAGCTGCCTAGCAGACTTCTGAGGTGCTCTTTAAAAAGAATCTTAGCTGAAATAGTCATCTGTTCATTCATAACATAAACTTTGTGCATGGACTTGGTCATCTCCTATGTCTAATTATCCAGGAAAGAATTTGAGCATGGAATCTATGTTTTAATTACTCCTTTCCAGGTTTGCAAACTACACTGCCAACCTTGCTCACAGACATCAATGTAAAAGGAAGCACTGGCATGCAAAACAAATTATGACACAGTGTTATTAAAATTCTTTTCATACATTGTATCTAGTGATGGTGGCCACATATACATTATTAAGATAGATTAAAGAGGGAAAATGCCAATGGACCAAGTGCTAAAATCAGTGTAGCACCAGGGCACATGAAAACTTTTACAGACTCTTCAACTTTCTGGCACCAAAAGTTGACCCTTAATATCTTGCAAGTTCCCTTTCTAAGGAAACACAAAAGCCACCAGAGAAGCAAATGAATAATTTTTGTGTTAGACTTCATGTGGTTATAATGCAGACATTAACTTAAAATATTCCATCTTCTTTTGATCTAACTAGACTAAAGTGACATGAATTGTTGTGCCACACAGACTTGCCTGTGACTTCAGTTTGCAGGGTCCCAAGAAATTCAAAGTGTGCTTCCTATATGTTATTATATCCCTGAAAGTCTACAGAAATCACAGTTTTACACCCTAAGGTCTGCCTTCTCATCCATCTGCATGTAAAATCAGTCTTCTATAAGAATCCGATAAACCATCAGACTCATATAATATTTTTTCATCTGTATAAAAAATATCCCATCAAATAAACACTTTTCATTTTGGTCATTATGTCTGTAATATTCTATCCTCTCCATTTCTCTGACTTACTTCTGAATACTCTAATCCCACAGAAATGTATCCCCTCTGCTATGGAAAACTTCATAAAGCTTCAAATTCACAGCTCTTTCACACTTAAAAGACATAATTACTTGTGCCAAAGTGATAGCAAAGCAGTAAAGAGTTTACCTTGCACACAGACCACCAAAAACAGACCTTGTTCGATCCCCAGCATCCCATATGGTCCCCTGAGCTAGGAGCGATTTCTGAGTGCAGAGCCCCTGGTATCACAGGGTGTGGCCCAAAAATCAAAAAGGAAGGAAGGAAGGAAGGAAGGAAGGAAGGAAGGAAGGAAGGAAGGAAGGAAGGAAGGAAGGAAGGAAGGAAAGGAAGGAAGGAGAAGGAAGGAAGGAAGGAAGGAAGGAAGGAAGGAAGGAAGGAAGGAAGGAAGGAAGGAGGAAGGAAGGAAGGAAGGAAAAAGAAAGAAGAAGAAAGAAAGAAAGAAAGAAAGAAAGAAAGAAAGAAAGAAAGAAAGAAAGAAAGAAAGAAAGAAAGAGAGAGAGAGAGAGAGAGAGAGAGAGAGAGAGAGAAAGAAAGAAAGAAAGAAAGAAAGAAAGAAAGAAAGAAAGAAAGAAAGAAAGAAAGAAAGAAAGAAAGAAAGAAAGAAAGAAAGAAAGAAAGAAAGAAAGAAAGAAAGAAAGAAAGAAAGAAAGAAAGAAAGAAAGAAAGAAAGAAAGAAAGAAAGAAAGAAAGAAAGAAAGAAAGAAAGAAAGAAAGAAAGAAAGAAAGAAAAGAAAGAAAAATAATTTCTTTCCCAAGTAGGATGTATTTCTCTAGGAAAAAAGCAGAGATCCTCTCTTAAAGGAATTAATTTCATTCCCAAATAGGATAACAATGTATTTCTCTAGGAAAAAAGCAGAGATACTTTCTTAAAGGAATTAGGACATATTTAAAATAATTTTAGAAGCTGAAGTGATGCACAAAGGGTTGGGCATTTATTTGCTTTGCATACGGCTGACGAGTTTGATTCAGGCATTCCCATTTGATCCCTGAGCACTGCCAGGAGTGATTCCTGAGCACAGTCAGGAGTAACCCCTGGCACTAACATGTTTGGCCCCAAAACAAAAAAAAATTTCAAAATTAGACACTCTCTTTTGAGTTTCCACTAGACACAAAATATTTTCTGGGGCTGGAGTAGTAAAAGACATTTCTGTCCTTTACATTCATATAGGCTGGCTGGGCTGTGCTAACCAAAGGGAATAAATCCCTTCTAGTTATAAGCTTCCATAAAAAGAAAAACTACAGCTCCAAATGTTTCATGGTTCTGATAAATGTCCCAAAGCAGGTAACATCCAACTACTCTCAATTTGACAGATATAGGCAAAAAGACAATTTATTTTTCTGAAATAACAATTCCTCAATAAATGGAGTAATACAGGCAATGTTATGAGAGAGCTCATAACTGAAAAGCAACAGCAAAGAGTCAAGTAAAACTGGAATTAAGGGTTTAAGATACAATATAAAAATCCTTTCCTTACTCCTATATTGCAGCGCTATTTACAATAGCCAGACTCTGGAAACAACCAAGATGCCCTTCAACAGATGAGTGGCTAAAGAAACTGTGGTACATATACACAATGGAATACTATGCAGCCGTCAGGAGAGATGAAGTCATGAAATTTTCCTATACATGGATGTACATGGACTCTATTATGCTGAGTGAAGTAAGTCAGAGGGAGAGAGAAAGACGCAGAATGGTTTCACTCATCTATGGGCTTTAAGAAAAATGAAAGACATTTTTAACAGTATCTCAGAGACAAGAGAGATGAGAGCTGGTAGGTGCAGCTCATGACATGAAGCTCATCACATAGAGTGATGAGTGCAGTTACAGAGATGAATACACTGAAAACTATCATAACAATATGAATGAATGAGGAAAGTAGAAAGCCTGTCTCAAGTACAGGTGTGGGGGGGTGGGAGGAGGGAAATCTGGGAAGTTGGTGGTGGGAATGTTGCACTGGTGAAGGGGGGTGTTCTTTACATGACTGTAATCATACAACTATAATCATGTTTGTAATCACGGTGTTTAAATAAAGATAATTATAAAAAAAAAAAGAAAACTAACCCAATCTTCCAAAGGGCCAATAGTCAAAAAAGTTCAGTCTTATAGATAACTGAAAGAAGTGTAATGTTAAAATTTTAGGTGATTTGACTAGATGTATAATGGGTAGTTGATCGAATGATTGACATTAATTAAATACTTCCCCCCACCTGCCTCCCAAACCACAATTGATAGCATCAGTTATTCATAAATACAACAGATCAATGATTTCATATGTATTAATTCATTTTTTCACCTAGAAGTTAGATATGATAAATCTCAGTTTCTAAGAGTTCAAAGTGATGATGTCACTTTGATAAGATCACAAGACTCCAAGTGACAAAGCTGAATTTAATCAATAGGATTGACAGCAGCAGGGATGTGGAACCTTATAATCTGGTAGTGAATAACTTAAATAATGACCAAATAGGAGAAAATTAAGGTATTGCATTTTGTCTCATTAAAATGTATGCTTTGTCATGAACATTTCTAGGAAATTCATGGCCAATTAGCAAAAGCAGTAACTGCATCTACACTGCCAAGAACAATGTGCAAGGAACAGATTCAGGTCAAAATTGCAGCATAACTTAAAGCAAAGAAAACATTCTCCAGTGTGCAAAGACTTCATGAGAGAAAGAGATAGAAGTTAATTTAACTGATTTTTCAAATTCAGATTAATTCACCAACTTGGAGTGGTTTGGAACAGGGTGTGTGTGTGTGTGTGTGTGTGTGTGTGTGTGTGTGTGTGTGTGTGTGTGTGTGTGTGTGTGTGTGTGAAGGGAGTGAGAGAGAGAGAGAAAGAGAGAGAGAGAGAGAGAGAGAGAGAGAGAGAGAGAGAGACTCTTAGCTAATTTCATCACCAGAAGAAAAGCATCAGACTGAGTTATTTCCCAGTTCCTTTGTTCCTTTATCTACCATGTGTATCCAGGGTGATAATAAGATGCCATGAATTTGTTGGAAATTAATACAAAGCACAGAAGATTGACTGCCACTGAGAATGTGCCCAGAGAGAGGACCACTCAGTGCACAAATCTCCTGTATTTTTTCCACCTGACCACATCCTAATAGGCAGGGTTGTGCTATTGTCATGCTGCCCATCAGATAGAACATTCCACCTCACAGGTGGATACATTTCAGTGAGTCGTCAATAAACTGCAAAGAAATCCCTGCTGCTAGAATCAGATAGTCAAAATAGCAGAGGTATTCACAGACTCTTAATTTCTGATGTAGCTTCCTGAAAGAACTGAAAAGCAAGTGAGAATCACTTTGCTTGTCCAACTTCAAGATCCATATTTGGTATTTAAATATCAGGATCCTCTGTGGCCTGAGTAAATGTAATTAATTTACATTTACATGTAATAAAAAACTAGGTTTTCCCCTTTCTGGATTTAATTATCATTCAGTCAGCGATAGCAGTAATAATACTAATAATAAGTTCTTACGTCAGCATTTTCAGCTTTTCAAATGACTTTGACATGCTTTATCTCACTTGAGTTTAATAATAACCATGTAGTAGAAGTGGGGCAAGCATTATTATCTCCACTAATGCTAATAATAGCTAGCACTTAGGTAGCCTTTTGCATTTGCAAAGCACTTTTATACATATTTTCCCATTGTTGTAGAGGCTAAGTTCCTGGACACCAGAATCATGTCCTTTCATCTCTTTACTCTGGAGTACTGAGCATGGGTTTAAGCACCTAGAAGTCACTTAAAGCATAATATTTTACTTTTAAAATTAATTTTATCCTAAGGAACCACATCAGGTTGATTTTCAGACTATTTATTATGAAAGTGATATTGGTGATAGTGGTGTTTGTGGGCTAAAATCCACACCTGGTGTTCTTAGGTTCCGCAGGTTGCCAGAGATCAAAACCAGGGTCACATACATGAGAAGCTGTGCTCTTATCATTTTAATGATATTCCTAGTCCTGGTAGGTAGATATTTTTATTCCTAGTTTTCACAGTGAGAAATTAAACTCAGTTTCTGTGACAAATCAAAAACTCACATAGGAGTACCCAAGCCAAAAATAAAAAAAAGTTCATAATGTTGTATTCATTCTTTCTTTCCAGTATCTGTCAAACTTTAACATATAAACTGATCATCTAGTAATCTTGTTAAAATGCAGATCTGATTCAATAGATTTGGACCATGGCATGAGATTCTAACTTATAATTAGCTTCCACATGATATGGAAGCAGCTCACTTAATGCACACTTTTTTCTCTTGTCTTAGTATTTGTATTCTTGTTTTCTGCTTTTTTCCCCTTTTTCCACATTGTTGATATATAATTGATGTAAAAGATTATAGAAGGTTAAGGTTGCTAAAAGACCTCTTTGGGGGGACGCAAGTTGACATAGGTGGCCAAGAGTAATGAAGTGACTTTCTCAAGGTCATTACTTAACTAAGTTGAATTAGAACCTGCTTCTATGACCTCCTTCCCCCCATTCTACCCCAAACCATGTCTACACATATAAATTTATAAGTTTAAAAAAACTCAGAGTGCCTCAACTGACTTTATTTAATGAAGTTAGAAAGAATTTTTGAACTTCTCAGAATAAAAATGGTCAGATTTAAAAACTATATTGTTGTTATATGAGTATACAAGAATAATTGGAATTGGAGTGAAACTGTGCTTCAGAAATCTCGGTTCTTGTTATGCCACAAAGTCGCTTTGAGTCTCTTCAAAACCAATATATGCACCATCTTTGTAGTTCTTAAGGAAAAGACATTTTTTGTCAAAAATCAAAGAAACAAACAAATAAATTTTTTAGTAGTCTTGAAAATGCCCTCATGAAAGTTATGGACAGAGCTAGATCTGACCCTAGGTCAAACTATGCTTAAATGCCAGACATTATTATTCTGTAAACTTGAAACACAATACAGGAATTAGTAACCAGGCACCATCAGGGCCACAGTTGTGGCTGAATAATCTTCCTGTGAACTATACATATCTATCAATTGTACTAGCCATCATCCAAATTTATATATGTAATGGCTGTGCAGAGAAACCAGTATATAAGTCACTGCAAAAAAATAACAATGAGAGATTAGAAGAAAATAATGTGCACTTCTTTTGGAGTCAAACAAGTCTTAAAATATGCAGAATAAAGTTAGTAAAAGAAAAGTTAGTAAAACATAAATGGAAGAGACCTGATAATTTATTTTCACTATGAGTTTGAATGCTGAGAACCAGAGAAATTGACAATTACGCTCTAGTTTGAAGGCCAGTAAGCTCATGTTTCCATTCAAGTCACAAAACTGGTATCCCAGTTAAACTAGGTTTGGCAGAAATATTTATCTCTTATATGGGGTACAGTTAGCTTTTTATTTATTCCTCCAAATGATGTGTTGATATTCCCCAACCATGGGCAAAGCAATTTGCTTTACTCAGTTTTCTCACTTTAATGTTAATAGCATTTGAAATTACTCTTACAGAAACCACCATAATCATATTTGACCAATATCAATGGTGCAATCAGGTTGAGGCACAAAATTGACTCTCACCCAAGGGTATCAACTACATTTATATAATGTCCATTACATAGAAAATATATCAAAAACTACAATGCCCTGACATCAACTACTCAAACTGTCCTATTTTGTAAGATTATACTACTTCCTAAAGAAAAAATGTTCCCAAGGAAACTAGTTAATAGTTAATAGTCTGTAGACCTATTAGTTAACATTGCCCAAGACATATTGAGGAGAGACAGGTGTGGAGAGACTGTTTGACTATAGGGAGCTAGGGAGAATTGGCACATGCCATAGACAGGGTGGCACATATCATAGAAAATCCTTTTCTGAAAGGACTTCTCAATAGTGTCCAAAGACAAACAAATAGATGCTCTCTTGCCTTTTGTTTCTTCCTTTGGTATTGCATTATACGTATTTCAACTTCCTCTTGCTTTGCAGCTCAGGAAAAGAGTAACAATTCTTTAAAAATCAGATGAACATTTAAATTCAATTATATTATGGGCTCAGGAACAAAGAAACAACCTCTGTATGAGAAAAGAACTACAGATTAGACATAGCCCTGGGTCAAAGTTTACAATGTACTAAGAGTTCAGACTATGGTCAGTGCCCAAAGGCAGATAAAGATTTATGCTTAGATGACTGTGCTCCAAGAAGCCCTCATTAGCTATGGTCCATTCTCCTCTGCATTGTCATCAGGCAAAGGCCATGAGAAAAGAATTGCTAAATTTCCTGTATCCAACAATAGAAGTCCCTGGAAAATAATATGTGTTCAATAATGAGCCAAAGGGGAAAATGGGAGGCCAGCTGGGTGGGGTTTGCAAGTTATCAAAAAGGGAAATATAATACTCATTAGAAGAAAGAAAAGGTGGCTCAAGTCTTTATCTTGCAAACCATTTTCCAGGTTCAATCCTGAAACAGGCTTGAAAGAATTTCAGCTTGGATCAAAAATTGTAAACTAAATGTAAACAATAAGTAACAGCTAAAAAATTGGGGTTTGCTTATTATTCATAAGTTCTTTATTTGAGAAATCAATACAAGATAATATATAATTTATTCCTTGCAGAGAACATATATAGTTTTTGGTTTGGGGGCCACAAACAGAACTACTCACTGGCTTTATACTCAGGGATTGTTTCTGGAAGGCTTCAAAGGACTATATCGTATGCTAGGAATCAAACCTGAGTTTACCACACATAAGGCAAGCACCCTACTTGCTGTATTATCATTCTGATCTCAAGCATTATCATTTTTATATTTATGATATAAGTTAGTCTCTAACAAATTAATTAATTATATGTTATAATCCTCATTTATAAGTAAAGTAACAGAATTGTGGGATTAAATACTTTATCTGAAAGTATGCAAGTAAAATGTTTAAGAACTGAAATAATTAAAAACATACCTGCAAGGGACTATTTCTTTCACAGTGATCCCTAAGTGTCACAAAAGTGTTCTAGTTTGAATGGAAACTCCAACACCTTTGCCATGATGTCTTATATGTGCACACTATATACTAAATTTCATTGAAACACCTTCACAAATCCCTTGCAATCATTCATTAATGTATACCCTTATAAAGTTTTGGCATTAATTTTTCAAAGAGAGCAATATTGGGTTTCTTTGCTTTTCTAATACATTGCCTTTTTCCTAATGGTTATTGTCATTTATTAAAAGAAAATATAGTCGTTGACTAATAAGAAAATTGGAAGCCATTGAAAAATCTAGAAGATAGAGTAGCCACATTGATATCAGATGACACAAACTTTAGACTCAGAAAAGTGATAAGGTACAAAGATGGACTTTTTATAATATCCAGGCATATGTACAACTGGAAGAAATCTCACTCCTAAACATATATGCACCCAATGAGAGATCAGCAAATTTTTCAAGATAATTGTTGTAAATCTGAAAGAAGACATCAATAGCAACACAATAATGTGGGAAACCTCAACACTGCCCTGTCATCCCTTGGTAGGTCTAGCAAGCTGAAACTCAACAAGAATATACTAGCTCTGAAAAGACAAATGGAAGAAAGTGGACTAGTAGATATATATAGATATAAATATAGATACATAGGCATTCTATCCCCAGAAAACTGAGTACATATTCTTCTCTAATGCACATGGGCCATTCGCCAGGATGGGCCATGTGCTGGCCCATAAAACATCTCCATAAAATCAAAAGAATAGAAATTGTATAGACTACCTTCTCAGATCACAATGCACTGAAATTAGAAGTCAACTAGTAAGGGACAGAAATTAACATCTGGAAATTAAACAGCTCACTACTGAAGAACCAGTTGGTCAGAGATAAAAATAAAGAGGAATCAAAACATTCTTGGAAAAAATGCCAATAAAGACACAAATTATCAGAATTTATGGGACACAGCAAGAGCAGTACTAAGAGGAAAATTTATAACTTGCAAGCATATATCGGGAAGGAAGAAGAAGCCTACATAAATAGCTTAATGACACAGCTTGTAAATTCAAAAAATGATTAAGAAAGGGAACCAAAAATAGGTAAGCAAAAGGAAATAACAAAGCTTAGAGCAGAAATCAATGAAGTCAAAATGCAAAAACAACCCTCACAATCAACAAAAGCAAAAGTTGGTTCTTTGAAAAAAAATAAACAATATTGATAAACCACTAGCAAAACTTACAAAGAAACAAAGAGAGGAACTTAATACACCAGATTAGAAATGAAAAGGGGGAGATCACAACAGATACTGCAGAGATTCAAAGGGTAATCAGAGACGACTTTGAGAAAATCTATGCCATAAAACATGAGATCCTGAAAGAAATGGATTAATTCTTGGACTCTTAAAATCCTCCATGTTTAAACCAGGATGATGTAGCATATCTAAATAGACACATCAATACTGAGGAAATTAAAATGGTAATCAAAAGTATTCCCTAAAACAAAAACCCAGGCCCAGATGGATTCACTAAGAAATTCTTTCAACCCTTTCAAGAGGAACCACTACCAATACCTTTCAAGCTCCTTTTTTAAATTTGAAGAATCAAGAACACTCCCAAATAGTTATTTTGAAGGTAAAATTACCCTGATACCAAAACCAGACAGAGATGCTAATAAAAATGAAAACCACAGAACAAAATCCATGAACAGAGAAGCAAAGATTCTCAACAAAATCCTGGCAAAGAGAATCCAATGCCTCATCACAAAGGTCATACACTGTGACCAAATAGGTGTTATTCCAGGAGTGCAAAGATAGTTTAACATAAATAAATCAACCAACATAATACACCATATCAACAAAAAGAAAAATTAAAAAGCATATGATCAGATCAATAGATGCAGAGAAAGTATTCCTTAAGCTCCAACACATATTTTGATAAAAAAACATCTCATCAAATGGGAATAGAAGTAACTTTTCTCAATATAGTCAAGGCCATTTACTACAAGACAATGGCAAATATTATTCGCAATGGAGATAAACTAAAATTACTCTAAAATATAGTACAAGACAAGGTTGCCTTCTCTTACCACTTATATTAACATAGTGCTGGAAGTTCTTGCCATAGCAATTAGGCTAGAAAAAGATATCAAAAGCATCCAGATAGAAAAGAAGAAATCAAGTTCTCACCAATTGCAGATGACATGCCACTATATTTGTGAAACCCTAAAGACTACCAGAAAGCTTATAAAAACATTAGATTTATATAGAAATATATATATAGCAATATAAAAACATTAGATTTATATAGCAATATATATATATATATATATATAGCAATAAAGGCTACAAAATTAACATGCAAAAACCAATAGCCATCTTATACACCGATATTGATAGAGAAGAAATGGACATTAAAAAATAAATCCCATGGTGTCACACAAATTCAAATACCTTGGAGTCAACTTAACTAAAGAAAGAAGGATCTAACAAAAAAAAATAACTACAAAAACCTACTTAAAGAAATAAAAGAGGACACATACACTGCTCATGGATTGGTAAGATTAACATAATTAAAATAGCAATACTCCCCAAAGTATTGTACAAATTTAATGCAATTCCTCTAAGGATATCCATGACATTCTTCAAAGAAGAGGATCAATCACTCCTGAAATTCATTTAGAAGAGTAAACATCCATGAATATCTAGAGTAACCCTTGAGAAAAGAAATATGGGAGGCATTGCTTTCTCCAACTTTAAATTGTATAACAAAGCAATGGACATTAAAACAGCATGGTATTGGAATAAAGACAAACCCTGAAATCAGAGAAATAGACATGAGTATTCAGAGAATGTTCCCCGGACATATAATCAATTAATTTTCGATAAAGGGGAATAAATGCAAAATGGAGCAAGAAAACTTCTTCCACATGTGGTGTTGGGACAACTGGTCAGCCACATGCAAAAAAGCGAACTCAGAGCTTCATCTAACACCCTGCATAAAGGTCAAATTCAGATGAATTAAAAACCTTGATATCGACCTAAAATCATAATGTATATAGAACAACATGTAGGCAAAACACTCCATGACATTGAGACTAAATGCATCTTCAAGGAGGAAATATCACTCTTCAAACAAGTAGAGGCCGCAATAAACAGATGGGACTATATTAAGCTCAGAAACTTCTGTACAACAAAGTAAATAGTGACTAGGATACAAAAGCCACCCACAGAATGGGAGAAACTATTCACCCAATACCCATCAGTCAAGGGCTAATATCTAAGATGTACAAGATACTGACAGAACTTAACAAGAAAAAAACATGTAACCCCATCAAAAAATGGGGAGAAGAAATGAACTGACACTTTCTCAAAGAAGAAATACAAATGGCTAAAAGGCACATGGAAAAATGCTCCACATCACTAATCATCAGGAAGATGCAAATCAAAACAACAATGAGATACAATATCATGCCACAGAGACTACACATATAACAAAGAATAAGAACAATCAGTGCTGGCAATGATGTGGAGAGAAAGGAACTCTCATTTATTGCTGATGGTAATGCCATCTAGTCCAGCCTTTATGGAAAAAAAATATGGAGATCCTTCCAAAAACTGGAAATTGAGCTCCCAATGATCCAGCAATACCACTCCTAGGGATATATCCTAGGAACACAAAAACGCAATACAAAAATCTCTTTCTCACACCTATATTCATTGTAGCACTATTTACAATAACCAGAATCTGAAAACAATGAAGATATCCTTCAACAAATCAATGGCTAAAGAAACTGTAGTATATATACACAATGGAATATTATGTAGCCATCAGGAGAGATGGAGTAATGGAATTTTTCTATATATGAATGAACATGAAAACTATTATGCTGAGTGAAGTAAGTCAGAAGGAGAGAGATAGGTACTAAATAGTCTTACTCATCTATGGGTTTTCAGAAAAATAAAAGACATTTTGTAATAATGCCCAGAGACAACAGAGATGAGGGCTGAAAGGACCGCCTCGTGATATGAAGCTCACCACAAAGAGTGGTGAGTGCAGTTAGTAAAATAACTACACTAACAACTATCATGACAATGATATGAGTGAGAGAAATAGAATGCCTGTTTCAAATAAAGACAAGGGGTGTGAGAGGAGAGATATGGGGACATTGGTGGTGGGAATGTTGCACTGGTTAAGGGGCTCTTTCCTTTTATGACTAAAACCCAACTACAATCATGTTTGTAATCATGGTGCTTAAATAAAGATATTATTCAAAGAATAAAAATAAATAACTAGACGACCTCCTCAAAATGTAATAAGTAATTTCTACTCTGTGCATACAATGTTCAAAGCATCATTATATTCAATATTCTGACTAATATTCATTTTATTAACTCATTGATAATTTAGATATTGTAGATATCAATAGCATAATTAAGAATGAATAAGAAACAGTTTCTATCCTCAACAACTTTATGCCCAGGGCTGGAGAGATGGCGCAGTGGTAGGGCTTTTGCCTTGAATGTGGCTGACCCAGGACGGATTGTGATTCAGTCCCCCAATGTCCCATATGGTCCCCCAAGCCAGGAGCAATTTCTGAGTAAACCCTGAGCATCACTGTGTGTGGCCCCCAAAATAAAAAAAATTAAATAAATAAATGAACTTTATGTCCTAATAAGGCTAGAACAAAGAGAAATACAAAGACAAAAAGAAGCAGCATTTTGATTATAATAATTCAAGTTCTACAATGGCATTAGCTATGGTGTATCTTAACTAAAGGATAACGGCCTGAACAAAAATACATATAAAATAGAAGTGTTTAATTTATAACTTAGTCTGAGAGGCTAGAATATTGTATAGTGAATGGGGCATTTGCCTTGCATGGAGCTAATGTAGATTCAATCTCCAGCATCCCATATGGTCCCTTAAGCACTTCCATGAGTGATTTCTGTGTAGAGTTGGCAGTAACACTTCAGTATCTCTGGTGTTTCCCCAAAACAAAAACAAATTAAAACTACCCCTAAGTTTGATAAATAAGATTGTGTTTCTAGACATAGAAAGAAGAAAGAAAAATGGGTTGTTTTTTGTTTGGTTTGGTTTGGTTTGGTTTTTGGGTCACACCTGACAGTGCTCAGGGGCTACTCCTAGCTCTACGCTCAGAAATCACTCCTGGCAGGCTCAGGAGACCATAATGGATGCCGAGATTTGAACTATCATCCTTCTGCATGCAAGACAAACGCCCTATCGCTGTGCTAACTCTCTGGCCCCCAGAAAAATGATTTGATCAAATAATTTTTAATAATTAAGGTGTATATTAAGAAATAATAAACATCACAGCAAAAAGTAGAATATTTCTTCATATTGTATTTGTTATTCTAATTACATAATATTCCAATTATCACACTTATTACAGTCCCCACACTGTGAAGAATACTTAACTTCTAATCTCAAAGCAAAATTAATAAATTATTAAAGCACAAGATAATCAAACAGCATCATAAGGTGGAGTTATCAGATAGGCAACAACTATTAGGAAGTCACTGACATTGTTCATATTTAACACAGAGCCATTTCCTTTTAATAGAAAGTATACGGTAAAGTTTAATATGTAACTACTTGTCTAGGAGACACTTGACCTAGATGCATAACACCAGATGACATTTTTTCAGCTATCAATTAACAAGAATTGCAATGCCTTCCTGTGCTGAGCACTCTTGTCTACATCACTGATATGCAGAAGAAGCAAGAGACTTGGAGTCTTCCCTCCAGAAGTCCAACATTGTTTATATGTATGTACTTGAGCCAATATTAAAGGGTAAGTAGTCCAAAGTGAAGCTGACTAGATGTTCAAGTGCATTTGAACATCTAGAAACAAAATAATCATAAAAGGCTGTATGAAAGAGGTGGAACTTGAGTTATGCTACAAAGAAGTAAAGAGTAAAAAGAAATGACAGCTCATTCTGCACATGAGAAACATACTGTGTCAAAGTGCAAAAAAGAAAAGAAATGTTTTGGCAAATGAATTGTAGAATAAGAGACACTACTGGCCTAGAGCAGAAGTTGTGTGCTAGAGGACTATAGGCGGGATCATGAATATTAAGCTAGAATGTAGCAGGTCCTAATTCCATTAGAGATGTCTGAACTTGACTTTGTGGTAAGGAGGAAGCCACTGTAGGGCTTTCAAAGATTCAGATGTAAACTGATTGCATGACTTGGGGGTGTGTGTGTGAATGAATTATTACCAAAGAAAGAATGAGTTGGCACTTGCCTAGGTAATTCGTGGAAATCATATATTCTTTTTATACTTTAGTAAGTGTCCTTCTAGTCAAGATTCTGTGGAGAAACTGAATAGGATGAGTACCTAGGTAGAAAAAAAGATAATATATAGGTAAGTAAGAAAGTGGGTAGTAGGTAGTCAGCCAGCCAGACAAATAGATACATAGATACATAGAGAGATATATGATAAGATGGATAAATAGATGATAGATGATATAGAATTAATAGAGAAAGATAGATAATATTGAGTGTATGAGTGAGTGAGCGAATGAGTGAGCGAGCGAGTGAGATGAGAGAGAAAGAGAACAATGTGGGCCTGGCAAGCCTAAAATCAGCACAGAAAGCTTTGGAGATCCAGTGAAAAGCTTGGGTTTAAAGTGCTCTTCCTTCAGAGACCTTGAACCACTCAATTGACTAGTTGAGGCTTGCCCACATTACAGAGAGTAATCTGCTTTATTCACTCAAAGTCTACTACTTAAATGTTAATCTCTTCTAAATACTACCTTCACAATGACATTTAAACTGGTCTTTGACCAAATATCTGGGTACTGTGGCCTGGAGAAGTTGACACATAAAATTAATCATTACGGAGGAACCATGAATCACAGTTGTCTGTTCCCTGATCCTCTGCCTCTGGCCAGGCTTCCTGAAGAGTTCACAGCCTACATTGAGTGAACGTTTGATTTGAATTAGATAAACATATAAAATAAGGCCTCTGTCAACCTAAAGTGGAGCCATATCTTATGTCTCTGCTTCAAAAATATTCCCTGTTTTCTAAATCCACTTTCTTGCAGACCAGCTCTCCCTTTCTTGTTTGACAGAATAGTTTTTGTGATTCTATGTTTTTCAGACTCACCTGTGGTCTATAGAATCAACTTGGCAAACATTACACATTCAACTATTACTCTTAGGATAGTGCTTTGTTTCAGTTCAGTTCAAAGATTTCTGAACCAGCTTTTAAAACTTCATTTGGTTTATAATTCATTGTGGTTTGACATGGCCTATGTGAGGTAGAGGGATGACTTTTATTTAATATTAACCAAATAGGTTTCTACCACTTCCTCTTTTCCACTGTTTACGAGTTATAAACAATGGGTTTAGCAAGCTGTTTAAAGTCCAGGAGGCTCTAAGCATTCTTCTAAGTATTCTGCCTCATAGAGGACCTGCAGGTTTTACTCAATATCTGTTTAGAAAAACACACATATACCAAAATACATAAGACCGAAGGAATCTATGCATTATTTTAAGTAATGGTCATAACGTACTTGATGTTACTTAAGAAGGAAGAAAAGACTAAGCAAAAATATTTGTTTTCCACTGATTTATTCATGCTGAACAGAAAAAAAATTAAAGTCATAAATATTAACCCACACTGGTAACTTTTGTCCAGAAAGAGATAATCAGTGATGTAAGACAAAGTTTAGCATTTTTTGATTAATATAGTGCTTGTCAGGCTGGAGATATAGTACAATGAGTGGGTAGGGCACAAGCCTTGCACATAGATAACTTGGTTTTAATATCTAGTACCACATATGGTCCCCTGAACACAAACAAAAGTGATGTCTGAGTGCAGAGCCAAAGCAAAGCCAACTGTGGCTCAAAAACAAAAGTTGGTATCTGTCTCCTTCAACCTCACATAAAGCAATATTGAAAATACAAGAAAATATGAAAAAAAAATACATATATGACTTAAAACCCCATCAGATTTTGTTAATCATTTTCATTGAAAATAATAAATCTTCTAGACTGGAAATACCCAGTCAAGACTTACCTTAGGTCAAATCCAAATATCATCTTTAAAATAAATATAGAGATAATACAGAGGTTAATATTCTTGCCATGAGTGTGACTTGCTTGATCTTCAGCATTGCTTATCATTCCCCAGGCACTGCCAGGAGTGATTCCTGAGCACAGAGCCAGGAGTAATCTCTGAAACACCTTGGTTGCCCTTCCTCCAAAACTTAAAAGAAATGAAGAAATAAATCTACTTGAAATAAAGTTCAGTGATACATGCTTTGCAAGTGCTAGGATCTGAATTTTGATTTCTGGCACCACATTTGTTAGATAAATCTCCAGGAACAAGCCCATGAATATTATTTGAGTGGCTCTTCCCAAAAATAAAGAAAAAGATATCCAATGAATTAAAAAGTAGTTAGGGGAATAATTCAAGATGGATGGATATTACTGACCCTCAGTTCAATCACTGGTACTGTATCTTCCCTGCCCTCAGAATCATGAAGGTCACCAATACTGCCAGGTCTTGTAGATAGGAGAGGACTTCTGGCTCTGTACACTTCTGTGAAGCCAACGTAAAAAGGGGAGGGGAAAAATGGAAGAATGGGAATGAAATATGAGTCAGCATCCTGATATATCCATTAACTTACATAAATTAATTGTAGGCATGACCTTTACACTAAGTGATAGGACCAATTCAGAGACATTGTCCACTTTTCCTAATGGAAAAGATGGCTCCTGTAGCATTGGGAAAAATATTTGACATATAATACAACAGCCTTTGCTAAGTTTGCTAGCACCTGAGCTTCTTGGTTGAAGAATAGGTATTTTAAGGAGTATATGTCATACCTGTATGACAAGAGACATTTACCTTGAGATAGCTCTCAGAATATAAAGTGTGTGTTCTTTATCTTCAGATAAATAATGAATACAAGCTTTCAAACTAAGGATCACAGAAAACTTGATTCTGAACATAGCACAGTAACTTGGTCCCCCCAGTTCTGCTAGGAGTGATACCTAAATACCAAACCAGGAGTAATCCCTGAACACAACCATATGTGTGGGAAAAATAATTTACAAAATTAAGAAGCATATAAACATGAACATTATATTAACCATATTACTTCAATTGCAAAAAAAATAAATAATGATTAAATAAATAAACAAAACACTAAATATAGATGCAAAGTTCAAGGCCTACATAAGGAACAGCTAGGCATTCAACCCCAGTTCATTACTGTGATATAATGAGGTCCAAATGCTGTCAGATATTCAAGGTGCAAAACACCTCCAAATGATTTTGCATGCATACATTCTCTCTGTCCTTGTGGACTTTCTTCAGGTACACTCCACTTTCACATCCCAAAGAT
The DNA here is from genome assembly GCF_024139225.1 of Suncus etruscus. Lineage (NCBI taxonomy): Eukaryota > Metazoa > Chordata > Mammalia > Eulipotyphla > Soricidae > Suncus > Suncus etruscus. The sequence continues at coordinate 93,119,937 of NC_064850.1, read as the reverse complement.
GTGAATGCCATGTCAATCTGTACATCTAAATTTGCATAGTCTGAGTTAGATGTGGGCGTGGATATAAGTGTGCCCTACCATGGATGGTGTTCTCTGTACATTTAAGGCCCATATTGAATCCAGCAAGCTGCTAAAACAGGCTCCAAGCAGCTAAGACTATCAAAGGAATAAGGTAACTTGAAAAAACATGAATTGCACAGTTTAATATTAGAAGTAATTTGGGACTATATTCAGAAGTTCAGTGATATTTTTGTAACCAGGCATATGGCATAAGAACCCAACTCTTCTTTATATAAATTAGCCCATGTTAAAATAGTTTTGTCACAAGTCACTTTACTTCAAGTGACAGTTTCCAAGAAACTATAACTTAAAGAGTTATTGTATAAAGGAAAACAAAATTTAGATACTTTAATTCTCTCCTAGAATTTTGGAAGACAGATAATACAAGTTCTATACTTGACAACTAAAATAGTTGTATTTTATTGAACTGCCCTAAATTACCAAATGCTGAGCAAACTGATTTCCCCCCAAAAAAGTCAAAATTATCAAAATTATATATAATAAGATTTAGAAAAGCATATTTTATCTTACAGAAATCAAAAATACCTTAACTTATTTCCGTGTGACCAGACATACTTAAAAAGTTATGAAAGTTATTATTTTATGTTGCTAAATTTCAAAAAATGAAGAAGCACAGGGACCATCAAACTATAACCCACAAGCAAAATTCAGCATATTAGTTGTTTCTGTAAATTCAATTTTATTAGAACATAGCCATTGGAAAAGGAATTTATTTAATAATATATAATCTATGGCTGTTTACCTACTATAAGGAGAAAGTTGTGTGGCTGCAAGAGATTGCACATTTACAAGCCCATACATGATGGATTTTAGAAAATTTTCCCAATATAACCCAAATTTATGATCACAACATTATTGCTAAAAACAGAATATTAATACCCAATTTAATCATATATGTAGAGAGATAATATATCGAACTAAAAACTATATATGAAATTAGAATACAAACCCCAACAATTGCAAGTTATATGGAAAAAATACTAAGATGCAATGAATAAATAAGTAAAAATTTGGAACCCAAGTATTCTCAAAGAAAATTCATGACACTAGAAACCTTTCTGGGAGAATTCATATCAACAAAATTATAAGTGAAAGAAATAATGCATTGGGTATTACTGAAATACCAAGCTCAAAAGAGACTAGTATAAAAATTATAGGTTAACAAATTGGATTGGAAAAATTCTTACATTCTTAGAAAATCTTCCTTCCAACAGTGAATCAGGGAGAAATAAATAATCTGAACAAACCAATTTCTTATAAGGACGTTGACTCAGTAATCAAACTCTTCCAACACAATAAATCTCTAGACTAAATGGCTTCATTGTAAAATTTACCAAATATTTAAAGAATGAAAACAAATTCTTCTCAAACTCTTTAAAACAATAAAATACAAAGAAGCACTCCCAAAATCATTTTATGATATATCATTATCTTGTCACCAAAGTAAAACAAGAACAGTAAAAGAAAAAATAGTACAAGAAAACCAATATTCCTGATCAATTACGTGTAGTTTTTCAATAATGTAATGTTAGGGTCAGAGGTGAAGGACAAAACTACGCAATTGAAATAAAACAAAGCAAGGCTTTATTCGGTCTACCACCAAGCACCAAACTGACCTCTGGCAGGAGGCGACCCTCCCCTTCTTCCCCCCGTGGCCTACAAGCAAATTTATATAGGGTATATGCAAGAGCTGTTTCATCTTGTTGACCTTTAAACTGATAGGCTAGCATCTAGAGGACTTTCCCACAGTTTCTGCTATCTTCTACTATGTCCAGATGTCCCAGTGCAGTGTTTGTGGTTTCTACTGGCCTTGGGATCTACTTAGAAACTTGTACCTTAAATGAAAACTTAGCCTCGTGGGCCTTAAATGAAAACTTAACATTGGATCGACAAAATGTAGTTTCTTCTGCTCTAGGCTTCACAGTACTAGCACATGAAATTTACTCTAGAAACAACATTGGTAGCAATAAACACCCTCCATGTTTACATGACAATGCAATTACAAGCGATCACTTTTCTTCAATGTGATTCTTGCAGGAGGCACAGAGCATTCTAAAACGAAATGTGTCACCAAGACAAGGGAGATAAAGCTCTCTTTCCTCGATATTTCTAGGAATGTTGGCAGCCATTTTCTTACCTTCCTTTCTGGATTAAAATGAAAATGAGGGGCCGGGAGCCATGGCACAAGCTGTAAGACTTCTGCCTTGCCCGAGCTAGCCTAAGACGGACCGCGGTTCCATACCCCAGTGTCTCATATGGTCCCCCAAGCCAGGAGCGATTTCTGAGCGCATAGCCAGGAGTAACCCCTGAGCGTCACAGGGTGTGCCCCCCCCAAATGAAAATGAGTTGGGGAGTGGAGAGATAGTCTAAATAGGGCATTTGCCTTGCACAAGATCATACTTCAATTTAATCCCTAGCATATGTTATAGCTCCTGAGTATTTCTGAGTGCAGAGTGCAGAGCCAGGAGAAACTCCTTAGTACTTCCGAGAAGGGGGGTGTGAATATCAAAAGTCCAATTGTAGGAGGCAAAAAATAAGGTATAAGTGAGTATAAAATAGTTGGGAGAAGGGGGCGAAATGCAAGCCAAATTCTACTGAAAGTATTGCAGGGAGAACTAAGACATAGATACTATTTAAGGACTCTAGGCCATGTCCTAAAACCTATGCTAGTGGCATTTTTACTACATAATTGGTCACAGAAAATTTTGTCATATGGGGCAGGAGGGCACAGCGGTAGGGTGTTTGTTTTGCACGCAGCTGTCCCATATGGTCCCAGGAGCCAGGAGCGATTTCTGGGTGCATAGCCAAGAGTAACCCCAGAGTGTCATGGGTGTGGCACCCAAAAAAACTTTTCATAAATGACAAAAATAACAAGTTGTCATTTGTATTTGAAAGTTTGGTTTCAGCTGACACAGTACTCGATATTTTTTTCATATAATTTCTTTAAGTTCCATGGTAAACATATTCATAATTGGGTTTCAGCCATAAAATGCACACCTCCTTTCACCAGTCACCATTGTCCCCCATTTCTCTTTCCCCATCCCCTGCTTGTTTTCCAAACAGGCATTGTATTTCTCTCTCTATTATTGTCATGGTAGTTGTTAACGTAGTTATTTCTCTAACTACTTAACACTCATTGTGGTAAGCTTCATATCACAGGCTGGCTTTTCCAGCCTCATCTCTATTGTCTCTTATTTTCTTAAATCCCACATACAAGTGAGATTAGTCTATGTTTATCTCTCTCCTCATGACATTTAACTCAACATAATAGTCTCCATATATACCCATGTATAGGTAAATTTCATGATTTCATTTTTTTTCTAACAGCTGCATAGTATTCCATTGTATAGATGTACTACTTTCTTTAACCATTCCTCTATTGTTGGGCATCTGGGTTGTTTCTAAATTCTGGCTATTATAAATAGCACTTCTATGTACATAATAGTGCAGAGGGCACTATTAATAGTATTGTGTTTTGTGGTCCTACGATATATCCCTAGGAGTGGTATTGCTGGATTATATGGAAGCTCATTGTCCAGTTTTATAAGAATATCCATATTGTTTTCCAGAAAGGCAGGACCGGTCTGCATTTCCACCAGCAGTAAATAAAAGTTCCTTTCTCCCCACATTCATGCCAGCAATGGTTGTCCTTGTTCTTTGTTATGTGTGCCAGTTTCTGTGGTGTAAGATGATATCTCATTGTTAATTTGATTCACATCTCTCATTTTTTCCTGTGCCTTTTGGCCATCTGTATATCTTCTTTGATGATATCTTCTTTGATATAATAAAAAATGGTGATATAAATGTACTTAAAATGTAAATAAGAGAATGCAAAGCCAGATTGCATGCCATATTAAAAAAAGATAATGTGTCATTTTGCAAATCTATGAGAACTCAACCTACATCCATAAAAATAAACATTCACCAAGGTGTGGAAAAATATAGAAGAGGCAGCTCATAACTCTCAATAGTCTCTTAAATCATTAACTATTCATTTTTATCTGATTTTCTGAACCAAAGCTAATTGCTTAATGTTACATCATTAAATTATGATGCAGGGGCCAGAGAGATAGCATGGAGGAAAGGCATTTACCTTGCATGCAGAAGGATGATGGTTCGAATCCCTGCATCCCACATGGTCCCCTGAGCCTGCCAGGAGCAATTTCTGAGCATAGAGCCAGGAGTAAAACCTGAGCGCTGCTGGGTGTGACCCATAAACCAAAAAAAAAAAAAAAAAATGATGATGCAATATTATGACTCTGGAATAAGGGAAGTGGGGGTCAATGAAAAATAATTTTTCTATTCACCAAAAGCAATGCTATAGATTGCTGATGAAAAATGGTAATAAAATAAAATAATTACAATTTTATAGTGAGTTATACAGAAATGGGCAGAACTTTTAACACAGAACTTGATAGAGATGGTAAACTATAAGAACTGAGTATAAATAGGAGCATTTTAATGTGAAATATATATCTAGTTATACACATGGCATACAATACATGAAATAGAATTTCTCATCTTTCAAGTTCAGCTATAATATAAATCCAGTATTTGAAAACTAATCTCTCTCTCAATGAAGACAAGAACTTTAGTGAAAAGAGGGTGTTTAATCAAGATTTTCACATTAATATCCCTCTTTTATTTTTTATCATTGTATCTTTCTATAACAGCAAACATACCAGTTTCCTAGCAACCCAGATATAGAAATAAAACAAAAGAAATGCATTGGTCATACTTCATAGTCACATTGCTCATGGCCTATGATTATCATCCTATTATCATCCTATCATAGTATTAGCCTAATATTATTACTATCAGGTGTTGTGTATGTAAACATTTAAATGAGATTATTAAGTTACTGACCCTACCCTGATCGGTGATTGTGCTCTACCCTAGGGTGTGACCTGGCATTCTGCTCCCACCCTAGGGTGGAACCTCATTCTGCTCCCACCATTGGGTGGTATCTGATCCCACCATTGGGTGGTACCTGATTCTGGGGGATAAAAACAAGGGTCTGTGGAAGGTGAGAGGTTTTTTGCTGGAACTAATGCTGAGACTTTGGACTTCAGTCTTGTCCACCGAATAAAGCTAATATTTCCACAAGCCTGACTGTCTGCGAGATGTTTACCCACTGTTTCACCTCAGAACCGTCAGCTGGATGGGGTGGCAGACGCGTGCTCCGAGTTGGAGGGGAAAGACCTCATCCTCCATCCCTCCATCAGTCAACCTCTTCAGGGGCTGACTTGCAACAATCAGGTGACTAGACTCCCAAGTAGCAGTTTCTTGGTTTCTTGGTACCTGATTCGGGGGCATAAAATCAAGGGTCTGTGGAAGGTGAGAGGCTTTTTTCCTGTGGCCTATTCTCAGGCTTTTTGGCTTTGGCCTCTTCATGGAATAAAGAGCTGTTTTCTTCGGAAGCCTGACTGCCTGTTGGCTTTCTTCCCACCGCATTCACCTCAGAACCGCCGCAGACTGAATAGGATAACAAAAGTGTGGTCCGAGCTGGAGGAGAAAGGCCTCATCCTCCATCCCTCCATCAGTCAACCTCTTCAGGGGCTGACTTGCAGCAATCAGGTGACTAGACTCCCAAGTAGCAGTTTCTTGGTTTAAATGCTATTGAGAGAAATCTGTGCAGAAATAAAAATTAAAAACCCTAAAACAAACAAGTTTACAATATTCTTAAAAACAAATGTGAAATAAAGGAAACAAAATGTTTAACTTCTTATGAGATAAACATGAATTTGTAAGACCAAAGACAACCCAACGAGAGAACTGACCCATATAACTGAGTTGGGTGGGCCACTAAAAGAGAAGGGTTTGGAGTTCTTGGGAGACTGAAGTGAGTATATAGGTGATGGTGTGGTATTTGGATTATGGGGTTTGGTGTTGGGATATGGGTGTGTGGTTGGGATTATGGGTGTGGGATTGGGATTATGGGTATGGGGTTGGGATTATGTGCATGGGTAACCAATATTAACAGTATAGTAATCCACAGAAGTTCTCAATAGAAAAAACAGAGAGAATTATTAAAAATAAAAAGAAATTTGTATTTTTATTTTTGCTTTTCAGAGTGGAAGGAGGGCTACATTGATTATACTATTATTGTCTAGTGATTTATTTTTATATTACAATTGTGATATATTTGAAAAGTCAACTTATTTGTTGTAACCTAAAGTTAAAATAATTTAAAAATGAGAAACCAATACCCATATATTATTTATATACTTTCTCTGCCCGTTTTGTTTACTTTATTATCGTAAGAGCAGCAAAAATTGTATCTACCCTGTAAACAAATTGTTTTGAGGAAGAGTTGCCACATATGGAGGAGTTTGGTGCTTACTCTTAGTTCTGTATGCAGGGTTCATACTTCGCAGGCCTGGGGGACATTATGTGGTACTGGGGGGTTGAACTCAGGTTAGTCACATGTAAGTCAAGTGCCTTATCTGCTTTATTATCTCTCTGCTCCTACACTGTTAACAATTTTTTTGGGGGGGTTGGTTTTTGGGCCACACCTGGTGATGCTCAGGGGTTACTCCTGGCTATACACTCCGAAATTTCTCCTGGCTTGGGGGATCATATGGGACCCTGGGGGATCTAACTGTAGTCCATCTTAGGTTAGTGTGTGCAAGGCAAAAGCCCTACTACTTGCATCACCACTGCGCCACTGCTCTGTCCCCCCATTTTTTTTGCTAACAAATTTTTAAGAGTATATTATACAATTTCTTGATATCAATACTGTGTTGTTTTTGTCTCTGGTAGTCATCTTCCATAACTAAAGAATTATGTAAGTGGTAATGGGGCAGCTTTTCCAAGATGTTGAAACAAACAACCCATCAGTAGTTTAATGGAAAAGGAAAATGTGATATATTCAATGAACAATATTTTAGTTAAAGTATTCCATATACACAAAAAATAGATAGAAGTACAGTGGGAAATATTCTATATGGAAAACTTCATAGCAGAAAATGTACTATTAAGGGATATAAAATAATTAACTAAATTAAATGAAAATGCATCTGTGAATAAAATAGCTTCACAAAAAAGTACTTAATAGCTTAATAATTTCAACAATACAAGTATATTATGAAGTTGAGACATAAAAATAATTAAGCAAGAGTACTGCAGAATTGAGCTTACCTTTAGACATGAGGGAAGGCTGGAAAGAATTCTTGGGAAATTGATGGTAGCAAGCAGACATTCTCACTGATGGGCGCAGAATACTGTATGCATGAAACTATCATTAACAGTATTGTGATTCATGGTGTCTCGATAAAAATGGGGACAAATAAAACAAATATGAGTAGATGACGCTTTTAAACATAATTAAGACAACCTACTCACTATAAAGGTAAAACAAAAACCTGAAAAAAATAAAACCTGAGAAAGAAATAGCATTATCATATGCTAAAATACATCACTGAGTTATCATTAAACAGTTATATGCTGGATATGAAAATATTTCTATATAAGAAGCCAGAAAGTCCAGTTATATGCTCAACTAACTATTCAAATACAGTAAATTACATAAAGACACCCAAGTTATTAAAAATTAAATGTTTCAAACAAATTGTTTGGTAAAGCAAAATTGGATCCATATTTTACAACCTACATCTACACAATAAATCTTTGATGGATCACAGTAAAATAATCTTTGAAAATTAAAAACATAAATAGTACTAGAAAAAATGGGAAGAATCTTACTGAAAAATTATAATGGTGACTATCTTTCTAAATAAAACATAAAAATGAAAAGTCATATATAAGACTTATAGAATTTCTGTTTCTATATATGATGGAGTAACTGGTTCTATGTTAATCTCTTTTTAATGTATAATAATGAAACTGTATAGCATAAACAAAATAATTCTTTTAAGATCTGGAAAACAGATGAAACTGTTATTTCTGAGATAAAGCAAACTAAGGAGGTGGGCAGATCTTGGCAATCCTCTGGGGATGAGGAGATAGAATTTAATTTTCAGGGCTCAGGGATGTGACTTAAGTATCTAAGTACATACCTTATATGTGTGAGCCCCTGGCTCAGTCCCTGCGTCCCACACATACACACACCTACTCTGACACAGCACCACCAGGAGCAATCCCCTCAACAATTAAAACAATAATTCCAATCATAACAGTTAAAAATCTACAGGGAGGGGTGGGGAACAGTGGTACAAGCAGCAGAGCATTTGCCTTGCACGCGCTAACTTAGGATGGACCACAGTTTGATCCCATGGCATCCCCATATGGTCCCCCAAGCCAGAAGCGATTTCTGAGCACATAGCCAGGAGTAACCCCAGAGCATCACCTGGTATAGCCCAAAAAGCAAAAAAAAAATTTAAAGAAAAAATAATCTACAGGGAAATCATGAGAGAAAATGTTCAGGGAGGTACCTATATTGGGTACATCCATAATAAAGACCAGGCAGTAACTGAACAAGACCATTTCATCCAAGAATTAGCACAAGTATAGAACTAAAATTTAAACCATTGCTCACACACAAAATATTAACAAGGTAAAAATTATCAATACAAAACAAAATCAAAACAGTCTATATGATATTTAGCAGACTATAAACTCAGCAGGGTAGAGCACATATTTTGCATGCAAGGAGTCTATGTTTGATCCCTCGCATCCTATGGTCTTCCAAATATTGCCAGTAGCACTGCTCCATAACCAGTGTTCCAATCCTCCATCATTACTACCTTCAGCCAACTTGCCCACTTCCTGTCTGCCATTTTGGCAAGCACATTAAAATGTGACAGTTTCAGCTTAGATCTCATGCTATTAGTATTTTTTAATCTGTGCTTTGGATCTATAGATTTAACACGTTCCCACATTTCCAATATATCTGAATCCCAAACAGCTGTTCCTCCATTACTTTTCTCTCATCTTCTTCCTTCCCACCTTGATTTCTTTTCTTTTTTCTATCTAGATTCTTGGGTCAAAGGTGGTCAAGGTATTCCCCTTTACTACATTACATTTCCTAAAGCAATTATTTTTATATACAACAGATAAGTGAGATTATCCATTTGTCTTTCTTCTTCTGATTTAACTTTAATCAATACACCTTCCAGTTCCAACCAGGCTGTAGCAAATTGCAGCAAATTTCATCATTCCTTGCAGCTGAATAGTCTTGAATTATGTAAATGTACCATATTTTTATAATACATGTATTTGTCAGTAGGCACCTCGGTTGATTCTATATCTTAGATATTGTATTCATTGCAACAATTAATAATGTCCTTTTGAGTAAATGTTTGTAAATTCTTTCAGTAGATAACCAAAGAAGAATGACTAGGTCATATAACAGCTCAATTATAAGTTGACTGAGGATTTTCCATTTGGTTTTCAGAGGAGTTCAACCAAACAACATTCCCATCAGCCACGGATGAGAGTTCTTTTTTCACCACATCTCTGCCAGCAGGTTGTCCCTACTAATTTTAATAAGTGCCATTCTCACTGGTGTAAAATTATATCTCATTGTTTTCTTTGAGATACAAATCTTAGAGCATTCAGCCTGTTTTCCTTAATGTGCTTTATAATTTCTGGTCAGATCTCTAGGTTTCTGTTCCACTTTGAATTGACTTTGGTATATGGTGTGAAATATGGATTGAGTATTGATTTCTTATATATAGTTATCTAGTTACCTAACACTATTTGTGAGAAAGCTACCTACTCCATTTTATGAACTCAGATCCTTTATCAAAAATTAACTATCCTTAATATGGAGTTTGTGATTGGGTATTTGATTCTGACTCATTGATCAGAGAGTCTATCTTTATTACAGTGCCAGAAAGTTTTAACTTATCAGTATAGCTTTATAATACAGTTACAAATTTGGTAATGAGATACCTCCACATTTTTTATTTTTAAATCTAATCTCTTATTATTGGCTTTTCTAAATCATTGAAGAATGTCATTTGAATTTAAATGGGCATTTTATTGATTCTATATAGTAGCTTGACTAAGATAGTTATTTTAGCTCTATTAATTCTTCCAATACATGATTATGTACTATTTTTCTATTTCCTAAGGTCTTCTTTTATCTCTTTAAGTGGTTTAAAACTATCATGGTATAGGGTTCCCACATCTTTGTTAAGCTGATTCTTGATACTTGATGTTCTTGGATATTACTTCAAAGGAAATAGAATTCTTATATCTTTCTGTTCTGATTCTTTTTTTATTTATAAGAACAAAACCAAGTTTTTTGTGTTGACTTTTAGTTGGCTATTTTGTTATATTGTTTTATTGTTTCTAGGATTCTTTTTGTGGACTCTTTAGAATTTTCTATGTACATTATCATATAATTTGCAAAGAAAGATACTTTCAATTATTTTCCAATTTAGATCACTTTAGTTTGTTTTTCTTGCCTGGTTGCTATAGTGAGAACTTCTAATACTTACAGCTTAAATTGGAGATAGTGGACATCCTTGCCTTGTGCCTGATCTCAGAGAAAATTTGTTTTCGCCATTAGAATGATACTGGCTGTGTGTTTGTTATAGATGACCCTTACTATTAGAAGGGAAGTTTCCTCCACCCCTAATTCATTTCAGATTTATTATGAGTGCATAGGGATCTTGTCAAAAGCTTTCTCTGCATTGATTGATATGATGAATGGCTTCAGATTTCATTTTAAATACCTACTCAGTTCTCCAAAATAGTCTCTTCATATTTAAGATGATTTTGTCTTAAGTTATTTTCATTTAAAATTATTTTTTCAGTTTAAATGCTTGTTTTTTATTAGCTTATAACTGCCACTTTGTAGCACTAATGAGGACTAAACATAATACTGTAGATATGAAGGCAATTGGACTTTTACTTTTCTCTTATAAAATGTCAAATGCTAAAGCAAAACTTAACAATAAACATTTTATATATAAATCTTTACTGGTATTATTGACTTACAAACAGTGTGAAAAATAGCATTCTTTTCATTTAAGTATTGGTCATTAAATTTATCATTTTGTGTAATTTTGAAACTTTGAAGCATAAGTGCAATAATGTTGGTCCCATTCATACTCTCCAAGCCAAAAAAAAAAAGACAGGAAGATCATTATACAATTCTTTATAGAAAAGACAAAGGACCGCATTAATATTGAAGCACATATTTGAGTGGGAATAAGATGTAATTCTCCAAAATTTGGTGTTTAAAAATTTTATTTAGCAATCTTTACTAGATTTGTATTCATTATATTACATACATGTTGAGGACATAAAATTAGTAAGCTCCCTCAGATGTTTTGAGATGTGAAACCCTGGAACCTGAAAGAGTAGCATTAAAGGTCTTCAAGTAGACAGAAAGCCAAGAAACAATTGCACACTCCCAGACTCATCAAAGCAGCCACTATGCTCCCCTTCCCTTTTCTAAAGACAAGAAAATAACCCTCAATCAGAAATCAACTCATTCCCTCGAGAGAGAAGCAAGGGCAATTTCAAAGAGACAAAGAAAGAAATAGGGCAACCCAAATGATTTTTGCTTTGCTATATTAGTTTTTGAGTCAGTAGGAAATTCAGAAATTATTAGTTAAAAATAAAAGCAATATGGGGAGGATAGAGACCGCCAAATGAGTAGGACAGGTGAGCCATTCTAAAAGAAGCATTATTCTAAACATTTGGATTCAGTATGGTAACTATCCTGAATTAGGATAACCAAAAATTTTTTCTAAACTGGAGGGCAAATATCTTTCAAGACTGTTCTGCCCCCTGCTTTACTCTCACAGGCAGTCTGGGAGAGTTTAATTGTCAACGCTAGAATTTTGAGGGACCAAAACTGAATTATATTTGTCTTACTAAACATAATTTTATCTGAATTAAGTATTTTAGTATTCTATTGAATTTCACTGGTTATCACTGTGTGCTTTACAATCAGATCATGTTGAATGTTGTTTGGTATTAAATCATTTTGATTAATTTTTTTATATTTTTTGATTTGGGGGCCACACCCGGTGGTGCTCAGGGGTTATTCCTGGCTATCTGCTCAGAAATAGCTCCTGGCAAGAACAGAGGACCACATGGGACGCCGGGATTTGAACCAACCACCTTAGGTCCTGGATCGGCTGCTTGCAAGGCAAACGCCGCTGTGCTATCTCTCCGGCCCCATTTTGATTAATTTTTTTTTTTTTTTTTTGGTTTTTGAGCCACACCCGCCGGTGCTCAGGGGTTACTCCTGGCTATCTGCTCAAAAATAGCTCCTGGCAGGCACGGGGGACCATATGGGACACCGGGATTCGAACCAACCACCTTTGGTCCTGGATCGGCTGCTTGCAAGGCAAACGCCACTGTGCTATCTCTCCGGGCCCCATTTTGATTAATTTTTAATCAAACACATTATATAAAATAATATAAGTACACCCATTTTATGTCAGCATTATGTACAATTGCCAAGATCTAGAAACAACCCATATTTCCTACAAAAGATGAGCAGATAAGGAAATTTTGGTAGAAAGAAAGAAAACTACAGATCAATCTCACTGATGAACATCAATGCAAAAATTCTCAACAAAATCTTTGCAAACTGAATTTAACAGCATATCAAAAACTTATACTTCATGATCAAGTGGGTTTCATCCCGGGTGTGCAAGGATGGATAAATACATGTAAATCATTCAACATAATACACCACATCAGTAAAAGTAAAAATAAAAGTCATATGATCATATCAATCAATGCAGAGAAAACATTTGACAAGGTCCAAAACACATTCATGATTAAAACCCTCAGTAAAATATCTATGGAAGGAGCCTTTCTCAAAATAATAACAGACATCTGTAAAAAAGCCTGTAGTCAATATTATTCTTTGTTTTTCTTCTTTTTAAATGCTTTAAATTTAGACCATAGTAATTTACAAAGTTTATCATACTTGGGTTTTGACATATTTCAGGGCTAATCCTACTACCAGTATCAATATTCCTCCACCAATATTCCCATAGTGAAACCCATGCCACCACCCCTGCTCCTGAGACTACCAGCATAACAAGTCCATTTCTAATATTTGTTTTTTTAAAGTTTGAGTCTCATTTTTTTTTTTTACTCTGGCTTGGATATTTAGTTCTGTACCTTCTTTATTGTTGTTGCTGTTGTTGTTTTATGTTTTGGGGTCACATCCGGTGACACTCAGGGGTTACTCCTGGCTATGCACTCAGAAATTGTTCCTGGGTTGGGGGACCATATTGGGCACCCAGGATCGAATCAAGTTTCATCCTGGATCAACTGTGTGAAAGGCGAATGCCCTACCTCTGTTCTGTCCTTTCTTAACACTACAAATGCACCTAAGTTTTCTTGGTCCCTGTACCCCATACTTTCGTAATTATGTTTCTCCTCCTCCACTCAGTTACTTTTCCTTGCTATACATTGGCCTAGAGCATTCTTGACAACTCCCATTGAAACCATTGCATTTATTCATGCAGTTATTCTAAATATCACATATAAGTGATATCATCTTGTATTTATGTTTAATATTCTGGCTTGCTTCATTTAACATAATACTATTCTGTTTCATTCATGTTGTAGCAAATTGCATTATTGCATCATTTCTACAGCTATATAGTATTTTATATATACTATGTATAAATATTATATAGTATTATATCTGATATATATATACACCACATATTCATGGTCCACTCATCTGTTGTTGGACATCTAGACTGATTCTAAATCTAAGCTATTATACTGAGTTCTATGATGAATTGTGGTCTGCATACATACTTTTGGATCAGTGCTTTTCTATCCTGGGGATAGATAGAAACCCAAAAGCAAGATTGCTGAGTTATATGGCAGATCAATTCTTAATTTACTGAGAAACCTCCATACTGTTTCCTATGGGGTATAGACTAGACAACATTCCCACCAACAGTGGATATTATTCCTAATGGTGGAAAAACTAAAAGCACTTCCACTGAGGTCAGACAAAAGGCAAGGTCCTATTGTCTCCACTCCTATTCAAAATAGCATTAGAAGTCCTAGCAATAGCAAACAGGGAAGGAAATCAAAGAGATCCAAATTAGAGGAGGGGAAGTCAAACTATTTCTATTTGCAGTTTATATAATGATATACATTAAAAAACCCTAAAAAGTTCACAAAAGGGGGCCAGAGAGGTGGCACTAGAGGTAAGGTGTCTGCCTTGCAAGCACTAGCCAAGGAAGAACCGCGGTTCAATCCCCCCCGTGTCCCATATGGTCCCCCCAAGCCAGGGGCAATTTCTGAGCGCTTAGCCAGGAGTAACACCTGAGCATCAAATGGGTGTGACCCCCCCCAAAAAAAAGAGAGTTCACAAAAAGCTTCTTAGAAACAATAAACCAATGCAGCAAAGTGGCCAGCTATAAAGTCATATTGACTTCATTTTATTGACAAAAAGCAATTACAGTCCTTTATAGAAATAATGATTCAGAAGAAAAAGAGATAAAAGAATATATCCCACTTAAAATAGTGTCAAAAAAAAATCAAGTACATAGGAAGCAACTTAATTAAAGAGGTGAGAAACCTGTACCTTCAAAACACTTAAGAAAATAAGAAGACCTAAGAAAATGAAAGAACATTTATTGCTCATGTATGCAAAGAATCAATATTATCAAAATTACCATGTTACCTAAAATATTATATAAATTCAATGCAATTCTTAGTCAGATTTATTTTTCAAGGAATTAGAACAGCTAATTATAAAATTTGTATAGAACCAAAAAGGCCCCAGATAGCCAAAATCAGACTAAAAAACAAGAAACTTGGAGAAATATCATTACCTATCTTGAAGATATACTACAACAAAGCCATAGTAATGAAACATCATGGTATTGAAACAAAGAAAGACTTTCAGACCCAGAACAATGATTCAGAATAAAATATTCAGTGACAAACCCCCAACTATATGGTCAATTAATCTTTAACATAGGAGCTGAAAACTCCTTTATATATGAAATGGAATAATTCAACAAGTAGTGTTGGGACAACTGGATAACCACATGTAAAAAATTAAAACTGAATCCATATATCACACCTTACACAAGAGTCAATTCCAAGTGAATCAAAGACTTTGAGTTCAGATCTGAATTTATAAAGTACATTGAGAATAACATAGGCAGAGCATTCTAAGATCTAGACCCCAAAGTAGCTTTCAGTGATAGGATACAAATGACAAGGGCAATAGAATCAAATTAAAATAAAATGGGACTACATCAAACTAAAAAGTTTCTATATGGCAAAAATACAGGTAAAACTAAAAGACAGCTGACAAAGTGGGAGATAATATTTGCATTCAACACATCAGATAAAGGATTGATATTTAGGATCTACAGAGTACACTCAAAAAGGTTAACAGAGAAAAATCAACATAAAATCAATATTAAAAATGGTAAGAAAAAATTAATAGAAACCTCTCTGAGAAAAACCAACTGATAGCCAATAAGCACATGAAAAAGTGCTCATCATCACTTATCATTTGGGTAATACAAATCAAAACAACAATAAAATATTGTCTTTAACCAGTGAAGATAGAAAATATCAAAAATATTAAGAAGATCGATGTGGTGGTTCTGCGCTCTCCTGAGCCGGGCCTAAGCCGCGCCAAACGAGGGACGAACATTCATTGTGAATGGGACCGACCTTCTCGCTCTGGCAGCGGGTCCCTCTCTTCTCCCCACACCGGGTGTGTTGAGGATGGGCACAGGGGTGCTGAATCCAGCCCAACCTCACTATCTTCGCTGAGGCCGGGGTTCCTCTGATGCAGCAGAGAGCCCTCCGTGGTGGTCTTCTGGAACCCCCCCCCATGGCGGAGGTGTAGGGGGGCACCATTGCCGCACTTCCACCCGGTCTTAATTAAAATCCAAAAGATAAACAAAAAAATATGAGAAAAAGTGTGTTGGGAGTATGTCGTGTAAAGGAACTCAGATCCACTGTTGGTGAAAATGCTGCCTGGTCCAATTTCTATGGAATATAATGTAGAGCGTTCTCAGTAAACTCAAAATCAAAATGCCATATGACCCAGAAAACCTGTTTTGTGTATTTATGTTCAGGACAGGAAAACACCAATTCAAAAGGATGCATGCTCACACTATTCATCACAGCACTCTCACAATAGCTAAAAGTTCCCATCAGCCTAGATGCCCAACAACAGAACCGTGGATCATAAATATGTGGTACATATATGCAATGAAATACTACATAGCTGTAAGGAATGATGCAAGCATGCCTTCACTGCACCATGGATACATCATGAAGAAATGCAATGGTTTAATTGAATGTTGTTCAGAACACTAGGTCACAGAGTATAGCAAGAAGGAAAGAAATTGAATGAAGGAGAAGAATGACACATATGAAATGATGGGGAACAAGGGCTAAGGGGTCTCAGATGCATTGGTGGTGTTAAAAAAGGTAAGAACTAAATATCCAAACCAGAATCAACAACATTGAAAGCCAAACTTTGAAAAACAAGCCTAAAAAGATACATGTTATGCTAGCAGGCTGGGGAAGGAGGTTGACACTGGTGAGGGCTTGATTCTGAAATATTGTATGTATAAAACCCAACCATGAATAACTTTATAAATTCAAATGGTTTAAATAAAATAATAAAACTAAAAAAGAAACATTGATAGATCAATACAAAAGTATTCACAATCCTATTAAACTCTTAGGGGGCTGTAACTATTAAACTATTATACCATTACACAATTAAAAATACATTATACTGGGCCCGGAGAGATAGCACAGTGGCGTTTGCCTTGCAAGCGCCTAAGGACCTAAGGTGGTTGGTTCGAATTCCGGTGTCCCATTTGGTCCCCCGTGCCTGCCAGGAGCTATTTCTGAGCAGACAGCCAGGAGTAACCCCTGAGCAACACTGGGTGTGGCCCAAAAACAAACAAACAAACAAAAAATACATTATACTCTAAGGCAAGATAAAATCATGCAGTATGCTATAACTTGGATGGAACTAGAGGAAGTCAGACTAAGATATTGGAGTCAGAAAAGAAAAAGTTATAGGAGTCAGAAAAAAAATCCACTTATTTTGGATTATAAGAAGACCACAGTGTGGGACAAAAGTATGCCCTGGATCTCATCCCCCCCTCCCCAAGATTGACTCAAAAGTCTTAATGGGATATCTATATTGTCTATGTATGTTTGATTCCTAAAGCTATACCTTTTAGTGTTTCTATTCCCAAATGCAAAGGTCACCTCCTCCATCCCTTCATTTTTAAATTTTTGCTTTTGTATTTACTTTATTCTTCTTCACTTATTCTGGTTCTGCTTAATACAAAATTCTAGAAGAAAATTCTTGCCTGGGATAAAACAGCTCAGGACACAGGGACTGTATAACCTGCTGTTTTTACCCCCTAATGCACTAACAATATAATATGGCATTGTTCCTTTTTGCATAGACATACTATAATGGGGAAACTTTATGTATAGAAAGAAGCTCTTGTCTACTAGGTATAAGAACTCATACATTTTATAATACAGGGCACCTCACACCCTGAAACCTTGTCATGAGGACTCGACTTAGACCACATCTGATCAGACATCAACCATCCAACCCTGAACCCCAGATCCCAACCTTAAGAACTGACACATAGGGCCAAATAGATAGCACGGAGGTAAGGTGTTTGCCTTGCATGCAGAAGGTCAGTTGTTCAAATCCCTGCATCCCATATGGTCCCATGAGCCTTCCAGGAGCGATTTCTGAGCATAGAGCCAGGAGTAACCCCTGAGCGCTGCTGGGTGTGACCCAAAAAACAAAAAAAATCTAACACAGTTTTCTGCACCAGCAATAGGAATCAAACTCCCTCCCTGAGAGAGTCCCTAATACTACTCTGGCACCAATTTGTGCCAGGCTAGGTGCATCTGACATCCTGACAATGAGGAAACAGCAATAACTTGATCTACGGGCAGGTTTTCTAAACTCATCACCTAACAGTGAAATGAAATCAGAAGACACTCTATTCTTTGACCTGTACAAAAAACAAGATCACTAATTACAGAAAAGTGACTGTAACAGCTATGACTGAGCAGAACTTCTGGAACCATAAAGAAAGATTCTATCCTAGACTTCATCCTAGGACCGGTGCAAAAACCAAGATCTTTAATCACAGAACACAGACCTTAATAACCACAACTGAGCAGGACATTTCCTGGCACCATAAATAGACCTCAGAGTTTGATAATGAACATAGCCTTAGCCTGTAGTTGATCCCCTGACAGTATGCTTCAAGGGTGGAGAAACCCTGTATCTCTTAAAGCCAAGGGAATTTTCTTTCTAAGTTTTTCAATTATTGTGCCTATGCAAAAACAAACAAACAAAAAACTTGCCACACCAGTCCCCTCCTATTTTTTTTAATTTTGATTTGTTTTGTTTCTCTTTCTTCCTTCTTTTAAATTTAAATTCATAGCTACTACAAAAGGGCTTATCCCTGCTTTTTTTTTTTTTCCCAACATGAGTCAGCTTGTTCTGTCTCATATATTGAGGGAAAAAAGTGGATGGTAGCAGGGGCAAGCAGTCTCATGAACATTGAGTAGAAATAAAAAATGATCAGCCCTAAATACCCAACCCAAAGTCAACTACAATAGAATCAAGAGACCCAAACTACAACAAGCTATACACAAGAGACTAGCAGTCCAGGGAGCTAAAGGTGGAGACAGCGGAAGCATGCTGTGAACAGGGGCAGAGGGAGGTCAACATTGGTGGTGGGAATTACCCAAATTCACTGTCACTATGTACCTTAAATATAACTGTGAAAGACTTGTAATTCCAACAAAAAAACAGAATCTGTGAACTCTTTATGGGCTTAAAGATGACTGAGAATTGTGAAAAATTATTTGCTGGTTCCAAGAGAAAAAAATTTAAGCTGCAAAAATTTGAAACATGTTTAAGTCAAATTCAACAAGATAAAAAATTTTGCTGAGTCAACTGCCATTCAATACATTATATATAATAATATAAATATATACCTTTAGTGCAATTGGGTACAAAGAGATTTGCTTATGCTTTGTTTCTCAAGCTTCATTATAAAAAATTATCTTTGAAATAGAGTATACCAGTAACCAAATGTATTATATGCTCTCCTAATGTACACACACACACACACACACACACACACACACACACACACACACACACACACACACACACACCCTAATTGGAGCTGAGAAATTTCCAATCAATGTAGTCCAGAGCTGAAAAACTTCCAACCAACTAAGAACCAAAATCATAAATGAAGATCCTGGCATGATATTAGCAGATTCAAATTCAATACTTTAATAATGAGGTAAATTAGGCAGAAAAGTTGGGTTCACATGTGGGTTCTACCTTCTAGGAACCCACAAAGCCCAAGGACTCAGAAAAATTTGAGTTCTCAACCTTGCAGCAAACCCTATTTTTGGCAGTAGTCACAGAATCCCACAAGAATCACAGTTCTTCCCTGGAAAAATTAACCCCTCCTTCTGAAAAGTCATTCCCTTACTTCTTTCAGAGCTCCTGGTTTAGAATTCTCTATTTCAAATATGAGGCTCCTATTGCTTTCCAATTTATGGCAAAGGGCAACATTTTGAAAAGTTACTAGAGGGGGAGACATTTGAGGGGGGTTAATAGAAAAGCTTATATCTTTTCAAGGTCTTCTAAAAAATTGTATTTGTCTGAAAGAAGTGTAGCACAGGATTATGTGGAGATGTATTAAAGAATATGATTTTTCTAGACAGAGAGCATTGAATCCTGTCCAGCACAACCTGGGTTAATGCACTTGCAATAATGGGACTCTTAAGAGAAGAGATTGTGTTCACGCAACTCTCTGTGTCATCTGAAAATATAGCTAGATTCAAAGAAAAAAACTTAAGCTGTCTCTTTCTGTGCCTCTTCGAAAGAAAATGGAAGTGAGAAGTTTAGGTTTTAAAAGTTCAAAACAATGACCCTTTCTTGAAATCAATCTATTTCCTAGGATCTGTTCAGTATTGTGTCAGGAAGTTCTTGTCTCATTTCTAGCATTTGATTTTAACAGTCTGATTAATTTCTCATTGTTTTCTCTATTTCAGTGTCTGCTGTGAGTGACTTAAACACTCATTGAAGGATATTGCTAGTGCATGAGCCTTTATCCCTCCTCCCCATCTTTCCCTCTCTCTCTTTCTCTCTTGCTCTCTCTCCTTCACATACACACACACACACACACACACACACACACACACATGACAACACACAGAAATTATCCTTTCTTTGTTAATCTAGCAGGCAACAAGAAAAACTGTAAATATAATAAAGAATTAGGAAGAAATTATTTTAATTACTTATATGTGAATAATGAAAATCTAATAAAAATGTGCTACTTGAAAAGGGTAATATTCCACTACTCCACACTTTTTAGAGCTAAATTTTCCTGTGATAGATCAGACCCCTGATGACATTTTTGCCCTCAGGATTTCACCACTTCCTCTGAAGCTGTAACTTTTTCTCTTTCTCCCCCTTGCTAGTATTGTCATTAGAATGCAGAATGACATGTTCATGGAAATGCTTTTGCCTTGAGGACAAAATGTTGCTTTTGCACTTGAATTTTCATTTATTCCACTAAATTTCCTTACAATTAATTTTAAAAGGGCTGAGAGAGTTCATTTCCCAAATAGCTGACAAAACTGTGTTCTGTTAAAAGCAAACAAAATGGCACTTGGTGACCATTTTTGCTTCCATTATAAAATGCTTACGGTATAAATTCTGACTCTGCATTCTGCATTTTATTGCCCTAATATAGTGATCAGAATATGTTGATACTCCCATGATACCCATCCAGAGCCAAGAACTGGCTTATCTTAATTGTACTTTAGCCTAAAGCATATTAAATGCAACTTGATTATAAAATGTATTCAAATTACCATAATAAATGTCTTGGCAAGATTTCCAAACATCAAATAAAGAAATCTATAATCTTCAAATCTAACCCCTTTGCTGACTACTTAGGTAACTTTTTTAAAGGCTGTTTCCTCTCTACATTTCTTTTTCTCAGCCAATAAAGTAGAAATAATAGATTTGTCTAGCACTCAGGAATGACTGCAAGACACATCTTTATAGTTGGACAGCATTTCAAAAATGACAAGCTGGCTTTCGGCTACATATGTCAGAATGATGCTTCAGCACAGGCTGTTGGAATCTATTTTGTTTGTTTCTATTTCACAAATTCATTGGCATCAACCATCAATACTACTCATTATAGCTCACAGCTTAACATGGTATATTTGTTGCCTTACATCTACATATCTTTCCTCTCCCTCTGGATTGTTCATGTTTTCATAGTGCTAATACCATCCCAAAGTTTCAAAAATACACATTAATCAAGAGATTCAGGGGCTGCAAGTAGTATGTCTTGATCTCTCACTGGAAGGTATTGTAATGAGAGCTAAGTAGAAATGTTTCTCAGACATTTCAACATGACAGTCTACCCCATCCCTTATATATTCTTAACTAGTTCTTGCAACTAACAGAAATCAAATCTCTTCACAAAGGAGCTGGGGATAGGACCCAATATCAAGAGCGGCTTGCTTTGACCTTGGCATCTCACATTCCTTTAGATTTCCCACTAGTAAAATAAGGATCAAAAATAGTATCTGAAATAAAAATAGTATCAGAAAAACTAAAAACCTATATCTTGATCTTTGTTTGCAGACTACTGGAAAAAGAATACAAAACAAAAATCAGTTAAAGAAGTTGCATTTGGAGAGATAGGTCAGTAGGCAGGGTCCTTGCATTGCATGCAGTTGATTTGTGTTCAACTCCAGCATTTTGTATGAACCTCTGCACTACCAGGTGTAATTTCTGAGTGCAAAGTTGGGAATAAACCTTGAGTAAATTCAAGTGTGTCCCCAAAACAAACAAAATTTCATTTTCTTCACTGTGAGGAAAAGCTCTTACTACCTTAAACCATTATACTTATTAAAATAAGTCATTCAAACTATCTAAGATATATTATGTTCCTTGAACAGAATTGGTGCTTATTTTATCCTGTCATTAGCACTAGGGCAGAATTAGGTAACTTCAACCTTTTTCCATACTAGGCAATAATAGAAAAGCATACAGAATGACATATATTGTGAAATATTGTGAAATTGTGAATTTAGGATTGTGTTAATCTGAAAATTCACTAGCTAATTTAGAGGTGAAAGACAAGTTGTCTTCCTGAAGGAAAAAAAAAACTGTAAAAGGCTTGAAGCAAAAATCAGTCTAATATAGTCAGGATTCACAACTTTTTTTAAGAGAAAGGAAACATGTTGGTTGGCTGGAGCGCCCTCGTGTGTCTTAACAGAATAATGCTAATTTAGTTCTTCCCAAGGACTGACTATTTTGCAAAGATGGACTCAGGACACATGTATACTCTTCAAACTTGCTTCAAAAGTTTTGTGTAAAATGCTGAAAATTTATTTTCAGACTTGCTTTAAACTATGATTTTTCCTCCATAATACCAAGTGATCCACAGAGTAAATGATGGTTTCAATTAGGTGTTTCTTTTCCTCCCCTACCCCACATAAAGAGACATTCAAAATCATATCTAAGTAGATAAATCCATGTTTATAAGGTGGTCTGTGGAGCTAGATCTACTTAGCATGCATTGGTGTTCACACAACCTAAATATACAGAACCTCTTCAATTAAAATCATATCCAAGTAGATGTAGCTCCACAGACCACCTTATAAACATGGATAAGTCCTTCTCTCTTGAGTCCTGGGATCCTCCTGTGAGTGAAGAAAATAAAGATTTTATTCTTACTGATAAGAAGCATCTTCAACAATGCCTATCATTAAGTTAATGAGTACTAACAAGTAAGTCTTTATTGAATCCAAACTTGTACTTCTCTATTACTAACTGTTGTCATATTATTAAATTTCCAGAAAAAAATTCTCCTCAAAGGCAGCATTCATACTTCAAGTACTAGCTAGGGAACTCACAGAACCCTAAAACATGAGAAAAGCTTAAACACTTCTGTGCATTTCCCATTACACCTAACCTAATGTCAGTCACCCAATAATTTTATTTTATTCAGCAAGTTGTGAGGATGGAGGCTTCATAATACTTTTACATGCTTCCATGCTTTCTTTGGCTATTTTTAAAGGCATCATAAACAAGGAGACACCATTTCACTCAAGAATCTGAGATTGTCCACACAGAAATCCTAATATCTTAATAAATCCTAGTATCTTAATAAAATACTGAAATAAAAATCTTGCCCTCTGTGCCCTCCTATTTATTGATTAAGAGTAACTCAACCGCACAACAGTAAGTATAGTCATGCATAATAATGAAAAATCATGCCCCACCCTGACCAATAAGGTCAGACCATCCTTGAGGGTCTTCTGCATTGTCAACAAAAGAAATATTTACTGAAATCATGGGCTCCTCTAACCAAAAAAGGCAAAATGCCAGTCATTGCTAAACTTTCAGCTAACCAAATCCAGCAAACCTTGAGAGTTTTGGCTTAATCTTCTCAGTGAACAGGTGGCAGTTTAGGCCATCATCACCTGGCCTAAGGTGTTGGAAGCTTCATCCACTCACTTTTTTGCACTTTCCCTGCTCAGGGGCAATGCCAAAGGCTCCCCTTCCTTCCTACTCAATGTGCCTAGGCTCAACCAGACTCAAACAAGCCTGGTAAGGTTCTCATCTACTTAAAATACAGTCGAGTCCTTTTTTTAAAAAAAGAAAAAAAACAAGTCTGCCTAACAACGATGCTAAATAGTCTTAAAAATCATAAGCAACAAATAAGGAAAAATATTATCTGCATTTTACTAAATGAAAAAAATACTTTTTTCAATAAATTCCTCAGATGAGTTGACACGTTCCATTTTAATTAAAGCTTTCTCATATTTATTTCCCTGTCTTCCCTATTCTTATTCAGGACTTCATCAACACTAGCTGATATTATTCATTAGCCTAAAGTGTCCACTTTTTCTTATCCAAGTAATCATAAATATGATCAAAAGATCTTCCCCAAAAACTAATTTCAACACATCATTTAATAATTCCTACTCAAGAACCCTTAATGATTCCCTGCTGTGTTCAAGATAACATCAAACTTTGGAATCAAACAGTCAAACTTCAAAATTTCTACATACTGCCCTTAAGAACCCTTACAAAAGAACCAGATATCAGAATTCCCAAGGCACTTCTATTATTATATAAAAGTCTAAGACAAGAGCATACTGATTATGGGCATTCAGATATTCTTGGGCTCCTGGGCAATTTACACTAAGCATTTCTATTTAGGCCTAAATTCCTCTCCTGACATTCTCAATGCACTGATGTTCGTGCTAGCTATGTGCAAACAAACGTGACTAGCCACTTAATGAACTTCATCAAAAAACAGTTTATCTATCTGTCTTCGTGAGATAGTTTTCACACTTAGAACTAAGCTTCCAGATACATGGTAACAATAAGCAAACAAGGCGCAATAAATATGCATCAGAAAAAGCATTGAACACATCGTGACACTTGAAGGACACTGTGTTCTGGTAATAGCATCAAAGATTGGGAATAAGAACAGGAAAGGTGGGAAGTAAGTCACTGTCCTCCAAAGCCAGTAGACCAACAGCGGAAGCTCAACAATAAAAACTTCTCTTAACAATGGGGAAAATGGGACCAAGCAGCACTTTGCATGGCATAATTAGGACTCAGGTTTAATCCTTAGCACTACATAGACAAGCCCCAGCATCACATGGGATAGCCCTAAAGGTCACCAAACACCATTGGGTGTGGGTCTGCTAACTAATGAGCCCAGTCAAGGTGATTCTGGTGGTCCCAAAATGCAATGTGGTTGACTAAATATTAATTACTAGATGTGGCCCTGAATCACCAAAACATTGCTTGGGAGCTCTGTATAAATCAACAAATTTTAAATAACTGAGGAGGTAAAGAATCCTCAGAAACAGAACTTATGATATTGGGGAAACACATGCAACTGTTTGATTCTTCTAGAAAAAAAATTGTACTATTATATGAATTTGCAATACATCTACCACTCAGGGGTTAATCCTGGCTCTATGCTCAGAGATCACTCCTGGCAAGCTCAGGGAACCATATGGGATGTTGGAATTTGAACCACAGTCCTTCTGCATGCAAGGCAAGGTAAGGTAGGCAAGGCCCTACCTCCATGCTATCTCTATGGTCCCACATCTACCACTCTTGATTAAAACAATATAAACAAACCTCTTCACTTTTCAGAATACAAGAATATTTTTAAAGCAAGGTTTTTTTAAAAAAAAAAAAAACTTCTTTAAAAGCAATAAGAGTATTTCAAGTCTCCCATAGAGATCCTCCCTTGAGATCATTCCATGAAGCCTTTCCCACATCTCTACCTGATATTATTTGTGCCCTTCTCTTACCACTCGAGGAACTTAGAACCCTGAAATTTGCAAACTATGACTGAAGTTGACCACTTTCCCAACTGGACTGCAAGTTTCTTGATGCTAGATTTATTACCTTTAACTCTTTTTACTTTTACTCTCCCCCACTCCATTACCTAGCACTCAACCCAGAAGCAACTTGAGAAATGACCTGAAGTTGTTTCTTCTATTTATAGAAATAATTTTATTAAAATTGAAAGGCATTAATGTTTCTAAATGTAAATTTAGAACTCCAAATGTCAATTTGAAGTTGATTCTTGGATTTGGTTTCAGAGTTGAATCTATTAAACCTTTCCTTAAAGATTTAAACGAAGGCATTGACTGTACCCACATAAGCGCATCCTGGTTTTATCTGTATGAATCTCCAGTGGCCCTTTCTCATTTACCTCCACTAAATTTTGTTTGATCCTTTTACCTCACTATAGTCCTTAACAATGACCTTACTAACTTGGAAAGTCCTTATTGGAATAATTCTCATCTTTCACATTCATAGACAGATTCCATGTTGCCTACATTATATATAGAGAGCCCTAGATTATATCTCATCTAGAAATATATGAACATAAATATATAAGTATGTATGCAAACATATGAGGACCAGAGAGAGTAGAATAGGTAAGGGACCAATCGAGATTTGATCCCCAGAATTACATAAGGTCCCATGATCCAGTCAGAAGTGAACCTTGAGCACAAATCCAGGGAAATGCCCTGAGCACTTTAGGGTGTAGTCCAAAAACAAAAGCATAAAGGTAGCATATGAGACATAATTTGTGATGCCAGTGTTATTCTCCTATTTGTCCAGAGCTTATCAGTTTTCTTTCCTAAACATTCTGGTGTTTTTCTTGCCCCTCTATCCAGATCTGCTCCCAAGAAATTAACTGGTTTGCATAGCAGGTTTGGTCTTGAATTGGCCAGCTTATTGTTTCTAGGTGATTATGAAATTGTTGGACTTGAATACAGTTTACTAATTTTCAGGCATTCACAATGTCTCCCAGTTGATTGTAGTGTGTGTAGGTGTGCATGTGGTACTGAAATGACTGCACCCCCTGGGGGTTTCAATCCTGCTAGTGGCTTTTAGATGATAAAGTGGACATTAATAGGTGTTACTAGAGACCTTGGTTTTAGTGACATGAGAAATGCTAGGTTTTCATGTTAGCATTTTGAGACTTGAAGCAGAGGGAGGGCAAGTTAAATGGATGAAACAGGGTCACAAAGCAAATCAATAGAGCTCCTGGAACCACAACCTTGCCCTGACATGTCAGGTCCATCAGGGTCCTGCTGTTCATAAATATGCCTCCCCCAGGTTCATCTGTGTGAGTGAGAATGTAGGATGCCACATATAATCAAAACGCATCACAGACCTGTGAACATGTATATACTGGGAAGATGGAGCGGTACTGGGAAAATGGCCAATACAGAGAATGTATTGTTAAAATTAGAGTCAGCGTGCTATAATGTGGTTAAATTTCTAATTTAAAGGAGACAGGTTGTCAGATGCTATCCTTCACACCTGCATCCCAAGTAGCTAATTTAAAGGAAGAGGAGGGGGACAGATTCATATATTTCAAAGGCTTCTTGGAGAGATTTTTGTGGTGGTTTCCTTTAGTTGGATAGATGCGAACTTAGCCCTTAATTCCATGAAAATGGATTTTTTTCACACGTCTATGCACACACACACACGCGCACACACACACACACACACACACACACACACACACACACACACACACACACACACACCATTGGCAGCAGGTACTTTTAATTTGCTGGAAAATATTTCTAAGTCAAACAGCTCCAGTCCAATGAGTGGGCAATCTGATTGGCTAGCCAGCGCCGTTGAGAGACCTGATTGGTCCCTGATCCTGAGGACCGATAAGAACGGCTATAAAATCCCTGGGTGCAGCTCTTGGGCCCCCAGTTTGCAAAAGCCAGAGGTTCAAGAAGCAGCGACTGCAGCAGCAGCAGCAGCAATAGCAGCAGCAATAGCAGTAGCAGCAGCAGCAGCAGCAGCAGCAAAAGCGTCAGCAGCAAAAGCAAACGTCAGCAGGAGCAGCATCAATAGCAAAAAAAAAAAAATTTTTTTTTTTTTCTCATCAAATCCTCACCTAGGCTTTCAGTGTATCCAGATCCACATCTTCACTCAAGCCCGGAGAGGGAAAGAGGAAAGGGAGGGAGGAAAAAAAAAAAAAAAAAAAAAAAACCCAACAACTTAGCGGAAACTTCTCAGAGAATGCTCCAAAACTCAGCAGTGTTTCTGGTGCTGGTGATCAGTGCTTCTGCAACCCATGAGGCGGAGCAGAATGATTCTGTGAACCCCAGGAAACCCCGGGTGGCAGCTCAGAACTCAGGTAAGCGGCAAACCCAGGACCGGTTTCTCCCCTAAAGAGCTGTCCTCATTTGCCTCTCGCTTTTGCAACTGTGTCTGTGAGGGCTGATCTTGATAATAAATGCGCTTCATGCCTGATGGCAATAAACTGCCAATGTAATCCAAGAGCCTTAGGAAGTGGAGCTCCTTTGTTTAATAAACTGCATGCAACTAACGAAAACGCCGGTGCTCTGCTGAGGGTATTTCATTGCATAAGCCTAGCCTGATTGCCTGAAATCTGGCACGTACCCTTTAGGGGGGAGGGGGTTGGGGGAGAGGCTTAAATGTTGGCACGCTTCAAAGCACTCTCTATACTTTCCCAAAGCTAAAGCCGGTCTTAAGGTAAGACATGGCATGTGAGATGCTGTCACTGTGTCTTCACCCTAAAGACCCTTCAGAGGTGACTTTCCCACCCCTTCGGAGAAGACACTGAAAGCTCTTTCTGCAGATCAAACACTAGAGTCTGACAAATCCAGAGCCGATTCCAAGGAAACCCTCCATGCCCCACTCACAATGCTTCTTCTCTGCCTCTGGGCTCCATGCAGCCAGTGGACAGAGAGCTGATGGGGGAGGGAGGTATTTGGGAAAGAGAGCAACTGTTTCTCCAAGGGGAAGATCTCTCTTGAGTTCTTGCTCCTAGAGAGAGCAGCGGAACTGGATATTATCTTGGCTTCCACAGGAGAATAGTCCTTAGGAAGCAGGCAGTGACCCCCTCTGCCTTTTGACTTCCCGGGCTCAGCCTCCATGACTGTCTCATTCAACTGTCAGAAAGATGGGATGAGAGCGCAGGTGTCCAAACGCTGCAGAGGACACCCCACACTCCCCTCGGAAGAGCACAGGTCCCTGCCGAGAGGAGGGCTTTGCCTCACTTCCTTTTGTACTTTGTTGCTATAGAGATGCAGTGATTCACAATTTGAGCTTGCCTAAAACAATAGCAACCCTAATGCATATTAAAACTGCTTAAAGCAAAGTTATAATTTGAACCCGTGGAAATATATAATTAGGGAAATGACTTGTAACATCCCAGAGGCTGCGGGTGGGGGGGGGGAGGGGACGCCTAACTGAACCATGCTTTGATCTCAGAGGAGAATCCTATGGTATGAAGGTTGCAGATCTTTTCTCCTTGAGCTGCTTGCCAGAACACCCCCCTTCTGTAGGAGAGAAATTACTTTTATGGCAGATCTTATCCAGAATGTAGAAAGCCTCATGTAAGTTCTTTGCGGTTTTCTTCCAGTCTTGCATAAGGGATGTCTTGGCCTTGTTATTCCACACCTGTGTTTCTCTTTTTTTTTTTTTTAATTGCTTTGAATATGAGAGATTATGCATACCTCTGAACACTGTCTTATTATGGGGGTTTGGGGGAAACATGAACAGATCAGATTCCTTTCTGCCCATATGAAGCAGGTAAGTTAAAGGCCATACAAGAATCCCGAAGTGAACTGGCAAATTATTCTCTGCCTTTTAATCAAAAATGCCATCATGTTAGTTCCAAAGCTAGTTGGACTCCCTGACCCTTCTGCTTTCTAAACCCAACAACCAGTGATTGCTTTCTGCCTCCTGTCCTTTCAGGCTTGAGGTGATGTCCATTGAGTTTAGGGATGCTTCAGGCCCTATACAGCCCATGATTCCAACTGTACTTTTCCAGCCACCATGTGGCTAAAATGGTGAGGTGAGATCAAGAGAAGGAGGGATCTCAGAGGGAAACTCATCCCCTCTCTTTGTGTTCTGACTCTAAAGTGAAAATAGAATCTATTTTGAATATATTCTCACTGTTGAATGGCTCTGTCTACCAACCCCCATCACAGACTCTGATAAGTTTTTCTGTACCCTTGCACTTGATTCTTGCACTAACTTGACTCCAAACTACCATCAATGTTTGACCAGGTTATATGGGCTTCTCTTCCAGCTGAAGTGGTTCGCTGCCTCAACAGTGCTCTGCAGGTTGGCTGTGGAGCTTTTGCATGCCTCGAAAACTCCACCTGTGACACAGATGGGATGTATGACATCTGCAAATCCTTCTTGTACAGTGCTGCTAAATTTGACACTCAGGTAATAAGACCTTGACCCTGTTTCCACTGGTTGCTTGTCTGTTATACTATGTTAAACTATTTCTCTTAGAAACCAGTCTTGTTGAAAGAATCTGTCACTTCCTCACTTTAAATTCTCATCACCAATTTGTGTGTGAACACACACACACACACACACGCACAGACACATGATTTTGGCTGGGAAATATATTGTGGATAAGATATCTTTCACCCATTTAAGATTGATAGAGTCTTTCTAAGAGGAGGAGTAATAAATAGAAATATCTTTATCTCTTCAAGAAGCAATAGAAATATGTGGGCCCGGAGAGATAGCACAGCGGCGTTTGCCTTGCAAGCAGCCGATCCAGGACCAAAGGTGGTTGGTTCGAATCCCGGTGTCCCATATGGTCCCCCGTGCCTGCCAGGAGCTATTTCTGAGCAGACAGCCAGGAGTAACCCCTGAGTACCGCCGGGTGTGACCCAAAAACCAAAAACCAAACAAAAGAAATATGCCTTTATAAATAATGTCCTTACGAATACTTTTCTTGAATGTTATGACCTAATATATTAGTTTGTGTGTTAAGCTATCAAAAATCTCAATCCCAAGAACACAAATGTACTATTGCTAATTTTTAGCAGCAGGATAGTTGAATATGGTTCATCTCATTATTTTCTTTTGCTTTTTTTCATGACTATGGACTTTAGTTCTCACAGTACTCTAAGGGACATTTTTAGTATAGACATATACTAAAACCAACATGCTTTTTTTTTATTGTAAAGACAAACAGATGGCTATAATACAGTACCACAGTGAGGCCCCTATATTCACATATTACAATTCCTGTCTTCTTCATTCAAGCTAAGTTTTTCTTCCTATCTCCATCTTTGGCAGGGAAAAGCATTTGTCAAAGAAAGCTTAAAGTGCATCGCCAATGGGGTCACTTCCAAGGTCTTCCTCGCCATTCGAAGGTGCTCCACTTTCCAGAGGATGATTGCTGAAGTGCAAGAGGAGTGCTATAGCAAGCTGAATGTGTGCAGTGTCGCTAAACGGAACCCCGAAGCTATCACTGAAGTTGTCCAGCTCCCTAACCACTTTTCCAACAGGTACAAAATAATCTTCTTTGCAATTGGGGGGGGGGGCATGAAGAGTGGAAGGCTGGCAGAATCAGATACATAAGGGGTTAAATTGCCAGTCATGTTCTTATTTTAGTTTGTGGTTTTCCCAGCTTTTGCAGGAAAAAAAATATGTTTGTGATTGGTTGTGACAGCTTAAGCAGCCTGGATTTTATTTTTCACTGTTTTAAGAAAAGTCTTTCCATGCTGCTAATAGAATATTTCATCGACAGCCTCCAAGTGTATTCTCATTTTCAGGTTCTTGTCATATGCCTGAGGGAAGTAAGAAGTCTATGAACACAAGTCATCAAAATCAAATTTGTCTGAAATTATATTTAGATCATACTGTTGGTCATTATGAAAATCTTGCTCAAATGTCATAGTGTAGACATTTAAATATATGCGTGTGCTTTCAGGCAATATCAAGACCAATTTAATAATTCACTCCAGAGCCAGAGTAAATCTTTTCATACACTAGAACTCTTGGAGAGAGTGCAAAGTGTAGAATAGATGACCCCATTACTTTCCAGGCCCTAAAAAAAGCCTGGAGGTTCAAGAGAAGAGGAGATATTAATGGAGCAATGGACATTGTCTGTACTTCGAAATTCTTATCCTGATTTCTTAAGGTAATCAACTTCCAGGAAATAAGAAATAGAATGGATTTTTGAGTGTCATCGAAAGCAGGAATTGCATTTGTAAGAATCATTTCTCTAGGGCCACTTTTGTGGAAGATGTTTTGTGGTCTGCCCAGATCACATTCTCATCAAAGCTCCTGAGCTTTCTGTGCTTTTGACACATGGTCTTTACCAGCCAGGAGTGGGCATTTTATACATGATATAGTATATATTTTCATTCAATGGCCTTGAAAGCATCCCTGTAAAACCAGGTTTCCCTAACTATGATCAGGTGCTGGAGACACTACTGGGGCTATCATGCATGTAAGGCATATGGCAAGTTCAGCCTACAATGCCCCCCTCCACATAAAACTTTCACTCCAAGTCTTGAAGTGGTGCCATGATTCTCTGAATTGCCACCAAATGAGCACATAGCCACAAAAACTAATAATATAAATTTTGCTCCAGTCAGAGAATAATTCTCATCCACTTACCTAATTAATTTCCTGACCAGGTGCTGCCACCTTCTGCAGAAAGTAGCAACAACCTATCCTTGAGTTTGCCAGCAATTCAGTCTATGCAATTAGAAGGCAGGAAACTTCTCCTTAAAGAAATGTTAATATTCTTGGCATAAGAACTTTGCAAAGTTTTGGGTTCACTCTTAACTACAGGTCAAAACTCTTTAGAATATTATGTCAATTCATTGTTTGTAAAATCCTTGGAAGCATGTTCCTAACTGATTGACTATTAACTGGATGGTTATCCTGAATTTGGTTCTATCAAACCTTTATATCAAGTGCTCTACTGGACTTAGTCTTAGAATTCTCCTAGAAAGTTTCTTATTTATATGTACAAAGAGGGAAGATACTGGAGAATTCTTGGAAACTCCTTCACCTTACATATAAAGAAACAGAATAAAAAAGCATTTGTCAGGGATGTGACTCAAAGGACTAGAGCACATTATTTGCATGTAAGAACCCCAGGTTTGATCTCTAGCATATCATGTTTCCCTGAGCACTTTCATGTGCAACCAGCAAGTGTCCAGCTGAGAGTAATCACCACTTAGCTGGATGTAGCTACCCTTATCCTCCAAAAAATAGAAGAAAAGAATTCTTAGACAGGATATAAACACAAAGTATTTATGGGGGCAAGGAGAGAATCAGGAGCATATTGACAATGTCATTACAATAAGTTTAGAATTTTAAGAATTCTATGACAGTTCATGATATATAATAAAAATATGGCACATAAATAATTTTGAGACAATACTAATCTCAAGATGGAGTAGCATCTTCTATTTTGAAATTATATGACTTATAGAAATAATAGTGCAAATTATGGACTAGTATTCCTAACTTACGAATAAAAGATGCTTTTAAAAAATAGTAAGGGACTGGAGAGATAAGTCAGTAGGACATTTATCTTGCATGCAGTAAACCCGTGTTTGATTCTCAGCACCCCTTATGGTCCCCCGAGCCAAACCAGGAGTAATCTCAGAGCACAAAGCCAGGAATAAGCTCTGAGAACAGAAAGTGTAGCCCAAAAACAATAATATTTTTAATTTTTATTAAAATAATGAAAGCCATTATTCCTTTCAGTAGCCTCTTTTCACCACCTTTAAAAATAGCCACAAAGAGTCCTCTTACTTTTGGATGAAAATCACACTTAGGAGTGTAGGGAGAAGAACTTATCCCTTGAAGATTTGAATTTTCCATGCATCTTACTTTGCCACTATTTTTTTTTTCACTTCAATTGGCTAATATTATTCCTGCTCAGAACTGTAGAGGTTTCTGGTCTCATGTTGAACTTGATTTGTTCTATTTAAATTCCTCACTATCCTGAAACATCCTGCTTTCCCAGCCTCTGTCCCACCACAGATACACGCAAAGTTGTGCCAGTTGGCACAGGATCACAAAAGGAAGTAGTTACAGGTTCATTCCACCTTCCTGTGACTTATCTAGCATGAGATTTTGGGCTGAGAGAATCCAAAAGCCTGTGACTGGAGTCAGAACCAGAACAGGGAAGTTTTCCATGAAAAAAAGGACTGTGAAGAGAAAGGATAACTGGACTTTACCCTGGGTGAATTTGCAAAGTAAAAATTCAACAAAAAGGATGCAGGTAAAATGGATCAGGCAGAAGTTTGAGAAGTGTGAGACTTGGGAAGATATTAAACTAATCCTGATCTAAAGTGGGAAAACTGACAAAGTTTCCAACTCTCTAGGGCATAGATAGGGAACAGGAAACAGAAGAATAATATTGATCAAGGGAAACAAAGGACTATTTATAAACCCTCACACAGAACGTTCCTAAGCAGTATGTGTTATTTGGGTAAGCATGGCTGAAACAGTAGCTATGGAGAATATCTGATCTTACTCTTTACCGGGGGAAAAAAAAAGACACTGATGGAATTTTTAAAGTGGAAAGAAATAATCTTGATTTAAAGAGTCTTTCCAGAGTGGAAGATCAGAACACTTAGTCCATCAACCCCATAGATATGGATAAAAGACTCTTCTTTAATAACCTTAATACTTCCTACAAAAAAATGAACCTTGAAGCCTGAACTTTAGTAGAATAGGTAAGGCATATGCCTTGTACCTGGTCTACACAGGTTTGATCCCTGGATCCCTGTATAACACCCTGAGCTTTTCCAAGAGTATTTCTTGTGCACAAAATAAAGAATAAATCCTGATCACTTCTAGGTGTGGCTTTTCAAAAAAGTTGAACCTTAAGTAGAGATGCATTATTTTTTGTTCTGTTAAACTGAGGGGAAAGACAGATGCATCAAATCCACTGAAATACATACTTTTATAACTGGGTATCACCATAGAGATTACTTAAACCAGTGGTTATTTAAATTAATCTATAGACCAGTGCCTATTCATAGGTATAAAAAAGCTAAAAAAAAACTACTAATCAGACTAACTGGTTAAAGAGTTAAGGCACTGATAAAAGAGGAGGAACAGAGAGGGGAATGACCTGTTGAAAGTCAAACAAAAATTGCATTAGAGTTACAGAGTTGAGTTGCTAGAATAATATAAATTAATAATTAGAACTTATGTGGATTTAAACCAAATCTAGTTCAAAATAGAATCTGTGAAGCTATCAAAAAAACATCCACTGTATAAAGATTAAATAACAAGATCAATTGAGTGAATATGTCCATTATTGGTGAAAAATTAAATTTGAATACATTTTCTCCACCAATGAACACACAACTTACCAGTACTGCTATAACATAAGTCAGTCCAATATAAGACTTGTTACAAAATGGTGCTCCATAAATATGTGAAAATTACTAACTCATTTGCTGGAGATAATTTTAGGAACATAATACTCCTTGATGTACAAATTCCAGAGATCAAGGTTGTGTTCAGGCCTTAATAAAGAGGCACAGGGTTAAGATGTAGCTCTCTTTCAAAATACTATCATCCAAGCAACCTGGGAAGCTTTCTAGGAGTTGGGGGATGCTACTAAAGCCCTGGGCAGTTTTTCTGTTGAAGAAGTTCTTTGATCCTACCCTATTAAGTAAATCAAGCCCATGAAAGAAAAAATAAGGATAGATTTGAGATTATCACCAAGAGCAGTCAAACTGGCAAGGACCTTGGTTAAGAAACACCATGACCAGACCACAGTATCAGAGTCAGAAAAAAAGGAACCCTCAGAGGACACATCTGGCCTTACAGAGGCATGCCTGGCTAGCTTTCTTGTTGGGATTAGACTTCCTCGCCCACAGACAAGCACTCTCAATATTGATCTCAGAAAAATCTATTTACTCCAGAGCATTTGAGAGTTCATCTGTTGTAAATAGATCCTTCCATATATTGATGGGTTGATTTCCAAATGAGAAAACTGTCATGAGAAGTCAGGGAGGGGTCAGAAAATGTATTATTTAGGATCTAGTCATTCTGTAAAATAGAAACGAGGAACTAGAGAAGCCACATTTTAGCAGAATCCAAGAGTAGCAGATGTATGAAGTTCTATGTGGGTGTGAGGATGATTGAAATCGTTGGTACAAAGGGGATTATTCTCAATTTTTCCAAAACTTATTTTCTCCCCCATTTACCCATCCAAGAGAGATCTGCTTTGACTCATGAGCTTTGTAATTCCAAAGGGTTGGAAAATGTTCTTCTATGCCAGAGAATCCCAATTTTAACAACAGCTGGATCTAATCCTCTCTTGTGGGAGGGACAAAGTCAGTACTGTCTGAAACCCAGGCACAGCATTTCTCTCTCAGTCCCCAACTTTATTCTGCTCATTACCCACATTCCACTCTATTTATTGTGCATCCTTGAAAGGACCTCTCTGAGGGGTTAAGTTATTCTTGAAAGATGTTTGATCTTGTGCTCTGTAAGGTGAGTTAAAAATAAACAATTTTTTTCCATTGAAGATCTTTTGGCCCTGGTGAACCTCAGGGTCCTTTGAGGAAAGTCTTTCCACCTAAATATTGCAGAGCACTGTCACCAACAGTCTAGTAGACTAATAGAGCTAATGGTTTTGACAACTTCCATCTCAAAGTGAAGCAAACACACAAACTCAAAATTAAAATACCTGAACTGTCTGCCAAAGAGCAAGAAAGGAACTTTATGTTCTAAATATTCTACAATTTAATTCATGCTAAACCATAACATAGAAATTTAGTGTTTGAGACATGTAAAGACTTTGCACCAAAGATGGAGGCAGTTTTATCAAACACATGCATACACACACAAACACACACAAGCACATGAATACATAGGTTTTCAGGTCTTACGCTTGGGGAACTCTGGGACCATTTGGAGTTTTGAGGATCAAACTCAAGTCAATCACATACAAGGCAAATACACTACTTGCTGTACTATGACTCTAGCCCATAGCTATATTTTTAAGTCTCAATTTCCTCAAATCAACAAATTGACCGTGGCATCAGTACAGAAGTAACAGATTGAGGACACACACCCAGCCTTCAATATACTTATAGTTCAGTTATTTAAAAAAGTCATCAAATGAAAGTTTGTGATACTATACAAATATTTATTAAAAAATCAAAAAGGAAGATATACACAAAAAGCAAAGACGTAGGAGAAGACTCCATGTAATTATTGAAACACTAACCATTAAGGACTATCAATCTTTTAATTTAAACATCTTCACTGCCCTCTAAAGAAGGAAGACTTAAAAGTATATCAATCAATAGGCTTTAAGAAGACTAATTGAGTGTATAATTGGGAGATATAATTTAGTAGGAAAAATGTTTGAGATTCTAAAGACAGAATGTTTTATAAATGCAGAATGGTCTATGCTTTCATACATATCAAGAAAAGGGAATATTGAAAGAAGCCATAAAAATATCTAACTTCAAACACAATGGCATTATTATAGTGTAGAGTACTAGATTCACTTCATCATCATCTTCATCATCATCATCATCATCATCATCATCATCATCATCATTAGTTTTGGGGCCGTACCCAGCAATGCTCAGGAATTACTCCTGGCTCTGCACTCAGAAATCTCCCCTGGCAGGCTCGTGAGACCATATGGGATCTGGCAATCAAATTCAGGTCCGCCCCAGGCCGGTCACATGCAAGGCAAATGCCCTACCACTGTGCTATCTCTCTGGCCCCTCATTTCATTATTTTTAACTAAACTTTACTTCTGCCACTAACCCAATTTATGACCTTTCTCTAACTGTAGTTTCTCTCTATAAAATAGGAAGATGAAATAGTCCCTGATTGATCTCTGCAGCAGCATCTAGTTCTATGACTGTTTCTAAAAAGTCTATCAGGGGTCCTCAAACGTTTTAAACAGGGGGCCAGTTCACTGTCCCTTAGACCATTGGAGGGTCTGACTATAGTAAAAACAAAACTTATGAACGAACTCTTATGCACACTGCATATATTTCATTTTGCAATGAAGAAACAAAACAGATACAAATACAATATGTGGCCCGCGGGCCATAGTTTGAGGACCACTGGTTGTCATCTCTAGATCTGTCCATATAAAAACAGAACTGTCTTGTACTTCATGACCAATCAAGGATCACATGTACTCAAACAAAGATGAATCTGCAGGAAAGCCAATCACAAAAGCTGCCTTCAACTAATAATAAACTATTTCTGTGTGAATGATGGCCATTTGGAGCCTGTTCTGGAGGCAGGATGGAAGCCTGGATCTTACCTTTCTTTCACCGACTGTCCTGTTCTCTTTCCCAATGCAGATACTATAATAGACTTGTCCGAAGCTTACTGGAATGTGATGAAGACACAGTCAGCACAATCAGAGACAGCCTGATGGAGAAAATTGGACCCAATATGGCCAGCCTTTTTCACATCCTGCAGACAGATCATTGTGCTCAAGCACACCAGAGAGCTGACTTCAACAGGAGGCGCGCTAATGAACCACAGAAGCTGAAAGTCCTTCTTAGAAACCTCCGAGGTGAGGTAACCTCTCCCTCTCACATCAAGCGCACCTCGCCTGAGAGTGCATAACTAGGAGAGGTGTCCACGGCCTCACCAAACTAGGATCGTTTTAAGGGTGTGCCCACACCAACTTTGAGTGTACTGTGCCTGGTTTGATTTTTTTTTAAGTAGTTCCTATTTTATATCCCCCTTAAAGAAAATTGCATGAAACTAGGCTTCTGAAATCAATATCACAACATTCTGCAGTGGCAGCATTACCACAAACAAAATATGTGTGATCTTTCTGCCTCTCCTTGGGAGAAATACCTTCCATTCTTATCAACTTTCTCTATCATGTCTTTTTCCTGCTCTCTCAACCTACTCTCAGACACAACAAAATTCATGTAATTTCCTAGTCGTTGTAATTTGAACCATATGGAGCCCTATAGAATGGTTGCCCCAGTAGAGTTTGCTGGTAAGAAACAACTTAATTTAAATGCATGTCTTGAGTGCTCATAAAGACGTTAAATGGAATTCGTGTTATGAATCTGTGCTGGCCATGGACGAATATGAATGTCATGTGTAAATTCTTGATCCCTCATGAGCTAGTGTCTTATGGTCTTGACCCTCTAATGTCTGATTTCCTTTCCAACATTTACCAAATTGCTCAGGCCTGGTTCTCCAACCAGGCTTTAAGCCTGCATCTTCTTGCATCTAATGAAAAACAAAAAGCTAACATCTTTATGTACTGTAACTGCTCAGAGCTTTAAAAGTATCTTAACAATTGTCTTAAAAACCAGAGAATCTTAAGGTCTAACTGTGGAATATAAATAGCTAAAAACTAATGTACTGTACATAAATTCCAGAGGACTCTGCTTAAACAAAGCAGTATATAATAACTTTATTGCATATAGATTTAGTTTTGTAACTTAGCTTTATTTTTCTTTTCCTGGGAATGGAATAACTATCTCGCTTCCAGATATCCACATAAATGCTCCTTGTGGCCTTTTTTATAACTAAGGGGGTAGAAGTAGTTTTACTCAACATCAAAACTTAAGATGGGCCTATATGAGATAGAAAACCAACAGATTTATCTGAAGGACCCCAGGTAAGATGTTGATCTCCCAGCCCACCTCAACTCAGAGGCTACTCTTGACTTGGACCTATCCTGATACAGCGCTGTCACATCCAACTGGGAATTAAAAGATCAAAAAGAGCATTCCTTTGGGCTTGGGCCACTTAGCGAGTGATAGGCCTACTATACCTTGGGAAGTGGCAGTTCTTGACTCACCACTCACACAGTTTGTGCCTGGTTCCTCACAAACTGAGGAGAGGGTGGGAGACTTTCCATTAAATCAATCAGGAATGAGTCAATCAGCCTTTGGGTCTTTAGTTTGGAGGCCTTAGGGCTGAGGGGGAATAAATAACCCTGGGCTGTCCAGCCTTAATAGACTTCTCTTACATTTTTGTTCTGTAGCACGCTGCCTGTCAAAGTAGTCCTGGCAGCTGGACCATCTCTGTAGAATCACACAAAAAGAAAAAAAAAAAGAAAAAAAAGAAAAAAAGAAAAAAAATGAGTGAAAAAAGAGCTGGTGGTTTGATCACTTCTACCGTGATGTTTACAAGATGGCGACCACCAAAGCCAAATGATTAACTTATCTATGAACAACAGTAGTTTCTCAGGGTCACTGTCCTTGAACCCAACAGTCCATTATAAGCGTTACTGCCCGCCAAATGTCAATGTTGATAAAGGAAGAAGGAGCAGGCGTAGGACTGTAGGGGCCACTCCAAAATTGCTTAGATAGAAACTATTGGTGCTTGACTCTCACTAAGCTAAACTCAAGATCTGACCAAATCTAGTGATAGGATTCCTAGTGGGAGGAGGGAGGGCACATCTCCAGAAAAATGAAAAGCAATACAACTTTACCATGAAGCCTTTAAACCCAGTCATGTGCTGCTCAAGGACCAAGAGCAAATGCAGCAGACCCAGCAACAACAGCAGCAGCAGCATAAGTGTTGCTGCCTTTGTCCCCACACAGCCTCTAAGCGTGCTGACATCAGATTGTTATGAGCATTTTTATACTCAGAACTGTCCCATCCCCAGGTCCCAAACATATGGACACTGCCTTAGCCTCTTGGAAATCAGGTTGACCATACTCGAAGTTGACTCTCCTCCCTCCCTCCCATCCCTTTACCCTTAGGCAAGGCTGACTTCTCTGAACTAGAAAAGCTATTAAAGTTTGTGTGTTGTGTCCATTTCTCAAACCCATGAAGCCAGGACCCCAATGTGACAAGTAGTTCATGAATATTCCTAGCAAAATTCTCTTACTTCAGTTCAGTAGATTCTAGTTTTTTTTGTTTCTTTTTTTTTTTTTTTTTTTTTTTGCTGTGACCTCTTGAAGCCGTGGTACCCCTCTTTTCTCCCCACGATGATATTTATATATGTATCTGCAATACATATATTGACACACATGGAAAGAAGCAGTTCTCACAATGTTGCTAGTTTTTTGCTTCTCTTTACCCCATCCCACTCCTTCCAACTCCCTCTGAAAACCTCCAAAGCTTTGTCTTGTGTTTGCTGCACAGAGTGATTCCGGGGCTGACCTAGACCAGTTTGCATGATTCTTCTATTGTGATTTGGTTGCACTTTAGACATTTTTGTGCCATTATATTTGCATTATGTATTTATAATTTAAATGATATTTAGGTTTTTGGCTGAGTACTGGAATAAACAGTGAGCATATCTGGTATATGTCATTATTTATTGTTAAATTACATTTTTAAGCTCCATGTGCATATAAAGGTTATAAAACATATCATGGTAATGACAGATGCAAGTTATTTTATTTGCTTATTTTTATAATTAAAGATGCCATAGCATAATATGAAGCCTTTGGTGAATTCCTTCTAAGATAAAAATAATAATAATAAAGTGTTATGTTTTATTGGTGTTTTTCCCCAATTCTTTCAATATTGTTTTTCAAAAATTCTTGGATGAGAATTTCTAAACATGAATTATTAGTAATATCTCACTAGTTCTTTGAAATGACCAATGAGGTCTCAATATGTAAATGAATATGTAAATGTTTAATTCAACATTTTACAAATTTTCTTTAAAGCTTTTAGTGATTCTATCATCCTCCAATTAAATTGCATTTCCTTTTAAGCTTAGAAACTTTAGGGTCTGCATACTATTCATCCTTTCAATCTCATGACCCAATTTTCTTCCCTTTAATAAACTTTACTAAACAGCCACATATGTGTCCACACTGAAAAAAACAATGCTCTCTCACTTTTTTGTCCTCTAGTCTTGGTCAGTAACAGTTGAAAGCTCTTTTGCATCTTCACCAAGAAGATCCCTATTTGCTAAATATCAATACTTTAAATGAAGGAATTGGAATGATTTGGAAAAGAAGAAAATAGCCATTGAATCAATGTGGCAAGGGAGGACGATAACTTTATGGTAATGAGGATTTAGCTCCAAAATAAAACTACGGGGATTTGATTCCTAGTTCTTTAACTTATTAACTATCATGTCGGATAAGGTACTAAATCAAAACAATTTTCATTTCCTCTCTGTAAAATGAAGTTATTAATAAAATGAGGATAGGATACTCTAAAAAGAGATTAAATCATTGGAGTTCTAATAACATGCTCAATGAGCAGCCAGTA
This sequence comes from Suncus etruscus, assembly GCF_024139225.1. Classification (NCBI taxonomy): domain Eukaryota; kingdom Metazoa; phylum Chordata; class Mammalia; order Eulipotyphla; family Soricidae; genus Suncus; species Suncus etruscus. The sequence continues at coordinate 93,078,335 of NC_064850.1, read as the reverse complement.
CTCAATAATTGGTGATGTTTCTCACTATAAATGGAGGGGTAAGAAGATGCTCCATTTTAGAAAATATGAAAAAGATTCGCAACAGAATCTTTCATAGTCTTGAAGGAAGGTTGAGTCATAGAAAAGGGGTGGTTTTAACACACATTTTTTATGGAGAAAGACTTTTAAAATAAATTTTATCCATATTTTATATTCAAATAGAGTCATTTTTCTCAAAACCAATCTTTTATGACTCAAATTGCATTTTCTGAAATAGAGATATACATAGAACAGATAACAAATACTCTAAGACTTGTCATTTTAAGAAAAGAAAAAAAACTTTTGCATATGCTTTACTCTAATCTGCTCCTGAAAAATAGTACATTTATTTTATTATCACCCTTTATCCTTAGTCTTTTTTATCTATATTCACTTGTACTGTGTGCTATATTACAGTCTAGTTTTAAGAACTGACATCATAGACCAGAGGGGTAGTATTGCAGGTAAGTGCTTGCCTTGAATATGACGTACTTGGGTTTAATCCCTGGCACTACAGTTAATCTCTGAGAGGGAATCCCTACAGGAAGAGCCACGAATAAACCCTGAGCACTAAAGGGTATGTGGGGATTATAGCCCAAAGGTAAAAACAAAACAAGACAAAACTTAAAAATAAAAATAACTTAAACATTTCAGTTCCTCAGTTTTTTCTGTGGCCTTGAACCAAGAGTCTGACATCATCACACATATACAATTAGCTTTTTCATATATATGAAAATATATCTGTGAAACAGAAATAAAATAACTTACTTATATGATTATGAGCACAAAATTATTAATACAAAACACTTAAAACAGTGTTTAGTGTATGACAAATACTCTCAAAATTGTATTTCTTTTTTCCCATAAAATTCTACTTGGGGCTGGAGCAATAGCACAGTGGTAGGGCATTTGCTTTGCATGCAGTTGACCCAGGATGGACCTGGGTTTGATCCCGAGGCATCGCATATGGTCCCTCAAGTCAGGAGCAATTGCTGAATGCATAGCCAGGAGAAACCCCTAAGCGTCACCAGGAGTGGCCCAAAGAACAAACAAAAAATTTCTACTTCTTGAATGATCAGCAAATGTAACTATTATCACTTAAGTAATTACTACTTATCACTACTATTTACTCTAGTCACACACCCAATACAAGTCTTTTGGAGGGAGGGTGAGTTTCGACCAGAGATAACTGGCTCAGGGGTTACTTCTGGCAGTGCTTGGGGTACCATATACTGTGCCAAGGAACAAACCAGCATCAGTTGCCTGCAAGAAAAGCACTTTACCTTCTGTACTATCTCTGTACTATCATCCAACTGATTCTTTGAGTTCTTTCCCCTCTTTTAGAACACTAAATATGATCATTTAATAGACATTTTATTAATTTGATTACATGTTACAACTTCCAAAGAATGATACATTATGTGATAAAACACAATCCATGAGCAAACTTAAAAATTAAGTAGCACAAATATGATAGCCTTCTGTATTTGCCTTTCATTCATGCACTTGTTAAAGACAAAAAAGTTTTTGAAAAGTCATGGCTCAAAAGGATAGGATTTCTCAAACTATTGAAATAAGGTTTTAAAAAATAAATGAATCTATTAAAAATGGTGTTAAATTATCTTTTAATTTTAATTTATGTATCTTTTTAATTGATGATTAATATGACCATCATTAAATTATTATTACAATAATTACTTTCATGAAATAATTTGTCTGTTTTGGTACCAAAAATTAAGTCTAGGTCTCAGGCATTCAAAGAATAGATATGATTGATCAATAACCCACATCCTAGCCTTTATCATGGAATGGTCTCTAAATATGTACTTTGAGAGAAGAAAAAGATGAGGACATTCTGTCCCCATCTCACAGATCCTACATCAATGTTAAAATATTTTTCATTTTGTCTCTTAATGTTTCTCAAATTTCCCAGACATACAAATCCCCTGAGATTTTGCTAACAAAAATACAGTATGTCTGGGTATTTCTGAAAAGTAAATTTTAAACATGCTCTGAGATGAAACTGATGCTGACATGATGCTCCATGAATGATGCTTTGAGCATCATCATTACAATTGCTTCAATATTAACTATACAGTTTCTAGTCCTAGAGGTCTTTATCAATCACTACAAAAATCTGGCTAAATTGCTAAACTGATCATTTTGTTTACTTTAGCATGCCTTCCATTACAATAAAGACAAAAATTAAGCATCTTTACTCCAAACTTAAACCCTTTTATTGGGCCTTCCTCTACAATGTGCACCCTATATTCTGTTCATTTTAACTTTTTATTCTTTCCCCTGAATAAAGTTTTCTGCCTCATTATTTTCACAAATTATAGTCTCACATATCAATAATATAATGGATATTCTCTTAAATTTCTTTTAATTCACCACAGTTGTAGCACCTAGGAAACCTCTTTCATAATTGAGCTTGGGCAAATTTTACAGACTGCTTTTTAAGGATAGCAGTCTTTACGCTTGTGTTCATGTGCTAAACACAAAGTTAGTATGCCCTAAGTGTTTATGAGTGGAGGAAAGAAAAATATTCTTCCACCATCAACAATTATTCCATGACTTTTCCTCCAATATCATGCTGGGGTTTTATCAGTAATAGTAGAGTATTTGGGGGGGGGTTTGAGACCATGATGCTTTGTTGAATGAGAAATTAATTACAGGTCCCGTTTATACACCCATCATTCCATATTATGTTAACAATACCTCACAGCTATATTTTATAAAAAGCATTATCCCTGAAAAAAGTATATACTTGCTACTTTATCTTGATAACCTGAAAAACAAAAGACTCATGAGCAAATTTGTTTAGATATTTTCAAAGTCTATGCAAAGCTTTACATTAAAGTACTGGAAAACATATGAAAATGGCCATCTTCAGATCAGGTTCCACTATGTTCTCATGTATTATTACGTATTCTGTCATGTAGTTATTCTTGTGACACTTCAATATACTATTCATCCCAATCCATAAGCTCTGTCTTGATTTGTGTTTCCCATGGTCCTTTAAGTATTTTTTACCCCAAGGAAGAACTTAAGAGTTAAACATTGGGTATGCCTCTACCACTGTACTTTAAATTTTGAAGAACAATGAACATTATTTCATTTTGCAGATACTGATTTGAGTTCAGTAATTGAATATATCAACATAGGATCAATTTGCACCTTTTCAAAGTACCTAAAGACAGCATGTAGTCTACTAAAATGAAATCTCATTAATTCAGTCATGTTTGAAAATTACACACTCTCTTTCCTCTGCACTTAAGCTGGTGGCTTTCAGTTGAAGACAGAAAACTATTGTCAACTTTTGCATAATTAAATAACACTACAGGTATATTTTTCTTTGTTTCTTTTTGTGGGTGTGGCCACAATGCGCTTAGAAGTTTCTCCTGGCTTGGGGGACCATTTGGGATGCCTGAGATAGAACCCAGTTCTGTCCTGGGTCAACTGCATGCAAGACAAATGCCCTACCACTGTGCTATCGCTCTGGTCCCTACAGGTATATTTTTCTATTTAATAAAAGGATGGCAGGGTAGTGGCGCAAGATCTGCTTTGCCCATGCTAGCCTAGGAACAGACCGCAGTTCATTCCCCCAGCGTCCATATGGTCCCCCAAGCCAGGAGAGATTTATGAGCGCAGAGCCAGGAGTAACTCCTGAGCATCACTGGATGTGGCCCAAAAACAAAAATAAAATAAAATAAATAAAATAAAATAAAATAAATAAAATGCAGCTACAGTTTATGTCTCTTAAGAGACTGTAGCTGTTTCCAGAAACTGGTCAAAGTTCAGTCATAATAACAGCCTACTAACTTAATCTGGGATTTCTGGACCCATGATTGCTCTAGATCGTGGTTCATTCACACTGATGAAGTTGATTCCTCTCTCTTCCTTCACCCCTAATCACGAAGATATTGATAGGACTATTTGAAAATTCTGTAGCCTGCTAATTCTTTCTTGTCATATAACTTAGTTATCGAACATTATTACATGTTCTTATAGTTTTATGTTCCTTCACCTTGTGGAAAATCCCCATTAATCTCCTTCCAGACTGCCTTTATATCACCTCTAGCTTTTCATAAATCTAAAATATGATTCTTCAAAGAACTTTGTCCTTTCAATCTTCCCAAATGTTTATTTAGTTGTCCAAAACTCATGGTTAAGTATTGGAATACATATCCTTCTTCCTCTGTACTGATCCATGCTATGAATTTCATTACACCTTATAGAATTCTGATGAACCAAAATTCAGGTTGCTATAGTCTGAATCTTTCATCCAAAGAAATAATTGGTATACTGAAATCCTAATCCCCATATTAGTATAAGGTCTTTGAAATGTGATTAGGTCAAAAGGGAAGAGCCCCTGGAAGTGAGATTAAGGTCTTCAGAAAAGTGACCAGAGAGCATTCTCTGGACTCCTTTTTCCATATAAGGCTATGAATCAAAAACTGGGTTCGCTCCAAACATTGAATCTAAATATACCTTAGTCTTGAACTTCTAATCTTTCAAAAACTGTAAAAAAAATAAAATTATGTTGTTTGTGAACATCCATCTGTGACATTCTGCAACAACAGCCCAAACAGACTAAGGCATATGTCAGATAAGTTATCACTTTTCTTCTCTATATTATTGGGTTTTGTTTATTTTTTTGGATAGCTGGTCGGTTGAGTTTGATTTGGGGGCCACACCTGGTGGTTTTTTAATGCTTACTCCTGGCTCTGCACCTAGAGATCACACCTGGCAGGGTTAAAGGAACCAAATGGGATGCCAGGGAATTAAACCCATTTTTGCCATGTGCAAATGCCCTCCTTCTGTCCTGTCTCTCCAGCTTGTCTTCTTTATATTACGGTTTATTCCAGACAAAAATACCTTGAATTATATTAGCAGTAACTGCTTCTTACTTACAGATGACTCTGGTACCACACACATTATTTTCACTCTCAAGTGATATGAACTGTAGACAAATTTAGCATCCCATGAGACTTATTTAATCCTATTCTTAATCTTTGTTCAGCCCTACTTTATGTTCTTACCCTGGAATCAGAAACCAGCATGGCTTTGTATGATTTACTTCATTTACTACCCATGTCAAACCAGTTAAGCATGTTGAATATTGTCCTTTTCAAAAGTAATGGATAACTTTCTGAAATATTAAATCTAAAATATCTTGATGATAGATTCCTTTTCTCCTACCCATTTAGTAAAACTATCCCAGTTCTTTAACTTATCGTGGGCATAAATCTAGTGATCCTTATACATTCTTCTGTTTTTCAAGCCCCTCCTATCTCAATCCTTCTCTATCCAATTTTCTCATTAGCTCTGTTCAGTTCCCTCTTCCATGCTCCTTTGCCATTCAGACCATCCAAACCTTCTACTTTTTCTTTACACTTCTTTTTTAACACCCAGTACAATATATGCTCATACTTCAGAGAAAAAAAATAGAAATCGTTGTATGGAAAAAAAATCCCTGAATTCCCTGCCACTATACCTTCCAGACAATGATGATGATGATGATGAAGACTATGACTACTACTACTCTACTACTACTACTACTATTGCTGCTGCTGTTACTACAACTACTACTGCTACTACTTCTAACATGAAAAGGAAAGATTCCCTCTTTCTGACTCAGGATAAATTCACTCACGAGAGCTCTAAATTCCAGCCAAGAACTCTATCTATTGCCTATCAAGAGAATTTCTTCTTTCAGTTACTATTCTATCTTCTTCACCCCTTTTCAGTCTTTTTAAGTATACTGACATATTTTCATTATTTCCATCCCTCATTACCATTTTGTTTTGTTTTGGGGCTACACCTAACTATAACTATATTCAGGGCTTACTCCCGGTTCTTCTCTCAGGGATTACTCCAGATGGGGCTTAATGTCTATATGGGGTACAAGTTATCAGAGTCAAAACACCTTTATATTGCTAAGTTCAACATCTTTATACTATCTGAATAATCTGACCTTCGCGGTAGACAGTGCCTTAAAAAGACCTTACAATAGTTTTTTATTAATTACTTTATTTAAGCACCATGTTGACAAAATTGTTCATCGTTGGATTTCAGTAATAGAATGTACACTACCCTTCACCAGTGCACAATAGTTTTATCCCTTTAAGTACTGCAGCTTAGTCTCTACTTCCTCTTCCTATCCCTTAAATGTGTTCTCCTTCATTTTCTTCTCACTGTGTATTCCATTATTATGCATAATAGCCTTCAAAAATATAACATGCAAAATTAAATTCAATGGTACTTCTTTATCTCAAAGAGTTTTATTTCTCTTCTGTGTTCTCTATAATGTCATCTTCAAGATGACCTACTCAAAATAGTTATCCTCTTTGACACTTCACCTTTTCTCACCAGTTTAAGCTAAGAATAAGCATTGATTGTTCCCCCCCCTATCTTTCCAATATGTCTGTTTAGCCACTTCACTTTATGACTAATTTGATTTCGGACCCTATAATAAAGAACTTCCTGACATTTTTGTCAGATAGATTTCTACAACACATTGCCTTTAGCCCCAAATCCTTTCTATAATCTGAAATTCAGCCTCTTCCCAGACACTAAATCTTATTCTGTCACTCCACTGCTTGAAAACCATCAGAAGCAACTCTTAAAATATCAGAGAGAAAAAAAACACCTGCTTAGCATGTAATATAAAGCCATGTAATCTGGCCACTTCCTACTTTTCAGTTTCAGTTCTTGCTATCTGATTAAATTGCTATTCTATTTTTCTTACAGTTAACTCTACTCATTCATGTTATATATGCAACTCCATGTATTTGTTGCTCTCCTTGACCTTTGTTAATATAACATTAACAACAAAATAATCAGTTGTCATTATTATAATATTTTACAGATACATGCACATTTTCATAACCAGCTAAGTTATTCTTTCCAGAGTAATCGCCAAGCTAATTTGGTACGTCATCACATACTCTAAGAAGCTTTTCATGACTATAAGACAGGATTAATTATTATTTCTTCCTGCTTCCAAAGCTGCTCATGCTGGGGCTGGAGAATATTATTATTATGGGTACAAGGGTAGGGCTCTTCACATATAAAGTCAACTAAGATTTAATCCCTAATACCCATATGGTCCCTTGAGCACTGCCTTGAGTGATCCCTGAGCACAGAGCCAAGAGAAAGTCCTGACTATAACAGGGTGTGTCCAAAAACAAACAAAACAGTTTTCTTACTCATGCTTACTTCTCTGTTGCAAATTTAAATTACTTATTTATATACTTTTCTTTCCTCATAGATCCTTTGTTCTTTGAAATCCAATAAAATGTCTGAATATTGTATGTTCATTATCTAGTAAATAACTGTAATATAAAAATCACTCATTATATATTTCTTAAATTTTTACTTGAATGAGTATGTGGTATAGTTAATTATTTTTCCAGGGGTGTATTATTTGGATTATTTGGGACAATAATACATGAATGATTAATTGTTCGTAGCATATATAAGTGAAGCATTCTATAGAAAGAGTGGCAAATGCAAAGAAAGCAAGTCTCAAAATGAAAGTTCAATATATGTATTTTTTACTCACAGAAAAATGTTCTGCAAATAATAATTTCCAGTATGATCAGTATTTGAAAAAACTCAAATTTCCCAAATTCTGGTCATAGGAATATAAAACAAAATCATTTTGAAGATGCATTTTATTAATGTCTGTACTATATCTCAAAAAAGTCATTGAATAAGCAACTCCACATAGAAAAATACAGAATAAAAATATAATGTTTGAATAGGGTAATATTTCTTGCAAAACATTTTACCAAATAACCAAAACTAACTTACATGTACAATAGATCAATTAAGAAAATTGTTGTAAAATAATGTTGTCATTTTAAAAGAATACCAAGCATAAACACAGAGGAAATAAATACAAGTAAAATATATGTGTAAGATGAACTTAAAATATATAGTACCGATTATCATTTTGCTTTTGGGTCACACCTTGCAGTGCTCAGGGTTTATTCCTTGCTCTGTACACAAGAGTCACTTTGAAAGGGTTTGAGGGATCATATGGGGTGTGAGGAAAAGAAACAGGATCTCCTAATTGTGTAAGGTAAGCACCCTACCCACCATCCTATTGCTCTACTCTTTAATATCATTTTAAGTATTTTGTTCATATGTGTATATAAACCCATGTGTAATGCAAATATAAAAGATCAAAAAGTTATTTGATAAAATGTTGATAGTGATTGTTCTTGTGTTATACTTGTCAGTTGACTTTATTCAAAGGAGAATGAACATATTTTAATTTCCATAGTTATTATAATTTTCTATTTTTTAAGACAAAAGTAAATAAAAATAATCAAAATGTAAAAGAAAACTTTCAATCAATATCTTATTACTTTAAATGTAGTATTTTTGACTTTTAGTAGTTTAAAAATATTGATACCATGTTCAATTTGTACATATCTAGACATATGTAAACCAATATTATGTCTCTGAAAAACTGCTGAATCACACAGTTCAAGATCCAGGCAATTTATACAATATTATTCAGCTTCTCCTAAATGCTACCTCTGTACTCATCAAGGCCAGGACCAATCACTCCCTTTATTATTTTTAAAGTTTTTTCATTGAATTCCTGTGAATTACAAAGTGATAATACTATTTATAACTGAATTTCAGGTGTGCAAAGTTTCAGCAACGAAATCCCATTACCAGTGTCCATTTCCCTCTACCAGTGTCCTAGTTTCCCTCTTGCCCTCAGTCTGTCTCATTGCAGGCACTCTATTTCTACTTTATTCCCCTTTTCTGGCATTATGGTTTACCATAAAATTATTGATAGAGTACTATGCATTTTACTTTATTTCCATTCAACACTCATTTTCATAAAGGTCTCTTCCCTAGTCTCTCCTCCATCCTTCCCTTTGGTAAGCTTCCTACAGTTCTTTTCTTCATTTCTAATCCCTTTTGGCATTAATTATTTTTCTATTATGTTTCTTTATATCCCACATATTTGTGAGATTATTCTTTGTCTGTTCCTCTCCTTCTGACTCATGTCACTCTCTCTTTAGCACTACCAAAAATTAACTTTTTTCTTTTTCTTTTTTTAATGTGTATGAAACACCCCTTACCAAAACACTTGGTGACTGCTCTTTTTCATTTGATAATAAGGACATCGAGGTAATAAATTTGAGTTGTTTTCCCAAATGGAACAGGAGATTCTCATCTGCTCTTCACCCCTCCTAGTCTTTCCTTTGATGATAAAGATGACTATTTTCAAAGGAGCCTGCTTTGGGGGAGGCTCTGCTCTGCTATGGAATTGGGAACTGCACAAAGTCTATACCCCATGTTGGGTCATATTTATTACTCAGTCACTTACTCTCTTGAATAGAAAAGCATTCTAATATTCTAGTTAACTAAAAACATGACTCTTTTAGTCTCTAGAGAAAGTACCAAATTTGAAAGTAAAGTTTTACAGAACCCAAAACCACTCTGACAAACTCTGAGAGGAACCATGCTTAGGACTCTCCAAATTGGGACCTCATGGTTGAGATTGAATTGTGAAGTTAACAAAGAAGGATTTGAGGAATCTCTCCATCTCATAAAGTCTGGTTATGAAGTTACCACACCCAAAATAACTTCTATTCCACCTGCAGCCCATGAATCTTTCAAGAGTGTTCAGTTTTAAACAGAAAATAAAAAGGTATGCCTAGGGCTTATTGCAAAGAACTGGCATTAGTCATTGCCTTATTGTAAGGCTTCTGTCAGCTGCAGTAAAACCCCACATTCTCCGCTGTTTCACCTCCCTTTCCTGCCAGATCCCTGTGTTGCCAATACACACCCTTGGCCACAATCTCCACGGTTGTGGTGTTAGTCTGCATAATCCTCAATCCAATTTCTCTTGAACCCTCTCACTTCTCTGGACAAAGTCCTGCTGTGCTCCAAAGATCAATTCCTAATAATTTCCATCATCCTTTCCCTTTCCTGACTTACTACTCTCTTCATGTTCTTCTGGACAATCAACATATTATGTAACTTAAACAGAATTTCTGGATCTTGTCTGAACAGCAAACTCAGTAAACTCAGATAGTGGTAAAGATCTCACTATAAAATAAATTCATGAGGTATTTAACATAGTAGCTGCAGGGGTCTGGCTGAGAGCCTGCATATCCTACTGCCAAAATCTCATTTCCCTTTATCTTCCTTTCTTTCCACTTTCCTTTCATTTGAGTTTAATGTTCCTGGGCTTTTCGAAACAGGTGACTCTAGCTATGGTAATATAGCAAGATTGATAGCATCTCCCTTTATTTCAGATGTCAAACACTGAGAAGAAAAAGGAAAAGTACTTTTAAATGACCACATCCTCTTAATAACATTCCAAGAGAGACTATCTTGATTTTAATTTTTCAGTTTCCTTTCATCTCTTCCTACAAAAAATATGACTCAGAAAAAGATCTCCCATGAAGCCCTTATCAAAAAATATCACCAACATTTAGTGAGAGCCCCTTAGAGTATAGACATGGTTATGGGAAAAACTAAAGGAAGGAAATTACAAAGAAACATTAGGAGTACACTCTTTATGCTTTGTAAATCCAGAACATATTCAAACGTTTAAGTTATTTCAACAGAGCACAGTCTCTGAGTAAAAAGTAATTAAGTAAAGTGCTTTGAATGAACAAACTTAGGAAAGAAATGTTTTTCATACTTAAAATTTCTTTCCATCTCAGAAAAATTTTCATTTATAATGTCATTTTCACATAGTCTTTAAACTTGTGACTTAAATATTTTGACCATCATGCATTTCCCTTTATTGGAAAGTAAGACTTCTAGGAACCTTGGTATGAACTAGTATTGTTCAGAGCGTGAAGTGCCTGTATCAAAAACACATGAATTTAGGTTCATTTCCCCTTGAAATCTATCTTCTTAATCAGAATCTCTTCTGGGATTTAGGAATTAGAGTCTGGAAGAAATTCCAACAATATATTTTCTGTCAGATTGAATTGATTATAAATTATTGGGTAGATTTTGACCTATATAAAGTTTGGAACAAAGAGATAGCATAAGGATTAGGTACTAGACATGCATCCTGCTGATCTTGGTTCAAATCATTCACACCATAAATGGTCCTCAGAGCACCACCAGGAAGTCAGCTTAGTAACAGAATCGCCACTGACTCAAAATTACCCTCCATAAAAATGTTTTCATGGATCCCAAAACTCATCTGAAAATAGAAAATAAAAAAATCCTGAATAACAATTACTTGAGTCCCAAATATTGGTACCTGGACAATAATTGGTAGCATTTTGAATTACTAAATATATAAAAAGTTAGTCTGGTGTATAAGGAAACATAGACTCTATATGGCCCCTGGCCAGCCATAAGTGGGCTACGGATCTTTTAAGGGGAATTACCTTTAAGTCAATTACCAGAGGCCCACCATTTGTACTGCCTCAGGATTGCAGTTAATGGGAGGTGGTATATATAAAGCCTGGAGCTAAAGTGTTGGGGGGTCTAGGAGACTCTGCCGCCACCAAACCAGCAGAGCCGTCCAAACCTGCAGGACGGCTCTGCTGGATGGCTGCTGCCCCTGCCTCATGGCTCCTGCTAGATGGTCACTGCAGAAATGCTGGAAAAATTGTTTAACAGACACTTGGCTCCTGCTATCTTTTGTCATCTTTCCTACTGGTCTGGGCCTACTACTAAAAGTTGGCACCCAAACAGCAACATGAACTTTGCACCCTCAGAATGGCACCCAGAACAGGCAGTGAGTAATGATCCTCTGAAGAATTAGAATTGTTATCCTGTGGAATCAAAGCCAATGATCCCTTAGTAGATCAAAGCCCTAATCCTGTGGTGGATTAAATCTATGCTGGTCTCTTGGATAATTAATGAAAGTCTTTCACCCTATTTCATGTCTTTCTACTGTTGTTTATATTATTAGGGGTGATGACATGCTTAAATATATGTATATATATATATATATCTCCAAATAATGATTGAAGAAAAATACTGTACTCACCAAATTAATTTAAAATATTACCACTTCAGCCCCTCTCAGATAATCACCCTAGTAGGGGAGAACAAACTGAATTTAACTGACCTGACTGAAATTTTTTTTTTATTGTGACCAAAGTGCATTACAAATCTTTCACTGCATCATTTATGGTACATAGTGACAATGAATGAGGGGCATTACCACCACCAGAGCTGTCCTCCCTCTGCCCCTGTTCCCAGTATGCATCCCATATCTCCCTCCTCTACCCCCCAGTATGCTAGTGCAACTGGTCTCCACTTTACAGCTTGTTGCAGATTGAGCATCCATTCCACCGTCATTGGAGATAAAAAGGATAAGAAAAAGGGGAGAAAAAAATTTGGTGACAACTACCAAAAAAAGAAAGAAGAGAGAGGAAAAATAAAGAAAGAAAAATGAAAGAAAAAAGAAAAAATTGGACCCTGCAAATAAAAATAAAAATAAATCTCTAAATAATAACCACAAGCGTGAAAAAGAAAGAGAAAAGTGGAAGAAAAAAGAGAAGGAAAATAAAGTAAAAAACTAACAAATCAAAACAAAACAAGTATGGGTGCTAGAGTGGTAGGGTTTGGCGTCCCCCCCCCCTTTTTTTTTTTTGCATAGGCACAGTAAGCATTGGGGAAGAAAGGGAATTCCCGTGGCCTAAGAGATTCAAGGTTTCTCCATCCTTGAAGCATACCATCATGGAATCAACCCCTGGCTCCATATTTACTCATTACCCCATCCCAAAGGCTTTTTTGTGATGCCAAGAAAGTTTCCTCTCGGTTGTGTGTGAGAAAATCAAGCCACTGTAGCTAGCAATCTTGGTACTTGCACAGGTTATAGGTCAGGGTCTAGGATAGAGTCTCTAGGTTCTAGAGGTTCCTATCCATCGTTGTTGTGGTGTTCAGTCTTCTGTAACACTTGCTCCCTGTTTTCGTTCAGTCCTAAGCCGAAGCCTAGGATATTATGGATCCAAAGGTTCTGCTCAGTCTCTGTTGTCCAAGTTGGACCTCTGAAATAAGACATCTTGTTGTTGTTGTTGTTGCTGTTTATGTGTCCTGGACTACATACAGCCTAGAGTAGGATTTTCCTTATTAGTCCCAAGTTAGGCTCTGCTCAGTCACGGTTGTCAAAGTCAGTTTTCTGTTGTTGGTGCTCTTATTTTTCACAGTTCAAAGGACGTTATCTCTTCTGATTTCCATTTAGTGTTAGGTGATGTGATAGGCAGCCTGGTCTTAGGTCAAGTTTTTCTTTCCTCATTGTCATATCAAAACTGGCACAAGTTGGTGCCAGAGTGTTGTGTATGTAAATATTTTAGGGGATTACTATGTTACTCACCTTAACCTGATTGGTGATTGTGCCCTACCCTAGGGTGTGACCTGGCATTCTGCTCCCACCCTAGGGTAGTACCTGATTCTACTTCCACCATTGGTTGGTATCTGATCCCACCATTGGGTGGTACCTGATTCTGGGAGATAAAAACAAGGGTCTGTGGAAGATGGGGGGCTTTTTTGCTGGAACTGAGGCTGAGTCTTTGGACTTCAGTCTTGTCCACCGAATAAAGCTAATATTTCCACAAGCCTGACTGCGAGCTGTTTACCCGCCGCTTCACCCCAGAACCGACAGCTAGACAGGGTGGCAGACACATGCTCCGAGCTGGAAGAGAAAGGCCTCATCCTCCATCCCTCCATCAGTCAACCTCTTCAGGGACTGACTTGCAACACCAGAGCAGTGTTATAAATCTCCTAATGGAGCTTAGTTCCTGGTAGTGTTGCCCAGAGCTGTATCATTTCTACGTCGGGGATCTGGGGTTTGGGATTGGACTAACACTGTCCAATCTTCTGGGGACTGATTGTATCCACATGACACATGTTCAGGATGGGAGGCACCCTTCTGCTGTAAAAAGTGAGTTCTTATCCCTAGAAGATAAGATCTTGTTTCTGTGTCTATTGTTTTCCCCTTTTTTTTAACTGTACCCATACAAAAACATATGGTGTCATACTGTGTTGCTGGTGCTATTCTGGATAAGGATGACAGGCTGCACACACAGTCTCTGTCGTCTGGTTTTGTTCTGAGCTTTTATCCCAGTCAAGGCTTTTTGTACCAAGCAGCACCAAAAATGGTAAGGATAGAGAAAAAATGTATATATTAAAATAGAACAAATAAATAAAATTGAGTTAAAAAGAAAAGGTATTCAAATAAAACAAGTGGTGGAGGAGGCTACTTGTATATTTAGGAATATACGTCTTAAGATATATTGTTATACAGGTATTGAGCTTCCATAGGCAATATAAGACTCCCAGTTAAGTCTTTTGATATATTCTTGTGGGGAGTAAAAGCCAAGGTACTTTTCAATTCATAGGCCTTGGAATTGAGTTTGAGAGATGCTTTGCTGCATTACGAGACCATGTAGTGTCTTTGATCTGGGAGTTTTGCTGAGGCCGATTCCTGTATCATGCAACAGTCCACAATTTGGTGGGAGTGAGGGGCCATCAAGCATGAGTCAGCAGGCGTGCTGGTTGTAGTTCTTTGCCGATACTTGAGAACGGGGACCCAGAGGGTGTCTTTCACTGAGGAGCTGGAAGGTGGTCTGTTGGGGCAGGAGGTCAATCTTGGTGCATACTGAGTTAGGACTGAGGGTAAAGAGGGTTAAATTAGGGGAAGATAACGGATCAGGATTGGGAGATGAGGGGATAGAAGAGACACAGGGGTAGGGGAGAGGCAATACATGACAGGGGCTATATACAATCTATATAGATATATATAGATATAGATATAGATGAATTGTTTGTGATTTCGGCTTGGAGTCAGTACAGAAAGTCACGTCCATAAAGACTGACTTTAAAAATCTATTTGAGTGTTATCATCCAAATCTTTGGTATTCTGTTTCCTTTCCTAGGAACCATCTAGAATAAAGAACATTTTTAGATAATGCTTAAAAAGTATATTTGTCAAGCGGGCGCATTTGTGCCTGCATGGTTATAAAAATAAGTATTAGTTAAAAAAAAAAAGACACCACTGCAGGACGTCCAATATGAATACGGGAGGAGTTTCCCTCCCTCCCTCCCCCCAGAGCCCAGTTGCCAAACCTGGCCCTGAAGACCAGTTTGGCATGGGGGGATCTCGGTCTCCTGGACTAGGTGGTCAGCCCAGGAGGCCATTGGCCAGCTGTCTGCCCAGATTCCCAGCCATACCCATAGGAGAGGAGCAGGAATCCTGGCATATGGGATCGTCTGGGTCCAGCTGCAACCTCCCTCTCCAGTATGAAAAAGCATGGAGGAGGAGGTTGCCTCCTCCCCATCCCCCCAGAGCTCAGATGCCAGACCTGGCCTTGAAAGCCAGCTTGGCACAGGGGGCTCTTGTTCTCCAGGACTAACTGGTCAGTCCTGGGGGCCTTTGGCCAGCTGTCTGTCCAGATTCCCAGCCATGCCAGTAGAAGAGGAGCAGTAATCCTGGCATGTGGGATTTTCTGGGTCTATCTGCAGCCTTCTTCTCCAGTTTGAAAAAGCATGGGATTGGAGTTTCCCTCCTCCCCCCTCCCCCCAGAGCCCAGTTGCCAAACCTGGCCCTGAAGACCAGTGACCAAACTGAATTTATCTGCGGATGTTATCCACTCTGTCCTGTGGCTGTGCTGTGAGGCAGACATACATGGCTGAGCTTTTCTGTTATAGTGCCTTCCTAGTGACATATTGGGTTTAGGACCCATGTTAATGCCTGTCTCTCCAGGTCACCCAGCCAGCAAGCAACACATACTAAACTAGACAGACTTCAAATGCTTTCTTCACCCAAAGCTGCCTCCCAGGCCTTGGAAACTCAGCCTGACAGGCTTGGACACTGTCAGTGTCATCCCCAATGGGCATTCCAGCATCTCTGAAGTGATGGCACTAAATTCCCAACAAGTCTGTGGGTACAGGAGAGTCTGAGTGCCACTTTAAAATTAAAAAGAGAGGGCTTTCCTCCCTTCCTGGGGCAGGATTTTCAGCCGGCACGGGCTGGCTCCTGGCAGACCTCCGTATGTGCCAGGGGCCACTTGGCCCGGCCTAGGGTAGGGGGGCCCGGACCTGGGTCACCCGACCCCCCTCTCCCCCTTTCCTCCGGATCTCCAGGTGGGTTTCTGGGAGGACCTGATGGGGCACCCTGGGTTTTCCCCACTCCCAGGCCAGCTGCGGAGATTGGCCTAGGGTGGGGCTTGAGCTCCTGAGATTGGCTTGGGGGGTGGTGTTTGATCTGTGGGGTGGCAGATAGTTGGTCAGTTATACTCAGGCTGTCACTGGCAATTTCATACTAGTCTACATGATGCAAACGTATTCTCCTCCCAACCATCAGTACCCCCGATTTACCCTTCTTAACTTCAATAATACACAGTTCTAATCTCAGACCAAAGACATACAGTGGATCTAACAATCCCAGAACTATTTAGAAGGACATAAGTTGCACACATATATCTTTTGAATATTTTATGTATATTTTCTTTAACGGCTGTAACTCTCTCTATATTCTTCTACCATGATGCGATTTTCTATGTGTTGTGCTGGGGTTCACTGACTAGAAGAAATATGCAGCCCGTACTCCCACTCATCTCTGGAAGAATTCCTCTGAGGCTCGGCCAAATTTCCAATCTTACACTGACTTAAGAAAGACGTGATATTAGGAGTAGCCTGGGCTCTTGTTTAGTGATTTCTGAGCACATAGCCAGGAGTAAACCCTGAGTGTCACTAGGTGTGGCCCAAAATCCAAAAACGTTTTAAATTTTTTTTAAATTAAACAAAAAATTCCTGGAAACAAATGAGAATGACAACACTAATTATCAGAATTTGTGATACAGAGAAAAGGTAGTATGAGAGGAAAATAGATAGCTTTGCAAGCATTTATCAGGATGGAAGAAAAGTCCTACTTAAATAACTTAATGGCATAGCTTAAAATATTGAAAAATGATGAACAAAATGTATAAAAATAGCTCGAAGGAAATAATGCAAGTTAGAGCAGAAATGTTGGGCCCAGAGTGATACCACAGTGTTAGGGTATTTGCCTACCATGTTGCCAACCTGGGCCAGACCAGGGTTCAATCCCCAGCATTTCATATCATCTACAGAGCCTGCCAGGAGCTATTTCTGAGTGCAGAGCCAGGAGTAAACATTGAGCACTGTCAGGTGTGGCCCCCCAAAATCATAGAGCATAAATTAATAAATTGGGCTCTCAAATACCATCAATAAAATCAAGAGCTGATTCTTTGAAGAAAAAAAAAACAAGATCAATAAACCATTAGCAAGACTTGCAAAGAGAGAAAAACTTAATAAACTGAATTGAAAATGAGATGGTGATGTCAATACAAAAACTACAGAAATTCAGAGGGTAATCAAATATTACTTTGCTACTCCCTCTGCCACAAACAAGAGAACCTGGAAGAAATTGATAAATTCTTGGATTTTTATAATTTTCCAAGTTTGGATCAAGACGATCTGGAATATCGAAACAGACCTATCACTATTGAGGAAATTGAAATGGTAATCAAAAGGCTTTCCCACCTAACATCCCAGGAAAGTTCAGGCCCAGATGGATTCAATAATAAATTATTTACACATTTAAAGTGAGCAAATTGCCAATCCTTTCAGACTTTTCTAGGAAGTTGAAGAAACAGAAACACTTTCAAATAGTTTCTATGAAGCTAGCAACACCCTGATAGAAAAAGCAAACAGAAACAGGACATAAAAAAAGAACTACAGACTTATATACTTGATCAACACAGTTGCAAAGATCCTCAATAAAGTAGGAGTAAATATAATCCAACAGCTCATTAAGAAGGTCATACAAGAAAAATAAAAATCGCATGATCATATCAATAAATGCAGAGAAAGCATTTGATAAGGTCCAACACTCATTCTTGATCAAAACTCTCAGCAAGATGTGAATGGAAGGAACCTTTCTCAATATAGTTAAGGCCATCTACCACAAGTCAGAGGTAAATATTGTCCTCAATGGAGAAAAACTGAAAGCCTTTCCTCTAAATTCTGGCCCAAGACAAGACTATCCTCTCTCACCACTCCTATTCAACATAGTACTGGAAGTACTTGCTATAGCAATTAGGCAAGAAAAAGATATCAAGAGAATCCAGATAGGAAAGGAAGAAGTCAAGCTCTCATTCTTTGCAGATGACATGATACTCTACTTAGAAAACCCTAAAGACTCTACCAAAAAGCTTCTAGAAACAATAGACTTACAGAGCAAGGTGGCAGGCTACAAAATTAACACACAAAAATCAATGGCCTTTCTATACACCAACAGTAATAAGGAAGAAATGGACATTAAGAAAACAACCCCATTCACAATAGTGCCAAACAAACTCAAATATCTTGGAATCAACTTGACTAAAAATGTGAAGGACCTATACAAAGAAAACTATAAAACTCTGCTCCAAGAAATGAGAGGACACGCGGAAATGGAAGCACATACCCTGCTCATGGATTGGCAGGATTAACATCATTAAAATGGCAATACTCCCCAAAGCATTGTACAGATTTAATGCGATCCCTCTAAAGATACCCATGACATTCTTCAAAGAAGTGGATCAGGCATTTTTGAAATTCATTTGGAACAATAAACACCCTAGAATAGCTAAAGCAATCATTGGGAAAAAGAATATGGAAGGAATTACTTTCCCCAACTTTAAACTTTACTACAAAGCAATAGTTATCAAAACAGCATGGTATTGGAATAAGGACAGAACCTCAGATCAGTGGAATAGGCTTGAATACTCAGAGAATGTTCCCCAGACATACCATCACCTAATTTTTGAAAAAGGAGAAAGAAATCCTAAATGAAGCAAACAAAGCCTCTTCAACAAGTGGTGTTTGCACAACTGGCTAACCACTTGCAAAAAAGTTAAGCTTAGACCCCCAGCTAACACCATGTACGAAGGTTAAATCCAAATGGATGAAAGACCTCGATATCAACCCCAAAACCATAAGATATATAGAACAACACATAGGTAAAACACTCCAGGCCATTGAGACTAAAGGCATCTTCAAGGAGGAAACTACACTCTCCAAGCAAGTGAAAGCAGAAATTAACAGATGGGAATATATTAAACTGAGAAGCTTCTGCACCTCAAAAGAAATAGCGCCCTGGATACAAGAGCCCCCACTGAGTGGGAGAAACTATTCACCCAATACCCATCAGATAAGGGGCTAATCTCCAAAATATACAAGGCACTGACAGAACTTTACAAGAAAAAAACATATAATCCCATCCAAAAATGGGGAGAAGAAATGGACAGACACTTTGACAAAAAAGAAATATATATAGCCAAAAGACACATGAAAAAATGCTCCACATCACTAATCATCAGGGAGATGCAAATCAAAACAACTATGAGGTTCCACTTCACACCCCAGAGTTTGGCACATATCACAAAGAATGAGAACAAACAGTGTTGGCGGGGATGTGGAGAGAAAGGAACTCTTATCCACTGCTGGTGGGAATGCCGTCTAGTTCAACCTTTATGGAAAGCGATATGGAGATTCCTCCAAAAACTGGAAATCGAGTTTCCATACGACCCAGCTATACCACTCCTAGGAATATACCCTAGGAACACAAAAATATAATACAAAATCCCTTCCTTACACCTATATTCATTGCAGCACTATTTACCATAGCAAGACTCTGGAAAGAGCCAAGATACCCTTCAACAGATGAATGGCTAAAGAAACTCTGGTACATATACACAATGGAATATTATGCAGCTGTCAGGAGAGATGAAATTTTCCTATACATGGATGTACATGAAATCTATTATGCTGAGTGAAATAAGTCAGTGAGAAAGAAAGATGCAGAATGGTCTCACTCATTTATGGGTTTTAAGAAAAATGAAAAACATTCTTGCAATAATAATTTTCAGGCACAAAAGAGAAAAAAACTGGAAGTTACAGCTCACCTCATGAAGCTCACTGCAAACAGGGATGAGTTTTGTTAGAGAAATAACTACGTTTTGAACTATCTTAATAATAAGAATGTATGAGGGAAATAGAAAGCCTGTCTAAAGTACAGGTGGGGTTTGGGTAGGGAGGAGGGAGATTTGGGACATTGGTGATGGGAATGTTGCACTGGTGATGGGTGGTGTTCTTTACATGACTGAAACCCAAATGCAATCATGTATGTAATAAAGTTAGTTAAATAAAAAAGTAAAATAATAAAAAAAGAAGATCATACACCATGACCAAGTAGGATTCATCCTAAGAATAAGAATGGTTTAACACACACAAGTCAATAAATATAATATACCATATCAACTAAAATAAAAACAAAAATCATATGATCATATTAATAGATTCAGAGAAATCATTTGACAAGGTTCATTACCTATTCATTATAAAAACTCACAGTAAGGTAGGAAATGTAGGGACTTTTTGCAATATAGTTAAGGCCATTCACTACAAGCCCATGGCAAACATTATACTTAATGGGGGAAAACTAAAAGCATTTCAGAGGAAATGATTTGGCATAAATCAAGTTTGCCCCCTCTAGACACTCCTATAGTACTGGCAATCTTGTCATAGTAATAAGACAAGAAAAAGATATCATGGGCATCCATATAGGAAAAGAAGAATTGAAGTTCTCACTGTTTGTAGATTATATGATACTATATTTAGAAAATCCTAAAAACTCTATCAAAAGGCTATTAGAAACCAGAAATTTGTATAGTAAAGTGGCAGACTACAAAAATAATGCACAAAAATCCATAACTTTTGTATATACAAATAATCAAAGAGATGAAAGAGGCATCAAAAAATTCCATTCACTATTGTGCCTCAGAAAATCAATAAACATTAATGGATATTTAAAGCAATTATTAAGAAAGAAAATATGGGAGGTCTCACTTTCCCCAACTATAAATGTACTATAAAATAACAAACTATTGGAATAAAAGCAGACCCTCAGATCAATTGGATAGACTTGAATATTCTGAGACTGATCAATTACTTTTTATATTCTTGAATATTCTTGAGACTTGAATATTCTAAGATTGATCAATTACTTTTTGATAAAGGCAAGTAATACAAAATGGAGCAAGGAAAGCCTCTTTAACAAATGATTTTGGGAAAACTGGTCAACTACATGCAAAAAAATGTGAACTCAGATCTTTCCTTAATACCATACACAAAGATCATAGAAAAATATGTTAAAGACCTTTATATCAGGCCTTATACCAACAGTACATACAGGAAAACATAGAAAGAACAGTCCGTGATTTTGAAGCTAATGGCATCTTAAATGATAAAACATCACTGGCCAACCAAGTGGAAGTAAAGATAAATAAATAGAACTACATTAAACTGAGAAGCTTTTGCACCTTGAAGGAAATGGTGACTAGGATACAAAGGCTGCCCAAATAATTGGAAAAACTATTCACCTAATACTCATCAATAAGGAGTTAATATCTAAGATATACAAGACACTGATAAAACTTATCAGGAAAAAATATCTAGCCCTATCTAAAAATGGGGAGAAAAAGCATGAACAGAGGTTTCCTCAAAAAAGCAATACAGGTGGCCAAAAGGAACATGAAAAATTCTCCAAATCACTAATCTTCAGGGAGATGTAAATCAAAATAACAATGATATTATCACCTCACACCACAGCGACTGGCACACATCACAAAGAACAAGAACAACGAATGCTGGCATGGATGCAGGGATAAAGGAACTCTCATTCACTGCTGGTGAAAATGCAGACTGGTCCAGCCTATTGTGGAAAACAATATGGATATTCCTCAAAAGACTAGAAATTGAGCTTCCATATAATGCAGCAATTCATTCACAGGGATATAACCTGGGAACACAAAAATGCCATGCAGAAAAGCCCTATTCATTCTTATATTCATTCCATCACTATTTATAATAGCCAAAATATGTTTGGGGGAAAGTGTCTGATAAAAAATGAGTGACTAAAGAAACTGTGGTACATCTACACAATGAAATATCATATAGCTGTTAGAAAAATAAACTCATGACATTTTCCTATACATGGATGGATATAGAGAGTATTATGCTTAATGAAATGAGTCAGAGGAAGAAGGATAAACATAGAATAATCTCACTCATTCCCGGGATTGTAAGAAAAATAATATCCAGAGAGAATATGGATAAGGGCCAGGAGGACCAGTTCATGGTAGGAAGCTTGTGACAAAGAGCCAGGGATATAGTTAGGGTAGACAAAGGTCCACTATGACAATGATAGTGGGACAAAAAGGGGGTGCTAAAAGGGGACAAAGTGATATGCATAATACCCCTTCATTAACAATAGTGCAAATGACTTTGTCATAAAGAAGAGAGAGAGATGAAGAAGAAAATGTATGCCCAGAGGGTGAGAGGATGGAAGAGAAACTGGGGACAATGGTGGCAGGAAAGTGCACTGGTGAAGAGTGGTGTACCTTGTATATGACTGAAACTCAATCATGAACAATTTTGTAGCCACAGTACTGTAATTAAGTAATTATTTTTAAAAAGAAATTATATTAACAGTGCCTTATGTTAAATGCTTAAACATTTATGTTTATGTTAAATGCTTAAATAACACAAAAGTCTGTATTAGTTACCATAAGAAGAGAATTCAAGGAGCTCAGTCCCACGGATAAAATAGCTGATATCACATACCCAGGATGAGTAGGAGAACTAAACATTAGCCACTGTGCAATTTCCAGATATCAAGATATTCAAATAGGGCACTAGGAGAGCAGATACTTTTTTTTTTTTTTTTTTTTTTTGGTTTTTTGGGTCACACCCGGCACTGCTCAGGGGTTACTCCTGGCTGTCTGCTCAGAAATAGCTCCTGGCAGGCAACCAACCACCTTTGGTCCTGGATCGGCTGCTTGCAAGGCAAACGCCGCTGTGCTATCTCTCCGGGCCCGAGAGCAGATACTTTATCATAGCTCAGCAATAGTTAACCAGGCAAGTAGTGTGAGGAAAAATGGAAGCTATTTTCCTCTCTGATTTTCTTCAGTCTACTAGTAAACAAGGCTTTCAGGTAATAAAAAAATAGTTCATACAATATATTTGAAATATATAAATATAAATATCTGCACATATATGTAACATTTGTATTAGTGTTCTATAAGTACCAAATTGATTCCACTCACACTTTATTGCTTTTTGAGTTTTGGCACTCAGGGCTTATGCCTGGCTCTCTGCACAAGGATCACTCCTGGTGGGGCTTAGGGAACCATGTGTGGTGTTGAGGATTGAACTAAGGCGCTTCATGCAAGGGAAGCAAGCACCTCACCTGCTGTACTATGTCCTCCAGTCCACCATTCACACTTTGAACCCCATTCTGACTGACACCACTAAACTATATTTGTGCTAGAACACCTTGCTACATGGCTTTATTTTTGTTTCTTCTGCCTAAAGTTTGCTCCCCAACTCTCTCAGTGGTATTATCCATGGTATTATCCAAACCTCAAGGCCTAGTTCAATTCCTGCCTCTTCCAAGAGCCCTTGAGTGAATCATAAGCGTGTGCTACACTGTTTCTTTTCATTCCATGGTAAGGAGGGACAAATTAAACTGTCAGGAAACTAGAAATACATCAAAACACAGGAAAAGCAGCTGAAATAGAACTAGGTTTGCTCTCATTAATTAACAAAAATGGCAATTTGAAAAATAAAATTTTGTGATAAAGCATTGAGAAGGAAACCCAGGACTTGTGCAGGCTAAAGCTAACAGGCACATTAAGTATGAGAGCAGGTGTGACCTGGGCATTCCAGAGTTGATCCAAGACAGTCCCTGAGGACATATCTACAGCGGGGCTTCTGTCTACCTTCAGGACAAGGCAGCTGAAGTTCCAACTGAGTCTGAATCCTGGAGGTACCCAGGCTTTTTCCAGCTGTCACTGATATTGAACCAGTACTGAAACCTCTCTGTCTGTACTTTCATTAATTCATGAGCAATATGTCTAATCCCTGTCTCCTAAGAATTCTGTAAAAATTAATAAGCTTATTTAAAAACTTAAACTAAACTTATGTAAAAGTCCTTTGTATACCCTAGAGATGCTATAAACACCAGGTGATCTAATTTAAAATACAGATGTCTATTTCCATCTACATGAGCCAGTATCTGAACATTCAATTTTACCAAGCTATGACTATTTGGTTATTTTTCTAGGGGAGTAATGGGGAGTATTCTATACAGAAAATACAATATAATTTAGTAGAAGAAAAATATTTATATTATTTAATACTTTATTAAATTTAATTATATTAATATTAAATATCAAAATACTACAACGAGGATTTACTGTGTACAATATAGTAAGCACATATTTAATCTCATTTCATCTTTACTGTGACCCATTAAAAGGTTCTTTACCCATACTTTTTCTTGTTTCGTTTTGATTTGTTAGTTTTTGACTTTATTTTCCTTCTCTTTGTTCTTCCACTTTTCTCTTTCTTTTTCATGCTTGTGGTTATTATTTAGAGGTTTATTTTTATTTTTATTTGCCGGGTCCATTTTTTTCTTTTTTCTTCCATTTTTCTTTTTTTTTTTTCTTTTCTCCTTTTTTTTTTTTTTTTGATAGTTGTCATCAAATTTTTTTCTCCCCTTTTTCTTATCCTTTTAATCTCCAATAACGGTGGAATGGATGCTCAATCTACAACAAACTGTAAAGTGGAGACCAGTTGCACTAGCATACTGGAGGGTAGAGGAGGGAGATGTGGGATGCATGCTGGGAACAGGGGCGGAGGGAGGACAGCACTGGTGGTGGGAATGCCCCTCATTCATCATCATAAATGATGCAGTGAAAGATTTGTAATGTACTTTGGTCACAATAAAAATTAAAAAAAAAAGGTTCTTTATAACCCCAGGAATGTCCTCTTCCTGACCTACTGCTCTGTGCATTAAACCCATTGTCTCCCTAACAAATTTATAAACCCTTTAGAATCATATAGATTCTATATAGAATCATATTGAATATAGAATATTAAATGCCAAAAACAAGACAGCCCTTGGATAAGAGTGGCTGAGATAATTTATAAATTTAAATTTTCATCAACAATAAAATATATTAAATAATATATTTCTAATATAAACCAATTTATAGGAAAATAATACGTGATATATAAAATTCTTTTTCAGTTTTTTGAGGTGGTGAAAATTCTTTTTCAGTTTTTTGAGGTAGTGAGACTTCTTGGGGAGTTATTCCTGACTCAGTCCTCTAAGGCTAGAACTAGGGTAGGCTACATGCAGGTCAAGGACCTTATCACTGTACTAGCTCCCCAGCACTAATGTTTCATCCTGGTTAAGATTGTTCAATGACAGAGGCTTTCAGGAGTGCAGATGTTCCTGTGAAAAAGGCCAGAGACTAACCTCCTCCAGATATAATATGCTGCACAGCCTTGGGCAGGTTACTTCCCTGCTCTATAAAATACAGAATGACTCAAAGGTCAATGAAACACCAGGCTGCAGACCACTCTTGCCCAGCTGCCAAGTTTCAAAGTTCTAGGAGAGCATATCCCAAGAGCAAACCACAGAGCAATTGCTTGGTGTCGATTACAATGTGCAATTCTTTCCTATGTCTAACTTGCTGCAGAGGAGAACTGAAAGCGACTCTAACTTGTGCTAATTTTGTTCCTCCTAGCAAAACTAATAAGCCCAACTCTTCTTCCCTCTCTCTGCAGCTTGACATCTCAGTATTCTGATGATTAACACACCATTTTCCAAGGGGAGCAATCACCTCTCAGCCCCAGAGGGAGTTGGTGACCCTCAACTTCCTCCAGCCCACATGGTGTCCACCTGTTTCCTCTCTCTCAGCTATGCACTCTCAAGACACTGTGAAAAGCCCAGAAGCGGAGAGCAACACAACCATGGCCCTGCAAGTGGAGCTGAGTTGAGTCAGCCCCTGGGCAGGACTGGATCCTCCCTTTCTAACTAGAGAGCCAAGCCAGAGACCACTGGGGCTGCTCCAAGCCATCTGTGGACTCCATTTCACATCTCAGTCAGGAAGTTTATAATGTTGGGGAGGGGGAGGGTGAGGTATATCAATCTCCCTGGAAAGTAACTAGAGCCAGTATCACCTGCATAACTTTATCTGAGACTAGCCTTGAGGTTACAGGAATGGAACAGCTGCATATCCAATGGATATGAGGGACATTGAGAAGGAGCATCTGAATAACAAAACTGCCTTCCCCACAAACTTGCTAGTGCCTAAAATCCCAGGCAATCACCTCAACTGATGGGCTCACTGTACTTGTTTCCATCTGAACTGATCTCACTCACTAGAATGAGAGAAGTTAGCACTGTAAGCTGCTGGCTCAATTTGGGGTACTGAAGCTAACACTATATGTAGTGTCTCTGTGCACATTGAACATACAGCAGGTCCAGAGGTGAAGACAACAAAAGCATAGCTAGAGGGGCCTGAGCGATTGCGCAGCGGTAGGGTGTTTACCTGTGTGCTGCTGATCCAGGAGGGACCTTGGTTGGATTCTCCGGCATCCCATATGGTCTCCCAAGCCAGGAGCGATTTTTGAGTGCATAGCCAGGAGTAACCCTTGAGTATCACCGCGTGGGGCCCAAAAACAAAACAAACAAAAAAGCATAGATAGGGTGTTTCCACCCCATTCTGTCAGACCACCTCTCCCATGAACCAGGCAACCCAAAGCCAAACATGAAAAACTTCACTTTGACTGACTGTAGTTGCATTATACCTTCATGTTTTTTCTTCCTGACAGTATTTTTCTAGCTATACTAATTCTCTATTTTATTTTATTCTATTTTATTTTATTTTAGGAAACCACAATAGCTGAGTTGTAATCTGGTATGCTCATATACCAATGTTTCTTTATCCAGTTATCTGTTTTTGGACACTTGGATTGCTCCCAATCTCGTAAAAACAAGAGAATTCTTTTTTTTTTTTTTTTTTTTTTTTTCGTTTTTGGGCCACACCCGGCGATGCTCAGGGGTTACTCCTGGCTGTCTGCTCAGAAATAGCTCCTGGCAGGCACGGGGGACCATATGGGACATCGGGATTCGAACCAACTACCTTTGGTCCTGGATCGGCTGCTTGCAAGGCAAACACCGCTGTGCTATCTCTCCGGGCCCGACAAGAGAATTCTTATGTATTTTCTGAATTGTATTTGGGTCCTTAGAGTATAATCCAAGAAGGAATTGCTGGACCATATAAAAGCTTAATTTCTAGTTTTTGAGGAGTGCCTCTATTTTTTTCCCAAAAGGTTGGACCAACTGATATTCTCACCAGCAATGGATGTAAGTTAGTTTTACCTTCTTCACCACTAACACTGGTTGTTTTTCATCTCAGTGGAGGTGAACCAGTCTCACTGATGTGAGGTAATATCTCATTGCTTTGATTTACATTCCCCTAAAGGTGAGTATACAAACATATTTTCATTTACCTCTGGTCATCTGTATCTCTTTTTTGAAGAAAGTTCTATCATCTATCCCCCCCCCCCATTTGTATAGAATTGGTTGTTTTTCCTGGAAAAGTCCTACCAGTGCCTTATCTTGGATGATAACCCTTTTATATATCTTTAATTGGTAAATATTTTCCCTCTATGTTTGTTTATTTTTTTATTCTAATCATTGTTTCTTTTGTGGTACAGAAGCTTCTCAGTTTTGGGTTTTTTTTTTTTTTTTTTGTGGTCTCTTTTGTTTATCTTTGCTTTGTTCCCTTGGCCAATGGCATTAAATCATCTATTTCAACTCATTCAAGTTCTAACTCCTTAAATTTCTTTTTTATCCCTAATCCTTTTCTTGTCACTCTTGAATGAAGCAATGATAGGATTCTGATTTTTTTTTTTTGGTATAAAAGCAAGACAAATCTTGAAGCTGGAGAAATAATGGAGTGGGTAGGTGCTTGCATTGCACATGGTCAAGTTAATTGCATTGCACATGGTCAAACCAATTCCTGGCATCTTGTAATTTCCCCTGGACACCACTAAGTGTTAATTGAGTGCATTCCTGGGTGCAGTGCCAAAAGTAATTCCTGAGCATCTTAATATGTACCCAAAAGAAACAACACGAACAACCAAAATTAGGACAAATCTCACACGTAGACTTTGTAATCAAAAAGATAAGTTACATGTCAAATTGATTTCTAATGTCATATAGTTTCAGACACACAATTAAAATTCAGCATCTCTACATACTCCTGGTTTCTACCGTGCAATTGATTCTTTTTTTTCTAGCTGATCCTCCCCTCCTCCTTTCTTTATTATAACCACTATGTTTTTTTATTGCCTAAAATGTTTTCTTTTAGTTTCTTGCTTTATTTTTGAACATTTTTTTAAGAAATTGGAGTTCATAGTATGGTTAATCTCACATCATCATAATACCATACTCATTACAACAGAACCTACTTCCTTCCACCAATGTCCCAAAAACTCCTGTATTATAAACAAAAAAGTATCTATCTCATGTGTAAACTCAGTTCTATTGACAAAATCTTCAATTTTGTTTTCTGTAATCATAACTGGTCAAGTTACTATGCTTTTGCATACTCTACACATGAAATAGAAATTTTATTTTTTATTGTGGAAGTGAGATTCCCTACACATATTTAAATGAATAGAGCTAATATCCTGAAATTGTAAATCAACAATAAGTTCATAAAGTAGTTTTAAAAATTATATAATTTTAGAGGCATATAAATTTTAAAATTATTATTACAAAAAATTTTGTGCTAATTCAACTTAAAATTTACATGAAACAGGTATGTTCAACATATGTAAAAAGAGTTAAAATTGAAGATAATTAAGAAAAATATAAAGGTAAAACATGAATGAGCCTACAAAAGTACTAAAGCGTGTTTTATCCAAAGAAAGGGATTTGATACCAGAGGGGCTTTAACTCAGTGGTAGAGCATTTGACTGCAGAAATGGCTTTGCTTTATATTAGAAAATAGACAGAATTGCTGAAGTGTCTAAATTAATAAATAAAAATTGTAACAAAAATCTTTATAAAGTTATAAACACCTGACAATTACCAAATATTTAAGGGAAATGAAATGTTAATTTGCTTCTGAAAATGTATCAAATCCCTTAGCAAACTTAGAGGAAGTGCCATGAATGAGTGTCATACTTAGTGCCTCATGCTAAGACACTTATATTGTCTTTCTGGCTATGCGCTCAGAAATCGCTTCATTTCTGTCATTTCTACTTGTAGTTTTTATTTGGGGTCTCATACATCCTTGTTTTTTGTTGGCTCCCTGTGCCATCATTTCTTTGAGCTCATAAAACATTCTCACAATGGTGTCACTAAGAATTTATAGAGCTGCTTAATGCTGTTTGAGCCTTCTGTATTGTTTTCATTTATTGAGCTTGGTTAGGTTCTAGCATCTTCACCATTGGAAAAGCAAACAGAAGTTCATGAAATGAAGAACTGAACCCATTAAGATGGCAAAGTCTTGGCATGTAGTCTGCCAGGCCCCAGTTGGCAGTGATGTGATCTCTGTGTAAGTTACTTTAAACTTCAATCCTCAGTCTCCTCAGTTATAGATTAGGTCATTAATATCAGCCATTATAGCTATTAAGAAAATAAAATAATACTAAGTGTACATGGTCCAGATACAGATAGGAAACAATCCCCAGCACTTTTAAGTAGCTCCTCTAATGTAAGTCAGGCCAGCCCAAGCCCTTCCCAGTCATACTTGTGCTGACAGAGTTGGGTGTAGAGGAAGGAGAGCAGACTGGGAATGCCAGGGAAAATATAAGTACTGTCATCAGATCAAGAAGGGTGAAAACACATACAAAAAAAAAGGCCAGAGACAAGACCAAGACCAGCTTAGGTGGAGAAAAAGTGAAAGCATATGCAAGGTATCTTACTGACTCTACTATCTCTCCAAGAGACCCAAAGAAGTAGAAAGAACTAAACCTTATGACTGACAATGGCTAAGTTACTAAGTTATTTAGGGATCCATGGAAGTTTAAAGTAAAGAGCTACAGAACATGCTTTAAATGTGTTCAAAAAGTAGAATAGTTTTTGTCCCATCACTTATGAACATCTCATGCTGAAGGGATTTCCTTGTTTTACTTGAGGATAGAATTTTTGAAGAAAACAAAGATAGATTTACTGGACTCTGAAGCTTAGAAAAAAAATAATGACATTAAGAGGCAAGAAAGAAACAAAATTGAAGAATAGAGATTAAATTTGGAATTCTCAATCTTCTGTTCCTTTTAAAGAACTGCAAGCTTATTGAACATTGTACAGTAGATAAATCTTGTGTTCCCAGTACTAAATATAGAACCAACAGGCTAAATTAACAAAATATAATACAAGTTGCTTTCAGACTCTTCTCAAGAGAGTATTTTTACCCCAGCTGTGTGAATTTGGTCAAGTTCTTCATCTAAAAGATGGGAGATAGGTGATTCTATTTCATAATGTACTTAAAAAATCTCATGAAAATTGTCTACTTTGATAGTAAATGTTAATATAATAGAAAATATAAAGATATTATTTTAAAAAGAAATGTAAAAATACTGTACAAAATATAATAGAAATACATATAAATATTAATATTTACATGCAATTTCTCCCATTGTGTGATAACCTTTTTTAATATTTTCCCTATGTTTCTGATATTGATATGATAATCAAGAGGTATTACTTCATAAGTTCTAACTATCACTACTTGATCTAGCAGAAATTAGGCATGAAGACTGTGAAGATTTACCTGGGGCAGATGGCAGATGTTCTTTCTCAGACCAAATGATAAGAATTTTCAAAGCCACAATTTTAGGACCTAGGCTAAGATGCAGCAATAGTCATACAGAAAGCCAGATCACACTGCCAGGGTGACTTGGGGTAGTATCCAGAAGTCAGTGATGGAAAAGTTTAATTTAATAACTCTTATTTGGGGGACATTTTTTGGGGGGCCATACAGGGCCTGTTTATGGTGGGGCTCAGGAGACCATATGAGATGTGAGGATAGAACCCAGGTTGGCCACATGTAAGGTCTTACCCTCTGTATTATCTCTCCAGTTCCTTCAATGACTTTTATGCAATTTTTCAAGTAGGGGTCCCTACCAGGATAGCACACTATCCTGTGATCTTTAAGAAATTAACTTGAAGTTGGGAGCCATGTATGCAGCCAAATCCAAGTCACTTCACCAGGGATGCCTGAGATGGAAAGCAAGGAGGGATTTACTAATAGAGACATCAAGTCATTGACTCTCATGAAATTGAGAGCTTTCCTCCAAGACAGGGTATTAGTGCCCCCTCCTGCAATTTTTTTTTTTTTGGTTTTTGGGCCACACCTGGTGGTGCTCAGGGGTTACTCCTGGCTGTTTGCTCAGAAATAGCTCCTGGCAGGCACGGGGGACCATATGGGATACCGGGATTTGAACCAACCACCTTAGGTCCTGGATCGGCTGTTTGCAAGGCAAACACAGCTGTGCTATCTCTCCGAGCCCCACTCCTGCAATTTTTAAAGATTCCTTGCCACAGGTTGAATTCTCCCCTAAAACTTTTAGGATTTAATATTATAATCAACATGAGGAAATTAACTCAGAAAGAACAGAGGCTTCAGGGGAAATATTAAAGACCATCCTGAGAAAGAACATGTTCAGAATCACCCTGTCCTTTGGATTTTTCTCTTTGTAGGTTGCTGCTATTGGTAAGAAAATAGAAGTATGAAAAAATAAGTTTTAATTCCAAAGTACTCTACTTAAGAGTTCTTGGAAAAGACACTGGTGGCACTGCTGCTCATTTAAATCACTGAAGAGCTAGACTTTAGCTTTTGTCCTCACTCCTCCCTCCTAGAGAAAATATCCAGTCCAGGAAATATAGTGTCTTTTTGCTAATGAAGCTGCTAAAACAGACTGAAGACACATTGTTTATTGTGTCATGTAGTATGATAGTTAGGCTATGAAACCAATCCAGATGACCAATGACAATTGAGTGCTAATGAGGGCATGCTAATGTACACAATAAAATACTATGGAGCTGCAAGGAATGATGAAGTCACATAGTAATTGCAACTTTAATGAAACTGGAAGATATCATGTTAAATAAAGTCAGAAGAAACACTGCATTATCTCACTAATCTATTGTATATAGAATAACATGAAAAGTGGGTGCAAGGTACCAAAGCTGGGCAAATTTTGGCCCTAGACTAGAAATAAAAGTGCCAAGGAAGAAGAGAAAGGTGACATAGAATAGGGTAATGATGGACAAGGGGCAGGGCCTAGGAAACGATGGTATTCAGGCAGGGTATATGGATATAGCTAAACCACAGAATCATCCATCTGTGAACATGTAACCCAAACCACAAAATTAAACTTAAAGACATTAAGTAGGCAGACTGAGGAGTAGGGGGAGCCTGTAGACATTGGTAGAATAAAGTACTCTGGTGGTGGAATTGGTGTTGAAAAACTGTATGCCTGAGACTCTATTATGCACACATCGGTAAATCATAGTGCTGACATAAAATGATTTTATTTTAAAAATAAGAAAGTAGAACAGATGTGGGAACTACTTAATTTTCAGTTATTTATTTCAAAGTCAAACTAATACAAAAGATTATTTAACCAATGACAGCCCATTTATGATTATAACAAACTCATGACTTTTGATTTTTTATGATCGTCTTACACTGTCTTGATTCAAATTCTTCTCTGAACTTCACTGAGAAGTTTTATCATAGTATTACTAGAAAGACATGCAAGACATCTAGTTAAATTTTAGTTTAAGAATAACAGTAGGGATAGAGATATACAGCAGATAGGATATTTTTCTTGTGAGAAAAATAATCCAAGTTTGATCTCTTCTTGGACTGATTTTTGAAACACAGTCCTAAGTAGTGAGCACTGCCAGCACGGGCCAAACAAATATACAAGCAAAAGATAAACAACAAAAAGCAAACAATGTAAATAATGTATGTGTTCCTATAATGTACAAGTCAAAGCTACTCAAAAAACATTTTATTTTACTTATCTAAATAACTTATCTTAAATTCACATTAAAATTTGTATGTGTTTTGATTTACTGCATCTAACAATCTCATTAAAAGACAGAGCAATAGCACAGCAAGTAGAACATTTGACTTGCATGTGGCCAACCCAGGTTTGATCCCCAGCATCCTATATTGTCCCAAGTGCCAGCCTGGAGTGATTTCTGAGCTGAGAACCAGGAGTAACTCCTGAGTGCCTCCCAAAAATTTCACTGTAATTAAATATTAATTTCTTATTCTTGCTGAATCCAACAGTTTTCAAAATAGTAAAGATATTAGCAAACCATACAACAGATAAGAGATCAAGCTTTGAATATTATTTACTTTGGAAAAAGAAAATGTTTTATTTATATATATATAAATTTATATATATATATATTTCAGAAATCCATTTCAACATTTTGGTAAAACTCTAAATGAAAAAACTTTAGAAATTCAAACACTAAGGGCCAGAGAGATAGCATGAAAGTAAGGCATTTTCCTTGCACGCAGAAGGTCGGTGGTTCAAATCCTGGCATCCCATATGATCCCCTGAGCCTGCCAGGAGTGATTTCTGAGTGTAGAGCCAGGAGTAACCCCTGAGCGCTGCCAGGTATGACCCAAAAACCAAAAAAAAACAAAGAAAGAACGAAAGATCGACAGGAAGCACGGAAGGAAGGAAGGAAGGAAGGAAGGAAGGAAGGAAGGAAGGAAGGAAGGAAGGAAGAAAGAAAGAAAGAAAGAAAGAAAGAAAGAAAGAAAGAAAGAAAGAAAGAAAGAAAGAAAGAAAGAAAGAAAGAAAGAAGAAAGAAAGAAAGAAAAGAAAGAAAGAAAGAAGAAAGAAAGAAAGAAAGAAAGAAAGGAAAGAAGAAAGAAAGAAAGAAAGAAAGAAAAAAGAAAGAAAGAAAGAAAGAAATTCAAACACTAGTTTTTGTCTTTCTAATCTCAAGATCAACTCTAATATCTAAACATATAGAAAAGAAATCTATGAGTTAAAGAGATAGTATAGTAGATTGGGCACCTGCCTTGCACCTGATTGATCCAAATTCAATCTCATGTATCCCAATATAGTCCTCTGAGAACTACTAGGAGTAATTCCTGGATTCATAACCATAAGAATCAATGAGTACTACAGGGTCTAACCCAAAAATTAAAAGAGAAAAAAATTAAATTTTCCCCTGCCCCATCATAAATATTAACCCTGCCCTACCAGTCAGGAAAATCAAAAGGCTACACAACTGTTTATTAACCCCAGATGCACCTTAGAATTATGGAAACTTTAGAAATTGGTCCCATCCAAAACCAATTATGTCACAATCACTTTGAGTGGTAGTCAGAAATAAGTATTCCTTAAAACTCTTCCTATGATCTAATGTGAATTCATGGTTGAAATCTACTGTTTTAACCTTTGAATCTCATTGTTATGACAAGCCCTAGACACTTAGTAAGGTTTAGGGAGTTAAAGAAATCCAGTGATTGGGGAAATCATTAAGGCAACAAAAATAAATTAAAACTGATTACCTTTGATCCTCAAATTCTAAATTTAAATACTGCATCTATTTCACTTCTTAGCCATATTTGTCATGGATTAATTATATCACATAACATTTGCCATCAATTCTCTTCAATGTTATAATTAAAAGATATGATTAAAATGTGAATAATTGTAAATTAGAACTTATATGGTTTATTCTCACAATCAGTCCTATAAGACCAAACTGAACAAATAAACAGGTTTAAGTGACTTGACCAAAACAACATTTGGAATTAGTCATCATTAAGGCTAGTGGAGTTTAAAGCATGCTTTTGTGTTCTAAACCTAGAGGTAGATAGACTATCAGAGCAATTAAATAAAAGAGGACAACAAGAGCTTGTCTTGGCCATTTGTGTAAGGTTTCCAGTTAGAATAGATATCAGGTTGTTTCTTTAATGCAGAAATACTTCAATTATAAACTGCCTAATTTCAGGGAGTGTCACACTCCATGATATAAATAGTGACATCAAAAGAGAACTCTAGACCATCTTTAAATCTAATAAAGAATGTTCCAAACTGCTTTCAAAAAATAATCAGAAAATGTTCACTAAGATAGCAATGCCCATAATTCTTCAAAAATTAAATTTATTTGGGACAATATCTCCTGAACCAGATATCACATTCACATATGTTTTTGGTTTTACCACTATAGGAGGTGTGGAAAGAAAGTGCCAAATAGTCATCACACACAAAGATCATCCCCTCAGTCATCTCAAACTCAACATTTCCCAAAATCTCCCTACCCCAGAAATACTTCTCCCCAAAACAATTTCTAACAGTTTTGTCAGCATTTTTCATATGGTAATTCTAGCCAAATGCCTGGAACATATTTTATTTCCAAACCCTTTTCCTCGTTCCCTCATACACAACAAGTCAAAATGTCCTGACATTTTATATTCCAAATAATTATTATGTCTCCCTCAACATGTTCATGTCCAAACATACAACACAGTTTATTTCCCACTATCTCTTCCTGGAGTTAATATAATAACTTCCTCCCTTGATCTTCCTGGATTCAATATTTGTGTTAAACTTCACCCTCCATGTTCCCACCAGAATGATCTCTTAAAGATGCTAATTTGGAGTATAATAATGTGAACTCCTATGGTTCTCCATTGCTGGTATGATGAAGTTGAAATACTTCAGCATGACATAGAAAGCTTTTGAATTGGCTGACTATTTTACCAGTATTATCTCACTTTTCCAGGACTAGCTTTAATGCTTTGGTTAAAACCAAAGGCCTTGTATTTCCCACCTTATATTATGTGATTTTATATTAATGTACATTTACTTGTGATGGGCCTGAATTATTCCCTCTCTTGCCCTGTCTTTCTAAATTGAATAGCATCTGCCCAGTCTTGAAGGCACTATGAAAGGACATTTCCTTCAGACAATGAGCAGACAAAGCTTTAGTTTGTGCTCTCTCATGGCTGATTGTTATTGCATTGTATAGAAAGTGGCACATTTGCCTATTCCCTCAAATATCACAAACTGATGACCTAAAAGCTGAATGCAACCACAGATGTTTTTTGTTTGTTGGCAGTATATCTTTTTAATTCTGTGGTCTGTGCCAATATTTAATAAATAAGCAAAGTGATGTTCAACTTCTATCCTACTTCTAACAAAGACCAGATTTAACTGCCTGTCTCAAAAGACAAAACATTTGGAGGAAAAATATTTTGAAGAAACTGAGTATAATATAATAAAGGACAGTGATTTCAAAAATTTGGGAAACAAATGACTCAGTATATTGTCTTGAGAGAGTTACTAAGTTATGGTTTATGGAAAGTAGAACACAGGTAGAGTGAGTCCAGAGGACTACGTAAAGTGATACAACTGAGCTAAGATTATTATATTCACAGATCAGAATATGAGAACAAAGAAATAAGTACAAGTAAAGAACCCAGAATAACACAGAGGGTTCCAACTGAACACTTAGCAGAATGTTGACCAGCATATCCTTTCTAGAGAACTTCCTATAGTTAGAAAAAGAAGTATCCAAAATGATTATGGGTAAATGTGCTCTATAGTCACAGAAATGATGCCTATTTTCAACAGCTGAACCGGAAAATATCAAAATTTACAAGATAACTGGAGAGTATACAAAAACAACTTGTCTCAGTAGTATGAAATTCTTAGACCTACCCTAAATACTACACATCAGATATATATCATAAAAGCACAATATCAAATGAATCAAAATGTTTCCAAGCATCTTCACTGCATGCCAGAATAACACTTAATACTCATAAAAATACAAAGATATCTATTACCCCTCCCCAAAGCAAAATGCTAATCTTACCTGGATGGTCTTAGCTGAGAGGGGTCTGTGGTTGATAATTAAAGTGGCCTGGGGAAGGGGTGAAGGACAGAAGCAGCAGGAAGGAGATCAGAGACACAGGTTGGGTGCAGAGAGGTTGGTAATTTAAAAGGCCATGTGAGGAATATGCACATGGCAGATAGGGCCTTAATAAAATGTTATGTTCTGAAACTTCATTTGACTGCTGAGTATCATTTCCTCACCGTTACCTTGATAACTACAGACCTGCCAGGCCATAGGGGTTGCAGGTGCTAGGCCAGGCCAAGAAAAGCCTCACCATCCATCCACTCCATACAGCACTCGGACTTTATAATTAATATTTAATACAACATATATCCAAGATAAAATTTACAACATCTGGGGCCAGAGAGATAGCATGGAGGTAGGGCGTTTGCCTTACAACCAGAAGGACAGTGGTTTGAATCCCGACATCCCATATGGTCCCCTGAGCCAGCCAGGGGCGATTTCTGAGCACCGAGGAAGGAGAAACCCCCAAGCACTGCCGGGTGTGACCCAAAAACCAAAAAAAAAATTTACAATATCTAAATTTAATTAAAAAATTACCAGATGTTTAAAGATGCCAAAAATAATGCCTTCTAGAGATAAAGCAATAAAGAAAAACCAAGAATAGACAACAATATTAAAATTATCAGATAAGAATATTAAAACATAGGGCCAGAGAGATAACATAAAGGTTAAGGCATTTGTCTAGCATGTGGCTAAAGCCAAAAACCTGGTTTAAATTCAGGCACTAAATATGGTTCGTCAAGTACTGCCAGGTGTATCCCTTGATTGTGGTTGTGCCCCATAAGTAAAAAATAAAAATAAAACAAATATAAAACATAGCAGTATAAAATAGCATAAAAAGAAAACAGTAAAAGAACAAATGTAACTCAAAAGAAGTATAAGGAAGGAAACTATAAAAACTGGAACTGAAATAAAGAAAATAGAAATTAAAAAAGGCAATACAAAAGAGTAAGCAAAGAACAAAACCTGTTTTTTGAAATAATAAGCAAGTTACCTGGAGTAGCCTCCTGAGCACTTCTGGGAAAAGCTCAAATCTAAAAATGAAAAAATGATTATATGGGAGTAACAACGAATCACTGCAATATAAAAAAAAATGTCAAGAGACCATAATAGACACTATCAAAAGAAATGAGAGAAGAAACAATGAGAAAACTTCACCTGGAAAAGTTTAAATGGACTAGTACACATATTATAGAAATCAAAAAGGGAAGAGAATTCTATCTTTTTTCCACATTTTTTATAATTTAATAAATTTTAATTAAATCACTGTGAATAGTTACAAAGTTTTTATTACTGAGTTTCAGTTATATGATGTGCAATAGCCATCCCTTCATCAGTGCAATTTTCCTGCCACCAGTGTCCCCAATTTGCTTCCCACTCTTCCCCAGGACAGACATTTTTCTTTCTCTCTCTCTCCCCTCTCTCTCTTCTCTCTCTACTCTCTCCTTTTTCCCTCTCTCCTCTCTCTCTCCTCTCTCCTCTCTCTCTCTCCTCTCTCCTCTCATTCCTCTCTCTCCTCTCTCTCCTCTCTCTCCTCTCTCTCCTCTCTTTTTCTCTCTCTTCCCTCTCTCTCATGTGTGTATTTCTGTCTCTCTTCCTCATTCATTCTTCTCTTTTTCCATTATAAACAGAGTTTGCAATGTAATTACTGAAGAGGTATCGTGCATATCACATTATCTCCTTTCAGCATCCAGTTCTTGTCCAGAGTGACAATTTCAATCTATTTTTATCGTGGTGGTCCTTTCTCTACCCTAACTTCATCCCTCCCCCACTTTGTGAAGAATTTTTATTCATGGACTAGTCTTCTTGGCAATCTTTGGTGACAGAAGAAAGATCTATTGTTGCCTAATGAGGCTGTGTGGGGTAGCAGAGAAGAGAGGGAAAGGTGCAAGGTTATAAATACCCAATTACAGTTAGGGCTTCTCCCACCCACTTCATAGAAAGAAACAACTAATAACTAAGTAAAGTCAAAACTATTTAAATAAAATTTAAATATAAAATTAAAAATTTAAATATCCTCAATCAATTTTAAAAGTAATATTCAAGTAATAGTAATTTTGAGGTCAATATTATAATGTGTAATTTATGTAGTTAAGCTATTTACTGTTAATGTGAATGCTTTTAAATGATACATATCTTGGAAAACAGTTTAACATTTTCTTTTCATAGCTGATGTCAATTTTTCTCCTAGATGAGAATTTGAAAGTGTGTGTGCACACAATAAAACTGAATATAAATAGCAATAACAGCTTTACTCATCATCAAAAATCTGGTAGCAACTAAGATGCACTTTAATAGATCATTGGATGAAAGAAACTCTGGTACATGCATACAATGGAATCTTATTACAAGATTTAAAAATTAGAATATGAAGTTGCAATATGACATGAAATAATCTCAAATCACAATGCTAAATTAAAATATAAGGGTGAGAATATTACATGCTGCATAATTTCATTTACAGAAAAATCTAGAAGAGACAAAAGTATAGAAATAATAAAATTATCAATATTTTCCAGTTTTCATAATAAAGTAAAATAGATGAGAGCCAGAGGTTATTTTATGGTGCCAAATTATTTTGTATGATACTAAAATGGTAACTATTTGACTCCATACATCTGTCAAAACCCATAGAACATATAACACAGTGTGCAACTTTCTTTTTTTTATAATAATTTTTATTTTGAGCAAAGTGGATTACATATCTTTCACAGTAATATTTTAAGTACATATTAACATTGAATCAGGGGGATTCTCATCACCAAAGTTGTCCTCCCTCCACCCTCATTCCCAGCTTGCATCCTTACCCCCGCCCCTTACCCCCCAGGCTGCTAGTATAAGTGGTCCCCTCTTTGTCTAGCTTACTACTTAGTGATCATACAACTGTGTGATCTTGGTACCCTCCATTATTTCCCCCTCAATTTGAGAGGCGGAACAAGATGGTTCAAGTTATGTGGTTCTGTTTGAAGAAAAAAAAAAGCAATAAAATGGAGTAAAAATCAAATAAGCTGAAAATGGGCGGAGCCCTTCTAGAGGCTCTCAACATCAGTTTGAGAGAAAAAGGGAAAAAGGAAGAGAAACACCACAACAATACAAAAACAAATATCAAACAAAAAGTTCAATTAGCACTACAACAATAAAGACAAGCACCACATAATAACCACAGTCCTGAAATAAAAACAAGTGCAAAAAAATGGAAGCAACAACAATATCAAAATTGAAATGAATAAATAAATAAATAAATAAATAAATAAAGACTACTTTGTGCTGTTTTTTTTTCCCTGCATAGGCACAGTAAATACTGGGGACATTAGAAAAGGTGTAACAAAATAATCTCACTGTATTAAAAATGTATGGAGAGACGGCCAGAGTGATAGAGCATTTGCCTCACAAGCAGCCAACTCAGGTTTGATCCCCAGTATCCCATATAGTCTCCTGTGTCTGCCAGGTATAAGAAAGGAGACCTTATGGCCCCTGACCAGCCATAAGTGAGCTACTGTCACCCTTTATAACTGCTGCAGGATGGCAATTGGCCCCGGGGATATATAAAGCCCTAGCTGAAGTGATAGGAGGGACCAGGAGACTCTGATTCTGCCCCTTCCAGATTGCTCCTGCTGGATGGTCTCTGCTGAATTGCTGGAGAAACTGTTGCCAGACTCCTGGCTCCTGACGCCATTTGCCACCTTTCGTACTACTCCAGGCTAACAGTAAAAGCCAGGAGGACATTCTAAGTTCAGAACTAGAAGGAACTTCTGAGTGCAGTTGGGTATGGCCAAAACAAAAGTCTGATGCGATCTCATTGAAAAAGAGAAAGGGTACAAATGGTGACAGGAAACTTTGGGGAGGGGCCAGAGTGGTGGTGCAAGCAGTAGGGCATCTGCCTTACATGCTCTAACCTAGGATGGATCACGATTCTATCTCCTGGTGTCCCAATCTAGGAGCGATTTCGTCACCGGGTTTGGCCCAAAAACCAAAGAAAAGAAAAGAAAGAAACTTTGGGGGGCCTGAGAGATAATTCAGTGGGCAGTCTTTATATATTTGAGGTTTTTCTGTACTTATTCATTGATTCTGCATCTCATACCATCATTATTTTAAAAAAAAAGATGCACTTTTTTTATTTATTAATTTTTATATAAATATTTATTTAAGCACCATTGTTACAAGCATGATCATAGTTGGGTTTCAGTCATAAACAGAATACCCCCCCTT
This sequence comes from Suncus etruscus, assembly GCF_024139225.1. Lineage (NCBI taxonomy): Eukaryota > Metazoa > Chordata > Mammalia > Eulipotyphla > Soricidae > Suncus > Suncus etruscus. The sequence continues at coordinate 93,037,309 of NC_064850.1, read as the reverse complement.
CACCAGTGTAACATTCCCACCACCAATGCCCCCCTTCCCTGACTCTGCCTATATCACAACAGGCATTCTACTTCTCTCATTCTTTAATATTGTCATGCTAGTTGTGAGTGTAGCTATTTCCCTAACAGTATTCACCACTATTCGTGGTAAGCTTCACATTGTGAGGGGTCCTTCCAACCCTTCCAGCCCTTAAGTCTATTCTTTCTAAGCCTTATTACAGTAATGTCTAATTTTTCTTAAACCTGTAGATGAGTGAGACTACTTTGTGTCTATCGCTCTCCCTCTGACTATTTCACTCAGCATAATAGTTTCCATGTACATCCATGTATAGAAAAATTTCATGACTTTATCTCTCCTGAGAGCTGCATAATATTCCACTGTGTATATGTACCACAGTTTCTTTAGCCATTCATCTTTTGAAGGGCATCTTGGTTGCTATTGTAAATAGCACTGCAATGAATATAGATGTGAGAAAGAGATTTTTGTATTGTATTTTTGTATTTCTAGGATATATTCCTAGGAGTGGTATAGCTGGATCATATGGGAGCTCAATTTCCAGTTTTTTGAGGAATCACCATATTGTTTTCCTTAAAGGCTGAACTAGATGGCATTCCCACCAGCAGTGAATAAGAGTTCCTTTCACTCCACATCCCCGCCAGCACTGATTGTTCTTTTTCTTTGTAATATGTGCCAAACTCTGTGGTGTGAAGTGGTCCCTCATTGTAGTTTAGATTTGCATTTCCCTGATAATCAGTAATGTGGAGCATTTATTCATGTGTCTTTTGGCTATTTGTATTTCTTCTTTGAGAAAATGTCTATTTATTTTTTTCTCCCCATTTTTGATGGGTTATATATTTTTATTAAGTTCTGTCAACGCCTTATATATTTTGTATATTAGCACCTTATCTGATGGGTATTGGGTGAATAGTTTCTCCCACTCAGTGGGTGGCTCTGTATCCTGGGCACTATTTCGTTTGAGGTGCAGAAGCTTCTCAGCTTAATATAGTCCCATTTGCTTATCTCTGTTTCCACTTGTTTGGAGAGTGCTGTTTCCTCATTAAAGATGCCTTCAGTCTCCATGTCGTATAGTGTTTTACCTATGTGCTTTTCTATATACCTTATGATTGCAAGCATGATATCAAGGTCTTTAATCTATTTGGATTTTATCTTTGTGCATGGTGTTAGATGAAGGTCTGAGTTCACTTTTTTTGCAAGTGGTTAATGAGTTGTGCCAACACCACTTGTTGAAGAGGCTTTCCTTGCTCCATTTTTTATTTCTTGCCCCTTTATTAAAGATTAGTTGATTGTATGTCTTGGGAACATTCTCTGAATACTCAAGTCTGTTCTACTGATCTGAGGATCTGTCTTTATTACAAAACCATGCTGTTTTGATAACTATTGCTTTGTAGTACAATTTAAAACTGGGGAAAGTAATGCCTACCATATACTTTTTCCCAAGTATTGCTTTAGCTATTCATGGGTGTTATTTTTTCAAATTAATTTCAGTAGTCTTTGATCCACTTCTTTGAAGAATGTCAGGGTATCTTTAGAGGGATCACATTAAATCTATACAATGCTTTGGGGAGTATTACCATTTGAACAGGGAATGTGTCTCCATTTCCTGAGTCCTCTCTTATTTCTTGAAGCATGCTTTTGTAGTTTTCTTTGTATAGGTCCTTCACCTCTTTAGTTCAGTTGACCCCAAGATATTTAGGTTTGTGGGGCACTAATGTGAATAGGATATTTTAATGTCCATTTCTTCTCTATCATTATTGGTGTATAAGAAAGCTATTGATTATTGCATGTTAATTTTTTAGCCTGCCACTTTGCTATATGAATCTATAGTTTCTAGAAGCTTTTTGGTAGAGTCTTTAGGCTTTTCTAAATATAGAATCATGTCATCTGCAAAAAAAGAGAGTTGACATCTTTCTTTCCTATCTGGATGCAATTGGTATCTTTTTCTTGCTTAATTGCTATGATAAGAACTTCCAGCTCTGTGTAGAATAGGAGTGGTGAGAAAGAACAAGGCAAGGACCTGTATCATATTTTAGAGGAAGGGTTTTTCATTTATCTCTATTGAGAATAATATTTGCCATTTGCTTGTGGTAGATAGCGTTGACTATATTGAGAAAAATTTTCTTTCATTCCCATCTTGCTGAGAGTTTTTAATCAAGAATGGGTGTCAGACCTTATCGAATGCTTTCTCTGCATCTATTAATATGGTTGTATGATTTTTGTTTTTCTTTTTGTTTATATGGTATATTATATTGCTTGATTTATGGATGTTAAACCATCCTTGCATTCCTGGGATAACACCTACTTGGTCGTGGTGGATGACCATCTTGATAATGAATTGAATTCTATTTGCCAGAACTTTGTTGAGGATATGTGCATCTGTGTTCATCAGGGATATTGGTTTGCAATTTTTTTTGGAAGAATCTCTGTCTGATTTTGGTATCAAGGTGATATTAGCTTCATAGAAACTATTTGGAAGTGTTCCTGTTTTAATTTCATCAATAGTGATGGGGCTGTTTAGATATGCTATATTCTTTTCCTTCAACCGTAGAAGATTATAAGAGTCCAAGAATTTATCCATTTCTTCTAGGTTCTCATTTTTAGTGGCATAGAGTTTCTCAAAGTAGTTTTCTATTACTCTTTAATCTCTGCCATATCAGTAGTGATCTTTCTTTTTCATTCCTAATACGAGTTATCAAGTTTCTCTCTCTCTTTATTAGTTTTGCCAGTGGTCTATCAATCTGGTTTATTTTTTCCAAGAACCAACTTTTGCTTTCGTTGATCATTCGATTGATTTTTTTGGTTTCCACTTCCTTGATTTCTGCTCTCTGCTTTGTTATTTCCTTCTACCTCCCTATTTTTGGTTCCTTCTGTTGAGCACTTTTTAATTCTGAGCTGTGTCATTATGCTACTCAGGTAAGCCCCTTCTTCCTTTCTGATGTGTGCTTACAAAGGTATAAATTTTCCTCTCAGTACTGCTTTTGCTGTGTCCCATAAGTTCTGATAGTTTGTGTCTTTATTGTCATTTGTTTCCAGGAACCTTTTGATTTCCTCCTTGATTTCATCTCGGACACACTGGTTATTCAGTATGAGGCTGTTTAACTTCCAGGTGTTAAAGGTTTTCTTCTGTGTCCCTTTGGAATTCACAAATAATTTCAGAGCTGTGTGGTCAGCGAAGGTAGTCTGCAAAAGTTCTATTCTATTGATATTATAGAGGTATGTTTTATGTGCCAGCATGTAATCTATCCTGGAGAATGTCCCATGTACATTGGAGAAGAATGTGTATCCAGGTTTCTGGGGATGGAGTGTCCTATATATATATCCACTAGGCCTCTTTCTTCCATTGCTCTCCTCAGGTCTAGCATATTCTTGTTGGTTTCAGTCTGGTTGACCTATCCAGTGTTGACAAAGCCAAGTTGAGGTCCCCCACAATTATTGTGTTGTTATTGATATTATTTTTCAGATTTGTCAACAATTGTATTAAATATTTTGCTGGCCCCTCATTCGGTGCATATATGTTTAGGAGAGTTATTTCTTCCTGTCCTACATAACCCTTGATTAATATAAAATGTACATCTTTGTCCCTTACAACCTTCCTGAGTATAAAGTTTGCATTATCTGATATTAGTATGGCCACTCCAGCTTTTTTATGGGTGTTGTTTACTTGGATAATTTTTCTCCAGCCTTTTATTTTGAGTTTATGTTTATTCTGACTATTCAGGTGCATTTCTTGTAGGCAGCAGAAGGTTGGATTGAGTTTTTTGATCCATTTAGCCACTCTGTGTCTCTTAACTGGTGCATATAGTCCATTGACATTGAGAGAAAGAATTGTCCTGGGATTTAATGCCATCTTTATATCAAAATTTGGTGTGTCTTTTCATCAGTCTTGTCGTAAATTAGGTCTTTCAGTTTTTCTCTTAAGACTGGTTTTGAGTCTGTAAAGTTTCTGAGCTGTTTTTTGTCTGTGAAACCATGTATTCTTCCATCAAACCGGAAAGTGAGTTTTGCTGGGTACAGTATTCTAGGTGAAGCATTCACTTCATTGAGTTTTGTCACTATGTCCCAGCACTGCTTTCTGGCCTTGAGTGTTTCTGGTGACAAGTCTGCCGTAAATCTCAAGGATGCTCCCTTGAATGTAATTTTCCTTTCTGATCTTGCTGTTTTCAGAATTCTTTCTCTATCTGTGAGATTCATCATTGTGACTAGGATGTGTCTTGAGTATTTTTTCTGGGGTCTCTTTTGGTTGGTACTCTTCGAGCATGCAGGATTTGATCACATATATTCTTTAGCTCTGAAAGTTTCCCTTTAATGATGTTCTTGACTGTTGATTCTTTCTGGAGACTTTCTTCCTGGGTCTCTGGGACTCCAATGATTCTTAAGTTGTTTCTGTTGCTCTTATCATAGACTTTTATTTTCATCTGTTCCCATTCTTTGACTAATTTTTCCACTTTCTGTTCATTTGCTTTAAGTTTTTTTTTTCCAATCTCTCCCATTGTATGGAATTGTTATGTATCTCCTCTTCCACAGCACCAAGTCTATTCTCAGCTTTTGATACCCTGTCCCAGAGCTTATCCATTATGTAATTCACTTCATTTACTGACTTTTTCAGGCCTGTTAGTTGACATGTTATTTCAGTTTGGAGTTTTGTGATTTCTGTCTTCATATTTTCTTGGTTCTTATTAGTGTTCTGTTCAACTCGATCCATGGTTTCTTTGAGTTCGTCGAGCATCTTCCATATTGGTTGTCTAAAGTCTTTATCTGAGAGGTTGATTAGTTGGTTGGTCATTATCTGGTCATCAGAATTGTTATCTTCATTCTCTATGTCTGATGCTGGCCCGCGTTGTTTCCCATTTTCACACTTGTATTGTGGTTTTTTTCTACGTGTTGTGGTAATATTTATTGGCTAAATGATGCAGGCAGCCACACTCCTCTGGCTCTTCCCTTTCTGGATGGGTCGACTTGCCTCCAAGGGAGGGGAGCCCTCCGTGGATGAAGCCTCACACAGAATCAAATCTTAGGCCCAAGCACGCAGTAGAGAAGACAGTCCAGAAAGAAATGCTGGGCTTCAGTGATCCAGCACAGTTCTTAGTGTGATTTTTTTTTTTCTAATTGCGATGGTGTTCTTTCCTTAGAAAGAGCGCATGGCTGGGAGCCGGGAGTCAGGCAGGAGGAGGTTTGGCAGGCCCACGCCATGCCGGTGGCCTGCTTGGCCAGGCCTAGGGGGGGTGCGGGATTTGGGTAACCCCAGCACCCCTCTGCCGCCTTGCTCCAGATCTCCAGGGCTTCCCCGGGCCACACCCCTGGGCAAGCCGGTGAGTTGGGTCCCTTGGTGGAGCTTGAAGGACCCTAGGCCTTCCCCCACTATCCATGCGGCTCCTTAGGGAGGGTCTGGGTGGGGCTCTGAACTTCTGTTCTCCCAGCTTCTTGAAGGATCTCTCCTTCCTGGGAGCCGGGAGTCAGGCAGGAGGAGGTTTGGCAGGCCCACGCCATGCCGGTGGCCTGCTTGGCCAGGCCTAGGGGGGGTGCGGGATTTGGGTAACCCCAGCACCCCTCTGCCGCCTTGCTCCAGATCTCCAGGGCTTCCCCGGGCCACACCCCTGGGCAAGCCGGTGAGTTGGGTCCCTTGGTGGAGCTTGAAGTCCCTAGGCCTTCCCCCACTATCCATGCGGCTCCTTAGGGAGGGTCTGGGTGGGGCTCTGAACTTCTGTTCTCCCAGCTTCTTGAAGGATCTCTCCTTCCTGGGAGCCGGGAGTCAGGCAGGAGGAGGTTTGGCAGGCCCACGCCATGCCGGAGGCCTGCTTGGCCAGGCCTAGGGGGGGTGCGGGATTTGGGTAACCCCAGCACCCCTCTGCCGCCTTGCTCCAGATCTCCAGGGCTTCCCCGGGCCACACCCCTGGGCAAGCCGGTGAGTTGGGTCCCTTGGTGGAGCTTGAAGGACCCTAGGCCTTCCCCCACTATCCATGCGGCTCCTTAGGGAGGGTCTGGGTGGGGCTCTGAACTTCTGTTCTCCCAGCTTCTTGAAGGATCTCTCCTTCCTGGGAGCCGGGAGTCAGGCAGGAGGAGGTTTGGCAGGCCCACGCCATGCCGGAGGCCTGCTTGGCCAGGCCTAGGGGGGGTGCGGGATTTGGGTAACCCCAGCACCCCTCTGCCGCCTTGCTCCAGATCTCCAGGGCTTCCCCGGGCCACACCCCTGGGCAAGCCGGTGAGTTGGGTCCCTTGGTGGAGCTTGAAGGACCCTAGGCCTTCCCCCACTATCCATGCGGCTCCTTAGGGAGGGTCTGGGTGGGGCTCTGAACTTCTGTTCTCCCAGCTTCTTGAAGGATCTCTCCTTCCTGGGAGCCGGGAGTCAGGCAGGAGGAGGTTTGGCAGGCCCACGCCATGCCGGAGGCCTGCTTGGCCAGGCCTAGGGGGGGTGCGGGATGTGGGTAACCCCAGCACCCCTCTGCCGCCTTGCTCCAGATCTCCAGGGCTTCCCCGGGCCACACCCCTGGGCAAGCCGGTGAGTTGGGTCCCTTGGTGGAGCTTGAAGGACCCTAGGCCTTCCCCCACTATCCATGCGGCTCCTTAGGGAGGGTCTGGGTGGGGCTCTGAACTTCTGTTCTCCCAGCTTCTTGAAGGATCTCTCCTTCCTGGGAGCCGGGAGTCAGGCAGGAGGAGGTTTGGCAGGCCCACGCCATGCCGGAGGCCTGCTTGGCCAGGCCTAGGGGGGGGTGCGGGATTTGGGTAACCCCAGCACCCCTCTGCCGCCTTGCTCCAGATCTCCAGGGCTTCCCCGGGCCACACCCCTGGGCAAGCCGGTGAGTTGGGTCCCTTGGTGGAGCTTGAAGGACCCTAGGCCTTCCCCCACTATCCATGCGGCTCCTTAGGGAGGGTCTGGGTGGGGCTCTGAACTTCTGTTCTCCCAGCTTCTTGAAGGATCTCTCCTTCCTGGGAGCCGGGAGTCAGGCAGGAGGAGGTTTGGCTGGCACTGGTAATCTCTGTCCAGTCTACATTTTCAAAATCGCGTGGGGGCTATTGCCCCCGCGCGCACAAGAAACATTAATAGTACTCTCACAAGAAACATTACTAGTACTCACTATCATTGAATTATGTTTTTATGTATGCAGAATGTCCATTTTGTACTCTGCCCTTTTGCATACCCCTTCATAAGTTCATATTTCTCTTTAACTTCTTTAACTCCTATCATCATTACTCCTTTTTTACCCTTTCTAACTTAAGTACTCTTGAGTCCTAATTCACAGACCAAAGTGGTGCCCTAGAGTTAACACCCACACAACTATTTTAAAAGGCATAAAAAGGACACATATCTTTTCAACATTTTATGCGTGTTTTCTTTGACGGCTATAACTTTTGCTAAATACTTTCTTATACAGTGATGATCCCCCCCCATTTTTTTTTATCTTCTCTTTGTGAACTACTCAATATGGAATTTGGTGTGAAAGAATCCCTCAGTTTAATACTTATGTTTGAACCAAGTCATGGGTCTTGTTGGAAATGTTCTTATGCCCCCATATATCTGATAGCACCACGTGGCTTTATATCTTGTTTGCGTAGGCACACTGACATGGGAAAATACTATACATACCAATAAGTTCTTATCTAATAGAAAGGGGAACACACAAATCTTGTAGTACAATGAGACCTTACACCCTGAACATTGACATAAAGACCTGGCACAGGCCTCAGAAGAATGGACATTCTCCATTTACCCCTTGATCTACAGAAGACATTTACAAAACATCCAAGGTTGTATATAACATCACCCGGAGGCATTCCTGTACCAGGGACGACCCTACAGCTGCTCTGACATCGATCTACTCAAAAGAGACATCCCTTAGCACTGAGAAGACAACAAGAACAATGACCTGTTTACTGGACAGGGCTTGCTGTATTGCCCATTTATGGTGAGGTTTGTCTATAACATCACCTGGAAGCAATCCTCTACCACGGAAGACCCTACCACTGCTCAGACATCGTCCTGCTCAAAAGAGACTTCCTTTAACACTGAGAAGACTTAACAACAACAACCTGCTTATAGGACAGGGCTTCCTGCATTCCCCTTTCATGGTGAAGTGAAACGAGAAGGCACTCCTCATCATGACTTCAATGTAGGACATGCAGATTCCAGAATCTTTAATACAGAAACATGAGACCAACAACAGAGACTCTGTGATAAGTGTGTTGGCGCTACGGACAATGTCTTGGAGCGAACGATAACTTTCCTGAGGCCTAGAGCTGGTCTTATGCCAGGAAACTTCAGGGGTAGGATCTCTTTGTATTTAGGCCAAGGCTATTCCTTTCCATGCCTCTCATATTTTGGTGGGCCTATGCAAACAACAATTGCCACTCTAACACCGTTTTTACTGTGCTCCTTTGACTCTAATCCTTAAAACACACCCACTTAAAATTTGAGGTTAACTTAAGCTAATATGCATGTACATGGAAATGTAAAAAACACTATGCCTCTAATGTTTAAGGAGTTACGTAAGCTTGATGGCTTTAGATTGCCTTGTGTGCTGTTAAGAAATATTATAATGTGCTACAATCTGGGGACTTGAGGGAAAAAGTAATTGCACATGGATTCTGTTTTATTTATCTTAACTTTTTTTGGTGAAAATTCAAAGTTAAGATATCAGCAAGGGGACTTCTTCTGATAATTATGTTATGGGTGATTGTCCTTCCACTGTAACTTTACCTTATCCTCTTTCTTTGCATCTTTTGTTCTCATAATTCATAATAAAAAATTATAAAAAAAAAAAAAAAAAAAAAAAAAAAAAAAAAAAAAGAAAGAGCGCATGGCTGCATAGTGGAGTAGAGCGGCTGTGCTCTTCTGGAGCCTCTTTTCGGCCCACTCCCAAGAGTTTCACATGACAGGACAGGAGACAGACACACACGGGCAGCACTCACAATTTTTCAGTCGGGCCCCACTGGGCAGGCGTAGTTTCATAGATTTTTCCAGCGTGACGTCACAAACAGGGGACCTGGCTTCTGCAAAGTACTGCTTATAGCCGGTTTTCACATTATGGAGCAGTTCCTTGGCATTCCTGCCCTAGAATGTGCTTCTGGGAGAGAGAGTTTTCTGGAGCTTCTTTTCAGCCCACTCCCAAGAGGTTCAAGCAACAGGACAGTAGACAGACACACATGGGCAGCACTCAAAATTTTTCACAGTCGGGCCCCATTTGGCAGGCCTAGTTTTGTAGATTTTCACAGCCTGGTCAGTATTGTCTTAGACTTTCAATTTTTCTTTTAAGGCTGGTTTTGAATCTGTAAAGTTTCTGAGCTGTTGTTTGTAGATTTTCACAGCCTGGTCAGTATTGTCTTAGACTTTCAATTTTTCTTTTAAGGCTGGTTTTGAATCTGTAAAGTTTCTGAGCTGTTGTTTATCTGTGAAGATATGTGTACTTCCTTCACACCTGAAAGTGAGTTTTGCTGTGTGCAGTATTGTAGGTGAAGCATTTATTATTTGAGCTTTGTCACTATGTCCCACCACTGCCTTCTGGTCTTGAGTGTTTCTTGTGACAGGTCTGCTGAAAATCTCAATGATACTCCCTTGAATGTAATTTTCCTTTTTAATCTTGTTGCATTCAGTATTCTGTTTCTATCTGTGGGATTCGTCATTGTGACTAGGATGTATCTTTTGGTGTTTTTTCTTGGGTCTCTTTTAGCTGGTACTCTTCAGGTGTTGAGGATTTGGTCACATGTATTCTTTAGCTCTGGTAGTTTCTCTGTAATTTTGTTCTTGACTGTTGATTCTTTCTAGAAATTTCTTCCTGGGTCTCTGGAACTCCAATGATTCTTAATTTGTTTCTGTTGAGCTTATCAAAGACTTCTATTTTCATCTGTTCCCATTCTTTGAGTAATTTTTCCATTGTCTGATCATTTGCTTTAAGGCTTTCTTTCAATTTCTTCTGCTGTCTGGGATTGTTATGCATCTCGTCTTCCAGCTCACTGATTTTATCCTCAACTGCTGTTATGCTGTTTGAGAGGCTTCTATTGATGTTTTCAATTCATCTACTGAGTTTTTCAGACCTATTATTTCAGTTTGGAGTTTTCTGATTTCTATCTTCATATCCACTTGATTCTTACTAGTGTTCCATTCAACTAGATTTATGCTTTCTTTGAATTCTGTGAATAACCTCCAAATTTCTTCTCTAAACTCCATATTTGAGAGACTAACTAGGTGGTTGGCCATTTTAGGGTCATCAGAGTTACCTTCTTCATTCTCTATGCCTGGTGTTGGCCTGCATTGTTTCCCTGTTGTCATACTTGTATTGTTGGTTTTTCTACGTATTGTGGTTGTTTTCATCAGCCAGGTGCTCCTCTAGCTCCACCGTTTGTGGACGGGACAACTCATATCTAAAGAAGAGGACCCCTCAGGGAAGAATGCCACAAAGGATCAAGTCTTAGGCTGAAGCAAGCAGAGAAAAGTCCAAAGATGTCTGCTGTGATTCAAAGACACAGCAGAAGTCAGTTAGCTCCACGCATTATGGGATGACTCACCTCCAAATAAGAGGAGTCCTCAGGGAAGAATGCCACACAGGATCAAGTCTTAGGCCAAAGCAAGCTGAGAAAAGTTAAAGATCTCTGTATCAGAGACACAGCAGAAGTCCACAATTTTATTTTAGTCCCATATTTATTGAGTTTTCTCTGTGTCTCAACATATGATTTATCTCATAACATTTATATGTATCTGAGAATATTTTGTTATCATTTCTTTGTAATTGAAAAATGTCAGTGTCTATTTGGCACATCTCATCAATAATTTATTTAATGTCATTACTCTCTGTTATTTTTACCTGGATAACTGTGCATTATTTTTCAAACTTTCTGAAGATATTTTAAATTACTTTGTGGTTTTCATTTCATCTCTTGATAGATCCTTTATATTGATGACATCTTCCTTTGTCTCTCTCACTCTACATTTCCATTTCAATTATATATAGTTAGAGGGTAAAAAAAATAGGGAGAAAAATATTTCCCCCAGTTATTATAGTTAAATAATCTTAGGGCTATCATTGAAATAATTATTATTATGCCAATAATTATCATTTTCAGGTTAAATCATACAGGACAGAGTACATGTATATTGAAGTTTTCCAGAGAGCATGGGCCAGTCTTTCCACTACAATATTTCTCCAATATTCTCTTAAAGCTAAGAAGATGTGATGGAGGTTACTTTGTCTCAATTAATTTATATCCATTTTATAAAAAGAAATCATATGAGTCTCCTCTACAGGTGTTATAAGCAATTTATAGAGGCATAACATAAAAAAATTAAAATACTCATATGTTAATATTAAGCTACTTAAGAAATAAACACAAAAGAGGACATTTCAACTTGGCCTAAAATCAAAGAAACTGATTTGCTGGTGGCCTTATCTATTTTTTTTTAAGTTTCATTATATAACAAGGTGGAAACCATCTCAGATTTTCCTGGCCCTCACCCTTCCTGCTTCTCTGAGCTTTATAGTTAAGCAAAGACACTGGAAAAAATTGGCTCTTAAAAAGTCTTTAGAAAGCCTGGTTATAAAGTTGGTAACATAGTTTGTTTCCAGCTTTTTCTAAAACTTTCCAAATATTAAAACTGAAATTTTATACAAATGAAAACTGTCTGAATCATTCATCTTTGTTTTCCTTAATTGGAAGTAATTAGAATAATTCAAATTTACCCATAAATCACTTATTATTCCAATGGCAACAGCATCTTCTCTCTTCCACATGTTCGTAATGTAACCTGAGAACTGTTTTTGTAAGTTCTTGCATCAGTCTCTCTTTTACTCATATTCTTTTCTATTCTTCTCAAGCCCCATTCAATTAATATAAACTAAAATCTCTCCATTTCTAATTTCTTCTCTCACTTGTCTGTGTCTCTTTGTCTCTCTGCCTTTCTGTCTGTCAGTCTCTCTGTCTCTATCTCTCTTTCCTTCTTTCTGTCCCTCCCTCTCCTCTTTGCCCTCCCCCAATCTTAATTTCTTCAACGATCTATTTGCACTATTAAAGAGAAAGATTAGTTTTTCATAACATCCATCATCAATCTTTCAATTTTTATTGATCTTAGTGATACTGAGACATTTCATCTTTACCACAGCACTTAATCAGGCAAAAATATCTTTTGTTATGACTCTACCTCAAAATATATTTTTATGAATGCAATCTTTGCCTAAAAATTCCAGTTTAGGCAGGGATGACTGATAAGAAAAAGGAAATGAGGAAAATAATTAAAAGCCCAGAAATCACAGCAGCCTTCTATTTTAGATCATCAAGGCCCCTAAAATTATCAAGTGAGAGGCTATAGGGTATATGCACCATGAAATTCTAGGTAACATATGTTTAGAGATCTTTTAAACTTCTAAATAAGGCTGACAAATTCTCAAAATATGCTTTTATGTTAAAAACTACACAGTCGTAATATCAGAACTGAAAAGTATATAATGCTAGGTATTTTAATGATTGAAAAACAAGTATCTATAATTACTGAATATAATTATTATTCTTATCTGCTAATCTGTTGCTATGCTACAAAACCAGTAATACAGAAACATGTGATTCATAATTTTTACTTATTGTTCTTGCCTTCATTTTAGCAAAGTGACTTTTTAAAATTGAAACTCTATATGCCTTCAATGCTACTAAGAGTAATGAGACACCCCCCACCCTGAGGAGAGGAGCAAGCATACCTATTATTGCTCAAAAGATTATGTAGTGTCAGGGATCAAGCCGAGGATTTTTGTTTGCAGAATATTTGCTCCATTCTACCTAGTTATCTACCAGACACAGTATTGAAGTGTTATTTTATTACTTATTTGAAGATGAGGTGGGCGACTGCCAATAAAACTTGGGAGCCATTTTTGGCTCTGTTTCTTCATGGAACTCAGGAATATATGTGATATGAGGAATACAAAATACAATAGGGCACATGAAAGGTAAATCCATGTAATACTCTCTTTCCTATGCAATATCTGTTCATGTACTACTTTTTCATCCCAATAATTAAATTTTTACCAAAAATATATTAAAATTGATAAGATTCAAATATATTTCAATAAAATCTAAAGTAAATAAAAATAATTTGAAATTTGTAAAATATTTTAAAATATTTTTTCAATAATTTTAAGTAATGTATTAAAAGTAAAAACGACACTCTACTGTCCTCTTGCGTGAAACTCTTGGGAGTGGGGCCAAAGAGGCTCCAGAAATCTGTTCTCCCAGACGCCATTTCCAGGGCGGGTCTCCAGAACGTGAAAACCGGCGGGCTTTCGCAGAAGCCAGCTGCCCTGTTTGGGACATCAGGCAGGGAAAAGCCACGAATCTGCACCCGCCCAGTGGAGCCTAACTGTGAGTGCTCCTTGTAAATGTTTCTCTACTGTCCTCTTGCGTGAAACTCTTGGGAGTGGGGCCAAAGAGGCTCCAGCAGAGCACGGCCGCATAGCGAAGCGGAGCGGCCGTGCGCTCTTTCTAGGAAAAGAACACCATCGAAACAAGAAGAAAAAATCACACTAAGAACTGAGCTATAACACAGAAGCAAGCATTCCTCTTCGAACTGTCTTCTCCGTTGAATGCTTGGGCCTAAGATTTGATCCAGTGTGAGGCTTCACCCACAGAGGACTCCCCTCCCTTAGAGACAAGTCAGCCCATCCAGAAAGGGCGGAGCCAGAGAAGTGTGCTGCCCACATAATCTAGCCAATGAATACCACCACAACACGTAGAAAAACCCAAAATACAAGTGTGACAATGGGGAAACAACGCAGGCCAGCATCAGACATAGAGAATGAAGAGGACAATTCTGAGGACCACATAATGGCCAACCAACTAATCAACCTCTCAGATAAGGACTTTAGAGTAGCAATATGGAAGATGCTCAACAGACTCCAAGAAACCATGGATCGAGTTGAACAGAACACTAATAAGAACCAAGAAAATATGAAGACAGAAATCACAAAACTCCAAACTGAAATAACATGTCAACTAACAGGACTGAAAAAGTCAGTAAACGAAGTGAATGACAAAATGGATAAGCTCTGGGACAGGGTATCAGAAGCTGAGAATAGACTTGGTGCTGTGGAAGATGAGATACATAACAATTCCATACAGCAGGAGAGATTGGACAAAAACTTAAAGCAAATGAGCAGACAACGGAAAAATTAGTCAAAGAATGGGAACAGATGAAAATAGAAGTCTATGATAAGATCAACAGAAACAACTTAAGAATCATTGGAGTCCCAGAGACCCAGGAAGAAAATTCCCAGGAAGAATCAATGGTCAAGAACATCATTAAAGAGAAACTTCCAGAGCTAAAGAATATAGGTGATCAAATCCTACATGCTCGAAGAGTACCAACCAAAAGAGACCCCAGAAAAAACACCCCAAGACACATCCTAGTCACAATGACAAATCCCACAGATAGAGACAGAATTCTGAAAACAGCAAGATCAAAAGGGGAAATTACGTTCAAGCAAGCTTCCCTGAGATTTACAGCAGACCTGTCACCAGAAACACTCAATGCCAGAAAGCAGTGGTGGGATATTGTGACAAGACTGAATGAAATGAATGCTTCACCCAGAATACTATACCCAGCAAAACTCACTTTCCGGTTTGACGGAAGAATACATGGTTTCACAGACAAAAAACAGCTCAGAAACTTCACAGACACAAAACCAGTCTTAAGAGAAAAACTGAAAGACCTAATCTAAGACAAGACTCCCCAAAAGACACACCAAATTTTGAAATAAAGATGGCGTTAAATCCCAGGACAATTCTTTCTCTCAACGTCAATGGACTAAATGCACCAGTTAAGAGACACAGAGTGGCTAAATGGATCAAAAAACTCAATCCAACCTTCTGCTGCCTACAAGAAACGCACCTGAATAGTCAGAACAAACATAGACTCAAAATAAAAGGCTGGAGAAAAATTATCCAAGCAAACAACACCCATAAAAAAGCTGGAGTGGCCATACTAATATCAGATAATGCAAACTTTATACTCAGGAAGGTTGTAAGGGACAAAGATGGACATTTTATATTAATCAAGGGGTATGTAGAGCAGGAAGAAATAACTCTCCTAAACATATATGCACCGAATGAGGGGCCAGCAAAATATTTAATACAACTGTTGACAAATCTGAAAAATAATATCAATAACAACACAATAATTGTGGGGGACCTTAACACGGCTTTGTCAACACTGGATAGGTCAACCAGACTGAAACCCAACAAGAATATACTAGACCTGAGGAGAGAAATGGAAGAAAGAGGCTTAGTGGATATATATAGGACACTCCACCCCCAGAAACCTGGATACACATTCTTCTCCAATGTACATGGGACATTCTCCAGGATAGACTACATGCTGGCACATAAAACATACCTCCATAAGATCAAGAAGATAGAAATTTTGCAGACTGCCTTTGCTGACCACAAGGCTCTGAAATTATTTGTGAACTCCAAAGGGACTCAGAAGAAAAACCTTAACACCTGGAAGTTAAACAGCCTCATACTCAATAACCAGTGGGTCCGAGATGAAATCAAGGAGGAAATCAAAAGGTTCCTGGAAACAAATGACAATCAAGACACAAACTATCAGAACTTATGGGACACAGCAAAAGCAGTACTGAGAGGAAAACTTATAGCTTTGCAAGCAGAGATAATAGAGATGAGAGCCGGATGAACCAGTCCGAGATATGAAGCTTACCACAAAGAGCGACGAGTGAAGTTAGAGAAATAACTACACGAACGACTCTTATGACAATATTATGAAATAGAATGCCTGTCTTGAATACAGGCAGAAGGTGGAAGAGAAGGGAGATGGGGCATTGGTTTTTGGAAGTGGCACTGGTGAAGGAGGGTGTTCTTTTTTTAACTGAAACCCAACTATAAACATGTTTGTAATCGTGGTGCTTAAATAAAGGTATTATTTAAAAGAAAAAGTAATCAAACTTAAAAAACGTGCCTGGAAAAATGGCAGGCTGTGGGGGAGGTGTGTAAAGGAACCTGGGAACATTGATAGAGGGAGATTGACACTGTTAGTGGGATTGGTGCTAGGACATTGTATATCTAAATATCAACTATGAATAACTTTGTAAATCACAGTACTTCAATTTAAAAAAATTTAAAAATCTAAACCCCACATTTTATTTATTAAGGTCATTTCTTAAAAGTGAGACTAGCCAGTTGATTATGATTTCTATAAGCATAGGTATAGGTGCTAAGAAGACAAATTATTGGTTTTAGTACTGGTTGTTATTTGATCAAATGTATATAATAAAGAGAATAAAAGGGAAAACATAATAATAGTACAGTGAGTAGGGTATTTGCCTTGCACATGGCCTACCCAGGTTCTAGCTCCTGAAAATATATGTTCTGCTGAGCCTGCCAAGAGTGATCTGTAGGCACAGAGCTAGTAAGTCCTGATTACTACCAGTGGAATCCCGCCCTCAAAAAAAGGGAATGCAAGGAATACAAAAATTGAACATGGAATTTTAAAATGAGTGAATATCAAAGAAATGAGAGGCAAATTAAATATGATAGATACAATGGACTGCATTAGGCTCCTAACAGAATAGAAAGATCTTGGTATACAGCTACTAGAAAGTATGATATAGAAAGGCATAAGACTGAATTACATACTCCAAGAATAAATACAATAGTCTAATAGGTTAGAAACTCCAAGCATGGTAGTTGTCAGCATTTACTAGGGAGTAGTGTTCAAAACAAGTGGAAGAGGAACACAAAGCCTCGACTATCCATTATACCATAAAGAAACCAGCAACAATGAAAACAACCATTTAGAGTGAACAGGTATGTAATCAGCCTTTTACTACAAAGGCCTATAATAATGTCTTAGGGAGCTTATACACAGATACATGTGAAGAATATGATTGGAAGCCAGAGACTCCAGCAGCAGTGTTTCCTAACAATGTTTTAATGTCTTAATCTCAATAGGTATAAAATAACCTCTCAGCTTCTCTGTCTACAGGGGTTCCTGTATACAAAGGGTGGACACCCTAATTTAATACCTTGGTGCTCAGTCTTAATAGATACCATACACAGTTTTTATTATGAAAATGTCTTGATAAAATACTCCAATATACCCCTTTTCTCTGGTTCATGTCCTCTATTAGGACCTGAATCAAATGATCATTCAGACCACTGAAACAGTCAACTGCAAACCACACACTTATATTACAGGACCTATTCGTTAAACATGTTTGAGCAAATTAAATTTTTTCTTTCTCTTTCTTTCTCTCTTCTCCCTACTTCTTTTCCTCTCCCCTTCCTCCTTCTTACTCTTCTTCCTCATCATCATCAATTCAATCGATGTCTAATAGAACCATACTGTTAATTTCTCTTTAGGAAAGGAACTTCAATACATAATATGAAGCAGACAATACTACAAAGGGTAGCCACCTACATAGGTACACATTGTTTAGTATTCGAGATGTTAAACCTCTGTGTATCCTAAACTTCTCCAGCCATTATTTAACCCTGAAACCTTCATTTAGCAAAGCCCAATCCCATCACTGATGAAATGCCTAGAATCTTGGAAAAACTCCCAACTCTGATGCATAGACCCAATCTCTTTTATTTGATTTATTAATTTTTTTATTTTATTTTTACTTATTTTTTTTGTTCTTTCTCTTGTCTTTTGCTCTCCCTTCATCTTTTTCTTAAGCTATACCTAAACTAATTATTTATCTTAATTCAACCAGTACTTAAGAGCTCAAACCCATCCTATTAGGGTCAGACCTCTAACAACATCTTAAGAATAGATCACTAGGGGCAGGAGAGATAGTATGGAGGTAAAGGATTTTGCCTTGCATGCAGAAGGTCAGTGGTTCAAATCCCGGCATCTCATATGGTCCCCTGAGCCTGCCAGAAGCTATTTCTGAGCATAGAGCTAGGAGTAACCCCTGAGCACTGCCAGGTGTGACCCAAAAATCAAAAAAAAAAAAAGAAAAAAGAAAAAAGAAAAGAAAAGAAAAGAAAGAGAATAGATCACTAATGTATGTCTTTATGTGGGCATGAGTACATAGAGAGGGGACTCTTCTATGAGATCCAAACCTAAATTGTAAACAATCCATGCCGATAGTGTATATAGCCCCTCCTAAATACTATCCTTCTACTCCCCCCTTCTGAAATTCTACTATCCCTTCACCCTCCAATTCCAATTCAATATTCCACCTTATTAAATTTCTTTACCCTCAGTTCTTAACCCAATAGGTATCAAGACCAACCTCCTGCCCCAATAAGCCACCACCCCGCTCCCATGCAAAGGGACACCCACTCAGCCCCATATCTCGTCTCCCGGTAAGAAACTACAACCAACACCTCTGCTGACTCATGCCCAGTGGCCCTCCTTCTCACCACTCCCAAATGTGGACTACTGCTTGATACTGGACTCAGCTCCAGAAGGATCCCCAGTACAAGAATTCTACCTGAGCCCTTTCTGCTGAGAATCATTTCTCAAAGTCAACAAGACCAGGGTGTGTGATGAAAATGTGCCCTGGTTTTCACCCTTACAAGAATATCTAAAAAGACAATGAGGAAGCCTCTATTTCCTTTATAAATTAAAGACCTATATAATACTACCTCTTAACCTATTTTTCCCCAAATGTAAGGGGGATCACTTTGTTCCCTTACTTACTTTCATTAACTCATTTTTAAAATTTTTTTCTTTATATATGTGAGTATATATAGTTTTATTTTTTGTCTTGCTTATGTTTTCTTCTCTTCCTTAACTTCACCTCTTTTGGTTCTGCTTGGTACAAAAAACCTACAAGAAAAAGTCTTGCCTGGGATAATAGATCAAGTCAAAATCAGGGCACAGAGATGATGGAGTCTGACACTCTCACCCCCAAATGCACCAGCAATGTAATATATCACCATTTCTTCTTGCAAATACATACTAAAAATGGGAAATTTTACATATAGAAACAAGTTCTTATCTACTAGGGATAAGAACTCATACATTTTACAATACAGAGGCATCTCCCACCTTGAACATATGTCATGTGGACCTAACTTAGACTCCAGGAAAATAGACAGCAACTATCCAACCCCAAACACTAAATCCCAGACATAGAACTGACACAGTTCTCCAAAACAGCTCCAGGAATCAAACTCCCTCTAGGACATTCTTAATACTGCTCTGACACCAACATGCACCAGTTTTGATATGATATCCTGACAATGAGGAAATGACAACTTGATCTAAGAGTAGGTTGTCTTACCATACCACCTAACGATAAGATAAAATCAGAAGACATGTCATCCTTTGATCTGTGCAAAAGCCAAGATCACTATCAACAGAAAACTGTGACACCATGACTGGGCAGAATTTATCCTGGGACCAAGAAAAAGACCCTACTCTAGGCTTTGGCCTACGATCTGAACAACAACCAAGATTTCTAATTCCAGAGGTCTGACTGAGACAACTGCAGCTGAGCAGATCTTCTGGAAACATAATGAAAGACTCTATACTAGGCTTCATCCTAGAATCAGTACAAAAACCAAGACCACCAACTATAAAAGACTGGTTAAAACAACAGTGATGAAACAAAACTTCTAGAACCATAAAGAAAGACTCCATCCTGACATGTCATCCTTTGCCCTAAGCAAAAACAAAAATTGTTATTTACAGAAGACTGACCTTGACAAACACAGACTGGATAGAACCTTGTAAGGGACCAATGAAGAAGTTCCTAGACCAGGCCTCAACCTTGGATTCATACAAAAACCAAGATCTCTAATTCCAGATGTCTGACTTTGACAACTGCAACTGAGCAGAACATCTGGAACCATGCTGAAAGTCTATAGCCTAGGTTCTGACCTAGGATCTGAACAAAAACCAAGTCCACTAACTACAGAAGACTGATTACAACAACATTGATGGAACAGAAATCCTAGAACAGTAAAAAATTAAAACTAAAAAAAGCTCTCTCCTAGCCTTTGTCCTAAGACCTACGCAAATATCAAGATCTTCAGCTACAGAGGCGGGATGTCATCACCCACATTTGAGCAGAAAGTCTTCTGGCACCATAAAAAGACCTGGGGATGTGTGAGTGAGTACGGAGCCTGTAGTTGTTCTCATGGCAGTATGCTTCAAGGGCGGAGAAACCATGTATCTCTTAGGCCAAGGAAATTAATTTTCTTTCTAATTTTCCCAATGTTTACTGTGCCTATGCAGAAAGAAAGAAAGAAAGAAAGAAAGAAAGAAAGAAAGAAAGAAAGAAAGAAAGAAAGAAAGAAAGAAAGAAAGAAAGAAAGAAAGAAAGAAAGAAAGAAAGAAAGAGAGAGAGAGAGAGAGAGAGAGAGAGAGAGAGAGAGAAAGAAAGAAAGAAAGAAAGAAAGAAAGAAAGAAAGAAAGAAAGAAAGAAAGAAAGAAAGAAAGAAAGAAAGAAAGAAAGAAAGAAAGAAAGAAAGAAAGAAAGAAAGAAAGAAAGAAAGAAAGAAAGAAAGAAAGAAAGAAAGAAAGAAAGAAAGAAAGAAAGAAAGAAAGAAAGAAAGAAAGAAAGAAAGAAAGAAAGAAAGAAAGAAAGAAAGAAAGAAAGAAAGAAAGAAGAAAAACAACCCTTTTTAAGAAGGTCTGGTCTGGTTTTTTTTCTTTTACTTGTTTTCTTGTTTTTACTTTCAGTTTTGTTTTTTGTTTTTGATTTTCTGGTGGTTTTTTTTTTTTTTGGTTTGTTTTTTCATAGTTGATGGTTTTGGTTTTTGGTTTACTCTTTTTTCTTAATCCTTTTTGTACTTTTTTTGTTACTCCCGTATTGGTTTTTAGTTTAGTTTTGTTTTTGTCTTGTCTCGTTTTGTTTTGATACTTTTTTCTTCTTTCCCATTTTTTCTTCCAAACGGGTACTTACAGCACCTAGACAGACTCTTCCCATATATCTTCTTATATCTCAAATAGAGCCACATTACTGGTATCGCCTTGATCAGCATCATATTTGGAGGGATAAAAATGGATGGTACCAAGACCAGACAGTCATATATTCATTCGGTGGAAATAAAAAATGATCAGATTTGAATTTGAAATCCAAAGTCAACTACAACAGAAACAATACTCAATCTACATCAAGGTGTACAAGGGGGGGGGGGACAGTTAGTTGCACTAACTTATAGGGGGTAGAAGATAGAAGAGGGGGAAGTGGGATGCATGCTGGGAACAGGGGTGGAGGGAGAACAACACTGGTGGTGGGAATGCCCCTCATTCATTATTACTATGTGCTTTAAATATTACTGTGAAAAATCTGTAATTCACTTTGCCCACAATAAAAAAAAAGAAAAGAAAAACTCCATCCTATGACCTGTGCAAATACCAAGATCTCTAGCTACAGAGGTTTTATTTTATCATCCAGGATGGAGGGAAAGTTTCCAGACACCACAAAAGGGCCTAGGCGAGAGTAAAGGAACATGTACGGAGCCTGTAGTTATTCCCATGACAACATACTTCAAGGGCAGATAAACCCTGTATCTCTTAGGCCAAGGGAATTCCCTTTCTAATCTCCCCAATATTTACTGTGCCTAGCAAAAAAACAACAAAAAAAAAACATAATAAGGAGCACAAAATAGTATTTTTTGGTTTTATTATTATTGTTGGGTTTTTTGTTTGTTTTGGGGGGGGTTTGGAGGGTTTGTGCTTTGTTTTGTTTTTATTTCAGGACTGTGGTTATTGTGTTTTGTTTTTAATGCTGTGGTGCTTTTCGGGTTTTTTGTTTGATTTTCTTTTTATTGTTGTTATGTTTTTTTCTTCCTTTTTCCCTTTCTTCTCTTAAATTGATACTTATAGCCTCTCCTTCCATTTTTTTATTTTTTGCTTGTTTGATTTTTGCTCCATTTTATTTATTCATTTCCTTCTAACAGAACCACATAACTTGAACCATCTTGTTCTGCCTCTCAAATTGAGGGGAAAATAATAGAGGGTACCAAGACCAAACAGTCATATGAACTTAAGTAGAAATAAAAAATGATCAGACTTAAACACCAAATCCAAAGCCAATGACAACAGAATTGATACCCAATCTATAACAAGCTAGACACAGAGGGAACCACTTATACTAGTAGCCTGGGGGCGGTAAGGAGGGGAATATGGGATGCATGCTGGGAACAGGGGTGGAGGGAGGACAACATTGGTGGTGGGAATGCCCCTGATTCAATGTCACTAAGTGCCTAAAATATTATTGTGAAAGATTTGAAATCCGCTTTGGTCAAAATAAAAATTATTATAAAATTAATAAAAAAGAAACTGAATTACAGTCAACCTCATTATTACCAATAACAGTGTAACATCCAAAAACCTAGAGTCAAGTCTTGTCTCCCATTCATAGTCATCTTGGTTCCTTTGTTCTTCTTTGGTTCTCCAAATACTTAATTCTACTTTTTATCTTAATTGTCATTTTAGCTACCCTACTAAGTCCCCTGTTAACTCAATACTTCACTAAGTTACCTATTTTTTAACATGAACCATCAGATACCCTTCTCCATTATTTTTAGAACAACTTCAGTTTAAAATAATATAAAGTTACTATCCACTTCAATCTTTCTGAGGGTCCAGGAACTAAGCACACATGAGCCTAGAAGAGGATAAAATATAAACCCTGTCTCAGGTATTTATCTCTTCTTTGAATTCTCATTAAACCAGAAAAAAGTGCTAAAAAATAACAAAGACATATATTCAGTTCCACTGAATTTGAATCCTGTCATACAGCACCTTTTCTTCTGAATATTAAGATTCATGCTCCTAGGACATGTATTCATCTATGTCTTCAGTCCCACAAAGATAGTACATTCTATTTCATCAAACACTGTGCATTAGGTATGTACCTTTAGCATGTACTTCACACTGTGTGAGGAAGAAATAGGGTTACAAAAATAAAATAGATAGGTCATAGTCTAGTTTTACAATAATGCAATGGGGGAAGGAGTCCCAAACTTAGTGGTGCCCAGAGTGTAGTCCAGGCTCCATACTAAGGGATCATTCTGTCACTGCTCAGGAGACCTTCTGAACCCAGGTACCCAATGTATTCTCACTCTAGGACTTCTAATGCTTTAATTCTTAAAGATTACAGATGAGTTTCAGTGCAGATTTCTTTTGCTTTTGAAATAGAAGACATTGTCTACTAAAGCAAAGAATAATTTTTTGCTCTATGTTCTGATTTGATTAAAGAATAAAAATTTCAAAGCAATCAAAACTTTTCTGTCAATTATCTCAAACTCTCAATTTTACATTTAGCTAAGGAATTTAATTTTTAAAGACTAAAAATAAAGTTTGAGCAATTATTTTAATATATAATTTACATTTTTTTCTGATGGTTATTTCAAGGATATTTTAAATTATTTTTCCCAGAGAACTTGATTTAACCAGTTGATGATCTTTTTCCTAACTTTTGCTTCTGTAAACTTTATTTTAAATTTTTATAAATTGCTAATATAATTATTAAATATAGCAAATTTTAATTATATTATTGCCATACCTAGGGAAGGGACTATTTTTATGTTTTCCTCATAGCATTTACAAAATAATGTTGAAAATACAGTATGTAAGTCACTAAGACATGTGTAGAGGGCAAGTATTTTGTAAGAGTTAGAGTGAGGGAGTTTAGGGCAGTAAAATCCTCAGAATAGGTATGGAGAACATACTCATTTTCTTTCTTTTTTTTTTTTTTTTTTTTGGTTTTTCGGGCCACACCCGTTTGATGCTCATGTGTTACTCCTGGCTAAGCACTCAGAAATCGCCCCTGGCTTGGGGGGGACCATATGGGACACCGGGGGATCGAACCACGGTCCTTCCTTGACAAGCGCTTGCAAGGCAGACACCTTACCTCTAGCACCACCACACCGGCCCCTCATTTTTTTTTTAAAAAACATCATACATTCTCTAATATCTACATTATAGTTAAGCAAGAAATTATCTTAACTCTTGAAAAATTCTTGAAAAGAAAATATAGAGAGTTATTTAAGAGTGAAAATGTAGTACTGGGCCAGAGAAATAGCTCAATAGGCTAGCATGCACACATGAGGAGGCTCCCAGTTCAATACCCAACACTAAATGGTCATCCAAGAACTGCCAGAGTGGCTATGGTCATTCTCAACTCCATGCCACTCAAGCATCACTGCATAGCTGGGTCAAATAAATTTGAAATTGTCTTCAGACACACTGAGCATTGCCTGAGAAGACTATCCCTCCAGAAAACCAATTATCTCTAGCTTTCAAAAAAAATAAGTGGAGAGGAAAAAACTAGGGTGGAGAGAATTTTTTTAAATAAAAGGAGAAAAATATCAGGGGAAAAGTTGCAAATCAGAAAACTGTCTATAATAAAGAAGGCTGTTTAAAAATTCACTGTACCATGTTTACCACTTCACTGACACTTTGAAATTATATGAAAAATAGTTATTCCCAAATGTTAATATTTTTTAAAAGTATATCCTTCTCAAGGGCCTAGAGTAAAAATGTCTGAACTCCTAAAATGCCCTAGAAAGCAAGAAGCAAAAACTTCTTGAAGATGATGGATGAGGTGGTGAGCTACGGGTTGCTTTAGCAGAGAAACGATCCCAATGCTAAATGTATTTTCACTCTTGCTAGACCGAGTTTGGCTCTCAGACAACTCATCAGTCAGACTTTCAGGAGCTCTGGGAAAATCTCAGCACACATGTTTGAGCACTCTCTAGGACAGCTTCTGGAAGCCCTGCCCTGAGACAGGTCCACCCTTGAGACACTGTCCTATGGAAAAGGAAGTCAGTGGAACAATGAGTTATAATTACAAGGGAGACTAGATGGCTGAGAGGCTGGGAAACAGCTGACATCTCTTTGCTTCTGAAAGCAATTCAAGGTTAGCTCCCTAATGCTAGGTTGGCCTCTGAAGTCTCAAATATTGACTTCTTTCCCCTATGTCATCACCAAATGCCAAATATATTGACTCACGAACACCAGCTCCTGTATCTGGATGGAAATTTACAACTGAGAGTAAAGCATCTGCACACATTCTGCCGAGTGTCCTGCCATTCCAGCTCACTCCCAATGTTGCCTGCCCCTGCTGAAGAACACATCCCAGAGTGACCTGAACCCAGGGTGGCCTTCTGAAAACTAACAAGAAATTAAGTCACAGAGCTTCAAGAGTTTGAACAGATGCTCAGAGAAATTAGGAGAATGCTGAAACCTGGCCACAATTGAAAATGTCTGAGTCAAAAGTCAAGAAGTCATTCAGATGCCAAGGGCCATTTCCTCCACCTCACCCCCACCCCACTCCACTGGAAGTCAATTCTCCACAGCCCATGGTGAGTCAGGCGTGAGTACTTTGATTACGGCTTAGCTGATGTCATTCAAGAAAAAAGGGGGGTCACCCACTGCATCAGAGGAAGAGACATTTGATTGAGGCAGGTCCACCCTTCAGCTCTCTGGGGAGCCTGACATTTCCAGGACACGGAAAACAAACTTCCTCTTAAGAAGGAATATGCTTTCAGTGTGGGAAAAGAGAGAAAGAGAAAGAGAGGGAGAGTTAGAGAGGGTCAGTACGTGCTTACCCTTGGCTAACAGCCCACAATCAGGGAAACTTTTGTCCTTTCAAAAAAGGTGAAAGCATCAGAATGTCCTCTAGTTCCACAGCAGATCCAAGTCACTGCACGTAGACAGAGGAAAAAATTCAGTCTTGACTCAATCGAGCCAGATGTGCCAAGTATTCCCTGACTCCCTTTGAACTGAACTCTTTGTTCTCTCAGAAGTTAATATACTCTATCAAGTACCTGTTGAGGGGCTGCCTTGTATTTGGGACCGGAGCCATCCTTTCTGTGGGAAAAGAAGATTCAAATACAGTTGAGGCAAAAGAATAAACTGTTACTACAACTAACATTGAATTCTCACAACTCACTTTTCATGCATTTTCTTATTTGGATCTCAACAATCTTAGAGGTTGGTACTATTATGCTATTTGCTTTAAGAGAGGAAACAGTGACACAGAAAGACCAGGGGATTTACCCAGCTCAAACATCAAATAAGAGAAGGAGCCAAGTTTGAATCCAGGCTATTTTATTAGATCAAGACTATCCAATAGAAAAACTGTTATCAAAATATCCCTTACCATACTATCCAACATGGTAACTACTATCCCTATGCAGCTACCAAGCAATCAAAGCATGCCTGGTATAACTAAGAAAGTATATTTTAAAACTAGTGAAATTTAATTAATTTAAATTTAAATAACCACATCTTGCTAGTAATTATCATATTGGACAAAATGATATGAAACCATTCAAAACCAAAAGGATTTAACTTGAATTCTGTATTAAGTAACAAATTATAGCCTGTGCAATTGCAACCTCATCTTTTGTTATAAAAAAAAAAGTAAAGTACAATAAAGACCAGCATCATTTTTTGAAAGGGAAGAAACTCAGTGTTCAAGGACTGCATAAGGGAAGAATATGTGTGGCAGTAGTCAGGAAGATAAATGTAGGCATGCTCATGCTCTCCTCCACACTAAGAGCATGTGTCTTACATCTGGTACTCACATTACCAGCTATGTCCACTATCACTCTTCCCCTATCCAATCAACAACCTGCCTACAACTCTGACCCCCCAGTCTGGTAGCTAAGTCACCCAGTTCTAAAAACTAGAGTCTCAGCAAAGTCCTCCTTCTGAGGGGCACCTCACACCAGGAATGAGTGCAGAGGAAAACTTTGTCACCCCCTTTGTCCTCTTCTAGCTCACACTCCAGGAGGAGGAGATGAACAAGCCAGAGCACAGGAATACCAAACAGTGAGTCTATTAAGCATGGTTTTTTTTTTGGGGGGGAAGGGGTAGGTGGGGAAGAGAACACATGAATGTTCTGAATTAACAGAGGTTGTATTTCTGAAGAGGGACCTTAAGTGCTAGAGTGGAGATGGGAATGGAAATGAGTAAAACAGGGTGAGTCTAGAAAATTAAAGAGAAGATATGGCATTTAAGGTGGGACAGAAAGCTTGGGCACAGACCAAACTAAACTTAGTTGAGGGTCTAGGAGTCAACCAGAAGAGGGTAGTAGTGTGGGGTTAAATTACTTCAACATGGGTAGGGGGCGGGGTGGGAGGTCTAGGCTTTGTTGGTAACAGTTTTGTTCTAAAAGAGCCAGAAACAAATTTGGGAGATTATTTAAATTGACAGCAGGTTCCAGTCTGAAGTACTCATATATATGGATTTCAGAGACCCCACCCTTAAGGATTCAGTGGGACTAGAGTGTGGACTCAGAATGAGTTTCGTTTAGTTCTGGATGTTTTGTTAATGAGGATATTCTAGTCTCCACAGCCCTTTCTGGATTTCAGAACTACAGATTCAGCCACCTTTGTTTCAAGAAAGGTTCTACACTGTCGGAGGTAAATGAGTATTTACTCCTTTTCAAAACTGTCCAGGAGGAATTTCTCAGACTTCCTGAGAGCCATTCTGAGAGGTCATAAGCTTCCCTCCACAGGAAATCTTTGAGAGGCATGGGGAAGAAGTGTTTGTCGAAAAGCAATAGCAACTGCAAGAGGCCACGTTGGAACTAAAATTTATTTGCAGAAGTTGAAAAGCATTTCTCTGATTCCTTTGTTTTGTAATTGAGTAAACTGAGACTTGAGAGAAGCAACTCGTCTAAGCAACAACTTGTACAAGTCCATAGAGCACTGAGGCCATAAACAAGAGAGACCAACGGTGCCAGCCTCCTGTCCAGTCATCCTGTCCAGTCATCCTGTGGGCGATGACTGCTCAGCTTCATCCTCAGCACAGATCTCTTCTCTTGGCATCAAGTCCAGAGTGGCTTTCAAACCAGTCTTATGGAGTTCTTTGGCGCTATTTCTCATGAAACCATTTTTATTTAACAGCAGTTCTCAGTTTAAAGGAGTCTTTCAAAGACCATGTGCTTGTTATGCTTTGCAGTATTTACCAGGCTCTAGCAGAGCATTTATAAGGGAGGGTACAAATTCCTCCCTCTTTCTGGGCTTCTCTATGAGAGAGAGTAGAAGTGAGACTTTTTTCTTTCAATTGTTTTTACCACACTTTGATTTCCTACTGATGAAACTCAGGTCTTTTTCAATTTTAGTTTTCAAACCAAATCAACATAGTCTCTTCTCTTTCTTTTTAAACACTAACTCATAATGGGCCTTTTTTCTCACCCAGCTATGTGGTTCCAATGAGGCAGTGTGAGAGTAGTTATGATACAAAGGTAAACAGTCTTTTGCTTTTGCTCATTACTGACTTATGCATGTCTGACATACTAGGCACTTCTCAGAGGCCAAGCACCATAGAAGAAAACATAAAAGTCAAGTCTCAACATCTGGAATGTATGATAGAAAGGTTTGTGTTTCCCTGAGAACACCACATATTATTACCCAATAGTATAGCAACTCTCTTCTCAGACACCTCTTGCAACCACTTTCTGGAGTGAAAGAAAAAGGGAGAGTAGATTTTGAAGAAAGGCCATTCATCCATTGACTGAAAGAGAATTGGTTTAGAGATTTTCTGTGAAATGCAAGGGAATGGAAGGGAAATAGGGATATCAGTGGTAGGAAGGGTGCACTAGTGGAGGATGGTGTGTATTGTATGACTGTAAGCACAGAGCCTTTATGAGGTCAAGTCTACAGGTATCTTCAAAGGTTCAATATCATTGATCCAACAAAAATGGGAGCAAAATTAAACAAATTGCCTTGGATTAAGAAGTTTCTGCACTGAAAAAAAAAAACCATAATAACTAGAACACAAAGATAGCCCATAGACTGGGAGAAAATATTTGCTAATCATTAATATGACAAAGGTATGCACTGCTAAAATGTGTTAAGAAAAAAGCAATAAATCCCTACAAAAGTGGGAAGATAAAAGTTACTTACTCAAGGAAGACATACAGATGAAAAAACTATATGAAAACATTCTCTGTCACTTTTAAGCAGGTAAATGCAAATAATAACAATGAAATATCTCTTCACACCAGTATAATTGGCACATATCACAAAATTATAATATAACGATAATGATAAGAATAAGAATAATAGCTGGCAGGAATGTCAACAGATTCAACCCTTTTGAACAACTTCAACAACTAAGAATTAATGGAAGGGCTGTAGCAATAGTACAGAGGGCATTTGCCACATGCTTTGTACTTGGCCAACGCATGTTCCATTTCCAACACACTGAATCCTGCCAAGAGTTATGCCTAATACCCCTTCATTGACAATATTTCAAACCATAGTATCAAAAGGGAAAATGAGAAAAAAAGAGAGAGAAACAAATTGCCTGCTCTAGAGACAGGCCTGACAGGCCTGGGGCAAGGGAATGGAAGGGAAATAGGGATATCAGTGGTAGGAAGGGTGCACTAGTGGAGGATGGTGTGCATTGTATGACTGAAATGCACCAATAAACAATTTTGTAACCAAGGAGCTTAAATAAAGCAATCAATTAAAAAAGAAAAGAAATAAGAAGAAAATAAAGGGTTATATGCCTAAGCACAGAGATAGGAGTAAGCCCTGTGTAGGGCCAGATGTGGATCCAAAACAAGCAAACAAAAAGAAAATCCTAAGAATTGAATCTACATATGACCCAGCAATTATACTTCTGGAAATTTAGCCCAAGGGCCAAAGGCCCAAAAATTCTATCTAAAAAGGACATTTGATACTCTGGTTTCTCTTCAGATCGCATAAATCTTTCGCCTTTTACTAAAAAAGACATTTGTACTCCTATGTTCATTACAGTACTAATCTGGAAACAATCAAGTGTCAAGAACAAATGACTGAATAAAAAACTGAGATATATAGATATAGAAAAATGTATAGATTAAATACAAATACATATAAGATATAGATGATCTAGAAGATAGATACAAATACATATATATATATATATATGTATGAAATAGATATAGATAATACAGATTTCTGGTCTACTAAAGTTACCATGGTGGACAGATGGGAGATGAGAGAAGGTATTGAGCAGAGTATGAAGCCAACAGTGAAGACACATGAATATCTAATAGGAGTTCTGGTATTAGAACATTATATTCATAAAATCCTGATTGATAGTATTTTAAATCATGGTGACTAAAATAAAAACATTTTAATCCCACTCTAGCAGATTAAAAACATGTAAGTTTCCACTCAGATTCTACAAAGAACTATTTCTCTTCTATATCACATGAGAATACACAGGCTTTAACCCTAACTTTGCCATTGGTTTCTTGTGTGAAGCTCCCCAAGTGTCATCTCTGTCCAAAAAAAAAACTGGATTAATTCATCTCCTCCACACACCTCACATAGTTACTAAGATAATCAAAGTAATCCATAAAGATAAAAGTGTTCTGAAAGCTAAAAAGCACTCATTTTTAAAGATTATTTAACTTCTTCCATATCAGATTTATCTTCTAACAGCCTTCCCCAGAAAAAAAAAGTGGTGTTTTGTTAAATGTAATATTTATCAAAATATTATTCCTCCCAAAAAATTTGAATCAGAAGGGATCATGTAAAATTCATCTCATAAATTGTCTTTTATTTTTTGGTTTTGGGGGACCAAGCCATACCTGCTGATGCTCAGGGAACTATGTGTTGTCAGGACTGAATCCAGTACTGGCACACAACTAAGCAAGCACTCAGCACTCATGAATTTGAGCTATCTTTTCAGCCCCTACTTGGGTAACAGGTATTTCATGCATTGGAAGAGTGTTTTAAAGAAAGGCAGACCCTCTGAAAGTGCTCCAACAATGATAGGGTCCTAAAAGATGTTTTCTTCCATCTTAAATTAAAAAAAAATTACAAATGTATTCTATGTATGATGTCATTCACCATTAATTAGTGTCACAAAATCTGTGTGGATACTACATAAGTCACTAACATTGCCACTAAAGCTAGCAAAGAGCTCAGTTGCAGTTCTCTGAATCACCGATTGTTCAAGCAACTATGCTGAAAGCAAAGAATTCAGTGACTTGCTGTTTCATACAAAAGTTCATCGCTATCAAAAGTAGCTTGTTGGATTTTATTTTTTTTTTTTTGGTTGTGGTATCTTTGATTTTGTGGATTCTTGTTTTATTTTGTCTTGTTTGGGGGTCATGAAAGAAGCCAAGGCTTCACCTGGCTCAGTGCAACCCTAGCAGTGTTCAGGTACTATGTGGTTCCTGTAATTAAAATCAAGCCTCCCACATGCAAAGCATGTATTTAGCCTACTGAGTTATCTCTCTGGCTCTAGGTTGGGTTTATAAATGCTTAGTTTCTTTTTTTTTTAGAATCCATACATTTATTATTAAAAGTTACTAAGAAGATAAAATATATTCATCTTGAAATTTGCTCATGGAATTCTGACCCATAGTTCGAGTGAGGTCTAGCACTTCACATGATTCTGATGTACAATCAGATTTGGGAACTATATTTAGTTTTTATTTTTTACTTTATTTGTTGGTTTCTTTAAAATAAATATCTTTACTTACGCACCATGATTACAAGCATGTTTGTAGGTGGGTTTTAGTTATATTTTTCAGCCCATCCCTGGGTTTTAGTTATATTTTTCAGCCCCTCCCTGGGTTTTAGTTATATTTAAAAAAAAATTAACACCCTCCTTCACTAGTGCAACATTCCAACCACTGATTCCCTCCATTTCCCTCCTTCCCCACCCCTTGCCTGTATTCAAGACAGGCATTATATTTCTGTCATTCACTACCATTGTCATGGTAGTTGTCAGTGTAGTTATTTCTCTTAACTGAACTCACCACTCATTTTGGTAAGCTTCATATCATGGGACAGACTTCCATCCCTCATCTTTATTTTTTCTGTGTATTATTACAATTACAATTATGACTTTTGTTTTTCTTAAAACCCATAGATGAGTGAGATTATTCTGTGTCTGTTTTTCTCCCTCTGACTTATTTCACTGAGCAAAATAGTTTCCATGTCCATCCATGTATAGGAAAATTTTATCACTTAATTTTTCCTGACGGCTGCATAGTATTCCATTGTGTATATGTAACAGTTCCGTTAGCCACTCATCTGTTGCTGGGCATCTGGAATGTTCCTGGAGTCTGGCTATTGTAAATTGAGCTGCAATGAATGTAAATAGAGCTACAATGAAAATGAATATTGTAAATAGAGCTACAGAAGGCCTTTTGTGTTGTGTTTTTGTGTTCTTAGGGTATATCCCTAGGGGTGGTATTGCTGGATCATATGGGAGTTCAATTTTCACTTTTTTGAGAAATCTCCATATTGTTTTCCATTAAAGCTGGACTAGATGAGATTCCCACCAGCAGTGAATGAGAGTTCCTTTCTCTCCACATTCCCATCAACACTGATAGTTCTTGTTCTTTGAGGCATGAAATGGTGCCTCATTGTTGTTTTTATTTGCATCTCCCTGATGATTAGTGATGTGGAATATTATTCATGTGTCTTTTGGCTATTTGTATTTCTTCTATGAGGAATTGTCTATTCATTTCTTCTCTCCATTTTTTGATGGAGTTAAGATGATTTTTTTCTTGTTAAGTTCTGTCAGTACCTTGTATATCATAGATATTAGCCCCATATCTGATGGGTATTGGGTGAATAATTTCTCCCATTCAGTAGGTGGTTTTTGTATCCTCATCACTATTTTCTTTGAGGTGCAGAAGCTTCTCAGCTTAATATAATCCCATCTGTTTATCTCTGCTTCCACTTGTTTGGAAAGTGCTGTTTCCTCCTTGAAGATGCCTTTAGTCTCAATGTCATTGAATGTTTTACCTACATGTTCTTCTATATAGCTATAGCTTATAGTTCCAGGTCTGATATCAAGGTGTTTAATCCATTTGGATTTGACCTTTGTGTATGATGTTAGATGGAGGTTTGAGTTCACTTTTTCGCATGTGGCTGGCTGTCCAGTCCCAGCACTACTTGTTGAAGAGTTTCCTTGCTCCATTTTGGGTGTCTTACCCCTGTAAAGATGAGGCAACTTGATTCACTTCAAACATGAATCACTTATTTGAATGACTTATTTAATAAGTTTAAATTTTAAAAAACTTACTGCTTCAAAGTGACTAGCTAAACTCCAATTAAAAACTGTTATTTTGACTTTTATAGCAAAACTTTTGTACAAGCAAAATATCTGGTGAAAAGAATTCCATAAGTTTCCAAATTTAACAACAGTAGAACAACATAAAACTTGTTTCCCAACTACAATCATTTGTAATCAAGGTGTTTCAATAAAAATATTAATTAAAAAAAAGAAGAAAAAAACTTGTTTCCCTATTGTCAGCACTTGAAGGTTCTTATGTCTGACTTTGATCAACACTTTAAAGATATTTCTAAATGAACCTACACAATTTGGTTTGGGACTCCTTTGCAAAAATATATATCCCTAAAACTATAAGAACTGGTAAAAATTAATAACCAATAATGAATTGCACTTTAAATTTGATGACTCTTTGTCAGCAGTTCTGGCTACAAAAATTTTTCTGGATTATAGACTAGAGTATAAATGTTTGAAATTGCATTTCCTTTATGACATTTAGAGCCTGGGTTCATTGTGAACACAAATCTGTTAACTATAAAAAGAAACCAACAACAAATAGCTAATCGCAGTGATGTAAGTATTCTGTTGACAATAATAATGCTGCCACATATTAATAAACTGATCATGAACAAGGTTCATTTTTCTCATTAGGATTATTTAATGTTATTTATATTTTTACTTTAGCATAATACTTGCAACTATCTTAATTTTGTAGGCCATGTGAATGTAACTATGGTTGATTTTAATTGATTTTATGATTATAAGCTTCAAGGTATCTTATAGCATTTGCTTTTATGCTGTAGGATTTAGCAAGCCACATACTACCTAAAGGAATACAAATTTATTACTGCATCTTTTTTTGTTTAATTAAATTAGGCATATTTTCAGGGATATACTGAATAATTTTATTGTAAATATGAGGTAGCAGGCCAGATAATTTTGGTAGTCTCTATATCAAACTTTATATTCCTACCCACCCTCTGGGGCTCATGCCAACCTCTCAGTAGTAGATGTTTTTTAATGAATAAATAAAGACTTCTCTAGTCATTTGGTGGGGCCAAGGTATGTGATCTATTTCTTTGGACCAAGAGTTTTATATGGTGTTTTATTATTTTTTCTTTTTTTTCACAAAGAAAAGAGCTCATTAATTTTAATCATCCCTTATTTTTTAATCTACTCAGATTGGCCATCACAAGCCTAAATTCAAATGTCCATCTTTTTCAAAAAGCAAATAATAGTGGAATTTTATATTCTTAATTAAATTTAGTAATTTACCAATGTTTTATAATGCTATATAAATTTGGAGCACTACTAACCAAACCCACAATCAAAGTTTTAGTGCCATTCCCATTATCAGATTGGCCAGTCTATTCTTTCTTTCTATTTCTCTTTGCATAACCCTCTGGCAATTTTCAGTAAAAGATTTTTTTCTATGACATCTTAGTTATTTTTTAGTTATTTATAAATATTTCACATATGAAAGAAACTAGTACATTTTAATTCTGTTTAACTTAACTTTGTATGATAACATAAAATTTCATACAATTACAAAAAGGCAAATTTTAATATTTATTTTGCTTTGATTTGGTTTGGGGATCTTGGAACCTCAACCAGTGGTGGTGCTCAGTGCTTACTCCTGGCTCTGTGCTAGGGTATCATTTCTTGCTGTGTTTTACAGAGTCATGTGAGGAGCCAAGTATTGAATCAGAGTTGACTACATTCAAAGCAAGCTCCTCAACTTCTATCTCCAAAACCCCAAAATTTTCATTCTTTTGAATAGCTGATTAGTATCAAATTTATTATATATTATACAACTTCTTAATCCAGTCATTTTCGTGGGTTTTGGGGTTGTTTCCATGATTTCACAATTATGAACAATGCTGTTATATATTCTTAATTGGTGTTTACATTAACCAATTTATGCAGTTTACATTTTCATTAATAATACACTGCCATAGTACATAGTTCCATTTTCTATCTATGCCCTTTTCAACAGTTGTTGTTGCTAGTTGTTGTTTTTTAGATAGAGACCATTGTCACAGAAGTGAGAAAATAGTTTTAAGCAAATATTTGTATATACTAAAACTGAATTGGTTCCTCTGAAGGTTTATTTTAACACCGCCCTGGAAATCTCAGGTCATTAGACATTGATGTCATAAGAATTTGGAACTTACAGCTCTCTAGCATAATTTTTCCAACATCTCCTATACTTATTTAAGTTTATCTTCCTCTGGAATACAAAAGGATCATATTTTCTTTTTTTTATATATATAATTTTTATTTTGATCATAGTGGCTTACATATTGTTGACAATATTATTCTAGGTACATATTTACATAAAATCAGGGGGGATTCCCATCCCTAAATTGTCCTCCCTACACCTCCGTTTTTGTCCTACCTCCCATTTCCTCTTCCCTCCCCCCCAGGGTGGCTAGAATATGTGATCCCCTCTGTATTTGACCTACTACTTAGTAGTCTTGCATCAGTTTGGTCTTGGTGCCTCCCTTATTTCCCCCTCTAAGTGGGGGCAGGGCTAGCAGTTCAAGTTGGGTGTTTTGCCTGAAAAAGAGAAAATGAGTAAACTGGGATAAGAGTCTAATACCCCAAAAAATGGGCAGAATCCTTCTAGGGGTTCTCCCCATCGATTTGGGAAATGAAGGAGAAAAAGAAGGTGAAACACCTCATCAGTACCAAAAGAAGTGTCAAATATCCAGTGAGGTCTCCAGTTACATCGATAAGCACCACAAAAAACTGATAAAAAAATACAAACAAAAACAAACAAACATATAAACCAAAAAAACTCGCCGTGGTCTTGAAATAAGAAACATGGTGTAGCACATAACGAAAGAAAAGAAAGGAAGAGAAAGAAAAAAAAAAAAACAAAAAAAACAACAACAACAACAAAAAAAACAAAAAAAGAATAATTGGGGACAACAATGTCAATAATCACATCCAAACCGAGAAATCGACCAAAATAGGTAGGTAAATAAAAATAATAATAACAATAATAAATGAAGGTAATATATATATATATATATATATATGTATGTATATAAAAAATATCCAAGGTTTTGTGCTTTTTGCATTTTTGTTTTTTCCCTCTGCCCTGGTACAGTAAATATTGGGGTCATTCAAAATGGAATTCACTTGCCCTATGAGATATGGGGATTCTCCGTCCTTGGAGTATACTGTCATGGGATCAGTTCTAGTCTTTGCTCAGGATCATTACTCTCCCGGTGGTGTTTTTTTTTTTTTTGTTTTGTTTTGTTTTGTTTTTTTGTGTGTGGAAGACTTCTGCTTTGTCCAGGGTGATACATTCAGAGCTCTGTGTTTAGTGGTCTCAGTATCTGTACAGATCCTGAGGTGGGCCTTATGGTGAAGTCAGTCTTTGTGAATCTAGAGGTTCTGTTGCCTCAGTGCCATTTGAATCCATCTTCTGTGGTTGGTGATCTTGGTCTTTGTACTGAACCTAGGATGGCATCTAGGATAGTGTCTTTCTTTGTGCTTCCAGAAGCCCCTTTCCGTTACAGTTGGCTCTGCCGGACCTTTGGAACTGGGGATCATGCTTATTGTGCCGGTCTTAGTTCAAAGCCTAGACTAGGGCTTTTTAATTGGTCCCAAGATGTTTACAGTCTGGTCGTGGTTCTAAGCAGCCAGTCCTCTGTAAATCACGATCTTGGCTTTTGGACCTACCAAAGGGTGCCACGTCTTCTGGTTTTGTCTTGTCGTTAGCTGGTAAGGTAGGTTAAACTGCTCTAAGGTCAAGTTGTTCACGTTTTCTTCATTGTCGGGATATCATGTTAGCGCTGGCCCTTGTTGTTGACCCTGCAGTATTGAGGCCATCCCAGATGGAGTTTGTTTCTTGCAGCTGTTGTGAAGAGCTGTGCCGTTTCTATGCCTGGGCACCAGGGTTCAAGGCTGGATGAATGGAATCTGATCACCTGAGGTCTAAGTTGGTTCCACATGACATATTTTCAAGGTAGGAGATATCCCTGTATTGTAAACAACTATGAGTTCCTATCTCTGGTAGGTAAGAGCTCTTTTTTTTTTTTATGTAAGATTTCCCCTTTATTTAGTGTGCCTTTGTAGGGGGAAGTGGTGCTCCATTATATTGTTGGTGTATTTAGGGTGGACAGAGTGGATAACAGAAATAGGTCTCATACCCAAAAACGATAAAAAAAAAAAGTGCATGTGCCCACAAATGTATATGTAGGGCAAACATGTCTTAGGATACAAAGCCAACCTATATAAGACCACAAAGGTAAGGATCATTAGAAGTACCCTCTCAGATCACTATGCAACAGAGCTCAAAATCGATGTCAAGAAGAAGCAATGGAGAAAAACTAATACCTGGAGATTAAACAACATGCTGCTCAACAACAGCTGGGTCAAAGAACAACTCAAGGAAGAAATAAAAACATTCCTTGAGACAAATGACAATGAAGAGACAACATGTCAAAATTTATGGGACACAGCAAAAGCAGTAATTAGGGGGAAACTCATAGCAATACAGGCCTATGTCAAGAAACAGGAAAATAACAAAACCAACAGTTTAAAAGATCACCTCAAAGAATTGGAACAACAGCAACAGAGAAATCCAACCACATCCAGAAGGCAAGAAATAATAAAAACTAGAGCAGAAATAAACAACATAGAAACTAAGAAAACAATACAAAAAATCAATGAGACCAGGAGTTGGTTTTTCGAAAAAATAAACAAGATAGACAAACCATTGGCAAAACTCACCAAAAAAAGAGAGAAAACACCCAAATCAGTAGGATCACAAATGAAAGGGGAGATATTGCAACAGAACCCCAAGAAATACAACATATCATGAGATCATATTATGAACATCTATACTCAACTAGGCTAGAGAACCCAGTAGAAATTGATAGATTCTTGGAAAAACACCCTCTTCCAAGACTGGAAAGGGAAGATCTAGAGATCCTAAATAGACCAATCACCTCAGAGGAAATTGAAGATATAATTAAAAAACTCCCTAAGAACAAAAGCCCAGGCCCAGATGGATTTACAGGTGAATTCTATCAAACATTTCAAGAAGAGTTACTACCACTTTTCCATAGGCTCTTCCAAACCATAGAAAAAAACAGGAATCCTTCCCAATTCCTTTTATGAGGCTAATATCACACTCATTCCCAAAGAAGGCAAAGACACTACCAAAAAAGAAAACTACAGACCAATCTCACTAATGAACATAGATGCAAAGATACTCAATAAAATCTTAGCAAACCGAATCCAGCACTTCATCAAGAAGATCATACATCACGATCAAGTGGGATTCATTCCAGGAATGTAAGGTTGGTTTAACATACGCAAATCAATCAACATTATACACCACATCAACAACATGAAAGACAAAAACCACATGATCATATCAATCGATGCAGAGAAGGCGTTTGACAAAATCCAACATCCTTTCATGTTAAAGACACTCAGCAAAATAGGACTAGAAGGAACCTTCCTCAAGATAGTTACAGCTATATATGAAAAGCCTACAGCCAACATTATACTCAATGGTGAGAAACTAGAAGCATTCCCACTAAGATCAGGAACTAGGCAAGGCTGTCCACTCTCTCCACTCTTATTCAATATAACCTTAGAAGTCCTAGCAATAGCAATCCGACAAGAGAAGGAAATCAAAGGAATTCAAATTGGGAAAGAGGAACACAAGCTATCTCTATTTGCCGATGATATGATGATATACATCGAAAACCCTAAAGAGTCCACAGTAAAACTCCTAGAAACAATTAACCAATACAGCAAAGTGGCTGGTTACAAGGTCAATACACAAAAGACAGTAGCGTTTCTATATACAAACAATGAAGCTGAGGAGAGAGAGATTAAAAATACAATTCCATTTAAGATAGTATCAAAAAATATCAAGTATCTAGGAATCAACCTTACAAGAGAAGTGAAAGACCTATACCAGGGAAATTTCAAAATACTTCAGAAAGAAATTGAAGGCGATCTAATGAAATGGAAGAACATCCCATGCTCATGGATAGGTAGAATTAACATAATCAAAATGACTATCCTACCCAAACTCATATATAGATTTAATGCAATCCCTATCCAAATCCAGACACAATTCTTCAAAGAATTAGAACAATCATTCACAAAATTCATCTGGAACCACAAAAGACCCAGGATAGCCAAACAAATACTGAAAAACAAGAAGCTGGGAGGCATCTCCTTACCTAACTTGAAACTATACTATAAAGCCATAGTAATTAAAACAGCATGGTACTGGAACAGAGACAGGAGCTCAGACCAGTGGATCAGAACAGAATTCCCAGACAAAAACCCCCAGATATACAGCCAACTAATAGTTGATAAAAGAGGCAAGAATCTGAAATGGAACAAAGAAAGCCTATTCAACAAATGGTGTTGGTACAACTGGAAAACCACATGTACGAAAGTGAAAATCAACCCATACCTTACTCCTTATACAAAAATCAACTCAAAATGGATCAAAGACCTTGAAATCAGATCCGAATCCATAAAGTTTATCGAGAATAAAATAGGCAGAACACTCGAAGACCTATATATCAAAAAGGTCTTTGAGAATGGAGCACCAATGGCAAGAACGTTAGCATCAAATATAAACAAATGGGACTACATCAAACTAAAAAGCTTCTGCATGGCAAAAGAAACCCTACTTAATGCAAGAAGACAGCCAACAGAATGGGAAAAAATTTTTTCACTCGACATATCAGATAAAGGGCTGATATCTAGAACATACAAAGCACTCAGAAAGCTGAGCCCCCCAAAACCAAACAAAGCTATAAAAAAATGGGGAGATGAAATGAATAGACACTTCTCTGAGGAAGACAGAAGGATGGCCAACAAACACATCAAAACATGCTCACCTTCACTCATCATCAGGGAGATCCAAATCAAGACAACAATGAGATACCACCTTACACCAGTGAGGATGGCTCACATCAAAAATGACGGAAACAACCTTTGTTGGCGGGGATGCGGTATGAAAGGAACTCTCATCCACTGCTGGTGGGAATGCCCCCTAGTCCAACACCTATGGAGGAAAGTCTGGAGAGTGCTCAAAGAACTCAGAATCGAGCTGCCATTTGACCCCGCAATTGCTCTCCTAGGCATATACCCACAAGATGGAAGGACATTCATTCCAAAATACGTATGCACCCCCACTATTTATCGCAGCACTCAGTATAATAGCCAAATCTTGGAACCAACCTAGATGTCCAACAACAGATGAATGGATCATTAAGATGTGGTACATATACACAATGGAATATTACATGGCAGTTAGAAATGATACAATCACAGACTTTGCAGCAACCTGGATGGACCTAGATCATGTTATGTTAAACGAAGTAAGTCAGAAGACAAAAGATAAACACAGAATGGTAGCACTATTCTGAAACACCTAGAACATATATTTTATACATAACTAATACCTAACAATCATATAACAGGGTTTAACAGGGTAGAAACTCTAAACAATGTAATAGTCAACATATACATGGGAGCAGTGTCCAAAATACATGAAGAAGGAATAACGCAAACTCTTGACTGCACATTATACCACAAAGAAAACAGCAACATAGAGAGGTATGTAATCAGACTCCTACAACAAAGGTCCACAATAATCCCTTAGAGATCGTTAACAGGAACACAAGTATAGAACACCACGGGAAATCACGGAATGCGATGGCAACATACCATAACACTACGTTTTAATCCCTTTACCTTACTATACTTTAAATAACCTCTCAGCTTTTCTGCCCACAGGCGCCCTTAGATACAAAGGGCGGACAAACTAAGACGGCAACTCGGGATACCACACGAGATACCGTACCTTGCTTGCACTACGAGATGGCCACGAGAAAACTCTTTAACATACACTTTATTTCTAGGTTAAACCTTCTTTTAGGAATTGAACCACGTGACCAGTCAGACCACCAAACCAGTACCTGCGACGTACAGACCTAAACTACAGGCTCTAGCCATCGAACACATTCAGCCAAACCAACATTCCCCTGTTATTCTATCCTTTCTTCTCACTACTTTATTTTTTTATTTTTTTTCTTTTTTCTTCTTTTCTTTTTTCTTTTTCTCTTCTATTCTTCTCTTTACTTTTTTCCCTTTCTCTTCCCCCTTTCTTTCTACGGTATTTTCTCTTTTCTCTACCTTCATACCCCTCCCATATACCTTCCCCTTTCTCCCCCCCCCCCCCGGAAATCCAACTATCCCTTTACCCCTCAAGCCCATACAGATCTCCCACCATAATAAAACTCTCCATCCTCAGTCCTTAATCTTTTAGGCATCAAGATCGACCTCCTACCCAACGAACCAGTACCCCCAGGGGAGGGGACACCCAGCCGAAACCACACCTCATCACCTGCAAGAAAAGACAGCCAACTCCCCTGTGGACTCATGCTGCGAGACCCTCCCTACCAACTCCCCATAACGTGGACTGTTTCTTGAAACCGGACTTAGGTCCAATAGTATCCCCAATGCAAGAACTCTTCCAAGACCTCCCTGCCGCAAATTTTTACCAATCTGAAGAAGGTCAGGGGGTGTAATTGGAAGATGCCTGGGAACCCACACACCACAAGAAAAATCCAAAAGACAAGGGGAAAAACAGTACTTCCAACATAGGCATAAGACCTGTAATACACCACCTCTTTACCTGTTCTCCCCCAATTGTAAAGTAGTCTTTTGCACCACTTTGGTCCTTTAAAAAGGATCATATTTTCTTAAGCCAGTATTTGTTTCATATGGATGTGCATTTTGGATGTGTGTCTTATATGGGCTGCTGACTACTGATACAAGATAATTAGCTTAAAGATAGAATTTAGATCAATCCATTTCTATAGCATCTGTAGTATTACAGTAATATACCTGTTTACAAAGTGCCTCAGAATATGACCTAAGATATATTGAAAAATTATACTCTAGACACCATGAGAGGTCTTTCTATGTATTTTTTCATTTATTCTTCCAACAATTTAATGATAAATTCATTTAAATGATAAATTCCTCCACTTTTTAAGTTAGGAAATAATATCCAACAAGTTATAGTAAACTGCTGAAAAATCATTTATAAAATAAGTGGAGGGTCTGAGGTACTCTAGCAGCCAGACTTCCAAGACTATACAAAGCAATGTTTGTACCAAACCACTTATATTTATTCCTTCTAGCCAATAAACCCAATGGGTGAGATATTATACTACCTTAAAGAATTAATTTTTCTAGAATGACTGCGAAATGGGTTGATTGGCTATCAGGATAAGTCAAGTGATAATAAAAATGCACACAAATTGCTGGAGCTTAACAAAACAACAAAATTTCCACTTTTTTGTTTGTTTGTTTGTTTCTGTGCCACACCTAGTGATGCTTCCGGGCTTACTCCTGGCTATGTACTAAAAAATCGTTCTTGACTTGGGGAACCTTATGGGATGCCAGGTATCGAACCAGGTTGTCTTGGGTCAGCCGCATGCAAGGCAAACGCCCTACCACTACGTCATCGCTCGGGCCCCAAATTTTCCACATTTTTACTTTGTCAGTTCTTTAGATAACACACTGTTCTGTTCAAAACAAGTAGTACCATCCTGTCTACTGGGGAAAAAAAGAAGAGCACATGAGGTATTTGGTAAGGAATGACTATAACTACCCTGGGAATGTCGTTCCCAATTCTCAAGAGACATATGGAAAGAGAACAAACCTACCTGTACACCAAAACTCAGCTAAAAATAATTATGTTGGTCATATGGCTACTATCTAATGGAGAATATAAAATAATAATTATAAATACAATTTTTAAATTTTTAATTAGATTTTATTTTTTGATCATTCACCAATCAATGGACATACAAATGTGACTTAAACAAATGCCTCACTTTCTTTTTTTCTTTTTTTTTTTTCTTTTTTTTGAGTCACACTCCTGGCTCCTTACTCCTGGCTCCTTAAATGCCTCACTTTCTAAACAAGATTCCTTAATTCTCAAATGAAGCAATTGAAGGACTGTCCTTTATGTATTTTACTCCAACACATTTTATATTTTTACCAATTAATGTATTTTACAAAAGAAATGAGCCAAGACTATATTGGCACTTTCCAGAGGCTATGAAAACATTTCTTAATGTGAGAGTTAAAGCTGTTTGGTGGCACAAGTCAAGCTAAATGTTTTGCTTGGAAGGTAGACTTGGGGACACTCTGCCAACCTAACGGAATGGGGTCAATGGTTCATGACAACTCCCAGGCCTTTGGAGATGTTAGGAGCTTTTTTGTTGGTTTTCACACTTAATAAAAAAGCAATTTCCTTTTTCAGAAGCACGTTTTCTTATTTTAGAAGTTTACTGAGTTTTAGGTTTTGGTCTTTGTTTTTAGTTAAAAGAACATCTTCTTTAAGTGTGAAGTTATATGTAGTTGAAAGGAGATAGATTTGCCCTTATAACATAGCAAAATAAAGCCCATTGTCCCCAAAAGGGCCTCAATTTCAAGCAGGAAAACATTCTTGGCTAAAACTCTTACTAAATGGCTTGTGGCAAATGAATGATTGTCATAGGCTCCAAGCGTAGATTTCCCTTTGAACATACAAAAGAAGAGATTTCATAAAATATATATTTTGGTTCAATCTACCATGTACTTTTTTTTTAGGTACAGAGTGACATTGAATCAGGGGCATTCCCACCACCAATGTTGTCCTCCATCCTCCCCTGTTCCCAGCATGCATCCTATATCCTCTTCCTTTGCCCCCCAGGCTGCTAGTATAAGTGGTCC
Organism: Suncus etruscus; assembly: GCF_024139225.1. NCBI lineage: Eukaryota > Metazoa > Chordata > Mammalia > Eulipotyphla > Soricidae > Suncus > Suncus etruscus. The sequence continues at coordinate 92,993,568 of NC_064850.1, read as the reverse complement.
CTTCTGTGTCTAGCTTGTTGTAGATTGGGTATCGATTCTGTTGTCATTGGTTTTGGATTTGGTGTTTAAGTCTGCTAATTTTTTATTTTTACTCAATTTTCATACAACTGCTTGATCTTGGTACCCTCCAACATTTCTCCTCCAATTTGTGAGGTAGAACAAGATGGTTCAAGTTATGTGGTTCTATTAGAAGGAAAGGAAAAGGGGGGGGGGCAAAAATCAAACAAACAAAAAACAGGAGTCGTCCTTCGAGGGGCTATAAATATCAATTTAAGAGAAGAAAAGGAAAAAGGAAGAAAAACATGACAAGAATACAAAAAAAAAATCAAACAGCAACAACAACAAAAATCCCTAAAAGCACCATAGTAATAAGCACCACAGCAATAAAGACAACAACCAAGCAATAACCATGGTCCCAAAATAAAAAAAAAAAAAACAAAACAAACAAACAAAAAACAAGCAACAACAATAACAAAAAATAATTTGTGCTTTTTATTTTGCATAGGCACTGTAAATATTGGGGAAATTAAAAAGGAAATTCCCTTGGCCTAAGAAATAGAGGGTTTCTTCACCCTTGAAGTATACTGTCATGGGAATAACTATATGCTCTGTACATAGCATGTACTTTTTTATTACTTGTTTTTATTTAAAGTTTTGTGGATTATAAAATTGTTCAATTAAGTTTTAGACATACAATGTCAACCTCTCTCTATCACTCTTCCCAGAGTCTATCCCCATTCCAATCTGCCATCATGGTTGTTAAAGTTTGGGTCTCATAATATCAGGGTAGTTGACTCTGTGTTTTGGATATTTAATTTTGTCTTTCCTAACACCACCAATGGACCTGATATTACTTGGTGCCTGGGCCCCATCCTTTCATATTTGTGTTTCTCCTCCTTTGCTCAATATTCTTTCCTTCTCCTCACTATACTCTGGGTCCAAGAGTACTCTAAACAGTTCCCATTTAAACCTTTTCATTCCTTTATGCACTGTAGTTTAAACATTTTTTAATTGATACACAAATGGATAGGTTTCTTCATTTTTTTTTTTTGAGGAATTTTTTTTTCTGAAAATGGAATTGAAGTTGAGCAAGGAAAGTTGGTAGTAACACGCTAGTCAGTTTTTATTCCTTAAAAACTATTGGCCATCTCTATGTTGGAACTAGGCAGCTCATAATCGGGTGCTACAGGACTTTTGTGCTCATTATCTCTTTTCTCAGGTCTCCATGCTACTAATGGTTTTTTTTGTTTTTGTTTTTGTTTTTTTGGTTTTGGTTTTTTTGGTTTTTGGGTCACACCCAGCAGCACATAGGGGTCACTCCTAGTTCCGTGCTCAGAAATCGCCCCTGACAGTCACAGAGTACCATATGGGATGCCGGGATTCAAACCACCGACCTTCTGCATGAAAGGCAAACGCCTTACCTCCATGCTATCTCTCCGGCCCCCATGCTACTAATGTTTTAGCAGACTCAGATGCTTGACCTTAGACAGTCGAGACTGAAAGCAAAGAACTAAATGAAATACCTAAATTCGGTAGAGATGTTTTAGAAAATAAGGGCAGGAGAGGATAGGAAGCTGGGGAATGGGGTGTCCTTAAAGAAAAGGCCTAAGAAAACCTTCTATTTTTATATTCTCTTTACTAGGAGGATAGATGAACTCTTTTCATTGAGCATTAGACAAAAGCCTTGGAGGGGGTGAGCAGGATGTTTGAAAGTCTTACCTTTTGAACTTCCTGAGAGTATATCCTAGGGCCTTTTGGGGCTATTCTCAGAAATTTTTTTCTGGAGTCATTCTTTTTATTTGTTTATTTGTTTTTGGTTTGGGGACCACACCTGGCAATGCCCAAGGGATAACTCCTGGTTCTGCACTCGGGAATTTACTCCTGGCAGTGCTCAAGGGACCATATAGGGGTGCTCAGGATCAAACCCAGATTGGCATGTGCAAGACAAATTCTTTACCTGCTGTAATATCACTACTACCTCTCATGGGGTCATTTTTTCTAATCTTATAAGAGGTCATTCTCTCTTGTGCCTCTATAGCTATACAATTATTCCCTGTTAGAGCGATTCCAACTGCTCAGAGGATAATCAGAAATTTATTCATTGACTACTTCCTGCTGAGAGTGGTCAGATATATGAGTCACAGGTGGAATCCTGCCCCCAAGTAAGAAATTGTTCCTGGGCCCTCTATTGAAATCGGGTGAACTGTCTGTTCTGGACTGCATCAGCATCTGTAAGTTAGAGGATTTTAGCAGAGAAGAAACAAGTTTTACCATTGCATTTATGAGACACAGGTCAAATACTGAAAATAAAAGCAACACAATGTGGCTAAGAGATGGAAAAACCATGTGGCTTTGAAGGGGAGACAAGGATTTAGGGCATTTCTTTGAGGGGATAAGATAGGAAGGAGATGCTAGGGAGATTGGAAGCTATATTTGTCTTTTAGAAGAGTGCTCCTTTTTAAAGAGGCAATTACAGAAACATAAGACTTCTATTAAATCCCATCTAAGATCTAGGTCCTTAGGACAAACTCATCACATACTCATAAGCAGTATAGCTGGAACTTATATTGATTTTTAACTGAAAGGCATTACCCATTATGGAGTTAAAATCTGTTTCTACATAAAAAGGGCTGTTTCTGAATATCAGTACATTTTTTTTCTCAGTTTTTATAATCACAGTAGCAAATGGAATTTGTTAGTAAAAAAGAAAAAAAACAGTGGGAGTGATTTTGCATAGGGTGTAAAAATTGGGATAGTAACTTGGATCTTTTGACTTAGCTAAATTAGAGCAAGGTGGCTTTTCCAGTGAACGTTTGGTCACATTTCAACTATAAATATCAGGTCAATCTGTTTCAGTTTGCTTAACCTGTGGAGGAGCCATAAGCGCCACCATCTGGTGAGAGGACGTTTCTGAGTCAATGTATAACTGAACTCTTGGTCTCTCCCATGTTGGACCTAAAGCAACATCCTGTCTGTCCTAGTTCTAGCTGAGTCCCACAGTGAAAATCGTAACATTAAGGAATAAAATAGACCAGAAATCTAGAGTATCTGCAAGCCTAAGTTAGCATGACAAATGCCCGTAGTACGACTATAGGATCCACCTATAAATTTTATCACTTTGCTTAAAGCTTCAAAGTATTCAAATGACTACACTTTGTTGCCCTGTTAGTTGAGTGGAACCTTCTACAAAGTCTTAGTAACATACTGAGTTATGCTGTTTCTATGAGAACTAAGATATCGCCATATTGCTAGTATGTGCTTAAAACTGGTAAAGATGTCAAGAGGGAAAAGCAAACACTACAATTTTTCACTCACAGTAGGCAGCAATATAATTTTTAGATATCCAGAAATGACCAAAACATAAAAGTCAAGGGTTTTCAATCAATTTTAAGATATTCATATTACTAGATATATGCTCAGTAAGACTTCTAAAGATTTTTTGTTAGTGACGATATTTCTGATGAAACTCTGGCACACCCAATAGTTTTTAATTTATATAAATATACAGAAGAAATTAATATGGAGTGTTTAAGAAGTTTTTTCTAAGTCCTTCCATAATTACTTTCCCTTTCTACTAATTGAGATTGTTTTATAGAGTTCAATTCTGGGAAGTCTTGTATCACTTGGGTTTAACACAGATGTTACCACAAAAATTTATTCACTTAAACTCAGTAAAAGCTTAAAATCACAACTAAAATTTAGTTTCTCACAGTCAAGACCAGATTTTTGCCTTAGTTTGTTAAAAAAAAAAAAAACAGACATTTTAATGAAAACATGCCTCTCCATTTACAAAATAGATAACATTTTAAAGAAAACTGGTACAGTACTCTTTTTTTTTTTTCCCTTTCCCTTTTGGGCCACACCCTATGATGCTCAGAGATTACTCCTGACTATGAGCTCAGAAATCTGCTCCTGATTTGGGACACTGGGAATCGGCTGTGTGCAAGGCAAACGCCCTATAACTGTACTATCACTCCGGCCCCTCGTTATTCCATTTTTTTCCCAGTAAATCCTAAATGGAAGACTTTGTGGTGCTTTGCATTTAAAAGTGTCTTGGGGCCAAAGAGAGATCATGGAGGTAGGGCGTTTACCTTGCATGCAGAATTGCATGCAAAAAAAAAAACCTTGCATGGTTTTAATCCTTGCATCCCATATGGTCCCCTGAGCCTGCCAGGAGCGATTTCTGAGCGTAGAGCCAGGAGGAACCCCTGAGCGCTGCCGGATGTGACCCAAAACAAAACAAAACAAAACAAAGTCTTAAAAAAAAAGTGTCTTGCACTTTCAAAGGTAAGATACTTATCTCATATGGCACTGACCCATCCTTTATCTCCGGCACCCCATATGGTTTTCAAGCCCACCAATAATGATTCCTATTATAGATCCAAGAGTAAGCCTTGAGCATCACAAAGTGTAGTTCCCCCAAAATAATAAAAAAATAAAGTCTTTTTTTTTTTTTAAAGAAGTTAGGGTTAGGGATAGGGTTAGGGTTAACTCTAGGGATAGGGTTAGAGTTAGTTTAGGGTTGGGGTCAGGGTAAGGATTAGGTTAGGGTTAGGTTTAGGATTGGGATTAAGTTTAGGGTTAGGTTTAAGGTTAAGGTTAGAGTTAGTGTTAGGGTTAGTTAGGGTTAGGTTTAGAGTAATGGTTAGGGTTAGGTTTAGGGTTAGAGTTAGAGTTAGGGTTAGGGTTATATTTATGAGCTAAGGCAGACATATGAACAAATGCAATAAAAATCCTTAGGCTGAAGGCTCTTCCTAAACCTACTGCTCATTTAAATGACTGATATTTGTAATTGGATGGCAGTAATGAATGGAGTATGTATATTAGTAAATACTTATGAGGACATATTTTTGAAAATTGCCTATTGTAAGTTACATAACAAAAGATGCTTTTTGTCTGTGAGACAAAATTTCCCAAGGCCCCACACATAAGTCCTAATAAATTTTTATTATCTGAAATTTAAATTCATTAATATTTTACTTAATACATGCACCTATTCATAATAACACCATAGACTTTTGCCAAGACAGTCTTTCAAATAACTATGAAAATGTATGAATAAAAATTTACTTTCTGTTAGTTTGTTTTTGTTTCTTGACAACAGCCTGTGATGCTCAAGGTTACTCCTGGCTATGCGTTTAGAAATATCTCCTGGCTTTTGGGGCTATAAGGGATGCTGGGGATCGAACTGAGGTCCATCCTGGGTCAGCTGCATGCAAGGCAAATGCCCTACCACTGTGCAATTTCCCCAGCCCCTAATAATTACTTTTTTAAAAGCTTTTTTAATGCCAGATATTTACGATATTAAAAATCTCAGAAAATAAATATTACTATGTATTTAACATTTTTCTTTACTCCTTTGCCTACTAAGCAAGTTGACTCGATTTTATGGGAAACATTAGTACAAACAACTTTATTTCATTTCCATTCTTATAAAAATAAACTTGCAGGCCTGGAGAGATAGCACAGCGGTGTTTGCCTTGCAAGCAGCCGATCCAGGACCTAAGGTGGTTGGTTCGAATCCCGGTGTCCCATATGGTCCCCCGTGCCTGCCAGGAGCTATTTCTGAGCAGACAGCCAGGAGTAACCCCTGAGCACCGCTGGGTGTGGCCCAAAAACCAAAAAATAAATAAATAAAAAAATAAACTTGCAAGAGTAAAATAAATGTTTTTGCTATTTTGAAAACACAATTTGATTTGAATAATCAAACAAAATAAGAACAGACTTTAGAAATCGTATGGTTTAAACTAAGTTTATTAGATTTAAGGCTAGTTTCTATTTAGTACATCTTTCTCAAGTCTCAAATATTTTATATAGCAAAGTAACTGCATATATATATATGTATATATATATAAAAGTTCTCTATTATTGTTACAAGTTAAGTACTAGTGGGGGCAAAATAAAACCATTTAAGTAGTCAGAGTTTGTACCTTTTCTTTATATTACTAAAATTATACTTCTATTTATAAAACAGCCTGATTTCTAATTGAAATTGTTTTAGGCTTGCAATGTAAGTCTAATGTATTACAATCCTGCTTTTTAGCTCTAGTAGCAGTTCTTCAGCAATATAGTTTCTAAAACTTAAGGGAATGTTTAGGTATTAAAAGGCATAATGACTTTATACTAAGGACTCCAAATTTTTTATACGCAGTTTTAGTATCTTCTAACGGTGATACAGAAAATCAAATATTTGTTATTCAGAAAACTCAGTTCATTAACTCACTTTATCACAGGGCAAAAGGAAAAAAATTAACCTTTTAACAGATTCCGCTAGGCTTTGTATTTCTTAAAGCTGATAGCTACTACTAGACTATTACTACTAGTACTACTACTATTACTACTACTACTATTATTGAAGCCTAGATGCCACACACAATATATAAGTTGAGAAGCATGAAAAGAATTTTCCAAATTTAAAAATCACAGTACATAACACACAGCTTATGTATAAGGCATCTCTCTGGCCCCTTTTTAAGTCAAGAACTCAAACTTTTCTAGTTAATAGTTAAATACCATGTGGTGCTAAAAAGTGGTAAAACGTTATGTGTGAAGCTCTATCAGCAGTGGTATTAAACCACAGTACAAAAACTTTTACACACATATATACATATATCTATACATATACCTACATATATATTTTTAAAGTTCCCCTTCTAGAGTGCCCACTGGTGGGAGATAAATGCTGGGAAGATAAAGGAACTGATAGAGGAAAAGGAACCCTCATAAAAGGATCGATGTTGAAATAATATATACCTGAAATCCAATCTTGAATTTTAGTGACTATATTAAAAAATATTACAATACCTAGTTTACAAAATTGTAGATTATTCAATGCTCTGATCTCTAGTAATGATGCAGTTTGTTTTGATTTCGTTTTGTTCTGATTACGAACTGACTAGACCAAATTCCATGCTTGAGGATTTCTAGTTCTGACTTCACCCTGGCTCTAGCAATCAGTATCACACAGACAGGACAGATATATGGATTCAAAGGTCAAAGTGACAAGCTGCACACACACACTTACGCATACATGTTGTTGATCAATTTGCCCCCAGATGTTTCTCTGACCCATCAAGAGTTGGGATGGGGAAAGAGCAGGCACTGATGTTGAGCTGGGAAAAAGAGAGCAATCCCCAGGACAAAACAGTCCTGATGGGGATATCTCCCCTGATTTTTCAGCTCTTACCTCAAACTTGCTTCTGCCTGTTTCCTGGAAATGGATCAAGAAAGAGCCCTATGAGTACTGAATAGTTACCAGGTGAGGAAGTTCCAATAGAGCAGTGCTTCTCAATTATTTTGTCATGCATCCCTAGGAAGAAGAAAACATTTTTCACGCCCCCTCGCGCGACTGTAAAAAGTATTTTTATTAAAAAAAAAAAACTTTAACCTGCAAAACAAAAATATATAAAATAAATTGAGCCTATTTTTTAATCAAAGGTGATGTCTGGATTAATGGCTACAATGAGCACGTTTTGCAATGCATAGGTTTTCGAAGCCGGTTTTGAAGCAAGACACAGCAACTCTCAGCTCCAGAGACATACAGACACATAAACAGGGGGCTTAGCTTGTTATGACAGTGTTTGCTGAGGTCAAACAAGCCCCCTTTCCGGAGCCTCGTGACCCCCACTATTTGAGAAGCACTGCAGTAGAGGCACAAAGGCAGATACAGGGGTGTGAGAGGCTTTGTTCAAATTCAATAGAAAATTCCTCTTCTTAATTGAATGACAGTGGAAATTACGAAGACTTGTCCCCAGGAAGCTCATGTCCCATATTGTGTTGTTGAAGCTGGGCTCCAAATAAAACCTTGAGAGGGAGCTGGTTGAACTCTGTTGGAACGCTGAAGCACAGCACATCTCTCTTGACTGTCTCCGTGCTGCATCTGCAGGCCTGATTTCCTGTGTGTGTGGCTTCATCTGCTGAAGGCTAGCCTTCCCTGAAGGTGAGTTGATCCGCCCAGAAAGGGGGAGCCAGAGGAGCGATGCCGTGTAGCGAAGCACAGCCGCCTTGCACATCATTTAGCCAACGAATACCACCACAACTCATAGAAAAACCCACTATACAAGTGTGACAATGGGGAAAGAACGCAGGCCAGCACCAGGCATTGAAAATGAAGATGGAAACTTTGATGACCCTAAAAGGGCCAATCAACTAGTCAGTCTCTCAGAGAAGGAGTTTAGAGAAGAATTATGGAGGATGTTCACAGAACTTAAAGAAAGTATAGAAGAGAACACTAATGAGAATCAAGAGAATATGAAGATAGAAATTAGAAAACTCCACACTGAAATATCAGGTCAAATAACAGGTCTGAAAAACTCAGTAGACGAATTGACAGGCAAAATAGATAACCTCTCCAACAGGGTAACAGCAGCTGAGGACAGATTTAATGCGCTGGAAGATGAGATAAATAACTACTCCATACAGCATAAGAGACTAGAATGAAGCCTTAAAGCAAATGATCAGACAATGGAAAAATTACTCAAAGAATGTAAACAGATGAAAATAGAAGTCTTTTTTAAGCTCAACAGAAACAACTTAAGAATCATTGGAGTCCCAGAAACCCAGGAAGAAAATTTCCAAGAAGAATCAACAGTTAAGAATATCATTAAAGAGGGGCTGGAGAGATAGCATGGAGGTAAGACGTTTGCCTTTCATGCAGGAGGTCATCGGTTCAAATCCCAGCGTCCCATATGGTCCCCCGTGCCAGCCAGGAGCAATTTCTGAGCCTGGAGCCAGGAATAACCCCTGAGCACTGCCGGGTGTGACCCAAAAACCACCAAAAAAAAAAAAAAAAAAGAATATCATTAAAGAGAAACTACTAGAGCTAAAGAATACATGCGACCAAGTCCTGCAAGTGCAAAGAGTACCAACTAAAAGAGACCCCAGAAAAAAACACCCCAAGACACATCCTAGTCACAATGATGAATTCTACAGATAGAGACAGAATTCAAAAAGCGGCAAGATCAAAAAGGAAAATTACATTCAAAGGAGCACCCTTGAGATTTAGAGCTGACCTGTCACCAGACACACTCAAGGCCAAAAGGCAGTGGTGGGAAATAGTGACAAAACTCAATTAAATAAATGCTTCGCCTAGAATACTGCATCCAGCAAAACTCACTTTTAGGTTTGAAGGAAGAATACATAATTTCACAGACAAAACACAGCTCAGAAACTTTACAGACTCAAAACCAGTCTTCAAAAAAAATAACTAAAAGACCTACTTTAAGACAAGACAGACCAACATACACATCAAACTATGACACAAAAATGGCACTAAATCCTATGACAATTCTTTCTCTCAATGTCAATGAACTAAATGCACTCATAAAGAGACACAGAGTGGCTAAATAGATCAAAAAACTCAATCCAACCTTCTGCTGCCTACAAGAAACACACCTGAATAGTCAGAACAAATATAGACTCAAAATAAAAGGCTGAAGGAAAATCATCCAAGCAAACAACACCCATAAAGAAGCTGGAGTGGTCATACTAATATCAGATGATGCAAACTTTATACTCAGAAAAATTGTAAGGGACAAAGATGGACATTTGTATTAATCAAGGGATATGTACAGCAGGAAGATATCACTCTCCTAAACATATATACACCGAATGAGGGGCCAGCAAAATATTTAATACAATTGTTGACAAATTTGAAAAGAAATATCAATAACAACACAATAATTGTGGGAGACCTCAACACGGTTTTGTCAACACTTGATAGGTCAACCAGACTAAAATCCAACAAAAATATACTAGACCTGAAAAGAGAAATGGAAGAAAGAGGCCTAGTAGACATATATAGGACACTCCACCCCCAGAAGCCTGGATATACATTCTTCTCTAATGTACATGGGACGTTCTCCAGGATAGACTACATTCTAGCACATAAAACATACCTCCATTATATTAAGAGGATAGAAATTTTGCAGGCTACCTTCACTGACCACAAGACCCTGAAATTATATGTTAACTACAAAGGGACACAGAAGAAAAACTTCAATACCTGGAAGATAAACGGCCTAATACTGAATAACCAGTGGGTCTGACATGAAATTAAAGAGGAAATCAATACTTTCCTGAAAACAAATGATATTGAAGACAGACACAAAGAACCTATGGGACACAGCAAAAGCAGTAGTGAGAGGAAAATTTATAGCTTTGCAAGCACACATCAGGAAAGGAGCATACCTGAATAGCTTAATGACACAGCTCATAGAATTAGAAAGCGCTCAACAAAAGAAACCAAAATAGAGAGACAGAAAGAAATAACAAAGCTGAGAGTAGAAATCAATAAAGTGGAAACCCAAAAAACAATCCGAAAGATAACGAAAGCAGAAGTTGGTTCTTTGAAAAAAAATAAACAAGATTGATAGACAACTGGCAAAACTAACAAAGAAAGAGAGAGAAAGAAATTTGATAACTCATGTTAGAAATAAAAAAGAGGAGATCACTACCAATGTTGCAGAGATTCAAAGGGTAATCAGAAACTACTTTAAGAAACGCTATGCCACGAAAAATGAGAACCTGGAAGAAATGGATAAATTCTTGGAATCCTATAACTTCCAAGATTGAATAAAGAGGATGTTGAATATCTAAATTCCCCCTTCACTATTGAGGAAATTAAAACGGTAATGAAATGTCTCCCCAAAAACAAAAGCCCAGGCCCAGATGGATTCATTAATGAATTTTTCCAAACCTTTCAAGAGGAACTACTTCTAATCCTGGCAAGACTCTTTCATGAAATCAAAAAAATGGGAACACTTCCAAATACCTTTTATGAAGCCAACATCACCTTGATCACCAAACCAGACAGAGATGCTACCAAAAAAGAAAATTACAGACAAATATCCCTGGAGAACACAGATGCAAAGGTCCTCAAAAAAATCCTGTCAAATAGGATTCAAGGCCTCATCAAGAAGATCATTCATTATGATCAAGTAGGTTTCACCTCAGGAATGCAAGAATGGTTTAACATCCGTAAATCTATCAACATAATACTCAACATCAACAAAAAGAAAAAGAAAAATCACATAATCATATCAATAGACGCAGAGAAAGCATTTGACAAGGTCCAACACCCATTCTTGATAAAAAAAAAAAACAACTATCAGCAAGATAGGAATGACAGAAACCTTTCTCAATATAATTAAGGCCATCTACCACAAGCCAGTGGCAAATATTATCGTCAATGGAGAAAAAATAGAAGTCTTCCCTCTTAATTCTGGCACAAGGCAAGACTGTCCTCTCTCACCACTCCTATTCAACATAGCACTGGAAGTACTTGCTATAGCAATTAGGCATGAAAAAGATATCAAGGGAATCCAGATAGAAAAGGGAAAAGTCAAGCTCTCACTGTTTACAGATGACATGATACTCTACTTAGAACTCCCTAAAGACTCTACCAAAAAGCTTCTAGAAATAATAGATTCATATAGCAATGTGGCAGGCTACAAAATTAACACACAAAAATCAATGGCCTTCTATACACCAATAATAATAGGGAAGAAGTGGACATTAAGAAAACAACCCCATTCACAACAGTGCCAAACAAACTCAAATATATTGGAATCAACTTGACTAAAGATGTGAAGGACCTGTACAAAGAAAACTATAAAACTCTGCTCCAAGAAATAAGAGAGGACACATGGAAATAGAAACACATACCCTGCTCATGGATTGGCAGGATTAACATCATCAAAATGGAAATACTTCCCAAAGCATTGTACAGATTTAATGTGATCCCTCTAAAGATAACCATGACATTCTTCAAAGAAGTGGATCAGGCACTTTTGAAATTCATTTGGAACAAGAAACACCCTATAATAGCTAAAGCAATCATTGAGAAAAAGAATATGGGAGGCATTACTTTCCCCAACTTTAAACTTTACTACAAAACAATAGTTATCAAAACAGCATGGTATTGGAATAAAGACAGGCCCTCAGATTAGTGGAATAGGCTTGAATACTCAGAGAAATTTCCACAGACATACAATCATGTAATTTTTGATAAAGGAGCAAGAAATTCTAAATGGAGCAAAGAAAGCCTCTTCAACAAGTGGTGTTGGCACAACTGGCTAGCCACTTGAAAAAAATTGAACTTAGACCCCCAGCTAACATCATGTACAAAGGTATAATCCAAATGGATTAAAGACCTCGATATCAGACACAATACCATAAGATATATAGAACAGCACGTAGGAAAAACACTGCAGGACATTGAGAGTAAAGGCATCTTCAAGAAGGAAACAAGTGAAAGCAGAGATTAACAGATGGGAATATATTAAACTGAGAAGCTTCTGCACCTAGAAGAAAATAGTGCCCAGGATACAAGAGCCACCCACTGAGTGGGAGAACATATTCACCCAATACCCATAAGATAAGGGGCTAATATCCAAAATATACAAGGCTCTGACAGAACTTTACAAGAAAAAAACATCTAATCCCATCAAATAATGGGGAGAAGAAATGGACAGACACTTTGACAAAGAAGAAATACAAATGGCCAAAAGGCACATAAAAAATGCTCCACATCACTAATCATCATGAAGATGCAAATCAAAACAACTATGAGGTACCACTTCACACCACAAAATTGGCACACATCACACAAAATGAGAACAAGCAGTGCTGGCGAAAATGTGGAGAGAAAAGAACACTATACACTGTTGGTGGGAATGCCGTCTAGTCCAACCTTTATGGAAAGCGATATGGAGATTCCTCCAAAAACTGGAAATTGAGCTCCTATTCTATCCAGCTATACCACTCCTAGAAACATACCCTATGAACACAAAAATACAATACAAAAATCTCTTCCTTGCACCTATATTCATTGCAGCACTTTTTACCATAGAAAGACTCTGAAAACAACCAAGATGCCCTTCAACAGATGAATGGCTAAAGAAACTGTGGTACATATACACAATGGAATATTATGCAGCTGTCAGAAGAGATGAAGTCATGAAATTTTCCTACATATGGATTACATGGAATCTATTATGCTGAGTGAAATAAGTCAGAGAGAGAAAAAGACTCAGAATGGTCTCACTCAATCTATGGGTTTTAAGAAAAATGAAAGACATTCTTGCAATAATAATTTTCAGAGACAAAAGAGAGGAGGGTTGGAAATTACAGCTCACCTCATGAAGCTCACCACAAAGAGTGATGAGTTTAGTTAGAGAAATAACTACATTGTGAACTATCCTATCAATGAGAATATATGAGGGAAATAGAAGGCCTGTCTAGAGAACAGGCAGGGGCGGGGTGGGGAGGTTGGAGATTCGGGACACTGGTGTTGGGAATGTTGCACTGGTGATTGGGGGTGTTTTTTACATGACTGAAACCCAACCACAATCATGTTTGTAAACAAGGTGTTTTAATAAAGTACAAAAAAGAATAAAACCTTGAGAGAGGGACATACTCTTCCATAGCATATTCTCCTTAAATGTGTATCTGATTGGTGTTTGTCGGTGTTTTACTTGCCTCTTTCCACTCTGGAGAAGCCTGTGTTCTCTGTTGAATATGTACGTCTTACTTACTCGCCTGTGTTCTCTGTTGAATATGTATGTCTTACTTGCTCTTACTAGAAACTTGCTCACTTCCTTCTAAATAAGTATCAATAAAAACTATCTTGCCTCCTCCCACACCAAAAAAAAAAATCCATCCTGAGAGGAAAAAATATCTATAATTTTAACTTGTTCTGGGGATATTCTGGCTTAAACATACAATTTGGGAGTGTACAATGTACACCCATTTCGAAGAAACTGGAGATGTAAGTAAGTTTTTAAAGAACAAGGAAAGGGCCCCCTTGAAGGGAATTAAGACTGAATTAGTGGCATCCATGTTCAGTCGGAACTGGACTGACTTGCCTGCCATGTTCATGGTGACTAGGGTTCTGCACTAGGAATCAGGATGTAGAGCTGGAGCTTGTGGCACCTCTAAGCCTTCCTGTTCAGAATTTGCCTCTGGCAGGGCCAATGCAGAGCAGCCCTGTCCCCTGAGTGGAAGTTTCATTCAATGGCCCAACCTTGCACATATCCTGTGTGGCATCTGAGACTGCCTGAGGCGATTGGAACTGTGTTATTTCCAGTAGCCCAATTTACCACACTGAAGACAGGAAATTTCTGGGCTTGTCTACAGGGTTAGTCAGGCTTGAGTTGCCATGAGCTGGTGATACTTTGTTGACCTTTTTTCTTTGACATTTTGTCTCTCTTCCTACCTTTTGCTGCCCTCTCCTCCTCCTGGTAGGCATAAATAAAGGAGATATCCTAGCTAATTTGAAGACAATAGGTTGCATATCTGGTTTTTCTTGTATCTTTTTTTTGGGGGGGCACACCCTGTGACACTCAGGGGTTACTCTTAGCTATGCACTTAGAAATCACTCCTGGCTGGGGGACCATATGGAATGCCAGGGATCAAACAAAGGTTGGTCCTGGATCAGCAGTATGCAAGGCAAACACTCTACCGCTCCACCCCCTCTTGTGCCTTTTTTTAAACTTGATCCATGTAGTTGGCAGTCAGGAGAGGCAAGAGCTGCATATGCCATCATTGTAGTGGAGGGTGAGAAAAGAATTGTGCATAATGTACCTCAGCCTTCTGATGGGTCCTCTGATGGTATTATAGTTAAGGGAGCCCACCTTTTGCCAAACAACCCCAATTTCTTGCTTGTCTTTGAGTCAAGCCTTAGCATAAAGAAAAACAAACTCTAAGTTCTTGTAAGTTAAAGTTATCCAAGTTCTCCAAGATGTACTCAAGGACAAGTTCTTAAGAGCAGGTGGACAGTTTGCCATCTAGACAAAGAAGATAAACAGGAATCACAGGAAAAAATGTGAGTATCCCTTACTTCACCTCAGAGGATGGCTGGTGCTACAACCCCTCATTTAGTGACTCCTGACTACTCATACCCAATTGCCAGTTTTATAACGCCCCTTAAGTTAAGACCAGACCAACAATCTCAAGAAGCTGAGAGGCCTGTTCCATAACAGCTTATCCCCACCAAATGATAAAGTCCAGGGTAGACCTATTTTTCTGAAAGGGTCAGGCCTATAAGATGACAAATATACTTCTTAGTAAAATATTCCAGTTAGGTGGAGAGGCAGAGGGGAGTAAATGATCCAGTCTATAGAGCACATCCTCTTGTCTGGGTCCTGACATCCCCCATTGCACTAATCTGCCCTAAAGATAGAGTTTCTTCAGGAACCTGCCTATGAATGGCTGTACCAAGGTACCTAAGTGTTATCTTGGTGGGATCTCAACTCTCATTGCCTGAGTACGGTTGATCTGGTGTAGGCTACATGAGGGTTCACATGGAAAAAACCATCTAACAGAGTTTATGATTTTGCCTAAGTTGTTTCACAGAGGTGAAAAATAGGATGAGCTCCTCAGACTATGATGAGAGCACTGAAGTCCATGAAAAGTGCCCCAAGTATTAGCAGGTAGTAATTGGAGAGCACATGGCCAGTTCTCTTGACCTAGTCCTGCCTGAAATGCTCTCTGGAACTAACCTTTTATTTGGCCTTTCCTCACACAATATCCCTCATCTCTTATTCCTGACATTGACGTGGTGTAGAGCATGTGTACTTGCAGTGCTGGGTTGCAGTGCAAGAAAAGATATGAGTGCCACACACCTAAAGTATGATCTCTTTCCATAACCCCAAATGGCAGAGAAATTGGCAAGGAGAGGGAAAAGACATGGTGTCATGAAGGAAAGGAAAGCCTCTCTTAAAGTTTCTGTAACACTAAATAAAGTGTTACTTCTGCAGTAACTGCAAAGAAGTGTTATTACATCTGCAAAAAAAAATAAAAACTACATTACTTCTGCAAAAAAAAACTAGCTACTCTACAGAATGTTACATTCATACCCTGAGACTGGAAGCCACACATATCTTATCTTGCCAATGAATTCCCATTATTTTGTGGGGATAGACTCCCAATTTTGGCACAAAGGGTATCCACTATAATGTTACAATTTAGCCTGGAAAACAGCATAGAGGGAGAGAGAAAAAGATTATTAGCATGTGCCAGAGCTCCATATAAGCCTTACGTGGCCAGATAAAGAGGCTGGAATGTAAGTAAATATGACAGAAGTAAAGAAAAAGAGACACCAAGTAGGATAGCCATTCAATGTGGACTGGAGGTTTCTCATGAAGCATCTCAGGAGATCTTCATAAATACCTAGGAAACGCTCTCAAGAATATGTCAGGTGTCCTCATAGGAACATGTATGGTACTTCTAAAAATCAGAAAGCTATGAAGACATTTTAGAGAGTAGAACAAGCCACGATGGTGGAGAAGTAACAGTAACTCAGAGTCCAGAGTGACTTTTTTCCAGTGACTATCCTGATAAGGGCTTAGGGAGAAGATCTTTAAATCTCCCAAAGAGAAGTCTTGAGTAAAATGGTCAGTTCTCCATACCCACCCTTTATCTCCTCTGTCATCCAGGTCAGTTAGAAAAAGGAAACATGGACAACATGTAGAGATTCACTCAAGATGAGCTCCTGGTGCTACTCATTGGAAAACTAGAGGGAGAGCCGGGGGATTAAATTCAGCCAATTTAGCTTGACTAAGACAGCAAACTTTCTGTGTGACTCAAAAATGTTACAGTTCACCCGAGGTTTCTATCCTAGAAAAGTAAAGACTGAAATCAGAGACAGGAGACTGAGATAATTGAATTCAATAGAGATTATTTGAGAAAAGAATGGAAATGGTAGAGAAGTTTGAGAATGGGGTGTCCTTAAGGAGGAGGTCCAAGAACTGTGGAAAACCTGTTTTATATTCATTTACTAGAGGGATAAATAAACTCTTTGCACTAAGTGAGGGAAAGAAAATAATGAGGAGGACAGCAGGAGGGGGAAAAGAGAAGGTTGAATTGGGTTTAAAGCAGGGCAGAAAGGGAGATCGAAGGGTGAGAGCAGGATATTGGAAGGGTTTGTCTCTTTTATATCCTAGGTGCTAGTCCTAGACCTGAGCTATTCTCATGAATTCTCCCTCTTCCATTGATCACAGTAAGAAATGGGAAACAAGCTACTCAACTTACTGAAAGTTATCATCTGGACTCTGGTTATCTGGAACCTACACACCTAGCCTAAAAGCAAGTTAGTATAGAAAGAAATGAAAACTATTCATCTGTTGACCATATCATATGGACACGTACAGGCTTTATCTCATTTTCTTATGAATGCTGTGATACTTACCACCATCTTACAAGCATAAAATTAAGATCCAGAAAGGTGTAACTTCAATAGATTATTAAGAATTGAGTTCAATCAAATATAAAGCACACCACGAAGAGTGGTGAGTGCAGTTAGAGAAATAACTACACTAACAACTATCATGACAATGTTAATGAGTAAATGCCTGTCTTGAATACAGAAGGCAGGGGGTGGGGGATAAGGAGAATGGGAGGTATTGGTGGTGGGAATGTTGCACTGGTGAAGGGGGTTGTTCTTTTTATGTCTTTTTATGTTTTAATGGTGCTTAAATAAAGATATTATTTGGGGCCCAGTGGCGCAGTGGTAAGGCATCTGCCTTGCCTGTGCTAGACTAGGACAAACCGTGGTATGATTCCCCGGTGTCCCATATAGTCCCCCAAGTCAGGAGCAATTTCTGAGCCAGGAGTAACCCCCTGAGCGTCACCGGTTGTGGTCCAAAGACCAAAATAAATAAATAAAAAGATATTATTTAAAAGAAATAAAATAATTGAGGTCAATCGGGGCATGATAAGAAATGATTGCCACTCCCCTCACTACCTAGAGGATTGAAAATTGTTGGTATTCAAATTGAAACTTTATTATAAATAACCTTTTTATCAGAGAAGTATATCTATATGGAAGGGCAAACACAATTATGGAGCATCTGGTCTTCATCAGATGAGTCATATCCTCATCATCCCTCTCTTCTCTTCTGAAGCGTCAGACCACAATCTCTTCCTTAGCTCAGATATATACATATACATATATATATATATACACACATATACACACTCCCACTGGATTTTAGAACCTACATCTCTGTGGAAGTCCCATGTGTATGTAATTAAATTTTCCCCCATCTAATCTGTCTGATGTTAATATGCTTGCTCAATCAGCCCAAGAAGAACCCAGAGGGGCCAGGGGAAATTTCTTCTTCTCACTAACATGGCCCTTCAACAGTAAAATCTGAAACCTATAAAAGAGTTCTTCATGGGTACAAATATCTCCCAAAAAACTGGTTTCCCATCAAACTTGAATAAACCACTTTGCAATTAATTATGTGTTGAAATTTTTCAGTGACACTACTGCTTTGGAGTATTCTTTCCTTCATCCCACCTCTACTTTTCTTTTCAATTGTAATTCAATCTTTTCTTTGAAATATTTAAAATTCTTATTTGATAGTATATAATTTTACTGAAATAAAAATTTGTAATGATTTTTTATGCTTTTTCTAAATGAATCCTTTAACTAAAGCAGAATGTATAAGTGCCCAACATTGATGAATAAATAAGTTTAAAAATAAATGGCATGTTATAGATCTTTATATGAAAATAAAGGAGCTAAAGACAACACTTACAAACCATACTAGCAGAATCAAGCAGGAAGAACCATTTAGAAGAACAAATTATCTAGAGAGAACATATAGAGAACAGTATGAAGAACATAGAGAGCAAATTATAAGCCAGCAATGATAAGAAAGTTTAAAAAGAAAAGAGACAAAGTACAGAAGAAAATGTAAATAATTAATGAACAAAGACAAGAGGAATAATTTCCAAATTATAGAAATACCAGAAGGTGAAGAAAAAATAAAAGAGGAATAACATTTAGTAGGAGAGATAATAGCAGAGAATTACCCACTCTCTTATAATAATCATAATATCAAAAACCAAGGAGGGAGATGTACTTTTTAAAACAGTAACAGAGAAGAAAATCTTAAGTATAAAAGAAAAACACAATAATTATATCAGATCTCCCATATAAAAATGTCCAGGCAAGAGAGGAATGATATATTCGAATTACTGATGAAAGAAGTTTTCAACCCAGTAAACCTTTCATTTATATAAAAACACTCTTGGACAAAAAATAACTGGCACATTCACAATAACCATCACAACTCTAAATAAACTACTGAAAGACCACTTATATGAACCAAACAACCAATTGTAGAAGCAACAACTATATACAGTATAATGGCACAACAGTCCCTCTGTCAATGGTTTCTTTCAAAACCAATGGACTAAATGTTCCCATCAAAAGATACAAAAAGGAAGATTGGATTAGGAAACAACCCCCATTTATTTGATGCTTCAGGAAACACATTTAAAATCTAAAATCTCAGGATAGACACAGGCTCCTATTAAAATGATGACAAACAACTATACAAGCCACTGGAAAACAAAAAAGCTGGTACAGTCATATGTGTATCAGACAAAATTGCATTAAGCCTCAAGAAAGTAAGTAGAGATGAAGATGACACTATTGATCAGGGGAGCAATAGAACAAGAAGTACTAACTCCAAACAACACATATTAACCAAATGTTGAGTAAGCAAAGTTTATAAGGATTGTTCTCACAACCAAGAGAAATGCATGGATAAAAATGTAATAGTAATGGGAAATTTCAGCATACTACTCTCAGCAATGGCTAGATTCACTAGAAAAAATACCAAAAAGGACATAAGAATGCTAAATGTGAAACTACAAGAGCTAGGACTAAAGGATTTATACAGAACCATCCTCAAAAAGCTGAATGCATTTTCTTCTCTAGTGCACATGAAACATTCTCTAGTATAGATTACATTTTAGGACATAAATCTAATTTATAATAAACTCACAAGCATAAGAATTATACCAAGCATCCTGTCATACCAAATTGAGATAGAGATTAATTATAAATAGAAGATGTGCAGAAACTCTAACACCTAGAAATTAAACAACATGCTGCTTCACAGCTGGATCAAAAAGGAAAACAAGGACAAAATAAAAATATTCCTTGAAATAAATGATAATAAAGAAACAAGTTACCAAAGTCTCTGGGAAATAGCAAAAGCAGAAATTAGGGGGAAATTCATAGCAATACAGCATACAGAGGAAAGTAGAAATAGATAAAATCAACAACATAAAGGCACACCTTAAATATCTAGATAACCAAAAACAATGTAAATACTATTAGAAGAAAAGAACAAACAAAAGCCAGAGAAGAAATCAATGAAACAGAAACCAAGAAAATCATATCAAGAATCAATGTGATGGGGCCAGGCGGTGGCGCTAAAGGTAAGGTGCCTGCCTTTCCTGCGTTAGCCTTGGACGGACCGCGGTTCGATCCCCCGGTGTCCCATATGGTCCCCCAAGCCAGGAGCAACTTCTGAGCACATAGCCAAGAGTAACCCCTGAGCGTTACCGGGTGTGGCCCAAAAAACCAAAAAAAAAAAAAAAAAAAAAGAATCAATGTGATAATGTTTTTGAAAGAATAAACAAGATATGCAAACCTTGCATATCTTGAGCAAGTGCTTAAATAAATTGGATCATAAATGAAAGGGCATAATTTACAACAGAGTACTCAGAAATCCAATTTATCATGAGATTCTACAATCAATGTCTATTATGTTAGAGAACCTAGAATAAATGAAAATATTTCTGAAAACATATAATCTCCCATAATTGAATGAGTATATAGCCTAAAAAGTAAGATCACAAGAAAGAAAATTGAAATAGAAATTAAGTATCTTCCTAAGATTAAAATTCCAGGTTCAGATGGGTTTACAGGTTTTTATCAAACATTCAGAGAAGAACTACTGCCATCAATTCTCAGACTCTTTGAAAATATCAAATAGATGGGAATGCTCCCAAATACCTTCTATGAAGCTAACATTTACACTGATCCCCAAAGCTGACAGAGACCCTACCAAGAGAGGAAAACTGTAGACCAATCTCTCTGTTGAACAGTGATGCAAAGGTCCTCAACAAAATCTTGAGGAGTAACTAAATCAAGCAACACATCTAAAACATTATACATCATGATCAAATGGGTTTTGTCCTGAAGATGCAAAGATGGTTCATTATATTCAAATCAGTTGGCATCATACACATCAGTGAAAGGAAAGATAAAAATCATATGATCATATAATCAATGCAGAAAAGACAACAGCCATTCACGATTAAGACCTTCAGCAAATGAGGGTAGAAATTAGTGACCGCTAACTATAAAATTAGTGACAGCTAACTTTAAAAAACCCATAGCCAATATTATTCCTTTTGTGTGTGTGTGTGGGTGTGTGTGTGTGTGGTTTTTGAGTCACACCTGGCAGTGCTCATCGGTTATTCCTGGCTCCAGGCTCAGAAATTGCTCCTGGCAGGCATGGGAGACCATATGGGACGCTGGGGATGACCTCCTGCATGAAAGGCAAATGCCTTACCTGCATGCTATCTCTCCGGTCTCCCCAATATAATTCTTAATGGCGAAAAACTGAAAGCATCCTAGTGAGGTCAGGCACAGGGCAAGGATGTCAATTGTCTCCACTCTTATTCAACAAAGCTTAAGAAGTCCTAGAAACAGCAATTAGACAATAGGTTAAAATCAAATAGATCTGAACTGGAAAAGAGGATGTCAAACTATCTCTATCTGCAGATGATGTACATTGAAAACCCAAATGATTCTACACAAGAAACTTCTAAAAATAATAAATCAATACAGCAAAGTGACCACCTACAAACTCAATATGCAAAAGCTGTTCCATTCCTTTATACAAATGAGTCAAGAATAACATGACAAAAAAGTCTATCCCATTTAAAATAGTGTCAAAAAACATCAAATATCTAGGAATAAATTTAACAAAACAGGTGAGAGACTTATACCATAAAAACTTCAAAAAACTTAAGAAATTGAAGATCTAAGGAAATGGAAAAACATTTCATGCTCTTGGATCAGAAGAATCAATATTATCAAAATGATCATCTTGCCTAAATTACTATATAAAATCTAAATTATTATATAGATTTAATAAAATTTCTATCCAATTTCTGGCAGTATTCTTCAGTTAGAAATAACTGTCAGTTACAAAGTTTGTGTGTAATCATAAAAGACCCCTAGATAGCCAAAACCATCCTGAAAAAAGAAAACAAGAAACTGGGAGGCATCACTTTATCTAACTTCAAGCTGTACTACAAAGCCATAGTAATCAAAACAGCATGGTATTGGAACAAAGACAGACTTTCAGAACAATGGGTCAGAATAGAATATCCTCTGACAAAACACCAAGTGTATATATATGTATAGTCAACTAATTTTTGACAAAGGAGCTGAGAACATTAACTGGAATAAAAACAGCATCTTCAACAAATACTGTTGGCACAATTAGATACCACATCTAAAAATTTAAAGCTGAATCCACATCCCACATCTTGAATACAACTAACTCAATGTGTATTAAAGATCTTAAAATCAGACCTGAATCTCTAAAGTCTATGAAGGAAACCATTTTCAGAATGCTCAAAGACCTAAACCCCAAAGGAGTCTTCAACAATATGATGTCAATGGCAAAGTCTGCAGAATTAAATCTGAATAAATGAAACTATATCAAACTAAAAAATTTCTGTATGGCAAAAGAAACATGGCTAAAACAAAGACAGATAACTTAATGGTAGAAAATATTTGCACTCCACACATCAGTTAAAGGGTTTATAATAGGTATACCAAGTGCTTGCACAGATTAACCCCAGAAAATATAAAATCTCCATCAAAAAATTAGGGAAAGGAAATGAACAGAGACCTCTCTGAAGAAGACCAACAGATGGCCAACCATCACATGGAAAAAAATGCTCATCATCTCTTATCATGATAGAAATCCAAATCAAAATGACAATAAAATATCATCTTACACCAGTGAGGATGGCACATATCAAAAATAGTGGGAATAATATATGTTGGTGGTGTTGTGGTAAAAAAAAATGGAGTCCATTTGCAGGAAGGACAGATGCCTTGCCTGCATGCTATTTCTCCCAGACCCACTTTATTCCTTTAATTATGTCTTTTATTTAATCTTTTTTATTAAATATATTTTTTATTTAAGTAACATGATCATATTTGGGTAACAGTCATGACCAGAACACCCCCTTTCACCAGTGCAACATTACCCCCTCCCCTCTTCCCATCCCCTACCTGTATTCGAGACAGGCATTCTACTACAATAATTTGTTTTTAAGTTCAGTAAGTTGTATTTTTTTTCCTTAAAGGATAAGAGTAAAAAAAATATAGTAAAGGTGTGATAGTGGCAATCGCCAATGTTTGCATAGGTCCATCAAAATGGAGAAAATGGGGAAAAAATCCTTGACCTGATTACAAAAAGGCCTCACCCCAGAAGTTTATTGGCATAAGACAGACTCTGGGTTCCAGGCATACCAGTCTATCCAGCTCCAGTCATTCCAAGGTCCCGGTGAAACTTTTGCACACTTTAGCTATAGTTGGTATCAGACTTTTATATTTAAAGACTCAGGATTCTGTGCATTTCTTTCATCGATGTCAGGCTGATGTGGAGCATCCTCTAGTTTCAGCATATCATTAAATGCAGAGCAATCTGCCCTGCATGCAGACTGTTACTGAGTCGCCTGGGTGTTGGGAGTACTCTTTGCAGTAAGTCAATGCCAAAGCAGTGGTAGGTCTTCTCTGGTAGAGGCTTAGATCCTGGGAATGTTAAAGACAGTTGTGGTTGTTTCCATAGTTCAGGTGTGTGTGGGCGATGCCCATTCTTCTGAGACCTGAGCCAAATCATTATGCCAATGTTCAGGGTAAAAGGCCTAATTACATTACCAAATTTGTGTTCCCATCTCTATTAGATAAAAACTTGTTTACATATGTATTATTTTCCCATTTTAATGTGCGTATGCAAAAAAGAAGCAATGCCACAAGATATTGTTGGTGCATCTGGGGGCCAATGAATAAAGTCCAACATTTCCCGTAACTTGGTATAAACGTAAAATCTATAGAGTTACTCTTCTACCAGTATTGCTTATAAAACAGATCTCAGAGGGGGAAAATCAAACAATCAAATAACTAATCTAGTGGGCAAAATTGTCACTATATGAGGATATTTGAAAAGAGTTATAGATGTAAGGGAATACATCTAAGATATACAAAAGAGATGCATGTGACCCTTTTATGTTTTAAAAAGAAAAAAAAAGAAAGAAAACAAGGGTATTTGATAGTTGAGTTTGAGACATGTTTTGCAGCATTACAGAACCCTATTGTCCTTGAACTAGGGGTTATGCTGAAGCTGATTCTGGTATCGTGCAACAGTCCATAGGTTGATGGGGGCATGAGGGGCCTCCAAGCATGGGTCAACAGGCATGTTGGTTTTAGTTGTTTGTATAGGCATGAGGACCAAGAGGGTGTCATTCAATGAGGATCTGGATGGTGGTGTTGGAGCAGAAGATCAGTCTTGGTGTCTACCCAATCAGGAACTGAGGATAAGGAGGGTTGAATAAGGGGAAGATAATGGTTCAGGGTTTGGGTATGAGGAGGTAGGAGAGACAATGGGGTGATGGGAGAGGCAATATATAAAAGACTAGAAAATAAAGGTCAATTTGAGTGTTTTATCAGAATCTTGGGCATCCTGATTCTATTCCTAGGAACAGTCTAGTATCAGGAACGCTTTTGGATAATGCTTAAAAAGTACATTTAATCTTTTTTTTTAAAGAAACTTTTTTTCTTTAGATATGTGTGAGCATATATATTTTTAGTTTTTGTCGTGTGTCTGTTTTTTTCTCTCTCCACCCCCAAATTCACCAGCAATATAATGTAGCACCACTTCTTCCTGCAAAGGCATATTAAAAAAAAGGGGGAAATTCTACATGTAAAACAAGCTCTTATCTACTAGGAATAAGAACTCATACTTTTTTTACAACACAAGGGCATCTCCTACCCTGAACGTATGTCATGTGGAACCAACTTAGACCCCAAGTAATCAGGCACCGACTGTTCAGCCGTGACTCTTGGATCCCAGACATAGAAACGACAGAGTTCTCCACAACAGCTCCAGGAACCAAATCCCCTCCGGGGCATCCATAATGCTGCTCTGACACCAACATGCGCCAGTTCTAAAATGATGTCCTTCCTCACCAGCCAACGATAAGACAAAATCAGAAGACATGTTATCCTTTGATCTATGCAAAAGCCAAGATCGTTATCTAAAGATGACTGGTTGTTACAACCAGGAATGGACAGTACGCATCCCGGGACCAACAAGAACAACAACAACAACAACAAAAAGCTCTAGCCTAGCTTTTGGTCTACAATCTGCTCAACAAACAAGATCTCCAATTCCAGAGGTCTAACTGAGACAATCGCAACTGAACGGGTCTTCCGGAAACATAACGAACATATCCCAGGCTCCATCCCAGAAGCAGCATAATGACCAAGACCACCAACTACAGAAGATGTATTAAAACAACACTGAAAAAGCAGAACCGCTAGAACCACAAAGAAAGACTTCATTATAAGCTCCATTCCTTGAGCTGTACAGACACCAAGATCTCTAGATACAGAGGTCTGATCTTACCATACATGATGAAGCAGAAGTCTTCCATACACCACAAAAGCACACAGGGAGGGGAAGGGGAGGGGCTGGAAAAAGAAAAAAAAGCACAGAGGGGAGAGTAAATGATCATGCAAGGAGTCTATAGTTAATCCTATGACAGTATACTTCAGGGGTGGAGAAACCCTGAATCTCCTAGGCCAAGGGAATTCCCTCTATAATATAACCAATAGTTACTATGCCTATGCGGGGGGTGGGGGGGAGCACAAAATAATCATATTATCCACATATATATTTATTTATTCATTTTTTTTACTTCTTTATTTTGGTGTAGATATTGAAGTTGATGTCTCCAATTTTATTTTATTTTATTTTATCTTATCTTTCTCTTTTTGCACTCTGGCATGGTTTGATTTCAGGGCCGAGACTATAGTGTGGTGCTTGTCTTTATTGCTGTAGTGCTCACTGGATATTTAATTTGATGTTTCTTTCTGTATTGTTGTGGTGTTTCAATTACCTTTTTCATGTCCTCTCTCAAACTGAGGTTGAAAGCATCGACTCCACCCATTATAGCTTATTTGATTTTTCTTTTCTTTTATTTAATTTTTTACCCCATTCCATTGCTTTTCTTTCCTTCAAACAAAACCACGTAACTCGAATTATCTAGCTCCGCCTCTCAAATAGAGGAGGAAACAAGGGAGGGTACCAGGACCAAACAGATATATGATCTCTAATAGTAAGCCAGACAAAGAGGGGTCCACCTACTCTAGCAGCCCGGGAGATAATGGTGGGGGATATGGGTTGCAGGAAGGGAACGGGGGTAAGGGGAGGACAAATTTGGTGATGGGTATTCCCCTGATTCAATGTTAATATGTATATAAAATACTACTGTGAAAGATATGTAAGCCAGTATGATCAAAATAAAAATTAAAAAAAAAAGAGTCCTCAGTTAATTTAGAATTAAGATGCTTTATAATCCAGCAATTTTGCTTTTTGGGTATCTACTCCCAGAAGTTAAAAACTTTCATTCAAAACCATTATTTATTGATGCAATGTGTGTAATGCTGATATGGAATTAACCTAAATGCCCATGACAGATTAATAGATTATGAAGATGTGATACATATACACAATGGAATACTCTGCAGCTGCAAGTATTGATTAAATCATACAATGTATGCAACCTGGTTGGAATAGAAATATTATCTTGAATGAAGTAAGACAAAAAAAAGAAAGACATATGATGATCACACTTACCTGTGTCATAGATAATAACTCGATGAGAAAATATAATGTAGTAAAGGGGATGTCTCATTCACCATTATCCCCTAGACCTTAGGGAAGAGAATGGGGGGAAAAGGAAATAAGTCAAGGTGGGAAGGAAAATGAGAAAGGGAAGTATTGAGGGAACAGAGGTCATGGCTTTGGTTATATTGGGGATGTGAGAGAGTGGTATAGCTATAAACCCAAAGCACAGACTGAACAACACTGAAAAAATGAGATATAAGCTGCAACCACCAAACTGTCAAGGTGGCAGGTGTGGGGAGATTGGATTATAGGAATACTTGTAGTTGGAGTTGACAATGGTGGTGGGACTGTTGTTAAAATATTATGTGCCTAAAATGAAACTATCAATAGCTTTGTAAGTCACAGTTCTTCAAATTAAAAAAAAAAAGAAAAAGAAAGTGCATTATGTTACTTTATGTACATTATAAAATCTAGAGCTATCAAGCAAAGAGGAAATCCATTATAAAGCATTTTCAAGTTTATACCTGGCAGTGCTTAGAGACTACTCTCAGCACAGTGTCCAAGGTACTTCCCAAATGCTCTGGGGTTTGTTTTTTTTGTTTGTTTGTTTGTTTGTTTTTTACCGAGAATTGAGCCCAGGGCTCTTGCATGTAAAATATGCAGTACCCCAAAACATTTTCCTTTTATTGTTTGTTTGTTTAGGGGTCACACCGGGCATCGCTCAGAGGTTCCTCCTGGTTCTGCACTCAGGCAGGCTCAGGGGACCATAGGGGATGTCAGGATTCGAACTGCGGTCTGTTTGGGTTCACCACATATAAGACAGGCGCCTTACCCTTTAGACTATTTCCACTCTGTACATTTTCCTTTTAAAATCTTTTTGTATAATATCAAATATATCATACAGCCTATCAATCTACTTGCTGCTATGGCATAAAAAATTGACGAGAATGAAACATGAAATACTGATAGCCCATTAGTCTTCTCTATTATAATTTTATTAGAACGATATTTGATCATTTCCCTAAGGATATCCTGATTATAGCCAGTTGGTGAAAAACACTGATAACCTGGCTTGTAGCTAACTTCTGGTCAATGGTATTGGAAGAATGGAACTTTTCTTGTAGAATGATGCTTTCCCAGGAAAATGGTTTCAGAATTGAGCTTTTATTTCTCAGATGCTCTGTTGTTGTCCATGAATTAATAATTGTTTTAAGGTATCTTCCATATCCTGGCCTTAGAATTGTGTCCAGGAACCCTACACACTGTTGTTTACTGGGCCTTTCCTGGTAACCTTTCCCAAATGACCTTCCCTTCCCTCCAATATCCTTTGTCATTAGTTGTAGTTGCTACTTAATTGCTTGGGCCATTTCAGAGACTTACTCCGTTTTTCTGGGTCTTTTCCATGTATGCAGGAGGCATACATGTTGTTTACTGGGCCTTTCCTGGTAACCTTTCCCAAATGACCTTCCCTTCCCTCCAATATCCTTAGTCATTAGTTGAAGTTGCTACTTAATTGCTTGGGCCATTTCAGAGACTTACTCCGTTTTTCTGGGTCTTTCCCATGTATGCCGGAGGCATACATGCTATTAAACTTTTGTTTGTTTCTTTTTCTGTTAATCTGTTTTACAGGATCACAGGAAGTGTCTCGGCTAAGAAATCAGAAGAGTAAAGGAAACATTTTTCTCACCTCCCACATCAACAAGGTAATTACTAAATTATTGAACTACAATGAATTCCTGCATCATCATTTTCACAAAACCACAAAAACCTTCTTTAGACATGTCATGAGCCCTGTTTAAGAAACATTTTTCTACTTTCCGGGTTTTTCCAGTTTTGTTTTGAAGTTCTCTGGGGATGGGGTGGGGTCCCTCAGCCTTTTCCCACAAATACCAGACAAACCCTGCCATAGTTGATTGGCTAATTCCCATAAAGTCATTCTCAGCCTTGTTCATGATTTTCTAGTGTCCTCCATAATATTTCAAGGTGAATTTCCATCTCCAAAAAGTCACTCAAGAAGTGACTTTGTGGGTAGGGTGCTTATCTTGCACACAGAAAACTCAGATTTGATATATGACATCCCATATGATCTCCTGAGCCTGCAAGGAGTGATCGCTGAGCTCGAAGCAAGGAATAAGCCCTAGGCACAGCTGGTGTGGCCCCAAAAGAAAATAAGCAAACAGAAAAAAGTTCATTGGTCCTCTTTACAGCTTCCTCTCTCTCCTTTGAGCACCTACAATTTGCTTTTTTGGAGTTTTGGGGGGTGTCACACTGTGGTGCTCTTGGCTTTGCCCTCAGAAATCACTCCTGGCAAGCACGGGGACCATATAAAATTCTGGGCCTGCCCCGTGTAGGCAGCATTCAAGATAAACACCCTACAACTGTGCTGTCTCTCAGGCCCCGAGCAGCTACAATTTGAATGACGAATATTTCACTGCCTTGTATTATATTTCTCTAATTTTTGTGGAGTTTTTGCCTGTTATAGCTTCTGCATAATCTAACCAAAAAAAATAATCCTTTGATGTTTCTTGCAGTTTCAGAACATTGGTAATAACCAGAAACGACATAGCCTATTGGTTAAAACAGATTTCATCTAACTTCATCACTCTACAAAGGGAACTGTCTCAGTTGCTCTTGAAGTATATTTACAATCTATTTTAAAAGCAGTAGACTTTTTTTTAATACATATATAAATACTGGAATATTCTGAAAGCTGCCTTAAAACCCTGCATTTGCCAGTGGTTAATGAAACTGCTAACTGTTGATGGTTCTTGCCGAAAGTATAACAAATATGTACATATACTCATCAACTCTTAAATTGTCCTGTAAAAGATAAACTAAAGGCCTGCCTTTTTTCTACTGCTCACAAAAGAATTAGCCCTCATTCCTACCTTTACTAGGAGAAGCAGTGGGGGTGCTGATTTTTTCTCCTTATTTTCTTTTTTACTCTTTCTGTTTTATATATTTGTAGAGCATTGAAAGAAGAAAACTCTAGTAGACAAGAAAGTTAGACCAAAGATAAACCTCAGAAAAGGCTGCATTTATGCTCAGCAAGCCTGATGTATTCAAGACAACAAAAAGAATAAATGGATGATGTTGATTGCTTCAAAATGTCAAATATAAATAGTGGTGCCTATCTCTCAGTCAGAGAATCATGAAAAGAAAGTTAGTTAGGGACCAGTAGAGGTAAATTCAGTATAGCCACAGGCTTCTCGAGAAATAAACCGAGCCACCAACTGTGTCCTTGGGTGAGCTTCTACTTCCTAGCAATCTGAGAAGCCTATTCAATAGCGTGCAATGTGGGACACCCAATGGGGTTCCCACTCAACAGTTCAAAAAGGAGAACCAGAAATTTGCATTTTTAATAAGAATGTCACACTTTAAGAAAATCTGAATAAAGAGTAGGAAGAGAAAAAGTATGGCCATTTATTGTGACAAAAGCTGATTTTTACATTATGAATCTCAAAAAAAAACATTGAATTTAAGACTCACTAATAACCTGCAGAGAGGTTTTGATAGACTAAGTCACATGTTGTATAGGGATGGCCTTCCATTTGAATGTTACCTGCATATCAGAGTACATGGACATCTAGCATTTGTTCTGACTGCGTTGATTTGCTGGGTCAGTTATTAAAAACTGTTCATGCCATCATTTGCATGGATTCAGTCAATATCATATCATCAGCTTTATACATCTTAAAACAGTAAGAGCCTATATTTTATTATCTGTATAAAAGACAGATGTGCAAATATACAGAGCAGAAGAGATTAAACAAATAAAACTGTTAGGATGCTACTTAAATGTTCAAAGAAGCTTTTTTTTTCTTTGTATCCTTGCTTCAATTGAAATTTTTGGCCATTTATGAAAGGTAAAAGACAGCAGCATTTCTGTCTAAAGAGAGGGAGCAAATGATTTGGCATACTGGCTGCTTCCAGCCATTCTCCTTGATTGAAGTGAATCCAGCCTCTATGTGCTACTCCACTCACTTAGGAATCAAAACTGGCTTTCTGACTTTGCTCCACAACCTGGGCCCTCCTCAGGGTGATGGAGCTGTCCTAGTGCCCGGCTTCTCCTCACACTTTTTACTAATGTACTCTCCTCACTCTTCTGTTCCTACTTTGATCTGACCCTTCCTTAATCATCAGAGTTCTGGTTATCTAAACATCACTGGGCTTTGGAAAAATTATACGAAAGAAGCCAAATAGATAAATAAACTCTGATCTTAGACCTCAACTAGCTCAAGCTTACTAGTCCTGTGGGGATGTTTATCTTGCAGAAGTGCAACTTCAGATCTGGACTCATTAATTGGAGCAGCTGCCAAATCAGTTCATAGTAAGGCTACAGGGAAAAGGGCAAGTGGGGACGATACTGAATCAATTTTCAGGTTAAATTGACCAAGGAACTAGTGTAGCTCTCACTTGCCTCGGTTTAAGTCCAACTGAGTAATGAAACAAAAGCCTATATTTCATATGACATTACATTATCATTTTTATTTTTATATTGTTAATAAATATCACATAGAATTTAGTTATAGGGAATAAATGTGTTTTGTTATTCTGAATCTCAATATTTTCCAGCTTTGACTAGTCAGCCATTCAAAGTCTATATTAGCACTTGAGTTTTAGCACTAAAAGCTCCACATCTCAGGAAACCCCCCAATCCTTAATCGAAGAATGATCTGATGGTCACTGCTGACCTAATGCAAGCCACCCCCAAGAGCATAGAAGAGCAGATTATACTTCCTACGGACAATTACCCTCAGGAGGAGAGAGAAGGAAGACATACTATAGAGCCCAACTTCTCCTTCCAAATCTACTCAATTCAAGATAGGAAAAAGTGCTAAATTGGTGAGCTCCCAGATCATGAAGGAAATACCTGCAATGAGAAAGAATTACTTTCAAAAATAAAATACAAGACAACTAATTTCAAAAGAACATGATGCCACCAAATCTTCACAGACAGATCCATCTAAGATAATAAGACTGGGGCCTTCTCAGAATGGGCGCAGGCAGATTTCTCTTTATACCTGAAAGCTCAGCAGCTCATAGCCACACCTGATACCTTGATACCCAACTTCACAATTTATCCTCATCAAACTACCAAATTGTTCTTCCTCTATAGCTCCTAGACCTCCAAATATCCTATTACTGTCAGCCCAGTAGGATCACTGCAAATCTGGTGGAGAAAGTTGCATAGAAGACTACAATAATTACCATAAATTTACAATTATTGGTATGTTTTGATAATTTAATTTACCTTTGTGTTGTAATAAACAATCTGAAGTTTGTTGTCTGTGATGGTGTAATGTGTAGTAGTGAGTGGGAAACTGGAGAGAGGTCACACTGGTGACAGGATTGGTGTCAGAACATTTAATGCCTGAAGCAACTATATTATGAACAACTTGGCTATTCAGTATTATAATAAAAAAAAACTTTAATCAAATACAACAAAAGTAATCAACATTCTGCAAAACAATAAGAATTCCTTAAAAATAGAAACTATATGTAGAGACCTTATTCCATCATCCCCCCCCCCTTTGATCTGATGGGTATTGAGGTGCTAACTTGGTAGGGGCAGATAGGGATGATGGGGTCAAAGCATATACCAGGATACATGAGACAACCCTAACATAAGGAGAAAAGAGCCAATGGATTCATTTGTGTGGCTGTAAGACTTTTATGTTTCATGTCTTCAATTTCATAAATAGAGAAATTCTAAAAAAACTCAAGAACTAAACTTATTGATTTCATACCTAGCAAATAGGTAGGTATATCCATTAACACTAAAAGTAGAATGATCCTATTTGTTAGGACTCGGTGGACATGGACATGTAGGACCATTCTTACTATTAACTCATATTGGAGTGACTTTCTTTTTTTTTTCCTCAGGATTTACTTATTATTTATTTTTAAGCACCAAGATCTACAAAGCTTTCAATGAAGAAGTAAATTTCTAAATATACAAATCAGGATGATTTCAGTTGGATTAGAATTACTATATATGCATGATTGATCACAAGCAAAACAAGGTACTCAGTATCTTAAACTATTTATTTTGCTTCATGATATTTAAGAAATTAGAATTAATTTAGACAGCTCCTTCTATTTTGCACATCTTAGAGATTCTAGCTTTTCTTCATATAGCTTTTTAGAGCTTAGTGGATATATATTTATAGGGTCTGCCTACTTGTGTGGAGAAACTTTCCCATTAAAATTAGCTCAAGGACTGGATTTAGCTTTCTATCATAGTCAAAAATATATTTGTTATGTCCCTGGAGTCTTAATATTATGACTTCTTTATGAAAAGAACTGCTGTTTGCTTGAAGCTTCTCCTTCAAAGATCTTTTTATGTGGAGCATAGAAACTTGTTTCGTAAAATAGGATCCCTCTTATTTAAGACAGTCCATTGTAAACTATTTTTATGCTGTCCATATAGACAAATAAATTCAAGAAAAATACTGAAATAAATAAGATTTGGATAATCCAAGGACAACAGTTGCCCAGGCTCCACTGAGAGCCATGGATGTCATTTAGGGTTAAGATAAGAATTTCTTATAAAACTACAATTTTCATTTGTTCTTCCAAGAACTGTCATTATAGGGTTGACAATGTTTATTTTAAGGCTGTATCTGAGGTAATTTTAGTTCTGAGATTTTGATTTTTTTTCTTTTTTTTTATTTTGATCATAGTGGTTTACATGTTGACAATAATATTTTAGTTAAATATTTACATAACATCAGGGGGGATTCCCATCACCAAATTGTCTTCCCTTCACCTCTGTTTTTGTCGTATCTCTCATATCCACTTCCTTCACCCCCAGGGCTGCTAGAATATGTGGTTCCCTATGTACCTATCCTACCACCTAGTAGTCTTGCATCTGATTGGTCTAGGTGTCTCCCTAATTTCCCCCTCTAACTGGGAGGTAGGCCTAGCTAGTTAAGTTTGCGTGGTTTGGTCTGAAGAAGAGAAAAGTAGTAAACTGGGGTAAAAGTCTAATACTCCAAAAGTGGGCAGAGTCCTTCTAGAGGTTCTCATCATCGATTTGGGGGGCGATGGAGAAAAAGGAAAATGAAACATTCCATCAGTACAAAACAAAAACAAAACAAAACAAAACAAAAAAAAAGTGTCCATTATCCAGTGAGGACTCCAACAATAATGGTAAGCACCACACATGCACAAAACAAAAACAAAAACAAAAACAAAAAACAAACAAATAAAACAAAGCAAAACAACACAAACAAACACAAAAAAAAAGAAAGAAAAAAAAAGAAAAAACCGCCATGGTCCTGATATAAGAAACATGACTTAGCCCATAAAGAAAGAAAAGAAAAGAGGAGAAAAAACTAGGAATATCTGGGGACAACAGCTTCAATAACCACACCTACACAGAGAAATCGATCAAAAAAATAGTTATGTAAGTAAAAATAATAGTAATAATAATAACTGAAAGTAAAAAATAATATATAATAAGTAAACAATGCTTTGTGCTTTATTTTTTTTTTCCTCCTGCCCTGGCACAGTAAATGTTGGGGTCATTCGAAAAGGAATTCACTTGGCCTAAGAGTTATGGGTTTCTCCGCCCTTGGAATATATTGTCATGGGATCAACTATAGACTCTGTTCAGGATCATTTACTCTCCCGGTGGTCTTTTGTCGTGTTTGGGAGACTTCCGTTCTGTTCTGGGTGGTACAAACAGACCTCTGTGTCTTGAGATCTCAGTATCTGCACAAGTTCAGGATTGGGATTTACGATGACATCAGTCTTTGTGGTTCAGGAGTAGTTCTGTTCCCTCATTATCATTTTAATCCATCTTCTGTGGTTGGTGGTCTTGATCTTTGCACTGTACCTAGGATGGCACTTAGGATAGCATCTTTCTTTGTGCTTCCAGAAGCCAGATTCCTTGACGATTGTCTCTGCTAGACCT
The DNA here is from genome assembly GCF_024139225.1 of Suncus etruscus. Lineage (NCBI taxonomy): Eukaryota > Metazoa > Chordata > Mammalia > Eulipotyphla > Soricidae > Suncus > Suncus etruscus. Next base: position 92,958,906 of record NC_064850.1, on the reverse strand, counting down.
TTGGAAGTGGGGTTCATGGTTGTTGTGCAGGTCGTAGTTCAAACCCTAGACTAGGGCTTTTTTATTGGTCCCACAGTGTATACCGTCTGGTTATGGTTCTAGCAGCCAGTCATCTGTAAATCGCGATCTTGGCTTTTGGATCTACCAAAGGGTGACAGGTCTTCTGATTTTGTCTTATTGTTAGCTGGTAAGGTAGGGTAACCTGCTCTTAGATCAAGTTGTTTCCATTTTCCTCGTTGTCAGCATGTCGTACTGGAGCTGGGACTTGATGGTGACCCTGTCGTATTAAGGCTGTCCTGGCTGGGATTTGTTTCTTGTAGTTGTCATGGAGGACTGTGCCGTTTCTATGTCTTGGACCCAGGGATCAAGGCTGGACGGATGGTATCTAAACATCTGAGGTTTAAGTTGATTCCACATGACGTTTTTTCCAGGTAGGAGATATCCCTGTATTGTAAACAACTATGAGTTCCCATCTCTAGTAGATAGGAGCTCTTTTTTGTATGTAAGATTTCCCCTTTTTTTTTACTGTGCCTTTGCAGGGGGAAATGGCGCTACATTCATTATATTGTCGGTGTCTTTGGGGGTGGACAAAGGGCAAAACAAAAACAGGTCACATACCCAGAGAAGGTAAAAAAAAGAAGAAAAAAATAATAAGAATATATATATATTTCAAGGAATAAGAATATATGTGTTCTCATATGTATGTGTAGGACCGACACATTTAAAAAAAAATATTGTAAAAAAAAAAACACACACACACACACACACACACCAAAAAAAAAAATCAAAACAAAACAAAGAAAACAACGAAATAAGGAAGTATTTAAAGGACCAAAGAGATGCAATAGACTACTTTACATTTGGGGAAAAGCAAGTAAAGGGGTGGTGTAATACAGGTCTTATGCTTATGTTGGGAGTACAGTTTTTCTCAATGTCTTTTGGGTTTTTCTTGTGGTGTGTGGGTTCTCCGGCACTTTTCCATCACGCCCCCTGACCTTCTTCAGATTGGCAAATGGTTTGCGGCAGGGAGGTCCTGGAGGAGATCTTGCCTTGGGGCTACTTTTGGGAGTAAGACCAGTTTCAAGTAGCAGTCCACATTAGGGGGAGTTGATAGGGAGGGCCGCGCAGCATGAGTCCGCAGGGGAGTTGGCTGCCTTTTCTTGCAGGAGGCGAGGTGTGGGATTGACTGGGTGTTACTTCGCTTGGGTGCTGGGTACTGGGTCGTTGGGGTAGGAGGTCAATCTTGTTGCCTAATAGATTAAGGACTGAGGGTGAAGAGTTTTAATATGGTGGGAGGTCTGGATGGGAGTGGAGGGTGGAGGGATAGTTGGATTTCCAGAGGGACTTTCTAAATAAACAACCAAACGGTACCAACTAGGAACATTTTATTTTGGATGGGGGATATCTATAAGCTACTAAACTGTAAAGCATCCATGTCAGTTGAGGTCTTAAAGGGTGGAGGTGAGGTACATCTCCCAACAGAACTTTAAACAAATTCCTGGAATAAGGCAATCCACTGCACAGCCTAAGTGGCTTTTGGTCAGCCCTAGTCCCCCACAAGTCAGCATACCTCATCCGCATACACTTCCTTTATGCCATTCTGACACTCCCATTTCATGCCATAGTTCCAAGACTGTGTAACCTAGCAACAGGTTTGCTTTGAAACCGGTGGTAGCTCTGGCTACCTCAATGATCAGCTCTCTCAAGCTCAGCTTCATATTTTCCAGTGTTCATTTTTGCCACTGCTTTACTAAACAAGTAATTACCTAAATGACCTTTGCCCTCCCAATACCTCCATGAAACTTCTACCAGGGATTGGCCCCCTTGAGGCCTCCTCATGGGAAGTTTCTCAAATTTGCCTTTCCCTTCCATTTAGTCCACCCATTGGGAACTCCTTGACACTTATGCTTTCAAAACACCAGAATTTGCAGATATTTGGGTATTCTTTAGGGGCTGGAGGCCTTGGCCTGTGTCCAAATCCCCCCAGTCAGAGCACCAGCTCTGTGAGTACCCTGATCCTGTGACACCTAGTCACACCCATGCTGCCCAGCTCCTACAGGTCCCACAAACAGTACTGTCAGGACTGACAGTACTGAGGACATTGGCCACAGAAATAAAAAAAAAAGGGGGGGGGGAGGTGCTCAGGAGCAGGCAGAAGACCCAGTGGTTCTGATGGGGTATGAAGATGATCATCAAGAGGGAGACTGTGCCATGGGGATGTGGGGTCGTCATTTAGCCCTCTGGGGAGGCTGTGAGATTGCATCCCCTCATCACCAGATCAGGGGCTTTGCTGAAGACTTGCAAAACCAACAGCTCAAATCCCAACTGTCACGGACTCACCCTTAAGCACACACACACACACACACACACACACACACTCATGAACACGCACAAGTGTGCACACACACAATGCCAACTTGGGCTTATACAGAGGATTAACTGCCTCTTCAGAAATGGAGAGTATCCAGATCAGTGGAATAAGCTTGAGTTCTCAGACAATGTTCCCCAGACATACAATCACCTAATTTTTGACAAAGGAGCAAGAAATCCTAAGTGGAGCAGGGAAAGCCTCTTCAACAAGTGGTGCTGGCAGAACTGGTTAGCCACTTGCAAAAAAAGCGAACATAGACCCCCCCCAGTTAACATCATGTACAAAGGTAAAATCCAAATGGATTAAAGACCTTGATATCAGACCGGATACCATAAGGTATATAGAACAATACGTAGGTAAAACACTCCATGACATTGAGACTAAAGGCATCTTCAAGGAGAAAACTGCACTTTCTAAACAAGTGGAAGCAGAGATTAACAGATGGGAATACATTAAGCTGAGAAGCTTCTGCACCTCAAAAGAAATAGTGCCCAGGATACAAGAGCCACCCAACGAGCGAGAGAAACTATTCACCCAACACCCATAAGGGGCTAATATCCAAAATATGCAGGGCACTGACAGACTTTATAAGGAAAAAGCATCTAATCCCATCAAAAAATGGGGAGAAGAAATGAACAGACACTTTGATAAAAAAGAAATACAACTGGCCAAAAGGTACATGAAAAAATGCTCCTCATCACTAATCATCAGGGAGATGCAAATCAAAACAAGTATGAGATACCATATCACACCACAGAGATTGGCATACATCACAAAGAATGAGAATAATCAGTGCTGGCAGGGATGTGGAGAGAAAGAAACTTATCCACTGCTGGTGGGAATGCCGTCTAGTCCAACCTCTATGGAAAGCGATATGGAGATTCCTCCAGTATCTGAAAATTGAGCTCCCATTTGACCCAGCTATTCCACTCCTAGGGACATACCCTAAGAACACAAGAATGCAATACAAAAACCCCTTTCTCACACTTATATATTTTGCAGCACTATTCACAATAGCCAGGCTCTAGAAATAACCAAGATGCCCTTCAACAGACAAATGGCTAAAGAAACTGTGGTACATATACACAATGAAATATTATGCAGCCATCAGGAGAGATGAAGTCATGAAATTTTCCTATACATGGATGTATATGAAATCTATCATGTTGAGTGAATTAAGTCAGAGGGAGATAGAGAGATGCAGAATAGTCTCACTCATCTATGGGTTTTAAGAAAAATAAAAGTCATTTTTGCAACAATCCTCAGAGACAAAGAGAAGAGAGCTGGAACTTCCAGCTCACTTCATGAAGCTCACCACAGAGTGTTGAGTGCAGTTATAAAAATAACTACACAGAGAACGACCATAAGCATGTGAATAAATGAGGGAACTGGAAAGCCTGTCTGGAGTACAGGTGGGGGGGGGGATGGAGGGAGATTTGGGACATTGATGGTGGAAATATTGCACTGGTGAAAGGGGGTGTTCTTTACATGACTGAAACCTAATAACAATCATATTTGTAATCAAGATGTTAAAATAAAGAAAAAATTAAAAAAAAAAAAAGAAATGGAGAGTATCCCTCATGTCCCAAGCCTGGCTCTCCCAGAAATTCTCAAAAAGAATGGGCCTGGTTGGACCAAACTGTTTTGGAGCTTCTAAGGAGTCCCAGAAAAAGGCTTTGTAGAAGGTCCCAACAACACCAGAAGCCAGGGGCCCACCCCACACGCCTGCTCCAGTGTTCCTGCCCCATCAAGACACAGAAAAGACAAGACCTGCTTGCTGCCTTGCTGGAGAAGGGACCCCCTGAAGATACAGGCCCCCCACCATCACATCTGCTGAGTTTTCAAGTGAGCTCTGAAGATCCTGCAGGGAAGGACGCCATCATCTGCATCAGCCAAGCTTTGGTGAGGATGTGGTCAAGAGGGCCCCAGCCAGCCTGTGGTCTGCTGACCCCTCCCTCTTTCCTCCAGCTCCCAGACTTACTCTGCAGGTCTGAGAACTCAGGGAGAAGATGCTAGGAAGGATCAGTTCTTTATGCTCATTGTCACACCAAACTATAGCTCCCTGGCACCTCCTTTTAGCCAGAGTCCCTGGTGGGCACTTTTGCACCCTTGAGCCCCAGACCTCTGGCTGATTCCTCCTTTTTTTTGCCCCCAACATCAGGCTCATCTGTCTAATCTTTAGGCCCAACCTCGTTGCACCCTGTCCCACATCAGGCGTGTACCACCAGTGTCTTTAATCACTGTGATGGCAACTGAGGCCATTTCCCCATTCATGTCAGGGCCCAACTCTGGGGCCTAAATGAGGAGGAGGATGCCTTTTGCATCACAGAGCTATGGTCCCCTCTGGGGAGGAACTTCCCAACCTCAAGAGTACCGACACTCCCTGCTTTGCTCAGTCATCCTAGAACTCCTGCCTTCAGACACCTTCGAACTACTTCTGCCTTGGGTCGCAATCCCCTAGGCAGCAATCTTGCAAGCTTGGCACTCCAGATACCCTCTGATTCTGAGGTCACCCCTTTTGATACTTCTTCACCTTTTGAGCTCTGTTCTTGGAGACTCTTCAAGCTATAGGTTTAGCTTAAACCCACTTGTGCAGATCCTACAGATGCCTCCTAATCAGCCCACTTTCTACACACTTTACATCTTGACTCCAACATTTTAATTTCCCTAACCCATCTCCCAGTCCCTATATGAGATTTGATGGACAGCAATCTGGGGTCACTGCCTTGCACAGCCTCATCCTCTACCAAAATATATCAATCCAGACACTAGACCCAGAAGAGGTCCCCAAATCCTTCACTTCAGGCTGATTAACCTCAGCAAGAACCTCAGGTCCTTCCTACCTGGATTCATTGCCAGGTATCTTGAACCTTCATGTCAGCTGCTCACATGCTCTACAGCTTCCCCAGACCTGCTCCCTGGTATGATGGCTGGGGTGGCACCTGACACTCACATGATCAGCACCATGGCCAATGATTGTCAGGCCACCCAGAATAATGCCCAGCAGCCTAAGACCACCTAACTCCTTGTTGGAATTGGGCTATCAGTACCTGAGCCAAAGCAACTCAAAAGTGACCATCAAGAATGCTCCTATGTGTGAAAACAAGGTCACTTTGCAACACAACCTAGGAGCTCCTCCAAGTCACATATTTCAGGCTGCCCATGGATCTGTACACAGCTCCCAAAACCCCTGTCCCTTGGTGCTCAAATCTGCTGGGTACAAGAAGCACTTTCACACCTGCTCTGATTCCCCTGCACCCAGGATCTTCCCATTCCTTCTGTTAGGATGTGAAGATAATAGAATAGACTTACCCCTTTGCATGTTAAAAAAAAAATAGACTGGTTTGAAATGAAGTATAATTTTGGGAGTTTTATATAACTCAAATCAAGCATATAGTATTGCTGCATAATAATTGTTTTGTTTAACAAAAGCTTATTGAACATTTTGCCTGCCATTCTTGGTATGTTTGTGATTGGTTTTTGACTTTGACTTATAAAATAAATCATGATGTATCATTTCCTGTACAAGCATTAAGTCTCCAGTGAGAGGCCATGTAGAAATTTCTCCACCCTACCTACTTCACCAGAATTGTTTCAGGTTCTGAGTACAGCAATGAATGAAGACAGCACACGCAGGATTTCTGCAGTCTGCAGTGGACATGACACATGGATGGAATAGGATACTTAAGAGTTTCATTTGATTACAAGTTGGAACTGCTTATTATCACATCATAGTCAAACCTTATCCTGCAAGCACATTGTTGTAAAGTAACAACTTAAATTACACATAGAAAATATAATGAAAAGAATATTAATGGTGATTGCCTCTCTATGAAATATTTTAATGCCTTTAATATCTTTTGTTGGGGCCAGAGCAATAGCACAGTGATAGGCATTTGTCTTGCATGTAGCTGAAATGGGATGCACCCAGGTTTGATCCCTGGTATCACATGTGGTCCACAGAGTCTGCCAGGAGCAATTTCTGAGCACAAATCCAGGAGTAACCTCTGAGCACCAACAGTTCTGGCTGCACCAAATAAAATAAAATAACTACAACAATAATAATAATATTAATTTCCTTTGTTGCTTTTGTCTTAGGGCCATTCTCAGCAGTGTTCAGGGCTCACTCATGCTCTGTATTCTGGGGACCATATGCAGTGGTGGTGACTGAATCCAGGTCAGGACCATGCAAGATCCTTACTCACTGTACTATCTCTCTAACCCTTAAGACCTTTAATGCCTACCCCTTTATGCTTTATTGTACTTTCAAATTGATGTTAATAATCTTTGTTTGCATCTTTTAATTAAAAATTGAAACCAAAATGATGCTTTTTTATAAAAAGCATAATGTACTGAAAGTATATCACTTTTCTACAAACCATGTATCATAAATTACTGGAATTTTGGGGCTGGAGAGATAACATGGAGGTAGGGCATTTGCTTTGCATGCAGAAGGACGGTGGTTCAAAGCCCAGCATCCCATGTGGTCCCCTGAGCCTGCCAGGAGCTATTTTTGAGTGTAGAGTCAGGAGTTATCCAAAAACCAAAAAATAAAGTAAAATAAAATATTGGAATTTCAACTTTAAAATATGTAGGTTTTTTTCATTTTTTTAATATTTTGGCATTTTTAATTCTAAAAAATATTAATAGAACAGTGTCTTTTAGGTATTTTTCTTTGTTTTTGGGTCACACCCGGCAATGCTCAGGGGTTACTCCTGGCTCTATGCTCAGAAATTACTCCTGGCAGGCTCAGGGGACCATATGGGATGCCGGAATTTGAACCACCATCCTTCTGCATGCAAGACAAACACCTTACCTCCATGCTATCTCTCCGGCCCCTCTTTTAGGTATTTTTTAAATATAATTACTTTACTTAGGCACCATGGTTGCAAAATTGTTCATGGTTGAGTTTCATTCAGAGAATGTACACTACCCTTCATCAGTGCAAATTTCCCACCACCAATGTCCCCAATTTCTCTCCCAACCACCCACCACTAATTCTGTGCAGACATTTCCCTTTTCTCTCTCTCTTCATATATATATTCATATGTGTATATATCTTTTCTTTTTTGACACTGTAGTTTGCACTACTATTTATTAATGCATATTACCTTATCTCTTTTAAGCATTCAGTTTTTATACAGAGTGATCAATTCCAACTTTCATTGTCACAGTTCATTACCCTAACTGTATTCACCATTCTGTAGCAACCTTCCTACCATGGACTGGTCCTTCTGAACCTCATCTCTATTATCTCTCAATAAAATATTCTAAATTCTGTTCAAATTTCTCCTCTACTTTGCACATTTGAGGAAGTATCACAAAACTGACTAAAGACTTTGTCTACAGAACTGAGCTTACTTACATCAGGAAGAATAAGGGGTCCTTCAGACAGTGGTGGAAAGATGCTGGTTCTCTGATGGTAAGTGTGGTGTTAAAATGATTTTTGCATAAAAAGTAGGATTAGCCACATTGTAAATGCCATATTTCAAAATATAGTTTGAAAATACCATTTTTGTAAAAAGAAATACCATGATTGTTATAGAATGCTAAAAATGTGTAACTAGTTAAACATAGTGTCCCAGAGATTTCCATCAACTCCTAGTCTAAAACAGAATTCAAAACTATTTCTCTTCTCCACTTAAAAGTCTCTAAAAGGTCTTCATATCAAAGAATAAAATGGACTGAAATGTATGCTTCTCATCAATAAATCATCTATTCACCATTCTCTCCTGTGCTGTATGTATAAAAGGAAAAGAGAGATTTACAATGAAAAGCAAAATGACAATTATTTAGCAATGAGTCTAGAAGCACGAGTCAAAAAAAGGTGAGGACCAGGATTGTCAGAAAGATGCACAAGTTTATCCAGCTAGTAAGTGGTAAATTGCAAGAACATTCTAGGACTGATTATACACCTCTCTAATTCAGAGAATATACTTCCTTTGGCAAAACTTGTATTCAAATATAATGGATACTTGACATTGTATTTATTTTATGGGTATAACATAATGACTAGATATATGCTTATATCCCAAAATAAGTTTAAGCGATTTCTATCACCACCTAGGTTCTGGATTGTGTTTGTGTAAGAGAATTTTTAAGATCTTCTTTGCAACCTTAAACATATCATATAGTACATGCTGCACCGCATATTACATCCCTAAACTTGTTCATCTTTTACCTAAAAAACAATTCTTATTACAAACATCTGGACTATCAAGTTCATGCTCTATCACTCTCTACCCCAGGGGTCTCAAACTCAATTACTTGGGGGCCGCAGGAGGGAAAGTTGGGGTGAGGCAGGGCCACATAAGAAATTTCACCAAAAAAAAGTCCTCAAACGTCATTATTAACAGTTTTAATTATTTCTTCTGAACATGAAGAGAACATTGAGTGAAGATCATGAACAGTTCTTCTGAACATGGCATCTTTTGCCTATTCCTTGCTGCCAGAGACTTGACAGTGCTTTTTCTCACAAATCTGAACCACATTTGGCTTTAGAGAGGAAGCAGTTGAGATCCTCAGTATGGTTTGAAGATGATCATTGTTAAGTCTAGACCTGTACTTTGACTTATTGAAGTTCAATGTGGAGAATAACTTTTCACACAAATAAGTGCTCCCAAAAAGGCACATGGTGCGCTTAAACATTCGGGAAAGCTCAGGGAAGCTGGGGGGCAATTCTCTCAAAAATTGCCCACGCATGTCTGCTTTTCCACTAATCTCCCTGAACTTGGCTTTGAGATCAGAGTTGCATTGCAGGTCAATGAGCTCCATTTGAAGCACAGGAGAGGCATCTTGCACATCAAAGGAAAAGTGGTCCACAAAAATTTGGAAAGTGGCTCTGTGATTTTTGAAGTCTGCAAATCTGTGATCAAATTTCTTCTCTAGCTTAAAAATAGAATCAACATATTTCTCACCACTGAATGGTATGCCTGCATCCACAAGTTTCTTGCATGCTGGGAAATGGCAAAGGTTTGTCTGAGAGAGCTGGGATTTCCATAACACAAGTTTTGTGGAGAATGTTCTCACGTTGTCATAGTCAGCACTGATAAGCTGCCCCAGGCCTTGTAACATCTTGTTTAGTACATTCAGCTATTGTGTGATGTCAACAAGAAAAGCTAAGTTCATGAACCATTTGTGATCACTCAACTCAGAAACAGTATTCCCATCCTTTTCCATGAAGGTTTTCACTTCTTCTCTCAACTTTAAATCTTTTCAGGACAATATCCCCCTGCTGAGCCAATGTATCTGGGTGAATAGAGCACATCTCCATATTCTGACTCCATTTCCTCTAAAAAAGCACAGAACCTCCTATGCTTTAAGCCCCTGGGATCTGATTTGGTTTATGTATTTCACAAACAACAGACATCACATTGTCACACGGGCAGGCATTTACTGCAAAGGGCCTGCTGATGTATAATGCAGTGAAGAGCAATGGACTTCTCTACACCCTCCTCTTCAAGGTTTTTTTTTAACAAGTGCCACCAGTCCATTTTTCCTCCCTGTCATCGATGGTGCTCCATCAGTTATTATTCAAACAAACCTCTTCCATGGCAAACCTACATTCTCAATGGCATCACATAGATGCTGAAATATCTCATTAGTGGTGGTCTGGCCATGCATTGGAATTATTGTGAGCAGCTCCTCTGTCAATTCAAAATTACAATCAACACCACAGACATAAATTGTGTGCTGCGTAGTGTCTGTTATATCTGTGCCCTCGTCAAGAGCAACTGAGTATGCATCAAAACATTTGGCTTTCTCACACAGTTGATGATAAATGTCACTTGACATGTCAGAAATGCGCTCTGCCACAATGTTGGCAGAAAGGCTGATTTTGTTAAACTGATCTTTCTTTTCCGGACAGATGATACTTGCAGCCTGTAACATGCATTTTTTAACAAACTCTCCTTCTGTGAATGGTTTCCCTGCCTTAGCAATCATCTCACTAACCATGTAACTAGCTTAGACTAATGCACCATTCTCTTTGGTTGCTTTCTTGAAGAAATCTTGTTGCCTCATTAGACATGCTTTAAGACTGGCAACCCACTTGGCTCTCTCATTTCCTTGATATTTTGCACATTCCTCAGCATGTTTAGTTGAATAATGGCGTTTCAAGTTGTATTCCTTGTGCACTGTAACTTTCTTTGAGCAAATAAGACATGTGGAGATGCCCCTGTGCTCAACAAAAAAATACTGCGTCTCCCACTTGTCCTGAAATTGTCTGTGCTCATCATCAATCTTTCTCTTCACTGCAGGCTTTGATGAAGTCATGATAAAGGTATGACAAAATCTAATTCTGTAATAAACTTCTCTCCCTTCTCTCCCTTAGGCCTCTGATAATGCAAGGGACAGCGGGCAGGAGCAACGGAAATGACGTTTGCACTAGGTGCAAAGTATTCGCGACTATTTGCTTACCAAATATTTGCAATAAAAATAGCATTAGTAAGAAAAAATTGCAAAAAAATCACATTAAACATTTGCATACCCCGAAAGGAAGTGCTCAGGGTATGCGAATGTTTAATGCAATTTTTTTCTTACTAATGCTATTTTTATTGAGATTATTCAGTAAGCAAATAATTGCAAATACTGCAATATTTGAAGGCCAGCCGTGGGCCACAAAATGTTGTACAGAGGGCTGCAAACGCGAGTTTGAGACCCCTACTCTACGCTATCTGTCCTACTGACTTCACCAGAATTGCTCCAGATCACAACTTTAGCCAGTTAGTAAGTCACTGGATCTCAATTTTATCTATAAAAATAATTGTCCCTGCTGACATAAAAAGCTTGCACAGACCCTGGAATACAGTAAATGTTTAATATGTTATATGCTGTTACTATTCTTTATAAAGGAGTAATGCCTATATATAGTTCTCAGGAAAATATTATTGCAAACAAAATCACTGCTATGTTTAATAAATTCTACATTTTATAGTTTATTTATTTAGTCATTTATTTTTGGGTTTGAGCCACATCCAGCAGTGCTCAGGGTTACTCCTGGCTCTGCACTCTGAAATTGCTTCTGGCAGACTCGGGGGACTATATGGGATTCCAGGGATCAGACCCGGGTCTGTCCCAGGTTGGCCCTGTGCAAGGCAAATGCCCTGTCACTGTACTGTCTCTCTGGCCCCTATGGTTTATTTTTAAAAAGGAAAAAGTTAGTTTACCTTTCTATCATGCACATCTATGACTATGCTATTTAGTTTGACTCTTTTTTTTTTTTTTTTTTTTTTTGGTTTTTGGGCCACACCCGGCGATGTTCAGGGGTTACTCCTGGCTATCTGCCCAGAAATAGCTCCTGGCAGGAACAGAGGGACCATATGTGATGCCAGGATTCGAAACCAACCACCTTAGGTCCTGGATCGGCTGCTTGCAAAGCAAAAACTCTGTGCTATCTCTCCAGCCCCTAGTTTGACTTTTATAACTATGATTTTGTTTCTTTATTTCTTATATTTGCATGTTTGAAAAGCATAACAAGTATATAATCCAGAAATATCAAGGTAAAAGCAAGCTTCCAAAGTATTTTAGTGGGTCTTCTTTTGTTCATATATCTCAGCATTTCTTTTTAGAACTCTTTCATACTATTGATTCATATTCTTCATGAAGAGTATATTTGTCAAGAATCTAGTGTTAGAGTGTCTCCCTTTCAAATTTTTCCAATAATTCAAGCATAATTTACACCTTTGAATTGACACTCATATAATGTATCTCAATATCTTTTTATTGAGTGAATACTTGGTTTTATTTATGAACATAAAAAAAGATTTCTGAATTGTTGGTAGTTCCACATGAAAATTTCTTTAGCTAGATTATATAGCACATTTAGAGTAATGACTTAAGTAACACAAAAAATGTCTGGCAGATGAAAAGGTTAATGGTTATAAAACAAAATGAGAACAGTGAGAAGGCCTAGAAAGTGGAATTTATTATGACTCGAACCTGGAAACTCTCCAGTGAGAGGTATCAGATAGAAATGGCAAGAAATTGTGTTTTGGGAGGCAAGCATTCCAGCCTTATAATTAGCTATTCCAAATAGCCATAAATAAATTTTCCTTGCTTCCTTATTTTCCTGTCCTACCTAATAATTAATAGTACAAAGCACCTCAGATATTGACCACCAAAGACACCATTGTCAGAGATGATTTTGCCTTGACTGAATAATGGTTTCCAGATATTGTGGGGTCAATAGACAATCATAGCCCTTAGGGAGCATGAGATGACACTACTTAATGAGCTAAAAGCAAAGGATTGTGTTGCTTTGTTTAACTTGTAATTTTAAATATCACAGACAAATTATGATTTATAAAAATCATTGAATCACTAGGTAGAGGTGATAGAAAAGAATTCAAGTCAGATATAGTGGTTTTCAGGGACTGCTTCTAGATCCTACCCTCTGAGGGTTGAACTAGAGTTAGCAGTAGATAAGGCAAGCACCTTAACCCCTATACCATCTCTCTAGCTTAAGCACCATTGTTTTTCTTTTTTATTAATAAATGTTAAATGAATAAAAATGAGACATAAAGTTACAAAGTTCTTCAATATTGAGTTTTAGTCACACAATGTTCCAACACTCTTCCTTTCCCCAGTGCACATTTCCCACCACCAATGTCCACAGTTTTGCTCCCACCCTCCCTTCCTCTACAGTAGACATTCTCTCCCTTTCTCTCTCTATATTCCATTTTCTCTTTCATACACTATGATTCCAGGTATCATTTTTAATATTGAAAAAAGTTAATGGATCCCTAAGCATCTTAGAGCTCAAACTAAATGTAGTTAGTCCATCTAAGTCCATCAATTTTGCAAGAGAGAAATTACTAGTAGGTTACTAGTAAAAAATTCTTTATTTAGTGCTTTTTGATATATCAGTATACATACAGTAAAGTAATGTGTGGTCAAACATCAAACTAAATATCCTAAATATGGATACCAAACTGAAGAAATATATCAATCCAATGGGTTGACCGTGGTCTTCAGCACTTCCCAACTCAATCTTCAAAGCATTATCCCAATAGAAAAATTAGTCCACAAGAAACAGTCCCAAGTGTGTATTGCTTCCAATAAAAGGCCATAAAATTCTGGAAAATCAGATCTAATATATCTCACCTTCAACAAACCTGCCACCTCAAGATCACCAGTGAAGTTATTCTCTGATTTGCTGCTATTAAATCTATTACAGCTAGTTGTCTAGGGCACCCAAAAATGTTCTGACAGTTCCTATGCTTTTGCCCCTGTTGTGATTTTTCTCAAAGGACCAATGCTCTACCACCAAGTCAAGGCTTCAGGAAGCAATTAGTCCAGTCCAAACACACTTTGTAACAGTCATTAACCCTTGCATATTAGGTGCAGAGTAATGTGGACTAACCCAAAGTGATATATAGCAAGATGGGGAAGGTAATACTCCTGTTTTAGTCTCATTAGTTGTATATTTATATAAAACTTATTAAGGCTTAGTATAAGTCAGAATATTCAGCATAAGGATCATTTTTAAGAGAAGATAAATTTTTTTAACATGGGCTTCTTTATTTTGGGGGGTGATGATAATGCTTCTGTGGTTTGGGGGTAGGGTGTTTGTTTTATGACTTTTTCTAGATGTGAAGGCAAAGAATGAACCAGAAAGAAATAGGGAAAAGGTCTGGAAAGAACCCAGAAATATAAACATGAACAGTTTGTGCCTTAGATAAACAGGAATTAACTTGTATGATGCTTGTAAACAGTGACCCAGGCAGGGGGTCAGTCTGTATTCATGATTTTGATTAAATGAGGTGTCAATTTTGGCCTTGCACTGCTTATTGGAAAGCAATTCTTGATACAATGTGGTAGCAGAAAAAAATCCAATTATAAAATAGGCAGAAGAAAAAACAAATACATTTTCCAAAGAAGTCATATCAATGGGCCAGTGGGTCCATGAAAAGATATACAATGTAATTTATATAAGATGCAAGTCAGAGACACATGGAGAAACTTTATACCTGTTAGGATTATTATAAAAATATAAAAAATAAAATGCCAAGTGCGTGGTGAGAATGTGTAGAAAAGGAAATCCTTGTGAACTAGGAGTAAGAAAGAGGTGAACTAGCAGAGCCATAGGGAGAGTGGTGGAGGGTCATGGCACTTCAATGGTGGTGGTGTGAAGAATGAACATTTTTCTTTTTTTGGTTTTGGAGCCACACCTTGTGACGTTCAGGGGTTACCCCTGTCTATGCACTCAGAAATCGTTCCTGGCTTGGGGGACCATATGGGACACCTAGGGGATCAAACCGTGGTCTGTCCTAGGCTAGCATGGGCAAGGCAGATGCCTTACTGCTTGTGCTACCACTCTGGCCCCTATTAAACATATTTTAATACCAACAATTTTAACACTATTATTACCTGAACTATACTTTGTTTAAAAAGAAGTGAAATAGTACAAAAATATAAAATAGATCATTTGATCCAGCAATCTTACTTCTGAGTATACCCAAAGGAAATAAAACATTATAACAGAGATATCTGTACTCTTATGTTCTTTGCACCATGACATGTTTGTTCACAGAACCCACGATATGGAAACAACCTTATATCCACCCACTTATGTTAAGTGGCTAAAGCTGAGTTAGATATGTGCAAAGCAAGATTACTCACCCATGAGAAAAATGGAAAAATCTGACATTCACAGCAAAATGTTTGAAACCTTGAGAGCATTATGCCAAGTAAATCAGACAAAAATAAATCTGGCATGGTATCACTTGTAGTGGAATCTTACCTTTTTTTTGAAATGCTAAAAGCAGTTAAAAAGTAGACATACAAAACTGGTTACCAAGGGCTGATTAGAGTAAATTAATAAAGTAGTTTACATTTTTAGTTATAAGATAAAGATAAATATGGTCTCAATATATAATATACACAAGTTTTTAGAAGATAACACTTTTTTTTAAATGAAATTCACTAAGATGTTAACTAGATAGGGCCATGTGATTCCTAGCTAACTGGCTAAATACTTTTTTGTTTAACTAATTAACATACGTCTATGTCTGTAAAGGTGTTTGTAAAACTATTAGCATTTAAATGGACCGAATAAAACAAATAGCTCTCTCCAATATGGGTGGGCCTCATTCAATTGTAGAACAGGAAGGCAAAGGAAGACAGAATTAGTACTCTGTTTGTCTGTCTGGGCTAAGACATTAGTCTTCTTTAACTGGGCCTTACTCTGCCAGTCCTCCTGTTCACAGGCTTCTGGGCTTGTGACAAATACCACAACCAATTTTCCTAAACCTGCAGTTTAGATGGCAGATCAAAGAACTTTCCAACCTCCATAACTGTGTTTTCCTCACAATAAATTTCTCAAGAAGTAGTGATTTTCCTTACTAAATCAGTATCCCAAAGTGAATAGTACCACCATCCCCTGGAAGGGTCACTAGCAGTGTTTGTGGGTGGAGAATGGGGAACAACAGTAGACTTGAATGCAGCTGGGAAGCTCTTTCTGTTTGCCTGAAGAAGAGGGATTGGGGGGGTGGGTGGAGAAGAATGAAAATATTTTTTCATGAAAAGGGGGGCATTAATCCAAATAAATTCATAGACCTTGAATGTTGGGTATGGGGATCAGTCCCCCTCACTCGAGCGGCGTCTCGAGAGTTTCAAGGAGAGTCGGAAGCCATGCAAATTTGCAAAGGGTGATTTATTTTTCTGGTGCCAGGGTGACACCAGGGTCAGTGCTCAGGGATGAACCCCAGAGCAAGACCCCGAACCATTACTTAAGCAGTGTTTTTATACAGCACTTTTCCAAAGGGACAGCACATGTCACGGGAGTAGTATTCCATTTGTTACATATTACTTAAGAAGACAGCACAACTCAGTTAAAAGAAAGAGATATTTAGCAAACAAACAAACAATCGTTAAAGCCTAACAGATCACCACTAAAAGTTACACAAAGAGACAATTGCTAAAACTTAACAGACCACCACTAAAAGTTACATTTTTATCCTACAGAAAAATATTAAACTTAAGGTTACATTTCTTTACCTTAAGGGCTGGAGGTGGGGGTGGCCGCCTTACTCTTACCTCACCTTACTAAAAGTTTTGCAAGCAAAGATAACAGAAAGTAGGAGCAAATTGGGCGTATACTGCCCTCTTTGAGTAGAGCCAGGTTCTTATTCTCGACAATGCTAGCCTGTGGTCTCTGAAGGTCATGAAACAGGACGCCTTGTAAGCTTTTAGAAGGAAACTTCAAACTGTAAACTATATGCCATTCATAAAAAGCAAACACTTCGTGTTCCTTTCGATGAATAGCTTAGGGGGTAGATAGTAAACTGATGATATGTCAACTTACCTGATTAATGATTCCATCCTGTTTGTCTTACATTCACTTGAATTACCTTAATACATCATACAAACTAAAATAAAAAATACTATATTCCAAAGAGTGCCTTGTAGCTCAGTTATATGCAACTGGGCTACTCAAATATAACCAAGACAAGACAGGAGTCTGTGTGACAGTGAATAAAAAAGGCAGATAAATGAAGAGGGGAAATACACAATGCTCTCTAGGGTGTTTGGATCTGGGACAGCTATGGCAGAGCTTTTGATTCTGTCCCAGATATGATTAGACCAGATGTAGGCTTTTGGAAACAGTGATAGTTTTATTGTAATAGCAATATGTGGTTCCTAGTTGCATTATATCTGGATACATTTTTTCTGAATTGTGCAGTATCCAGATGGTTATCTGACCATTCCAGAGCTGTTATAAGGGTCCATAACATCCAGTTATGTTCCTTTCTGTTAATTAGACAGAGTCCTATTGTATTATTCTGTTACAGAGATGACAGTTTACTTGACAAGGCTGGAATTAGCAAGGTGGAGCATGGGACCCAGAGTGATGACACCATAACTAAGGGAAGGTGGAAGAATTCTTGTATTCTACATACTAACTCTCTTCATTTGCCTGCACTGTGCTTGATGAAGATGACATGTTAGAACAGTGTTGTCATTTCTACAATCAAGAAGTATTAGAATGCAAATACATATTTTGGTAGAAATGACAACCTGACTTACTGTCATAAGAATAAAGTTTATCACTATCTGATGTTCCGTCTGCATAGACAGAAGTTCTCATTCCATGCAGAAGCCATTTGGATTTTGGTTGCCACATCTACACCCAGTGCTACTCCTGGCTTTGTGCTCTGGTGTTCCTCCTGATGGTGCTCAAGGGGAACCATATGATACATCTAAGTAGGCACATGCAAGACAAGTACTGCTGCAGGTGGCTTCTGTCCTACAGCGCCAGTGGGATTTCAATGAATCCACTTCAGGGAGAGTGGGTTGCCCAGGCGGCAAAATATGAAATTATAAAATAATGAAGCACACCACAAATATGTGGGGTTCAACACATCTTCTGGCAGGAGTGCAACAAGTTTAATCTTTTAAGCAGGGGGAATTTATAAGAGGCAAAACCCCCCAGTCATAGGTATAAAGACAGAATGTTTACAATCACAAAGCAAAGTTTCAAAGTAATAATATTTAAGCTTATAGGCAATGAGATGCAAGAATTCTGAAGTTACAGATGAATGGCTAAAGAAATGTGATACATATACACAGTGGAATATTATGCAGCTGTCAGGAGAGATGAAGTTATGAAATTTTCCTATACATGGATGTACATGGAATCTATCATACTGAGTGAAATAAGTTAGAGGGAGAGAGATAGACACAGAATAGTCTCATTCATCTATGGGTTTTAAGAAAATTAAAGACATTTTTGCAATTAATTCCTCAGAGACAAAAGAGAGAGGAGAGATGGAAAGTCCCAGTCTACGACATGAAGCTCACCACAAAGAGTTAGAGAAATAACTACACTGAGAAATATCATAAACAATGTAGATGAATGATGGAAGTAGAAAGCCTGTCTTGAGTACAGGAGGGGTGGGGGGTGGGGGGGACATTGGTGATGGTAATGTTGCACTGTTCTCTACATGACTGAAACCCAACTACAATCATATTTGTAATCAAGGTGTTTAAATAAAAATATTTTAAAAAAGAGTTCTGAGTTACAAAGAAGGTCACACTCAGGGCAGCTTTTAACAACTTCAAATGCAAAATAAGGGACATTAAGAAGTAGAAAAAATTTAGGAATGTGGTCTTCTTTGAGGTGAACTGTATTGTTTTAGACATCAAGGAAGGAGCCAAATCCCCTAAAGTGCAGCTCCAGTTTTCTGAGAAGGGTCAATAGTTCAGGATCTGCATTATGACTATGCCCTTGATTACCAGACACTGAGGCTGCAAGGACATGAGATTTTAGTGCTAAATATTATCTAGAAGAGTTTCTCTTAGTAATCTTGGGATTTCTGAAAAGAATTTGATTGAGGCCATATTTTTGCTTGAGATTTAAAAAGGAGAAATAGCCAAGTAATGACAGAAAATGTAATATCAAGCATGGATTCGTCTCTTTGGGAATTCCTAAACTATCCATGCAGGGGAAAAATTGTCCACAGAGGGCCTTTTGATGTACCCTGTTGTGGTTTATTTCAGTTCTCCACACCAGGAAAATCTGGGGGATACAACTGGTGTGCCCTCCTGAGTTCCCCTAAATTTATGCATGCCGTGCAAAGTACCTTAACTTCTGTATTATCTATCTGGCTAGAAGTTATTTTTGAAACCGATATAATGTGTTACCAACCTGACAGAGATTTAGAACTCTTGTATCTACTAATAATAACTCATTACTGGTAGATCTTCTTGCTTGTAACAAACTAGGAAAAGAATAGACTTTAATTATACTGCTTGTGTTAGTAAAATGAACTTGGTTTTAGCTTTAATTGATGGAGGCAATTAAAAAAGAAGTAGCTATTTTGATCTTTTATTTATAGACTGGGAGGTATCACCCTTTTCTGCTTTAATAAGAAATACATGAAAAGTTGAGAAAATTCCATCAGCATCTAGTCCAAATAAGAAGCACACAAGTTAGTAAAGAGGTAGAGACTCTGCTCATGCTGTTGGAAAAAAATGATAGAACTTCAAAAGGGGCCAGAGAGTACAGCAAGGTGCAAGTAGGGTGTTTGCCTTGCACACATCTGATTGGGTTTGATTATTGGCATCCCATATGGTCTCCAAGCCTGCCAGAAGTAATTTCTGAGCACAAAGCCAGGTGTAACCCCTAAGCGCACTGGGTGTGGCCTAGAAACAAACAAAAAAAAAACTGCAAAAGAGAGCATGGGAGTGAGTTTAGGGCACTTTTAATGGACAACAACAACAACAAAAATAAAATTGGGAAAAATAAAGGAGAAACTGTATTATATATCCCTCTTTTCAAAGGTGTATAGATAACAAGCAAATTAAATACAGATTTAGCTTCTGGTTCAATTTGTCCCTATTGAGTTGTTTTGATAGCTACATGACTCTTCAATAAAGACTTCTCACTCTTTTTACTGTGAGAGTGCTTGGCCTGGAAAAAAATTACATTAGGAAGACCCTAAGAAGACATAGAAAACACTTCCTCACAAGGGGGAGTTAGAACTAAAGGGGCATCCATGTCTTGCTCCTAAGTTTCTACCTCTACACTGGTCAAAAGTCACCAGTAATTAGCAAACAGCTGCCTAAAAAGACTGTGTCCAAAAGGGCAGTAAAGCTAAATTCCCATGTAATCCTCCAAAGCACTAATAACATGAGCTAAATTGAATAGCAAAAATGATCCTCTCTCAACACCTGGGTTATATAAAATACAACCATATAGGTCATATATCATATAAATATGCAATGATGATATAATAAAAAAGGGAAATTAACAACAATAGCCACTGTCAAGAGGAGGAAACTTTATTTCTACCATTCAGAAATCTTCTTCTGCTCAATAATCAAAATAACATCAGGCTAATTAATTGGAGGAAAATTACAGATCTAGCAGTATATGTAAGATATATCTACTTGGGGCGCAAGCAGTAAAGCAACTAACTGCCTTGCCCATGCCTAGCCTAGGACAGACCACGGTTCCAGCTCCCGCTTCCCATATGATTCCCCCCCACCAAGCCAGGAGCGTTTTCTGAGTACATAGTCAGGAGTAAACCCTGAGCATCACCAGGTGTGGCCCAAAAACAAAACAAAAAAAAAAACAAAAAAACAAAACAAAAAAAAAAAAAACAAAAGAAAAGAAAAGAAAAGAAATACCTGATTTTTTTAAAATCCAAAGCCAACATGAGAATGAGAATGATGGTATATATCTGAGCTAAGGAGTGGAAATAGAGGCCCAGGGGATTCAAGGAAAGAGAAGGAAACGTGCATGATGAAGAAAATGTGAACACCACATGACCACCAGACACTCCTATTAAAGAAGTATGCCTGCCATATGTTATGCATTCTCTGTTGAAATGTCTTTGGTAAAAATCCTCATTCTGGATACAACCTCAGTTCTCCAAGTAGTTAAAGGAGTGGGGAAATTTCATATGGGCAGCAGTGCTTCAGTTGACCTCAGTGCAAAAATAATACAAATTCAAAGTAACAACTCTTGGGAAAAACCTATACTAAAACTTGTGAAGAGATATCCTTCATTACCATTTACTTTGTATTTGTTACATTTATATGATTCAAGATAATCCTTCTAAGGGTTTCAAGAGATAGTACAGCAGATGGGGTATTTGTCTAGTATGCTTGTGACTCAGGTTCAAACCCCAGTACTCTATATGGCCTTTCAAGCCCTTCCAAGAGTGATCCCTGTACATAGGTGTTGCCCACACCCGAATTTACATGCAACTACCTGCAAGACCCTCCCATACCTGGGAGGGGTCTTGGAGAGCAGATTTATGTGTAACTTTACCTTCAAGACCCTCCCATTCTCGGGAGGGGTCTTGGGAATGTTAGATAAGGCTTTGACCAGAAGGGCAAAGTGATTTTTGGCCTGGATAGGATTGAGATTTGCATTTACCTGGAATGGAGAGGTAGCAGGAGGTAGAGTTGGCTGATAAAGGCTAGACGCATAATAGCATGCGTAAATGGTTATAATATAGAAGCCACACATGTTGGCTAGGGCATAAATAAAGCTTGATATTTCCTGAAGCCTGCTGTGAGTGGATTGCCTTCTTGCTGCACCTGAACTTGCAGACCCGTCGGTTAATGGGGGATGGAGCCACATAGCCAGGGCTAAAGGACAAAGGCCTCCATCTCCATCTAGCCCTTCCAAAGGCCTCTTTATTATTTAAAGCAAACACATAGGCACAGGAAATAAACCCTGAGATACTGAATTTGGTCCCCGAAAAGATAATTCTTTTAATATACAAATGATATAATAATAGTATCCCCAACCAATAAAACAACATGGTTCAAATATTGTCAATGTCTATATTTTCACAGCAGTTTCATCACCACCATATGAACTGTGTCATTTTGTTCTGCTTCCCTCTAATCCCCTTCCCCAAACTGCCTAATAACCTCAAGTATTTAATAAAGACAAGAGTTTGTTATTGAATTGGATACTATTTCTTTGCTTTTGTTTTTACATCTAAGAAATCATCTATTTTGTTTTTTATCTTTCTACTTCTGACCAACTTTGCTTTACACAACCACCTGTTTCCATCTAGGTTGTATCAAAAGACAAGATTTCCTCTTCTCTTATTGCTAGAAGTTCCATGTGGAGAATTTTTGAAAAATATACAATACCAAGTTAAGAGGCCCAACCTGACTTTCATCCTAAAAATGCTGTGTCCTCAAATAAGTTGAGCTTAATCATGGTAATCAGAAGCCATTAAATTTGTGTGACCCATTTTCAAGACATTAAACAGAGAACAGCTAGGATTATAAACCCGCTCAACAGACATACAAGTGAGCTTCTCCAAAATTAGTAGAATTCATCTGTTTTCAATTTGGGTTGTTTCAGTAAAAAAAAAAGGGGGGGGAGGGAGATGTTTCTGCATCAGAGTTTGCACTTGGGGCTTTGTTTTGCTCTGTTATTGGATATGGTTGGTTGATTGGTTGGTTTGAGGATCATACCCAGCTGTGCTCAGGGATTACTCCTGCTCTATACCAAAAGATCACTCCTATAGGTGTTCAGAGGACCATATAGACCAGAAATTAAAGCAGGAGTGAGCTGCAAGCAATTCAAGTGCCTTAACCCCTAAACTATCTGATTGCAAACATCAAAATAAAAATTAATTATTTTATTGGAAGTGCTCCTATTTAAATACTGTTAATGGTAGGTCTTTCAGGCATACAATATTCCAACAACACACCTTTCACCAAAACACCCTATTTCCCCTACTTCCCATCTCTTTTTGACTTCAGCCAATTATATGTATCTCTCTGCCTCACAGCTGACTTACTTCCTACCTGCCAACCTTTCTTATGTTATTTCTGAACACTTGAAATGTATCCACATCTTGTTTTTGTTTTTGTTTTTTGTTTTTGGGTCACACCCAGCAGTGGTCAGGGGTTACTCCTGGCTCTACGCTCAGTATATCACTTGTGGCAGGCTCGGGGGACCATATGGGATGCCAGATATGTAACACCATCCTTCTGCATGAAATGCAAAACCCTTACCTCCATGCTACCTCTCCAGCCCTGTATCCACATCTTTAAAAGATGTTCCTCCAGAATTGATAGACAGCACAGAAGATAAAGTGCTTGCTTTGCATGCCACCAAGAGTGACCTTGAGCACTACTCCTCCACTAACCTTGCCTATCTAAATTGACCCCTTCACTTTCTAATGGATTTGAAGCACAGACTATAAATTGTCTATATAGTATAGTCATTTTAATGGTAGAGTGAAATCAAGCCTAAGCACTTCTGCTGTCTTTTCCCTTCATTTTGGATTCTCTTTGAATCTACCTTTGGGGGGGGGGGTTGGACCACACCCATTAACACTCAGGGGTTGGTTACTCCTGGCTATGCTCTCAGAAATCGCTCCTGGCTTGGAGGACCATATGGGACGCCAGGCGATCAAACCGTGCTTTGTCCTAGGTTAGTGCATGCAAAGCAAATGCACCTACCATTTGCACCACCACTTTCAAACCCCCCCTGAATCAACTCTTTTTTTTTGTTTTGTTTTTGGGCCTCACCCGGTGATGCTCAGGGGTTACTCCTGGCTATGCACTCAGAAGTTACTCCTGGCTTGGGGGACCATATGGGACATCAGGGGATTGAACTGTGGTCCGTCCTAGGTTAGCGCTGGCAAGGCAGACACCTTTACCTCTAGCGGCCACTGCCCCGGCCCTGAATCAACTTTTTGACTCTCCTGCTGTTTTTTCTCACAATCACTCCTATCCTGACAGTCTCACCACTTTCATCAGACTTGAGAAGCAACTGAAAGTGTCTCCCTAATTTAAGCACTGTCCTCCTCCTGAAGGACTCTTGCCAGCACCTTGCCATGTCATCCAACCTTAATTGTTCACCACTGGAAAAAAATGTTAGCCTCTTAGACCTCAGGCTTCCCATGAGCACTCCTACCATGGTAACACCTTGCTCTTTTTCATAGTCTATCCTCTACCTTCCAGAGTTACCTGAAATCCTAAACCTCTTCTCAAAATTTGCTCAAACATGCCACTCCATCTCCCCTCCTACTCTAGACTAAACCCTTTGTACTAGTCAAGCATCTCCAACCATCACTCTCAATAGTTTTGTGTTAACCTGGAGATTGCACCCAGCAAACCCCCAAAATTTCCAATCATGAATTTCAGATATAAGTAAAAAATAAAAAAACCACACTAATGAAGACTTGTCATTTCCTAGCATGAAGTTCTGCTCACATACACTATTTCCTGCCCAACATTAGCAATCTGTCCCTAGTGTCTGCAATAATAATTCCACCTACGACTTGGCACTTTCATAAACCCTCTACCAAGCATGTCTTGGCATGTTGAAGATAACAGATACCCTGTTTCAACCTCTCCTTTCTTCTCTAGACCTTCCTTTCAAAGTCAACTCCTCCATTCAAAGATACTTTATTAGAGGCCTATTGTTATTACACTATAATTTTGCTTAGTTAATTTCTCCCTTTTTATTTTTATAGAGGCTTCCATCCAGCAGTATTGAGAAGGGGATTGCTATGGGCCTCTCCTGTTGATAGTTGGCCTGGCAGGGTAGGCCTGATAGCATGATATAGGAACCACTGGCAGAACATCTGGCAATGCTGGTGAGCAGGCAGAGGCAGAAATTCAACCTACCACTTGAAACTATTTCCCCAGTCCTAAATTATTTTCTTTTTTCTTTGATATTCTCAAACCTTTGGTGAGATTTCAAAGCATAAACACATTTGACCCTCTGCCTCCTTTTAACAAAAGAAAAAAGTTGCTCTGAATCAAGAGCACACTTACAAATGATGATCGTCACAGCCCAATTGTGCAATAAACATTTCTCATTCCAATTCTTTTTTCAATTAAAGTAGCACATTAGCATAGCTCTTTAAACCAGTCCTTGTTACAAGATGAGAACATTTTCAAATAGTTTAATATAATTTCCATTTTTCTAAATTAAACATGTCTGGTTTATTTTTTGTACTTGGACATTTCCCATTTTTCTAAATTAATTCTGTGTGATCTGTTTTTGTTACTTTGATATTATATATTTTTGTCTCCTTGCAATGGATGGTGAAAACTCAACTCTCTTTACCTTCACCTTTAAATCTCCCACTAGGGTGCAAGCATCCTTTCCCTTTCCTCCAGCCTCCCATGCGTTAGTAATAATTACCAAGGGGTAGCAATGAAATTAAGGTACACTTTATATTAAAGTGTCTGAGTTTTATACATTTAATAATACATTAAGAATTATTAAATATTTCCTTACACACATTTGGTTTTACACAATTGACTAACTTTCTACTTATATTTTTATAAGATAGATAGGTTATCTATCTTTTAATTTACCCTCAGACTTTCCGAACAAGAAATACAAAATTCTCAAATTTATTTCAGTACAACAAAACATACTGCTTGAGAAATCTAGCTTTTGTTATTTTTTTGTCTCATCTTATTACTTCTCAGTTTAAGATGGGAAGATAACTGTAGATCACTGTCTGACTTCAGTATTGGGTTCCCTCTCAGTCATCTTAACCAATTTTCATTTCTGTCCCTCAGTTTTGGGATTTCTTATATCATGACCTGATCTCATGCTTCACCTATATCATATTGATGGAAAATATCTTATCATCATTTCTGAAAAAGTATTCAAGGAAGAATGAAGAACTCAAGAATTCACACTGCTTTTACATTTGAGTGGTCATTAGTCCTTGAATTCAAGATTAGAGTTTATTTCCCCTCCAAAGTCAAAGGCCCCTGCTCATTTTTTTTAAAGCAAGATAGTTTTTATTGAACCTTACTTATATGTTAAGGAAAGAAAGAGAGAAAATGTGTGGTCAAAAGAAGAAGTATGTATTCATAGGCCTCTTCTAAAATGGAAAAAGCTAGTTCAAGAAAACAGGATTTTTTAATTTTAATTATTAATTTAAAAAAGCAGGTTTTTTTTAATTTGGTATTTAATTTATCCAAAGCTCATTATGAGTGAAGTAAAAGCAGAGTCCATTTTTTGATTGAGATTAAATTGACACATACATTTCAGATACAAAATGTAATGATGCTATATATTTTTAGATGATCACCCCAATATCTACTTCATATCTGTCACCACGCCAGTTGCAAAAATATGTTTTGTTTTGGTTTGAGAGCCACACCTGATTTACTCAAGGCTAACTGCTGGGGACCCTATGGGATGACAGGAATTGACAGGTAACTCCCTACCTACATTACCATCTCACTGGTCTCAGTAAAAAGTGTTTCTATTAATAAGAACTTTCAAGATCTAGTCATCAATCTTCAAATGTGCACTACAGTTTTAACTATACTGTCCATGCTGTGTATTATATCCTTATGGCTTATTAATTTCATTATCTTTTAACCACTTTCTTTCATGTTACCTGTCCCTGGCCAGTATGCTTCTAGAAACAGCCTATGTTATTGTATATAATCTGGATTTTTTGAGATCATGTTATTTATCTTCTTTATTCTGACTTTATTTTACTTAGCATAATGTCCTTAAGGTTTATCTATGTTGTAATGAAAACAGTATTTCTTTCCACTTTATTACTGAATAATATTCCAATGAAGTGAGAAAGAATATATTTATTCCTTCATTGATGAATATTTTGGTAGGTTCCATATTTGTGCCATTGTAAATAGTGAGCATTGAGCTACATGTATTTTCTTGTTCTTTAGAGAAATACTCAGAAATTAATTTGCTGAATCAGATCGCAATTCTATTTTTTTTATGAAATCCACATTTTCCATAGTGCTATTTATATTCCCACCAAAAAATATAGACAGATTTTCTTTTCTACACATTATTGGCAACAATTGCTTTTCCTTAACTGTTTGAGAATAATTTAACAGATGTGAGGTGATATTTCAACTGTGGTTTTTTATTTGCATTTCCAAAATGATTAACTTTTCTTGTAAGTATTGATTGTAAAGTTTCTTGGGAAAATGTCTATTCAGATTCTTCTGAACATTTTTTTCATTGTGTTAGGTTTTTTCTTGCTCAGTTCTATGAAGTCTTTGTATGTTTTGACTATGACCTTTATCAATATATTATATGTAAATATGTTCTCCTTTTCAGTAGTTTGCCTCTCCTTTTCATTCATTTTTTTACTAGGTAGGTTTTTGGTTTGAAGTAATCCCCATTTGTTAATTTTGCTTTCATAAGCTTTGCTTTTGGAGTCAGACCCCAAAACCTTATTGAAAAGAGCATTCTCATGATTTTTGTCTATGATTAACTCTAATAAGTTAGAATTAATCTAATAATTAAAATTATATTTGTTTTTAATCTATCTATGTGTATGATACAAGATAATGAGAGAGTGGGAGGAATTTTGCATGACTATCCAGTTTTGCCGACATTATTTACTGGAGAAACTCCCTTTTCATTGTTGCATTTTTTGGTTTTATTGTTATAACTTTATTGACAACATATGCTAGGTTTTTGTCTGGGTTCTCTATTGTTCTCTTTGATCAGTGTCTCTTTTAAAATAATATCTTCTGCCTGACATCTATAACTGTGTAATAGTTTGGAATTAGGAAGCATGATGTCTCTAACTTTGTTTTTATATTCCATGATTTCTCGACTATTTGAGATCTTTTGTAGGTTGTATTCTAAGGGGAAAAAAACCTTTAGACTTATTATAGGGATTGTATTGAATCAATAAATCATTTTGGGTGTTATAGGCATTTTATCAACAATACTTTTCAATACAATACTTTTCAATACATAAGCATATAAATAATTTTTTGTATATTATATCCATTTCAATTTCTGTATTTATTTCCACTGATTTATTCTTACACATTGCAACCAAACCTCAAATCGTTGGTAGTGAGTCAATTTAAATGTTTGCCTGGAAAGCATGGGGTAAAAGTTCACCATCCTGGTGCCACTTGCATGCTTTCCTGTCAGCTCTTCTCTATGATCCAGGGTGCTGCAAGTGAATTATGAAAACAATACAGCCAGACACAAGTGAGCAATGTCTAGAGATACAATTCTGATAATGACTATAAATAAGAAAAAGATGTGCCAGCACTATGATTAAGTATAAGGGGGGAGCTGGAGCAGTGGTGCGAGTGTTAAGGCGTCTGCCTTGCAGCGGTATGGTATTTTCCTTCCACACAATTTACCATGGTTCAATCCCCTGGCATCTCATATGGTCCCCCCAACCAGGAGAAATGTCTAAGCACAGAGTCAGGAGTAACCCAAAAACCATAAAGAAGTATAATCTCCAGTGGCCATATGTTTGAACACCACAACTCCTGAAATGCACCAAAGCTTTCTTAAATAAACCGAGATATTCCATATTTAAACCCACATAGGTTGGTTAAAGTTTGATTGTTTTTCTGATGGAAGGGAGTTGGTTCCAGATCTGTGTTTGTGTCAATTTCTCCGAGAATTGGCAGCTATGGTAGGGGCCAACTGCTGGTGAGCACAAATAACCACACCACTAAAGGAGCACGAATCTTGATGAGCACCATGATTGTGTGAGCTCTGCCACCTGATAGCAAGTATCAGAACTGAAACTCAACAAACATGACCAGCTAGGTAGGTGTGTGAGTGTAACAAGATTATAGTCACAAGATCAAGAACCACAATGAAGGGAAGAAGGGGGAGGAAATTTATTTTAAATCATTGGCAGCTCTTGACTTCATATCTAATATGAAGGAACTAAAGATTTGTTAGTTCCTTCATGTTTGATCAAGACTAACTACTTGGTAAACCTCACCAATGTTTAAGGGGCATACATATTCTTTTCTTATTTTGGTTCGGTTTTGATCTGGAAGCCAATTTTTCCGGAATTATTTCTAATCTGTTCCCTTGTCAGCCCATGTTGAGTTGTTGAACAGCAGGAGGAGCTAAAAGAGTCTCACTGTTAGTGTCCCTAATTTCAGCACATTACTTAATGCCTACACAAATCTCCAATCTTGGGAGTGGAGGGTAGAGGTAGGTGGAAAAAACATAAAAGAATAGTTGCCCAGATGCTGAAAGACAAAGTTAGTTTGCACATCTAACTTTTCAGTGTGTAAACTTTCCATCAGCCTTTTTGTTTTTCCTTTTATAGGGGCCATACCAAGTCGTAATTGGGAGCCGTCCTGATTCTCATAATAGAATTATGTGGTACCTAGGCTAATACTCATGTCCTTGCACACACATAGGTCCTTGCACATGCATATGTTCTACCATATGAGCTTTCTCCTTGGTCCAGCCTTTCTTCTTTTTAATTGTTTCATAGTACCCACACTTTCAGAGGTCCTGATAATTCTGACTCCTACATCTCTTAGATTTTGCACATGAGTGAATATGTTCTAATTCTCTTAGTGGTGTGGGTGATCATTATACCCATCCTCCAGTATAGAGACATTGTTCAGAGGAATGAGTTAACCTGACTAAGAGAGTACAACTAAGATGCTGCATTCAACCCCAAGGTTTTATGACTCACCCCTCCCCCCCACTCCAACTCATGGTTCTTTCTCCCATCTCATGACGAGAGATGCCTATGACCCTGGATTCTACAGGCCACCCCTAAATCACCTAAGCAAGGCTCCCATGCTGACTCTTCTATTCTCTGTGCCCTCACTCCCAGTTTTCAGGACTTCAAGAGCAGTGAGTAAAGTATTTTATATTCTCACTGGAAGGAGACCAGCACGTTGTATTCTCAGCTGCTTGGGCTGAGATCTAAAGCACAAATCCAGCCACTGACATCACTCAGTATACCCTCCACTTCCACCAGGCCGTTTATGCTGGCATGGGCTGACAGCAAGGCTGGAGGGAAGGGAATCAGCCCAATCAGGATTAATAAGAGGCAGCTGGGCCCTTGACAATGTAAAGAAACTAAGTCAGATGTTTTTGGAAAAGATTTTTACATGACAATGTCCAGCCCCTCATTTCTTTCTACTAACCAACCTGCCACTTCCTCTCAATATACTGGAGCTAAGGTCAGTCTCCACTCTTCAGCATAACAAACACAAACCTGTTTAGTTAAGGTCAAACTTTGACCAGCAAAAGCCAGTGATTCAGGCCTGAATTTTGCCTATGGCAAAACATTTCAGAAAGCCCTAAATCCCAATCATGGCCCACTGCCCTCCTTTGAGACTTGGACTACAACTTGGTCCCCAACCTGTAGTCCAACCAAGCCTGATGTAACACGGTGGATAAATATTTGGGTGGACACATGTGTTGATAGAGATTTTCACCTTTGTGAAATTCATACTAGAAATTCATACTGGTTACAGACGTCAGAGAGTGTTTTATTGAAACACACTTGTATCCCCTTTAGGAGCTACATAGAATTAAACTGGACTAAGATCCAGCAGGTAATCCTGATTCTTTCTTAGGCACACAGGAAAGGTCTCCCTACTGACTCCTTTGGCCCGTTCCTTCTGCAGAAATCCCAAAGACTGTGTGACCTGCTAGTTCATCCTGTGTACCTATAGTCAACTGATTTATATGGAAGACATTTTGTCATTTCTCTAATACTATTTCTATGGATAACTCCAGAAAAAAAGGAAGTTGCTTCTTTTTTTTTTTTTTTTTTTTTTGTGGTTTTTGGGTCACACCCAGCAGTGCTCAGGGGTTATTCCTGGCTCCAGGCTCAGAAATTGCTCCTGGCAGGCACGGGGGACCATATGGGACGCTGGGATTTGAACCGATGACCTCCTGCATGAAAGGCAAACACCTTACCTCCAGCCTATCTCTCCGGCCCCGGAAGTTGCTTTTTAATTTCAGTGCCAAGTGAGGTACTCACCCGTGAAAACCGGTATTTTCTCACTTTGCTGATGAGATATTTGTAACTCATCATGTTTCTTTTTCCCTTCTTCCTACTGTTGAGAAAACCCAAGCTCAAAAATAGTTTAAATGGGGTTAGTTCAGGAGAGGTCTCTGTTTTCTAAGGAAGAGATATTTAAGCCGTGATCAGAGAGATAGCAGGACCAGAAAGAGAGCTTTATGGGCCAGATTGTGTGCTTCACAAGAGAAAGGTCCAGATACTATCCTCAGCACTTCATTACAACAGTAATAATGAAACTGCAAGAAATTTCAAGACCCTCCAAGAAGGCAGAAGCAGCTCTTAATAGAATTTGTAAACTATCTTTTAAACTTTAGCAGTTAGTCCATTGCTATGTGGAAGCACTAAAGAGTTATTCATACAGTTTGGGGACGATTTACCTTTTAACATTGCTCTAACAACTCTTGGGTAAAAGTACTTTGGTTAGAGACAAAGAAGCAGCAGGTAGACCAGATGGGGAACTACAACTCGTTTCCAGGTAAGAGATGAGGGCAGCCCATCAGTAACCATGATAAAAGTTATGCAAAAGCAAAAGTACATTTGGGCACATAAAACATAAAGAAGAACTGGAGCTGAGAAACTAGCTCCACATCCTCACAAGCCACGTGACCTGAAAATGCAATTAGGTCTCTCTGAACTCAGATCCACTCACTAGGAAAATGGGAATAGCAGCATCTACCTCTAAAGATGCGATTAAAGTTAGGAGTCCTATAGTGTTGGGAGTTTCTAGCAGTTGGCAGAAAATACATCTTGTCTGCAGTTAGCCAGGAGCAAAGACTGAAGCATTAGACCAGCCTTTGTAGAATGCATAGGTGCTCTGGGCAGAGCCACCCTTTGATTTCAGAGGCCCAATGTCAAGTCACTTCTAACAAGATTACCTGGCAAAGAGAGAGAAAAACCCCAGAAAACAATTTGCCCCATTGGGGAGACAGAAGCAACTTGAGCAAAGTTGAGACTCATTCAATGAATGTATGCCAGGCATCATTGTCTTGTAATTTCCCCTTCTCCCTTTTCACACACACACACACACACACACACACACACACACACACACACACACACACACACACACACACACACACACACACCAACCACACCACTATTCTTTTCTTCTTCCTTTGCCTTCTTCCTTTCAGACATGGTCTTGGAGATGGCTTCTGTCTTTCACTGGATCTGAGCACTAAAAACGTCCACCTCTGTCTAATCCCCCTCCCCCTTTTCTCTTAAGTCTCAGCTCTCCACCAGGTTCGGGGCGAAGACTATCTCCCTGCTCTCTCTCTCTCCTCTGGGAACCCAAGCAGCTCGATTTCACCTGCTTTCCCAGCAAATCTTGAACCGGCTTAGGGCCCTTCTTCCAACAGAAGGCATCGGCTTCAGTGCCCCAGCCTGAGAGGTTGCATAATGCCTAGCCAGGCTCCCAGAAGCCTCACAAAGCCACGCTTCCAAAACAAGCCCCGTGAATGAGCCCAAATAATACGTGAAACCGTATAGGCTGCCTCGCCCAGAAGACTGACACTGAAGGGGCGGGTGCTACCCAGCCCTGGCTGCGGACACTGGATATCTTCCCAGCCTCAAGGAAGATTAGAGGGAGATTAAGTTTACGTCGACAGGGGGCAACTGCAGTGCACAGCTGAGAGCTGGATGAGGCAGAGGCTGCGAGTCCCTGCAGCTGGGGTCAGGTGCTTCAGCGAGTGCTCCACACTCCCACACAAGCACCCCCCCATCCTCTCTCTCTCTTTCTCTCTCTTTTCCCTCTCCTCTTTTCTCTCCTCTCTCTCTCCTCTCTTCTCTCCCTCTTCTCTCTCCCCTTTCTCCTTTCCCTCCTCTCCTCTTTTCTCTCCACTCTCTCCTCTTTCTACCCCTCTCCTCCCTTCCTACTCTTCTCTCCCATCCTTTATTTCCCTCCCCTCTTTCTTTCTCTCCATCTCTTCTCTCCTCTCTCCCTTCCTTTCCCTCCTCTCTCCTTCAAATCCTAAATCTTCTCTCTCTTCTCCCTCCCATCCTCTCTTTTTCTCTATCTCCTTCCTTCCTTCCCTCCTTATCTCTTTTCTTCCCTTTTCTTTTTCCTCTCCTTTACAGATTCCACTGCCTATCTAGACTGGGTTGAGCTGGGCTAATTAAGTCAGAGGCTTGTACTGCGTAAAGCAAAATTTATTTGGTGCCTTCTTCATCCTCTTTGCATCAGGCTTTTCACAGCTCTAATTTGTAAAGTCCCTATATTCTATTCCTGTCCATAATTTATAGGTTGGAAAACTTAGAAAACAAAAGGGGAAAATATGAGGAGAATAATGGGAGGCTCCAGGCAACAGAAGGAAATATCTGGAACCTCCAGGATGAAGGTCAGCATCTCTCTGTGCTCTTCAGAGTTAGGAGATAACAGTTCTGTTCTTGGCCTCTCACACCTACTGCCCCCTCCCCACACCTGCTCCAGCTCTCTTGCTCCTGAAACTGAGGGCACAGTAGGAACTGTCTGGAATCAAGAAACTTTTCCATATTAACCAACTCCAGTGCTCTTATGGCCTCAACAGAAAGAAAATTCCAAGTCCAAACTTCAAATGGAATAAATAGTCCATTCATGACCCTTGTGTCTTTATCTTCTTCAGTTCTGAATTGCACCTTACCATTCCCAACTCAAGTCTCACCCACTTTATTTCAAAAAACATTTAACAATTATTTAAAGCAATGGATGGATGAATGAAAAGAATGTCACCAGTGCCTGTTAGAGTCAAAGGCCAGAGTCAAGAGTGAAAAGACAGCCTGTAGGACATTTGCCTTATACATGGTTGATGAGAGTTCAATCCCCAGAACCCCAAATGGTTCCCAAGCCCTGCCAGGAGTGATCTTTAAGCATATCTCTAGATGTGAAAGAAAAACAGGGTGGAGGAATATGTCAGAAGAATATTATAAACAAACATCTCTGAGCAACAGGGCCTAGCAGGGTTAGTGTACTGAAATTATTGTGAAATCATTTAAAATCCACCTACCCACACCCAGCACTTAGTTCATTTCTTTCAATAGTGTTAAAAATCAGAGATAGATAGACAGAAAGTAAATGTAATACAGGATTTAAGGAGGCAGAAGAAAGAGAGAGAGAGAAAGAGAGAGAGAAAGAAAGAAAGAAAGAAAGAAAGAAAGAAAGAAAGAAAGAAAGAAAGAAAGAAAGAAAGAAAGAAAGAAAGAAAGAAAGAAAGAAAGAAAGAAGAAAGAAAGAAAGAAAGAAAGATAGAAAGAAAGAAATAAAGAAAGAAAGAGAAAGAAGGAAAGAAAGGAGAGAAAGAAGGAAAGAAAGGAGAGAAAGAAGAAAGAACAAAAGAAAGAAAGAGAAAGAAAGAAAGAAAGAAAGAAAGAAAGAAAGAAAGAAAAAGAAAGAAAGAAAGAAAGAAAGAAAAGAAAGAAAAGAAAGAAAGAAAGAAAGAAAGAAAAAGAAAGAAAGAAAGAAAAGAAGAAGAAAGAAAGAAAGAAAGAAAGAAAGAGAAAAGAGAATGAAAAGCAGAGAGAGGGAGAATGAGGGAGAGAAAGAAAGAAGCGGAGAGAAAGAAAGAAGCAGAGAGAAGGGGAGAAGGCCCGAAGGAGGGAGGAAAGGGGGTGAGGGAAGAGGAGGGAGGGAAAGGAGGGAGAGAGGAAGAGAATGAACTGACTGAACATTTGAGAGGTGATAGGAACATAGTGGGAGCTATATGCAGGGCTCATTCCCTGAAGATTTGCTTCTCTTGATTCCAGTGCCATCTTGTGCCTCCTGGGATATCTTATTCTAACAGTTTGATTTATGCTTTTGGGGGGGGGGGACAGCCAAATCCCTCCCACTTAGTAGGCAAGATCTAAGACAGCTCTTGCTGCAGAAGGAGAGGCACTCAAGAGTCATCTTCACTTGTAATTAACTGTCCAATTAAATCCAGGCATTCAGCCATCCTCCCAAATAGGGGTTCAGAGCTATGATCTATGCATTTCATGAGCTCGCAATAGCTCAGACCAGCAGCTGCACTATGTTTTCTTGGGGGTGGGGGTGCTTACTCTTATTTTATTATTGTTTTTAAGGAGGAGAAGCAAGGCTGAGTGATCACGTCCCTGAGGATGTTGAGCATGGGGGAAATTACCTTCCTAATGACTCAGAAACAGGAAGTGGTGACCCAGAGACATTTCAGGAAGGGAAGGCATACATATATGTGATGACATTGCTTCCTATTTTTATGAGTGTTGGGGGCATGGGGTTGGGAAAGAGGTGGGGTGGGGGAAGAATCCAAGGATAGGAGTGTGGTCTGTATGTCTTTGCTCACATCCTCATTTCCCCAGCCGTCACTCTGGTGCAAGAGCAGCTGAGAGAGAACTTTTGGCCCAGACCCTGGCTATGTAGAAACAAGCTCACACACTCATAGAAGCCCTTCCTCCTAAGGGTACATCTAGTTTAATGAAATACCCTCAATCCTGGCAAAGAGATTTGACACAGAAATTCTCTGAACAGAGAGCACAAAGAACCCTTCTCTGAAGCTCCCAAATTTCTTATCAGCTCTTGGAACACAGTTTTAACCCTCATAATTCCCCTTCATCATTTTCATCACTAGAAGGGGCAATATGCTGCACTGGAAGACAGCAAGCAGAAATCCAAAGAGGATGAATAGACCCAGGCCCAGAATTGTGTTCCCAGTTTACCAGAACCTCAGACAGACTTTGTGAGAGCAGCAGACAGACCTTAGAGCTAAATGTATTATGACTGCAGGATTAGTCAAAAGGTTCTTCTCTGTCCTCCCTTCCCAGAGTGGAAACTAAAGCTCAAACTCCCGAGCCTGCTGAATCTGTCTACTCTTCCCTTTAAGAACTCATGTAGAGAGAATCCACTCAGCATTTATCTGTTCCTCTCTCTGACCTCTGTTCTTCAGGGGAAACTGCTGTCCCAAGAACACCCTAACTTGATTGAGAAGGTTCCCTACTTGTGCAGTCGTATCTACTACCCCTTGGAGTTCCTAGGTATGTAAGACCCCAGTGGAGGTGTGAGGCCTTACAGGACAGAAGTCAATGGAGTGGTCAGCAAGAAGGTGGAGCTACTGACGCCTGTCCACTTTTCCAAGATGAAGTGTAAATGAAACACACTGTCCCAAGATGGTAAATCAACAGAGCAGAACACCTCAAGGCTATCTGCATCTACAGAGGAACCTGGCCACATTTACTTACCCTTGAACTCCATCTTCTAGGAAATGTACACAGAGGCTGAACCAGGCTTTGGCAAGTAAGTCTGCATCTATAAATTAGAGGCAATCTTCAATAGTCCAACTGCTATGTGGTTGCCTGGACATTGAGTGCCAAATCTTTGTGGAGGGATCTACAAAAGGAGGAGTTTTGACCAAAGTCCTGTATTGGGAAGGAATTGATGAAAACTTGGATGCATCCTCTGGCTGAAGACATCTAGTCCTAGCAAATCAGCTACCACTCCACCCACTCACACCATCTTATTCTTCTGTCCCTAGGGGAAATCCAGACAATCCACCCCTAGTCTCCTTTTCTACCAAATCCACATTCTATCTAGAAGGTTACATGGTAGGGGCAGAGAGGTGAACACTAGAAGTCAATACTCCCATCAATCACCAGACCATAAAATGGACTCAGGAGAAGGAAAAGGAACTAGCTTCCCAGTGCAATGGAAATATCCCACCAAGCTTTATTACTGAGGAAGCTGGGGCTCAGAGAAACTAGGCGACTAGCCCTAGACCTCAGAACCAATAAGCAAGAGAAACTAGGATTTGCTTCAAGTTCCCAGGTCCCTCCTTCCAATCTCTGTTATTTCTGAGGTCAAAATTGCAGATCTTCAGTTGTGCATCAAAGTGTGAAGTGCTATAGGATCATTTAACAAAGTCTCTGCTCCCTTATAAGACTGAACTTTGAACCACAACCTAGTCTTTCCTGGGAATCTTAATGGGTTTTTTGAGGTTTCATTCATTAGTCAATACGGAGTGTTAGATTTCTGCTACTTGATTCATGCCTCTCACACCCTTTCGAAAAATAGAACTAAATCTTTAGACACCAAATGCAGATGTATGGTTGCCTCAAGCTGAAGATTGGGTGCAATATGGTGGCTGATAATGGTCAAGGGGCTTCTATTTAGAATGAGGAAGGTATTCTAAATTTAGAATATGGTGATGTTCCACAAGCTTACAAATATAGAGAAACTGATTGATATACAGATTTTAAATCAGTGAATTGATAGAATGTGAATTATGTTCCAATAAAAAGAACCTAACCTTCCAAAGCTTAAAACAAAATAAGTAGTCATAAGACATGATTTTTGCATATGTCAAAGTATGTCAAATAGCAGGCATTGCTGAAGAAATTCAGAGGAGAAAGATCACTTGTAGTTAGAATAGCAGAGAAGATAGCAAGGGTTATTTTCATAAGAAAAAAATTAAGTTTTTAAGTTAGATTTCCCAGTTGGCAGAACAGAATCAGGAATTCTGGAAAAGATATGAGTGTATAAAGCATGCCCAGAAAATAACAAGCCAGCTAGCTAATAAAACCCTGCAGACACAAAGATGACTTACCGCACAGGATTAGCCTCTAGTGCTGTGAAACAAATACCCTGGAAACTGGCAACTTATGTAACAATAACCATGTATTTGTTCACAGCTCTGCAGTTTGGGCTGTGACTAGGAACATGGCTTATCTTTGCTCCATAATTGGCTCATGACTCTACCAGAGCTGGCACATTCATCCTGACTCCTCACTCAAGCCACATGTCCCTTTCCCCCCTCCTCATCAATCACTCTCCCAAAGCTGCACTCTCTCCAGAACTCACATCCCCAAGGAAAAAGGAAACTAACTCAGGCCTTCTTGTATGGCAGTAGAGAAGGCAAAATCACAAAAGCCAACAATGCAATGTATCTCCAGCCTAAGCACTGAACTTACACAACTTCACTTATACCGTATCTTATTTATCCAAGCAAGTCATGAGAGCCAATTGGATCCAGTGAAAAAGGACCCAGCACAAGGTGTGAATTCAGAAAAGCCTGACTCATTGGGTATCTATTACAAATGCCAAACATTAAATCATATACCTGTCTTGGAAGAGTTTACAGTTCAATGACCTGGCTAACTTGAAAGGTATTTAAAGGGAAATATGTCTAGGAATGTAAAACTGGGAACAGCACAGATTCTGAATACAGAGAGTTTTTATTTCCCTCAAGAATTCTTCATTTAAGTACAAAATTCCCTAGAAGAGGTGATATTTTAAACTTTTATCTGTCAACATCTTAGAAGTTGATTGTGAATTAAATAAGACAGAACAAAAACCGGTTCTAAGAAGCTATATAAATTACAAGACTTGCTATGAGACAGGAACGAGTGCTGAGGCCACATCCCAGAATGACAAAAGATGCTCACTTTCTTGCCTTGGTTCTCCTGCCCTTCTTTTTTATGGTTTTGTTTTGTTTTGTGTCTTTGTGGTTTGGGGGCCATACCAATTTGTACTCTGAGTTTATTCCTGGCTCTGTGCTTAGGATTGTTGTTGGTGACTCTCCAAGGACCATATGTGGGGACAAAGATCAAATCTAGGGCAGCCATGTGCAAGGCAAGCTCCCAACTCACTGTACTATCTCATATGCCTTATGACCTGCCCTCTTTCCACAAGTTATTCTTTTTCTCTATATATGAGTGGTCTATAAATTATTGAAGTTGGAATCTCAGTTTAATGAGCAAGAAAATGGAAAATATGGGCATTCAGAGAGGTCTGTCCAGACTCTAACATGGAAATAAATAGCAAAAAGAAAACTGAAGACCATGGATCCAACTTAGCTCATTACTTGGAGTAACAATGGTTTTTCTCCACCTTCCTCCTGGATTCACATTTCATTTCTCTAAATCCCAGCAATTGAGCCTTATCTGGTGCACAGTGCTTCTAAGGACCTGTTTTAGCTGACAGATGACCTCACATGACCTAAAATGATAAAGCAAAACCATAATACTTGGCCAATAGCACCTCACACTTTACTCCCAAAGGCACAGCTACCTAGTTGACATTTGAACTTTTGTCCTCCAGAGACTGCATTCATTCTACAGTGACTGTCACATGTTGCAGCAACTCCAGGGAGCAAACAAGACGCCCTTCTGAAAGTGAATGAGAATGTGTGTCAGCAACATTAGCAAAGGCTGAGGAGTAACTCCTGTATGAATATTGTCCCCAGGTGTGCACATAGGACCAGGAGTCTCCCATTGAAACAGAGTGCCCTCGGTTCTCAGCAAAATCTGGCAAAATGTCTCCACGTACCTCCTCTGTCCCAGATCAGTGCTTTCTTCCCTGTTTGGTATCCCCAGATAAAAATCTGGGAATTGGGGGCTAGAGGGGTGGCACAGCAATAGGGTCTTGCAACCACCTGACCTAGGATGGACAGAGGTCCATCCCCCAGCGTCCCATATGGTCCCCCAAGCCAGGAGCGATTTCTGAGTGGGCAGCCAGGAATAACTCCTGAACATCACCAGGTGTGGCCCAAAATCCAAAAACCAAAAAAAAAATCTGGGGGTTGAAAACTCATCCAGATGCAGAGCATTTCTTTTCCTCTAGCACACACCCCCCATTGAAAATTTCTACCCCCATTCATTCTATTTCCAAATTATACTTTCCCTTCTTTATTTAATACTTAGTCCAAGATCAGGGTGATTTCCACTCACTAGAAGAATAAATCAATGCTCATTCCCTATAAGAAGCAAAGACTCCTGAAAGAAATAAATGTATCTGAGAGGCCTTTTGTCAGAAAGGGGAGACATGAAAGCTTATGGGGTGGGGGATCAGAATCTTAAGAGAGTTTTCTCTTCTAAACAAAATCTGGACCAGGCAAAAAACAGAAGATGGAAGGAAGTCTCCACCTGAACTCTGCTGTCTCACTCCCCACTGCCCACACACTGCATATCACTAGAAATATCAAATATCAATCATTCTTCTGAAGAAAGGAGTCACTTGCCTTAAACAAGAGCAAGCTAGAGGTCACATTCCTCCAGTAAACTATTTTAAATGCCCACAGATAAAGATTATTTCCAATAGAAGTCATCAGTGACATCACTCATCGAGTTTGACCATTGTAAACTTCTGTTCAGACAAAAGATTCTCACTTCAGTCCACGTGATATGCCCACAATTTCAAAAGGGGATTTAGGGAAGAAAAGAACAGAAAAGAAACATACTTGACAAGTAGCACCATCTAGAGGATTTACGAGGTAAAACTATTCCTCTAGCAAATATAACCCTGCAAGGATCCTCCAGCAACAGAAATAGGTGCTCACCTCTCTCTACCTTGGGCCTATGAACTTGGGCTTGTCCCTGAACCTAAGATGTTTGAGACTCTCTGCTTTCTGTGCCCAGACATAGGCAAAACATTTGACAGAACAGAGCAGCACCAGAGTCCAGAAATTATCAGCAATATGCAAAAGAGAAGCCAAACCCATGACTCCACCTACTTGAAGAATCTGAATTAAACATGATGGATTTCTTCTTTGAAAAAGTGTCTGTTCATTTCTTCTCCCCATTTTTTGATGGGTTTATAAATTTTTTTCTTGTTAAGCTCTGTTAGTACCTTGTATATCTTAGATATTAGCCCCTTATCTGATGGGTATTGGGTGAATAGCTTTTCCCATTCTGTAGGTGGCTTTTGTATCCTAGGCATTATTTTCTTTTAAGTGCAGAAGCTTCTCAGCTTAATATAGTCCCATTTGTGTATCTCTGCTTCAACTTGTTTGGTGAGTGCTGTTTCTTCCTTGAAAATGCAGACACTTTCTCAAAGAAGAAATACAAATGGCCAAAAGGCACATGAAAAAATTCTCCATATCACTAATCATCAGAGAAATGCAAATCAAAACAACAATTAAGTACCATCTCACACCACAGAGACTGGCACACATCACAGAGAACCAGAACAATCAATGTTGTCGGGGATGTGAGGAGAAAGGAACTTTCATTTTTTGCTGGTGGGAAAGCAGTCTAGTTCAGCTTTTATGGAAAACAATATGGAGATTCCTCAAAAAAAAACTGGAAATTAAGCTCCCATTTGACCCAGCTATACCACTCCTAGGGATATACCCTAGGAACACAAAAATACAATACAAAAATTCCTTCCTCACACCTATATTCATTGCAGCACTATTTATAATAGCCAGACTCTGGAAACAACCAAGATGCCCTTCAACAGATGAATAGCTAAAGAAACTGTGGTACATATATACAATAGAACATTATGCAGCCGTCAGGAAAGATGAAGTCATGAAATTTTCCTATACATGAATGTACATGGAATCTATTATGCTGAGTGAAATTAGTCAGAGGGAGAAAGAAAGACACAGAATAGTCTCACTCATCTATGGGTTTTAAGAAAAATTAAAGACATTGAAATAATTCCCAGAGATGAGGGCCAGAAGGACTGGCTCAAGATATGAAACTCTACAAAGAGTGGTGAGTGCAGTTAGAGAAATAACAATATCAGTGAGTGAGGGACGTAGAAAGCCGGTCTCTAATACAGGCCGGGAGTGGGGAGGGAAGAGATAGGGCCCTTGGTGATGGGAAGGTTGCACGGTGAAGGGGGGTGTTCTTGTTATGACTGAAACCCAACTATAATTATGTTTGTAATCACGGTGTTTAAATAAAGGAATTATTAAAAAGAAAAAGGAAAAGAAATAATAAATAAACATGATGGATGCCTTAGTTAGGCCAAATGTGGGATGTTAGGAATGGTTAGTTGTTGTATCAGATTTTGAATCTGCAAGATGGGGGGGGGGGGGGCTGGAGAGACAAAGGACAAATAGCCAAAATGAGTTAAAAAGTTATGGAAGAGGGGCCGGACCAGTGACGCAAGCCGTAAGGCATATGCCTTGCGCGCGCTAACCTAGGACAGACCGAGGTTCGATCCCTGGCGTCCTATGCCAGGGGCGATTTCTGAACGCATAGCCAGGAGTAACCCCCAAGCATCACTGGGTGTGCCCCCCTAAAAAA
Source organism: Suncus etruscus (assembly GCF_024139225.1). NCBI lineage: Eukaryota > Metazoa > Chordata > Mammalia > Eulipotyphla > Soricidae > Suncus > Suncus etruscus. The sequence goes on along the minus strand of NC_064850.1, from coordinate 92,917,311 downwards.
AAAAAGTTATGGGAGCGTGAACCTTGCCTTGTGCGCCATGAACCTAGCCGATTGTGCAGAGAAGATCTCCCCCAGCACAATAGTCGAAATCCACCTGGCGGCCGCCATGTACCTGCAGACAGGCTGAGGCGGCTAGCTGGGCTTTCTGGGCAGCTACTTCCTGAGTGGTTCCCAGAGCCTGTGTGGCCCCGAGTCCCTGCGCTGGCTCTGCCATCCCCAGGGCCAGAAATTCTTCATGAAGTGGAGTTGGTCAATGAAGGCAGCCGCCAAGGAGAGTCTGTATTGCACACAGAAGGACCCAGCCGACCCCATTGCCCAAGTCCACAGGCCTTCTGTAGAAACCTGCTGGAGCAAGCCGTGAAGGCCCTGGTGAAGCCTCCGGCCAAGAAGGCGGCCAGAGAGCAGGAAGAAGAGAGCTGCAAATTTGTCAATGCTCTGGAGTGCCTGAGATTACTGCATTCCTTCTTGGACTCTGTGGGAGCAGTGAGTGTTCTCTTTTCCAGCAGCTCCATGCTCAAGTCCTCCCTTGGCCCTGATCTGGTCTGCTGTTGGTGGGTGTCGGCCATCACTAAGGCCATCAGCTGGATGCAGGAGAGCATTGCAGTCGTGCGCGCCCACGGCCAAGGCCCTGGAAATGACTGAAGGCGGTGTTGCATATGTGCAGGGCCATGCAGGCCTTGGTGCCCGGGAAGGCGGGTAGGCAGCATAGCGCTCTGGACCACTGTGAACGTGCCAGAGGCCACCTGTGGGACGACCTCAACGTCACAGGCGCGTCCTGTGACCTCACCCTCAACCATGTGGTCCAGCTGCTGACGTGTGACCTACTGCTGTCTCTGCAGACAGTGCTGTGGCAGAGGCAGGCGGTGGCCAGCCACGCCCTGGGCGACACTTACCATGCGTCGGGCACCCAGCTGGCTGGCTTCCAGAGAGATTTGGGCAGCTTGCACTGGCTGGCACACAGCTTCCACCCAACCTACCGAAAGGTGTTCTTGCATGAGGCCACCGTGCTCCTGATGGTCGGGGGCAGCCCCACACGTACCACCAGCTGCTGGAACACAACTTGTGGCAGCACCAAGCACCAAGCATGGTGAGGAGGACACCTGGCTTGGCCAACAAGAACGGGCCACCGCCATCCTGCTGGCCTGACACCATCTGTCGCTGTCCTTCCTCTTGTCCCTGGGCCCGCACCCTGGAGAAGGTGGGCTACTGGCGCTCCTGCAGTGACTGCCAGCAGATGACCGTCAGGCTGGGAGACGGCAAGGCCATCTCGCCTCCTGACCACAGCTCATTCTTGTCCTCCCACTTCTCTCCTCTCCCTCTGTCCCCATCCTGTCCTCTGTGTGTGTGTGTCTCTCTTTTTTCTCTCTCTCCCTCTCCCCTCTTCCTGACTCAGTTTCTCCCTCTAGAAGCTGTGGGTAGAGCCCTGTCTCCTAGAACACTTCAGGCAAGCATGCCCAGGGTTAGAGCCCTTTCAAACTGCTTGGATAGAGCTCAGGGCCCGGCAGGCCTGAGAGGAAAGATGGGGCATGAGTGGCAGCTGAGCGCCCTTTCCTGCTTCTATGTGTGTATGAGCTTTCCTCTGGGGGACTGTGCCCCCAGTTCCTTTTTATACGATGTTTTTATAGTACGCTTTGTTTGCCAGTACGGAGCTGAGTGCTCCTGGCACCGTGCCTGGCCCTTCTTGCGCTGGCAGTCCTTGGTAAACAGGACAGCCGGGAGATGGGCAGGAGGTAGGGGCAGACCTGGGGTGGATGAAATAATGTTGGCATTACTTTTTAATTTTTTTAAAAATAAATGGTAGGGGCTGGAGATATAGCATGGAGGTAAGGCGTTTGCTTCTCATGCAGAAGATCGGTGGTTCGAATCCCGGCATCCCATATGGTCCCCTGTGCCTGCCAGGGGTGATTTCTGAGCATAGAACCAGGAGTAACCCCTGAGAGCTGCCGGGTGTGACCAAAACAAAACAAAACAAAACAATAAAATAAAATAAAATAAAATAAATGGTATCTTGGGGCCAGAGCGGTGGCGCAGCTGTAGGGTGTTTGCCTTGCACGCGGCTGACCCAGGATGGACCTCAGTTTGATACCCGACATCCCATATGGTTCCCCAAGCCAGGAACGACTTCTCAGCGCATAGCCAGGAGTAACCACTGAGCGTCACCAGGCATGGCCCAAAAATCCAAAATAAAAAGAATAAATGATATCTTATTTAATTGTCCGGTTCCTTCCCACTGCCCCGTCCACTGGGTGCCTGCCCTGGCTCTGAGGAGATCCGGGATGCCAGGGAGACAGGGCCTTCGGCAAGGATTCGAGCTCTCCTTAGCCCAGCTCCTACCTCCACAGTCTATTTTTCCCCTAAAAGCCAGGGCAGAGGCTGACTTCCCAGCCCCTATGATAACCCCCTCTGTGGGCCTGCACGGGGTTACCTAAGGTTACCTTGGGACATATCCACCAAGGCCTCCTATCATGCTGCCCCTCAAGAGGGCTCACCCCGTCAGGCCGGTTGGTGGAGAATGGACTGGAGGGGCCCACAGATGCGGGGGGTGCAAGTAGGGCAGCCCTGGACTGTTCAGCTGGAATGTCACCCCTTCTCGCTCTGCTCAGGACCTGTGGTGAGCTGCACCCCTGTTTTGTGTAGACTGATTTTTCTCATAGTTGTTTTTGTTTGTTTGTTTGTTTGTTTGTTTTTTGAGAGGAGGGGTTGCCTCCGGTTTCTTGATGTGGCATTATTCCCATGTCTTGGACATAGATTATTCAATAAACACAGCTTGGTACCACCCAGGGGAAAACAAGTTATGGGAGAAAAAAATTAAAGGTCGAGATCTAGGGACTGGAGAGATAGCACAGCAGTAGGGCATTTGCCTTGCACGCAGACGATCCAGGAGGTATGGTGGCTCGAATCCTGGCATCCTATATGGTCCCTGTACCTGCCAGGATCGATTTCTGAGCACAGAGCCAGGAGTAACCTCTGAGTGTGACCCAAAAACAAACAAAAAAAAAAGGTCAATATTATAATGACTTACTAGAGGATGGCTTAATAGCTCCACAGTTTAAAGATTAAATTTAAAATTTCTTTGGAACACCGGGCTGGCAAGGTGGCGCTAGAGGTAAGGTGCCTTACAAGCACTAGCCAAGGAAGGACAGCGGTTCGATCCCCAGTGTCCCATATGGTCCCCCCAAGCCAGGGGCGATTTCTGAGCGCTTAACCAGGAGTAACCCCTGAGCATCAAACTGGTGTGGCCCGAAAAAACAAAAACAAAGTTTCTTTGGAACAAAACCTGGGGGCTACACATTAGCATTATGTGAGTTATTTTAGATTTTAATTCCCACCTTTAAGAGGACAAGGTGTTGTGGGCTAGAGAGATTGTGAATAGGCATTTGCCTTGGTTTAATTTCCTTTATCCCGTATGATCCCTAAGTACATAACCAAGAGTATGCCCAGAACACCAGTGGGGATGACCCAAATTCCCTCCAAAAAATAGAAGTTTCAGTTTTTATTATCAAACATATTTTTTCTTTTTTAATTATTTTATGTTTATTTTCAATTTTTAAATATATTTTTATTTAAGTAACATGATGATAGTTGGGTTAAGGTCACAAACAGAACACCACCCTTCACCAGTGTAACATTCCCCTTCCCCCCCTTCCCATCCCCTGCCTGTATTTGAGACAGGCATTCTACTACAGTTATTTGTTTTTAAGTTCAGTAAATTGTATTTTTTTTTCTTAAAGGATAAGAGTAAAGAAATATAGTAAAGGTGTGACAGTGGCAATCGTTGTTGTTTGCATAGATCCAGAAAAATAGGGAAAATGAAAAAAAATCCTTGACCTAATTACAAAAAGGCCTCACCCCAGAAGTTTATTGGCATAAGACCAACTCTGGGTTCCAGGCATACCAGTCTGTCCAACCCGAGTCATTCTCCATGGTCCCAATGAAACTTTTTCACACTTTAGCTATTGTTGGTATCAGATTCTTATATTTAAAGATTCTGAATTCTGTGCATTTCTTTCATCGATGTCAGGCTGATGTGGAGCATCCTCTAGTTTCAGCATACCATTAAATGCAGAGCGATCTGCCCTGCATGCAGACTGTTGCTGAGTCATCTGGTTGTTGAGAGCACTCTTTAGAGTAAGTCAATGCCAGAGAAGTGGTAGGTCTTCTCTGGTAGAGGCTTGAATCCTGGTAATGTTATAGACAATTGTGGTTGTTTCCATAGATGGTATCCACTGTTCAGGTGTGTGTGGGCGATGCCTATTCTTCTGAGGCCTAAGCCAAATCATTATGCCAATGTTCAGGGTATAAGGCCTAATTGCATTACCAAATTTGTGTTCCCATCTCTATTAGATAAGAACTTGTTTGCATATGTAATATTTTTCCATTTTAATGTGCCTATACAAAAGAGAAACAATGCCATAAGATATTGCATCTGGGGGCTGACGAATAAAGTCGAACATTCCCCGTAACTTGGTTCAAACATGAAATCTATACAGGGATACTCTTCTACCAGTATTGCTTATAAAACAGATCTCAAAGGGGGAAAATCAAACAATCAAATAACAAAACCAGTGGGCAAAATTGTCACTATATGAGGATGTTCGAAAAGAGTTATAGATGTTAAGGGAATACATCTGAGATATACAAAGGAGATACACGTGTCCCTTTTATGTTTTAGAAATAGTCAAGAGGGAGGGTGTTGTTTCCAAGACACCCCTTTGGTCTGTGATTTGGACAAGCAAAGAACACATGGAGCTATGTCCTCCCCATATTGCCTGCTGAAGCTTCTGACTCCCAGAGAGGCCTTAGCTTCCTAATTGCTGGAAGTTGGAAGTTCACCAGTACCCTCCCCGGCCGTTGCAGGAACTAGGAAGCCTGAGGTCTCTTTTAAATTGCACCTCTCTGGAACCCACTTGCTAAAACCCTGAGCAGGTGTCCAGGAATAACCCTGGGGACCAGGAGGAAGGAGAGAGAAGGTTATGGGCAGCAGCCGAGGCTGAATCTTCCCCTTAGCTTGGCCAAAAAACCTACAGCATGGAGTCTTGCCGTGACGTGTTTGCCTGCTGAAGCTTCAGACTCCACCCAAAAAATTACTGTGAAAGATATGTAATCCACCTTGGCCAAAATAAAAATCATTAGTACAGAAAAAATGGTTAAATGTGGGGTAACAGGAGATGGGAGTGAGGAAGTAAAGGAATAAAATGAGCTCCAGGATGGCTTTCAGATTATGACAAACAGATGAAGCACAATGGTATCCAAATATTTGTCAATAAGCTCCCTCTGGAGCCTATCAAGCATATTTTTATTTAAACATTTTGGTATGTATTGAGGCCACATCCAACTATGCTCAAGGATTATTCCTAGCTCTGTGCATAGGATCACACTTGGCAGGCACAGGGAACAATTTGTGGTGTCAACCTGTGTTGTGTATGTAAATATTTTGGGGGATTACTATGTTACTCACCCTAAACTGATTGGTGATTGTGCCCTACCCTAGGGTGTGACCTGGCATTCTGCCCCCACCCTAGGGTAGGACCTGATTCTGCTTTCACCATTGGTTGGTATCTGATCCCACCATCGGGTGGGACCTGACTCTGGAGTATAAAAACAGGAGTCTGTGGAAGGCCAGGGGCTTTTGCTGGCTGAGACTGAATCTGAGTCTTTGGACTTCAGTTTTGCCCATCCGAATAAAGCAAATATTTCCACGAGCCTGATTGTCTGCGAGCTGTTTACCCGCCGTTTCACCTCAGAACCGTGGGCTAGACAGGGTGGCAGACGCGTACTCCGAGCTGGAAGAAAAGGGCCTCATTCTCCATCCCACCATCAGTCAACCTCTTCAGGGGCTGACTTGCTACATAATGGCGCCCTGAACAGGGACATGAACCCTGGACCCTCAGAACTGTAAGTGAAATACTTCATTGGAAATTTCCTATGCTGACCATCAAATGGTTTCTGTGGTTAGTCATGTGGATTTTGCCACCCTTAGTCTTACGCATTGGTGCTCTAGTATACAAGTGGATCATTCCATTTTGTTTAAAACTAATTGGTTTTGATCTAAGGACAATCACTGCAGTTGGATGGTTGTGGTCTATATTTCAAATGAAAAGTGTAGTGTCTCTAGCCATCATAGTTTGTGGAATTTCTGTGTTGACTAACGTTATTATTATGAGCATAGTTATTTGCTGATATTTAGGAAATAGAAAGTGTAGAAATGGTGAGGCTAAAACCAGTATAGATAATAAGGAAATTTATCTGATGAAAACTCAGACCAAGGTGCAGGCTGACGAATCTAGCCCCACCATCAACAATATAGAAATTTTTGCTGGAAGAAAAACAACTCAGAATGTTAAGCCTGATTCTAGTGAATTTCTTGACAGTAGTGACTCAGATAATGATCAACCTCCAGTACTAACTTCACGAGGGAGGCCTCCTTCTAGTCACAAAATTGAATCGCAGAGCAGAGCAGATTCAAACGATGAACAACATGCTCGGTCTCAGAGCTCTATTCAGAGTAATTTTGCTAATCAGGCCTTATCCCCTATAGATGGGGTAAATGTTTCTAACTATGTACCCTATCAGATGGAAGAATTAGATCGGTTTAAAAGAGCATGTAAAGAACATGGGCCAAAATCGCCATACAGTGTGGAGTTATTAAGACTTTGGAGTCGTAACTCATCTTGGACTTTGTATGATTTTAAAAGAATCGCTGAAATATGCCTGTCATCTAAACAGCGAACTGAATGGGAAATGTACTATTCAGAAGGCGTAAAAGCTAAATTATATAGTCCGGATGGTATAAAAAAGCAAGTGGCAGGTGTTACTCTATCGTATGAATTATTGATGGCAGAAAATCAATTTGCAAATATTCAGACACAAGCAGCTTTACCTAAGGAAATCTTAAATTTAATTAGGGAGATTGCATTGTCATCATGGGAAAAAATTGATTCTAACAGCATTGGTAGAGGAAACTTTTTAAAAATTACCCAAGGCCCTTATGAGTCATTTGCAGAGTTTGTAGGTAAGATTAAAGATGCTCTGAAGTTACACGTGGAAGATGAGGAGATGAGAAACTTCCTAGTAAAATCTTTGGCCTATCATAATGCAAATTCAGCCTGTAGATTAGTATTGAATACATTAAATGAAAAGTCAGATCTGAATGATTACCTTTATGCCTGCCAGAATGTCTATGTGGAACCCCAACCCCCACCCCACTTAGACTCAGTACAAACCTTCCCAGTTACCAAGGGAACAATGCCTTATTCCCCTCGGGGACAGAACACTTTCCGGAAACCAGGTCTTTGCCCAAAATGCAAAAGGGGTCGCCACTGGGCGAAAGATTGCAGATCCAGAAACCTCATTAATAATAACCTAAGTAGAGGTTTCAACACAGTCCCCAGGAAGCAAATTGCCTGCTACCATTGTGGAAAACAGGGACATATCAAAAGAAATTGTCGTCTCCTTATAAATTCAGCTCCTCAAGAACACACATACCAGATGCAGGGAAACGCCCACAGGGCCTCCCCCCCAGGCCCTTCCAAATCAGGGGCAAAGTTCACAGACAATAATCCTACCAAGCCCAGCCCAAGAAAATTCATCACGATAAGGGAATTAATCCACTCCACTTCAAGAAGTGCCGGATTAGGCATATTATGCCCAGAGGACATTACAATTTACCCAGGAGCATGCCCTTACATGTTAGAAACTGGCATTGTAGGCCCGCCACCCCCAGATACTATGGGTTTGATTCTTGGCAGAAGTTCCCTCAACATAAAGGGTATATCAGTAATCACTGGTGTCATTGACTCAGATTCCATGGGAGAAATCATTGTAGTTATTACTGTACCAGTTACATGGACCTTTAAAAAAGGAGAAGCGATTGCCCAGATAGTAATAGTGCCTTATGTCAAATTTGGGACTTCAGATAAGACTAGAATTGGAGGTTTTGGAAGCACAGATCCGGATGCTGCTCAAAACCCAATCGTGGCTCTGGTTACTAAATGTAAAGATGAACACCCAATGATCAAACTTCACTTGGAAGGCAAACCCTTTGATGGAATGATAGATACGGGTGCTCAGGTTACCGTAATTTCTGATAAAGAATGGCCAGAAAATTGGCCTCTTCAGGAAATTCCGTATTCCCTAGAAGGAATAGGAGGCCTGAGTTCCTGTCTGTTGAGTACGAGGACTATACTATTTTACGGCCCAGAAAATCAAAAAGCAATAATCAGACCTCACGTGGGCCCATTTTCACCATCCCTGTGGGGCCGTGACCTACACAAACAGTGGAAAGCAGAATTCCACATCCCATTAGCTCCAGAAGAGCCCGAACCTTCTTTTGATTTAAAAACCAAAAATTTTTAGTGGGGGCCACTACTGTAAAAACACCAGCACCAATAAAAATAAAGTGGAAATCTGATGAACCAATTTGGACAGGTCAGTGGCCCCTTAAAACTGATAAATTAAAGGTGCTGACAGAATTAGTGGAGGAACAGCTAAATTTAGGACATATTGAACCATCTTTTTCTCAATGGAATTCACCTATATTCACTATAAAAAAGAAATCCGGTAAATGGAGACTTTTGATGGATCTTAGAGCTATAAATTTATCCATGATACCTATGGGCAAATTGCAGACTGGTTTACCATCACCTGTAGTTATTCCAAAGGAATGGCCACTAATTATAATTGATCTGAAAGACTGCTTCTACCATATTCCTATCCACCCAGATGATAAAAAACGTTTTGCATTCTCAGTTCCTTCTCTCAATAATACCCATCCCTGCAGACGTTTCCAATGGACTGTTCTCCCCCAAGGCATGCTGAATTCCCCAACCATGTGTCAGTTTTTTGTAGATAAGGTTTGAGCCCTGCTCGTGAAAAATTTCCTCAAGCCATGATATTTCATTATACAGATGATATCTTGCTCACAATGAACAATGAAACAGATTTACAGGAATTATACTCTTATGTTACTGACTGTTTACAAACATCAGGACTGAAAATAGCTTTAGAAAAAATACAGATAATGCCACCGTATCAATATTTGGGTTTTATTTTGGACCGGACGTCTATACGTCCACAAAAATTTTCTATCAAAAAAGAAAACCTCAGAACGCTTAATGATTTTCAGAGACTTTTAGGTGACGTAAATTGGCTCCGCCCTGCACTAGGAATCCCAAATGCAGAGTTATCTAATCTGTTTAAAACGTTGGAGGGTGATCCTGCTTTAGATAGCCCGAGAAATTTAACAACAGCTGCCAAAAATGAATTGGACATCTTCTTGAGCAGATTACAAAAATCGTTTCTCTCAAGATTCATCCCAGGAGAAAAGGTATTACTGTTAATCTTCCCTACTATAGAAACCCCCACAGGGGCCTTGATGCAACAGTCAGGGCCTTTGGAATGGGTGTATTTACATAACAAACAACCTCGCTCAGTTGTCCCCTACTTGCAACTGATTTCAGAGATTATTATCAAGGCAAGACTCAGATCTATATCTTTACTAGGTTTTGACCCAGATATAATAGTTTTGCCAGTACCAAAAGAGGAAATTGAGTCAATATTGCCAATTAATGAATCTCTACAAAGGGCCCTCTCAGATTTCACAGGAGAAATATCCTCCCATTATCCAGCAGGAAAAATTTGGGACTTTTTAAAGAAAACTCAGTTTATTATTTCTTCAATTGTTCGGGATTCCCCTATTCCCAATGCCAAGGTTTTTTACATTGATGGATCCCAAAATGGAAAAGGAGGAATAACTGGAGACAACATTAATATGACCATAGATACCAAATATAAATCTGCACAGAAAGTTGAATTAGCAACGTTAATTACCTATTAGAAAATGTATCTGAAGCCATGAATATAGTTTCTGATTCTTTGTATGTGGTAAATTTATGTCATGTGATAGCCACTGCATCACTTAATGCTAATAACCCGATCATACAGGACTTACTTAAACAATTACAGCAGCTTCTTCAAAAACGAACTGAGCCCATCTTCATCACGCATATTAGAGCCCACTCAGGTCTTCCAGGACCTATGGCTCAAGGAAATAAAACTGCTGACTTGCTAGCAATGCCTATATTTAAATCACCTGTAGAGGAACATTCAGCCCTACACACAAATGCTCGCCGTTTACATGTGAATTACCAAATTCCATGGAGGCAAGCTAGAGAAATCGTAGAAAACTGAAACGTATGTGCACCGTTAACAAAAAAGACTCACATAGCAGGAGCAAACCCAAGAGGCTTACAGTCTAACGAACTTTGGCAAATGGATATAACTCAAACAGATTTATTTCCAAGGAAACCTTATCTTCATGTTGTGGTGGACACTTATTCTCGGTTTATGTGGGCAATTCCCATGTCTTCTCAAAAATCTAAGGCTGCTTGTAGTTTTCTTTTACAATGTTTCTCTGTGATGGGTATTCCATATTCTATAAAAACTGATAATGGGCCAGCCTATGTTAGCAAAACTTTTGAATTTTTTTGTAAGGAATGGCAGATAAGACATCTCAGAGGAATTCCTTACAATTGTAGGGGACAGGCCATTGTAGAAAGGACTCACAGAACCTTAAAAACTCAATTGCAAAAAAATAGAAAAAGAGGTTTACCACCAACGGATTTGCTATCTTTGACTCTTATCACACTAAATTACTTTAACTTACCCCAAGGGGAAAGTTACACTGCAGCGGAAAGACATTTTAAAGAAGATATTCAGAGACAAGAAACAACCCATAAACCTATTTGGATCAAGGAGGATGAAAAATGGATAGCTGGCTATCTTCTCCTAAGAGGAAGGGGTTATGCCTATGTTTCTATAAATGATGACCCTCCCAAGAAATTTTGGGTTCCATTACGTCTTGTTAGAAATCAGGCTAGCACAAATGATCAGGTTCAGACTACAAACTCCCCTTCAGAGAAAAAACAGAATACTTCAGACACTAACAGCAGTAATATTACTGAGGTCTCTGGGGCAGGGAACAATTTAGCTGTCACACACCATACAATGAGTTAGACTGATGGTAGTGATAAACCCTTACACTCCGAGATGCAAAAGGAAAGACAGGAACCTGTCTTAACTGGGCTCCAAAATATAGGAAACTCTTGCTACATGAACTCAATATTGCAATGCTTGTATAATATTTCAGACTTAACTCTATTTTTATAAAGATCATTATAAAAAGGATATTAACAAGAAAAATCCGATGGGGCATGAAGGTAAATTAGCCGAAGAATTTGGTCGGCTCATCAAAACCATGGGAAATGGATTTCATAGATATATTAACCCTGAAAGCTTCAAAGTAACAATTGGTTTACTTAATGACCAGTTTGCTGGACACAATCAGCAGGATCCTCACGAACTACTGATGTTCCTAATAGAGGGATTACATCAGGACTTACTTACTGTAAATCTAATGACAGACAAAACTACACATCTCATGGGAAATGAAAATTATGAACAATTTAGTCCAGAACACCAAAAGGCTCATAAATCTATTATTTATGATCTCTTTCAAGGACAATTCAAATCTATACTCCAGTGTCTCACTTGCCACCAAAAGTCTGAAGTTTATGAGACATTTGTTCATTTGTCTTTGGCTGTTACATCTACAGATAAATGTACATTACAGGAATGCCTCTCTGAATTTTTTAAAGAAGAAGAATTAAGAAATGACAACAAAGTTCTGTGCAACAGTTGCAAAAATAGAAGGGATTTTTCAAAGAAAACGTACTTATGGAAACTGCCACCAGTACTTATAATACACTTGAAACGTTTTGCTTTTGATGGCAAACAAATAAAAAAAATTGCATACTTATGTAGATTTTCCTTTAGAAGACCTCAATTTAGAGGAATTCACTTCTGAGAATAAAAGCAAGATTAAGAAATACAACTTATCATCGGTGTCAAACCATTATGGTAAAGTTCACTATGGGCACTGTACTTCATACTGTAAAATTGCTGCAAAACAACACTGGATCAATTTTGATGACAAGAAGATCAAAAAAGTCCCTAATACATTGGTGAAATCCACAGCAGCATACATCCTGTTTTATACTTCTTAAAGATCTACAATGAACACCAGATAATCATTTCACTTCCTTATCAGTTGCTATTAATGCTCTAGGATTCTTTCCACAGGCATGATCAATGAATATAGATTGAAAATCATGAATCCCCAATGTGTTTCCTTGTAGGATGGATTTATGTCTTAATTTCATTATTGCTCTATGTCTCAGTTAATCATGAAATTTTACAAATTAATTTAGTCAAGGTTCACCTGAAAGAAATTTCTCATCATATTAATGTTGTTTTTCTTTCTAGGTATACTCATTTAACGACTTTCACTCTTTTTATTTTAACATCATTGCTTTATTTCCCTCAATTTAGGTTTTAAGACGCTGACATAATGATAATTTTAGGTGGACTTTCTTCACAATGCTTCTTGCCTATGATTGATTATCATAAAGTTACTGTTATACAATAACTTTGTATATATACTGATATACACGTATAATAGAGTTGTCCATGTTTGTATTACGCATGAAATTCTCTTTCAGATCTGCTAGGCAAAACCATAAAAAAAAAAATTTTTTTTTGTGAATTTGAAATGATTTATCTAAACAGTTGCCGGCTATTACAATTTAAGGCGCTTTTAGTTGATTCAGCTGAATTCTCTTTTATTTTGTTCTATTTTGGATCCTTTCCAACAAATATTTTTTAGTATGAGTGAGTGTTATGGCCATATTTTTTGTGAAGTCTGTGTGTGTATGTCTTGTTTAGTATCTGTCCGTTCTGCATATTTTGTATATAGTTCCCTTTTTCCTAACTTTATCTTCCCCAATTTAGTCTTCCTTATCCTTCTTTCTCTCTTCCTAGTCCTTAACATTTTAATTTTCAGGATCCCCTTCGCATGTGCAACTCATCTCCTTCACCCACAACTACAAGCTTCCTGATCTTGGCTGGAAGAAGAAATCCGTGACTGTTGGAGTTTTACACCATATATGCTGCAAACTTGTTGGAAATGAAGCCACCTGGAATTTGTGTCACAATGTAACCCCAGAGAAAAGATCCATGGACAAGACCCACAGTCTCTGGATCCCAGTTAAACTGTGCTATCTGAATTTCTGGTTTTCCATCCACATACACAATGCTATCGTTGACCGTTTCTACAATGGCTACCCCAAGATTGCACCGATCCCAAAGGAAATACAGAAGCCCAACCAACTTATGATGTAATGATGTAATGCTTGGGGATGCCCCAACACATGGATGACTGTACTGGCCTTCCTTCTTCATTCAGCTTGATGTTATCTCCTGTACAAGGCTTCAACCCGCTTTTCCAGACCCATCAAGTGTCTTCTGCCGGTCTTTTTGGAGTTCCAGACCCCTCATATTTACAGATTGGTATTGAACTCTGTAGAAATTTCATCTGTTGTTTTTCCTATAACTGTAATCCTTTGAAGTTATATTTGGTACTACACTTCTTTTGACTATCGTAATTAATGTTTTTCTATTTTAGTTTTTAATATTAGGAATCGATGTTGTATTACATTAAGGTTTTGCTTTCTTGACTTTAGGTTTGTAAGTTAGATATTATTGTCTATAATTTCCTAAATGATATTTTTGTCTGTTCTCAGGGTTTTTTTTGTGTGGGCGCATCATAGGCAAAATACTAGGTTTATAGAAGGTTCCATCCATTTTGGATGGGCCCTCAAGTTGTTTATTTACACAGGGAGGGTCTCTGCCTTAAACATTTTGTTTTGGTTTGTGACTTAAGCTCCCATCTATAAATAGTCGACATCAATTTCAGACATCTTATGGACTTCAGACAGGATTAAGAACTTGGACTAAGTTCAGATACCTATTGATCATCATTGCAGTGGCTCCCCACTGTGCAGAGGGTGTATGTGCCTCTTCTTCCAAAATAAAGGCCTAGTTCAATGCCCTCAAAGATGGGCTTTCTGGTCTACCTGAACTTGAATGAAAATGGAGCTGGAGAGATAGCATGGAGGTGAGGCGTTGGCCTTTCATGCAGAAGGTCATTGGTTCAAATGCCGGTATCTGCCAGGAGCGATTTCTGAACGTGGAGTCAGGAGTAACTCCTGAGCGCTGCCAGGTGTGACCCCAAAACGACCACCACCACCACCAACAACAACAACAAATAAAGAAAAGGTGCTTCTTCTTGCCTGCTACACAACCTTTCTGGTGTCTCTTCGAAAGATCTATGTACGTCTTAGATTTATCTTCTCAGGAGCTTGTAGTTGATTCCGTGATACATGTTTCTGGTTTTAGATACCCTGTGCTTAGGTTAGAAGTTTTTCTTTACATTTTCCTGTGATGCGCTTATACAAACAGCCGCTCTTTTATTACTGACTAATTTTTCTTTTAATAATTGTAGACAATATTGTTTGTTTACTAAAAACAAAAGGGGGAATTGTTGTGTATGTAAATATTTTGGGGGATTACTATGTTACTCACCCTAAACTGATTGGTGATTGTGCCCTACCCTAGGGTGTGACCTGGCATTCTGCCCCCACCCTAGGGTAGGACCTGATTCTGCTTTCACCATTGGTTGGTATCTGATCCCACCATCGGGTGGGACCTGACTCTGGAGTATAAAAACAGGAGTCTGTGGAAGGCCAGGGGCTTTTGCTGGCTGGGACTGAATCTGAGTCTTTGGACTTCAGTTTTGCCCATCCGAATAAAGCAAATATTTCCACGAGCCTGATTGTCTGCGAGCTGTTTACCCGCTGTTTCACCTCAGAACCGTGGGCTAGACAGGGTGGCAGATGCGTACTCCGAGCTGGAAGAAAAGGGCCTCATTCTCCATCCCACCATCAGTCAACCTCTTCAGGGGCTGACTTGCTACAAACCTGTGAGGCAAGTACCCCACCCACTGCACTATCTCTCAGGCTAGCGCCCCCCCCCCGCGCGGTTTCACAATGGACAAGTTTAATAAGGAAACTTCCCTGGTAATTCCTGAAGCCAGAACTTATTGTGCTGCTGTTCCCACCTCGCAGGTTTGCCCAGGCATGTGGCCAGGGGAAGCCCTAGAGATCCGGAGGAAGGAGGTAGAGGGGTGCTGGGGTGATCCATGTCGTGCACCCCTTCCTAGGCCTGGTTAATGAGGCTTTTGGCATGGCGGAGGGCAGCCAAACCCCATGCTGGCAGAGCCTCCCGGCTCCCAGGAAGGAAGGAGATCCTTTCAGAGCAGGAAGGCAGGAAGGTCAAAGCCCCCACCCCAGACCTCCCTCTGGAGCCTATCAAGCATATTTTTATTTAAACATTTTGATTTGTATTGAGGCCACATCCATTTATGCTCAAGGGTTATTCCTAGCTCTATGCATAGGGATCACACTTGACAGGCAAATGAACAATTTGTGATGTCAACCTGTGAGGCAAGTACCCCACCCACTGCACTATCTCTCAGGCCCTTTATTTTTTTATATTTTGTTTTTAACTTAACTTCCATTTAAACACCATGCTTTCTCCCTCACCCCATCCCCCATGTCTTAGGAGCATTTATATTTACAGTTATTCATAGTTGTTTACAATAAATTTTCAGACTTACACTTTCCACTTTCAATTCCATTATTCACGTTCCCCTTTCTCCATCATTGACCGGATTCTCCCCCGACCACCAGCCTTCTGTCCTGATTTCTTAATGAAAATATATTTAAGTTTAATTGTTATAGCTTGTATCCCATGGTTATAGTGGTGTTGGGTCTATTAGTTTAAATCTATACAGATCCTTTGTCTCTACCACGGACGGTCTCAAGGCTCCTGGACAGTGCCCCTGTTACATCTGACCTCCTATTCTTGCTTTTCTCCTTCATTACCTTCTTTTCTTGACACATAGGGTCAGTTCTTTGCCTTCCTTTGCTGCCTTCCGTTTCCTAGATGTTATTTGAAATACTACAGATTAGTGAGAATATCCAATATTCACTCTTGCCTTTCAACTTAGCATCACTAAGATTCTCCAGTTTCATTCAAGTTTCAACAAATTGCATGTTTTGATCATTTCTTGTGGATGCATTGTATTTCACTGTGCTTATATGTCACAGCTTCATTTGCTACTCTTCTGTTGTTAGACACCTGGGTTGTCTCCATAATTTCACACACAAGATACCTTACTTATTCTTTTTTTTTTTTTTTTTTTTTTTGGTTTTTGGGCCACACCCGGTAACGCTCAGGGGTTACTCCTGGCTATGCGCTCAGAAGTTGCTCCTGGCTTGGGGGACCATATGGGACGCCGGGGGATCGAACCGCGGTCCGTCTCCTAGGCTAGCGCAGGTAAGGCAGGCACCTTACCTCCAGCGCCACCGCCCGGCCCCACCTTACTTATTCTTACTTTTCTCGGGAATCTCCATGTTTACCACAGAGACTGAACTTTCATTCCCTCCAACAGTGCATGAAAGTTCCTTTTTATATCCCATTCCTCTCAGTACACATTGTTCCTTTCCTTGATGATATATGTCATTCTCACTGATATGAGGTAATACCTTATTAACTTGTCTTAACTTGGATTTCCCCAATAAGGAACACTTTTTCATATGCCTACTAGACATCTGTTAAGACTCTGGCTTGCCTTGCACATGGCCAACCCGGGATCAATCCTTGCATCCCATAAGGTCCCCTGAGCACCACCAGGAATAATTTATGAGCATGAGCAGAACTTGTAATAATCCTTGAGCGTTATTTGGTGTGGGCCCAAAACAAAAGACTTAAGCTTATTTTTTTTTTCTAGTAACATTAAGCCAAGTGGTAAACACCATGATTTTCAATGGTGTTTACAATAGGGTTTCAGATATACAAGCTCCCACACCTCCAATCCTACCAACCCATGACCCCGTCCCTCCACCAATGAGACTAGGTTCCAACCTGACTCCTTGACAGGGACATTTTTAATGTGATTTGGGTCTCATGCTTTCAATTTTATCAGGTCTTGTGGTCTAGATATACACAGATATCTAACCTCTACACCATAGATGAGTTGCCCCATGTTATTTTCAAACATCCTTTTTCTTGTTTCCTCCTTCCATTAATATTCTTTCTTGGCTTTTCAGGTTTTGTTTTCATGATGTGGAGCTGATCCATCTTTGATAACTTCCATCCACTTGACACGTTATTCTACATATTACAGATTAGTAAGAATATCTAGAATTAGACCTTGTCCTTCCAACTTGCTTCATATAGTACATAGCCTTCCAATTCTACCCATTTCAGCGAACTATGTTTCCATGATTTTATTGTGGCTGCATAATATATATTTGTTGTGTATATTTTCATTACCCAATCTCCTGTCATTTCTATATCCTGGCTTTTTGTATACTAAGCTCAGCAATGAACTTAAGTAAAAGTCCCCAGGTTAGGAGAATCCCCAATTTCAGGGGTCCTGTGGGAATTAGCAGAAAAATAGACCTATAGTCTTCCAAGCTTGAGTCATTAAAAAAAGACCAAAATATTTATTTAATTTTACTCTCTCTTTAATCAGAAAAACTAAAACTCAAACACTTCTCTTATAATTTTTTATTATCTTTATGCCATCATGATGAAGCCAACAAACTCAGTGAGGGTTCCCCTTGAAGAGATCACTTGTTACTCTTCATTCCAAAAAGTGAACTTTTCCTATAGGAACTGAGGATTTGGAAAGGAACAACTGGGCAACATTGGAGTCCTTCAGGAAAAAGAGACTGAGCAGAAAATGCTGGTGAGCCTTCATTATTTTCCAGCAAGGAACTGGAGAGGCAAGGTACATGGGTTTAAAACTGTCAGATTTCAGCAGAACCTGTGGTTTAGGGTTGTCCTTAGTGGTGGGATGATTAGGGCAGGAAAGCTGACAATGGAGGTGTCTGAAGGATGCACCAGGGTGAATTGTTTTGCAGACAAGAAGGTGTCTGCAGACTTTTGCTACTTGCAGGAATTGCCTAATCCACTCTGTCAGCAAGTCTGCAGATACGAAGGCAAAGGAAAAGCATGATTAGTATTTCATGTTCACACAATGTATTTATCTTAATTTTGTTTTGTTTGTTTTGGGGCCACATCCAGTGGTTATCAGGGATTACTGCTGGCTCTACATTCAGAAATTACTCTTGGGAGTACTCAAGGACATATAGGATGTGGGGAATCAAACCCAAGTAGGCCATGTGCAAGGCAAGCATCCAAACTTCTGTAATACTGCTCCAGCCACACAATAGAATTGATGCAGGCTGAAATGAAGTACTAATTCTCAATCCAATTAATTCTCTTTTCACTAAGAGGAGTCAGCAGTCTCACCTTCCCCTTTACCTAAACTGCGGGCTCTGTCTCCTTTCAAGCTAAAGACATGCTTTATTATTATTAGTAGTAGTAGTAGTAGTAGTAGTAGTAGTAGTAGTAGTAGTAGTAGTAGTAGTAGTATTGAGACCATTGTGAATTACAAGTCTTTCATAGTTGTATTTCAGGCTTCTAGTGACAGTGAATTAGGGCCATTCCCACCACCAGTGTTGACCTCTCTCCCTCCCTCCACCAGAGTTCTCAACAAGCATCCCATTCCTCCACCCTTAGCCCCCTGGTCTACCAGTGTAACAGGTCCATTGTGTTCAGCTTGATTTTATTGTCCTTGATTTTGGATTGGATATTTAGTTCTGACCATTTTTTCCCCACCCAATGAGGGCCACCATTGACTCTGATTGGTTGGGCGGGATTGGAGAAGATTGTGATAGCTATTACATAGGTTGTCTGTGTGTCTGTGGAGGTACATGCCTCTCCCACTGCTGTGCAAGTAAAGGGAATTGACCCTATAACAAGTTGCTCCTTTCCCCTAGGAACAAGCCCAAATACCAGGGGTAAATGGATTTTGAGATCCAGATACTATAAGTATGATCTGAAAATATAGGTACTAATAATGGGACTTCACTATGTAGATAAGTAAATGGGGAGTGCAGAGACTGCTGGGACATTGGAACAGGAACCAAGAGGAAGTGGGCCTCATGTGCACAAATACCCTGTATCCAGCATAGCACTTGAGTGAGCACTCAGTAATTCTGCCATAAACAGAGAAAAGAACAAAATATGGGTAGATGGAGAAGGCAAAGCATCTTACATTCAGAGCCCTGTTACATGGCAAGTTCATATAGTATGTATCATAGAGGGATTGTGGAAAATTAAGCAGAAGTATGCAGTAACTGCAACAAGGCGGATGATATTACTTAAGCTTCGTCACACTGCTCTGGCTATGTTTGTCTTTTGGGACCTAGCATTCAGTGGAAGACAGGATTTACTCTACAAAAACACAAAGGAGATGGAGTAAGACTTATATTAGGAAAAGGCTGAACTGAAACATATTGTCACATATGCTCAGAAATCTGACAATATGCTCAGAAATCTCTCCTGGCTGGCTCAGGGAACTATATAGGATGCTGGGAATTGAACCCAGCTCAGTCCCCCGTCAGCCGCATGCAAGGCAAAACACCTTACCACTATCCTATCTCTCTGGCCCCTCCACTGTTGTTTTAACCTGCATTTCCCTTATCAGTGATGCAGGGAATTTTTTTAATAAACATATTGGGTATATGTATATGTCATCTTTTGGAAGTTTCTGTTCACCTCTTCCATCCTTTTTTTGATGAGATTGACTGGTGTGGATTTTGTTGTTGCTTTTTTTGTTAAGATTAGCCAGTACAAAAAAATAAAAAATAAAAAAAAAAGATTAGCCAGTACAAAAGTACAAAAGACTGGAGGATAGCACAGCGGTAGGGTGTTTGCCTTGTACGAGGCTGACCCATGACAGACCTGGGTTCAGTTCTCAGCACCCATATGGTCCCACAAGTCTACCAGGAGCGATTTCTAAGCGAAGAGCCAGGAGTGATCCCTGAGTGTGGGTGTGGGCCAAAATCAAAAATGAAACAAAATAAAACAAAAATAAGAATTAAAAAAATGTATATATTGTATATTAACTATTTGCCAAGTGGGTGGTTGGCAAATATTTTCTCCCAGTCCATAGATTGTCTTTTTTTTTTCAGGTAATTTTATATTTTGTGGTAAAGAATCTTCTTAATTTGATGTCCTATTTGTGTATACTTGCTTCCATTTACTTGGCCAATGCCATTGAACCATTGAAGATACCTTTGGATACAGTTTCATGAAAATGCTGCCTAAGATTTTCTCAAATATTGTTTATGATTCAGATCTGGTGCTAACGTGTTTCATCCATTTTTTTTGTTTTATTTTTTGGCCACACCCGATGACACTCATGGGTTACTCCTGGCTATGCGCTCAGAAATCACTCCTGGTTTGGAGGACCATATGGGATGTCAGGGGATCAAAGCAGAGTCCATCCTAGGCTAACTATACTTGCATCTCTGAAATAAATCCTACTTGGCCATGGTGTATGATTTTTTTATTTAATTTGTTAATTTTTGGTTAAGAACATTTGTGTATATATTCATCAGTGATGTAGGTATATAGTTTGTTTTTATAATGGTATCCCTATCTTCTTTTGATATAGTGTTTGCCTCAAATAAACTACTTAGGAAGATTCCTTTTTCTTCAACTGGAGGAGAACTAGAAATAAATCTTTAAAGGTTTGGGAGAACTTGCTAGTTAATACATCTGGGCCTAGGCTTTCATTTGGGGGGAAAATTGTGGTTGCCATTTTGATTTCTTTGATAACAATTGGTCTGTTGGGGTGTTCTGTTTCCTCTTGGTTCAGCCTTGGAAGGTTATAGAAGTTAAAAAGTTTATCCTTTTCTTCTAACTTCTCTCATTTCATGACAAATAACAGTTCCTAGTTATCCTTTGAATTGTGGTCTATGTTATGTCTCCCCTAGAACTTCCAATTAATTTACAAGCGTTTCTCTATTTTTGAGTCTTGCTAATAGTTTGTCAATCTTGTTTATTCTTTTCCAAAACAGTTCTTGATTTCACTGATTTATTTTTGTTTCCATTTCACTGATTTCTCCCCCAAGGTTTTATAACTTCCTTTTTTTCTGCTTGCATTGGGTTTCCCTTGTTGCTATTCCAGCTGCCTTCACTGGGCCATTAGGTTATTTATTTGGGCCCTTTCTTGCTTCCTAATGAACACTTGCATTTCCTCTTAAGGTTGCTTTTGTGAAGCCAGAGTAATAGCACAGCGGTAAAGTGTTTCCCTTGCACGTGGTCAACCTGGGACAGACTTGGGTTTGATCTCCGGCATCCCATATGATCCCCTGAGCCTGTCTGGAGTGACTTTTGAGTGTAGAGCCAGGAATAACCCCTAAGCGCCACCAGGTGTGGCCCCCAATAAAACAAAGATAGTTTTTGCTGTGTCTCATATGTGTTGGTTACTCAAGTGTTCATTCTCATTTGCTTTCAGGGATCTTTTCTTTCTTTTTTTTTTTTTCTTTTTCTTTTTCTTTGAACTACTGGTTTTTTTGTAGTGAGTTATTTACTTTCCAAGTGTTTGAGATTCTCCCGGTTGTTGCTGTTATGATTAATCTCCACTTTGACTCAGTAGCTCTTAACTCCCTTTAGTGCTTGCATTCCATGGCACACTATCCGTATGTTGAGTTCCATGCACAAGTCTTCACACACATACCTCAGCCCCTCACTCTGCTTTCCCCTAAACAGTTTAAAAGAAACCAGCCCAGTATCTCACCTTTATGTCTCAAGAGAAAAAATAATCCACTTCCTTGCCTCTGTTTCTCAAAGTACCCTGCTCATAAATACCTGTAAAAAGGTATTCAGTAATTATGCAACCATTCAGAAAAGAAGTCTGGAAGCTAGGGAGATAGATCAACATCCTGGGACTCAAGCTCTACATGCATGGTCCCTCAGACCTAGAGGTCTTCCAGAAGCACTCCCAAGTTCTGAGAGTGAAGTTCCTGAGCATCACTAAATATGATCTAGAAAGAAGTAAGAAAAAAGAAGGTAAAGGAGAGGAGAGAAATTGGAGCAAACTTCTGAACGTTTTTGTTATATAAAGTCAGGTGGTTAGTTGAGAAATAAATTGTGCATAAATGAGTTGTGAAAACAGAGAAAACAAGACAGTTCTTAAGAAAAATAGAAAAATCTTGAAGATAGAAATATCTTATTTTCTGCAATTTTAATACCTTTATTCAATATCACCTCTTCTGTCTGTAGGGAGTGTTTTCAGGATTGGACACTTGGAATAAAAAGCCCCCCCCCCTTTTTTTTTTACATTTTTGAACCATATCCTGCTGTACTTGGGGCTTATTTCTGGCTCTGCACAAAGAAATCACCCCAGGCAGAACTTAAGGGACCACATGTGGTGCCAAGGATCAAACACAGATCAGCTGCATTGCAAGGCAAGCACTTTGACTGCTGTGCGATTTCTTTGGCCCTGTATCCCCTTTTTTAGAGGTTAAATCCTATTTAGAAAGGCAGAGGTGACCGTCTATGTTGTGCGAGAAGTGATTCCAAAGTCTCTTTTTTTTGGATTCTCCAAGAGTTAGACTCTATTTTATGTAACTTGTCTTTCTTCAAACCTAGAATAACATACAACTGATTTTTAACAAGTTAGTCCCCCTTTCCGAATTCAGAAATTCTCAAGGTCCTTCAGACAGGTCCTTGTAGAGCAGACTTGACTGTTCCCCAGTCAGTTCCAATTGGCTCCTGGGACTGGAGCAGAAGGGAAGACCAGGTTTGGGAGGAAGGGTGTCGCTCACCTTCTAGCCACCCTCAAATTTGTCCAAGGACAATGGAAAAGAAGAGCAAAGGGTTTGGAGTATAGGCACTAGTGCTAAATCCTGTGCGCTCACACACCTCTCACCTGATCCTTTAACACCCTGTGAGGTACCACACTGCCTTGAAGATTTGGTCTGTCCTGCTGGAAGTCAGGACTTGCTCCACACCTGTGTGCTGTCGCCTGGCAGTGAGATGAGGAAAGTTCTGAAGTCTCACAGCCTGTTTTGCCGCTTTGTGATGTCCCAGAAGAGCTGGGGGACTCTGCAGCAAAGTCCTAGGTAGCTCCCCCAAAAGTCATTGCAAGCAAATGTTTTCTGGAAGCAAAGCTAAATAGGATGTCACTGCAGTCCTTACCATAGATAACGAAGGGGGAGAATTTTCAAAGATTACTGACCAATTTTAAACCGAGTTATTCTCTGTCCCACTAACTTGAGCCTCCAGCCCGGTTTGTGATGCTTGCAAGGGAAAGACTGATTCCAGGGAATGTGCAGGCTGTAGCCTCAACGGCAAACTTCCTTCATTAGGTTCTCCGTGAGTGCAGGCCAAGAAATTCTAAGACAGGCCAGGTTTGAAGGGTGCATGACATAGATTTACCGGCAGAGGGCAGTGTTGGTTCAGTTTTCCACGCCTAAAATTCTTTGGCTTTAACGCCGTTTTCATCCAAGGAAAGAAATTGTTTGGTGATGTATATGAATATGTATGTATGTGTATACGTTCCCTGGTTCAACTTCCTAGAACCACACGTCAGCCCCATCCCTCCAGAATTCCCGGAGAAATTCTTGAGCAAAGACTCAGGAATGGCTCTGAACACCACTGAGTATGATCCAAATAACCAAAAATTTAAATTAAATTAAATTAAAAACAGAATCCTGAAGGATAGCACAGTGGGTTAGGACAGTTGGTAGGGCGTTTGCCTTTCACATGGTCGACCCGGGTTCGATCTCTGACATCCCTTACCGTCCTCCATGCCTAACAGGAGTGATTCCTAAGCACAAAGCCAGAAGTAACCCTTGAGCTCCCCCAGATGTGGCCCTAAAACAAAAATTAATTAACTAATTAAAAACAAAGCACACGTCTACTTCGCTTTGAAAAAGTATGCTTAGGTGTTTTTTTTTTTCTGTGTGACAAACGAGATAAAGATCATAAAATTAGTCATAGTTCTAATATCTAAAATCAGAAAGCCAAATGCACGGACCCTTGTATTGTTTAGCTTACTTACCTTAAAAATTACTAGACTGGCGGGGGTCAGGAGAAAGGAGGTGTTCCGCTGGTGAAAGGGCTTGTTTACAAACGTAAGGCCTTGAGTTTCATCCCCAGTGCTGATATATGCACCAATACTTGTGCTGGCAGCTTTGCTATCTGAGCACCCAGCACAAGTGATTTTCAGCAGCACCACTGCCAGGGATGGGAGCACTTGATGAGCACTACAATAAAAATAAAAAATGATCTTCAAACACTGAGGCCAGTAATCCAACACCCCCGAGTCTTGAGCACGGCTGTGAGCACTGCAGTGATGCTCAACAAGTAACACAACAGAATGGGAGTGAATGGGAGCTTCAATAAAAGTTTGAGGGCTAGGCAGAGGCTCAATAGGTTGAACATATGCTCTGCATGCAGGTGCCTAGGTTTCATGGCTCCTTGAACACAACTGAAAGCTACCCCAAAAACCAAGCTGGCTCGAGTAGCCACTGAACATTGCTGGGTGTAGTTTACCCCAAAAATTTAGAACAAAGCTCAAGCCAGCACAGGTGCTCACACTGCGACTACAAACATGTGATCCCAATGTGTGTTGTGGTCAAGTGTGTGAGCAACAAAGCCTGAAATTCAGCACTGCTGCAGCTCCAGAAATATCACAGCTCAGAGGTGAGATTCCCCTAACCAAGTAAGTGTGCAGGCCCCAGTTGTCACCATATCCAAAAGGATGGAGGGAAGGGAGGGAAGATATTTTTAACAGAAAAATAAAGGTTTGTCAGGGCCCAGCTTTTGTGGGGGGTTTCCTTCAAGCCCTTCTATTCTGATGTGGAGGAAAGGACCATTGAATTAATTCATTGAATGCACCTGCATATGTCTCAATGTTACCACGGAGTCTATTCCTGCAGAACAGAATTTGGTTCCAGATTCTGGTGAAGTGCCTATTGCAGAGAGCAATCCAGGTATGTCCAAGAAAGAATGTTTAAAGTGCTATTGGAAAAGTCCCCTTCCTCAGAAAGGTTTCTATGAATGCCACATCCTTTCTTGTGCATCTGTCTGCCCACCAGGTGTTCAGTATGATGTTACCTCAATCTAATTGGCCCTCAAGTGTTGCAAGTCAGCCCCTAAAGAGGTTGACTGATGGAGGGATGGAGGATGAGGCCTTTCTCCTCCAGCTCAGACCACACTTCTGTTACCCTGTTCAGTCGGCGATTCTGAGGTGAATGTGGCAGGAAGAAAGCCAACAGGCAGACAGGCTTCCGAAGAAAACAGCTCTTTATTCCATGAAGAGACCGAAGCCCAAAGGCCTAAGGATAGGCCCAGGAAAAAAGCCCCTCACCTTCCACAGACCCTTGCTTTTATGCCCCAGAATCAGATACCACCCAATGGTGGGATCAGGTACCACCCAATGGTGGGAGCAGAATCAGGTACCACACTAGGGTGGGAGCAGAATGCCAGGTCATACCCTAGGGTAGAGCACAATCACCGATCAGGGTAGGGTCAGTAACATAATAATCCCATAAAAATGTTTACATACACAACACTCAAGAAGGTGGGAAGCAGGAGAATCTGAGAACAGAAAACAAAACTTGGATGCACACTTTGAAAATAAGGATAATAAAGCATGAAGAAGTGCCTCAGTTTTTTTTTGTATGCATGAGACCTGGACTCAGTCCATGGTACTCAAGAACATATATATTAATATACACATAAAGAGAATTAAAAATGATAAATGCATTGAACAAATAATAATAATAATAATAACAACAACAACAACAACAAAGCCAGTGCCAGGTGCAGGGAGCACAGCCATCCAAACAACTATGCCTCCTTCTCAAGGTCTAGATTTGGGCTTTACCTGGAGATAGCATAGCCTTTACCTCCAGTGCAGCTACAGTTGCCACAAACATTTCTCAGCCCTGCCTCAAGGCACAGGGTTCAGTCCTACATCACTGGACTGTCCTCAGCTGGCCCCTGAAACAAAGACTCCCAACCTAGAGGCTACCAAGTAAGCAAAGCAAGAAGTATTAGGGGATTCAGATCAATTCTCAGTCAGGTCTTGTTTGTTTGGGGCCATACTGATACTGCTCAGGGTTTTTGCATTATTCTGAGCACACTCTTTGTTTCAAAAGCAATTTTTCTTTCCAAATTAAATGAATAATGTCGCCGGAGAGATAGCATGAAGGCAAGACGTTGCCTTGCATGCAGAAGGATGGTAGTTTGAATCCTGGTATCCCATATGGTCCCCCGAGCCTGCCAGGAGCGATTTCTGAGTGTAGAGCCAGGAGAAACCCCTGAGTGCTGCTGGGTGTGACCCTCCCAAAAAAGAAGTTAATAAATGAATGAATGAATGAATGAATGATGTCATACAGTGCTTGAGGAGCAAGCTCAGGCATGCCTGACCCAGATAGGTTTCTGGCACCACAGTGTCCTGAACATCACAAAGTACAGCCCTAAGGACTCCAGTACAAGGTATCACTACACCCCACCACCACCAGCAGCTGCAGGACCACTTGATCTGCTTCTTATGCTGCTGGGGTCATTGGCTGAAAATCCCAATAGGGCCCCAGGACCTTCTATGATTTCCTTTCTGGGAGTGTTCCTAATCCACAAAGAGGAAAAACAAACTAATGATAAAATTTTTATACACTTAGAGACAATCTCGGTGGTTTGCAAAGGGATAGTTTTTTCTGGGTGCTGATAATCACTGTGTTCCTCCCATTTCTAGGTAAGGTAATGACTAAGGTTTTGCTCTTTCACTTTGCACTGAGGCACCTCCATAGTTACAGACTCAGCTTCAGGAAGTATCACCAGCAAGTCAACTCACTTTCTTTGTAGAAGAATTTAAAGAATAGTGACAGTGCTGGGTTTCAAGTGATCAACCACAGGACATTGAAAAGGCATAGAGTGACAAAAATGATGGAATATTCAGAAAGAGTAGGAACTGGATCTTTGAAATCATGGAAGAAGGTACTTTGTCTAAAATCCTGGGCTTATTTCAATTTATGTTGGAAGAGGTTCCACACCTAGTGATGCTCAGGGATAACCACTGGCTCTGCAGTCAGGAATCACTCCTGATGGGGCTCAGGGAACCATAGGGGATTCCAGGGAGCAAACCCCTATTAGCTACATGCAAGAAAAATGCTCCACCTGCTATACTACCGCTCCAAACCTTAAATCCTAGTTTGGTTGTAAAGTTAACTAAACCTGGGTTCCCAGGGTCTTCCTGAGACATATATATATATATATATATATATATATATATATATATATATATATATATATATAATATGTGACCAGATGCTCAATGAAGGTGATGGAGGCCATAGAGCCAAGTTTCCTAGGAATTTAGGCCATCACAAGCAATCATCTTGCAAGGCCTGTGCCTGTCAGCTATCTGTCTTCAATAAGCCACAACTTCACTCACTCCTGAGAGCATAAGAAGCATAGGTACAGGATGCAACTCCCTCTGTTCATTGCTGACCCCAACAAGAACTGTTTACCATTGCCAGGTGAAGCCTAAGGTAACTGGGTTGCTCAGGTCACGGGAAGAGAAGACATTGCAGCTTAAGGAGGGTTCTTAGGCTGGAGAGAAAGTGGACAGAGTTTAGCTCTGCAAGAGATTTGGCCTACTGACAACTATCAATCCAAACCTGAAGCTTTCATTGAAAGTTACCTTTGGTGGGGGCCGGAGAGATAGCATGGAGGTTAGGCATTTGTTTGCCTTCCATGCAAAAGGACGGTAGTTCAAATCCCGGCATCCCATATGGTCCCCCAAGCTTGCCAGGAGCGATTTTTGAGCATAGAGCCAGGAGTAACCCTGAACATTGCCGGGTGTGACCCACCCCCCTAAAAAAAGAAAGACCTTTGGTGCATTTTGAAAGACACATTCCCAGGTACATTTATTGACCTATTTATGGTATCTTTTTACAAATTCCTATTTGCTATTATAAGTTGAACCATGATTTTTCATTATTTTTTCATCCAAAAACTTTGCTAAACTTATAATTTTCTTTTTTATTTTTAAGTCAAGAGGGTTTTTGTGAAAATGCTGCCTAACTTGGTTCTTCCTTTGCAGTTGGTGAATTCTGGACTTCATGCACTGTTCATAATCTCAGCAGAGCATGAAAAGGAAAATCAACACACAAGGCCTCTCCTTAGTATCACAGGGAGAAGCTTTCTGTACTTCATCCTTTACCTTCTCATTGTACATTTTTTATGCCTATACTATTAGGTTATGAAAGGTAACTTCTATTCTGTCTGTTAAGGATTTTATTATGAAGGTTAACCAAAATAACATGCATTTCTGTGGAGGAAGATGTGATAGCTGTTTTTTAAAAAAAAAAGATAATAGCATAAAAGTCTGGAGCCAGGATACAAGAGTCACGCACTGAATGGGAGAAACTATTCACCCAACACCCTTCAGATAAGGGGCTAATATCCAAAATATACAGGGCACTGACAGAACTTTATAAGGAAAAAACATCTAATCCCATCAAAAAATGGGGAGAAGAAATGAACAGACACTTTGATAAAAAAAAAAAGAAATACAAATGGCCAAAAGGCACATGAAAAAATGCTCCTCATCACTAATTATCAGGGAGATGCAAATCAAAACAACAATGAGATAACACCTCAAACCGCAGAGATTGGCGCACATCACAAAGAATGAGAACAATCAGTGCTGGCGGGGATGTGGAGAGAAATAAACTCTTATCCACTGCTGGTGGGAATGCCGTCTAGTACAGCCTCTATGGAAAGCGATATGGAGGTTTCTTCAAAATCTGGAAATTGAGCTCCCATTCAATCCAGCTATTCCATTCCTAGGGATATACCCTAAGAACACAGAATACAATACAAAAACCTCTTCCTCACACCTATATTTATTGCAGCACTATTCACAATGGCCAGGCTCTGGAAACAACCAAGATGCCCTTCAACAGACGAATGGCTAAAGAAACTGTGCTACATATACACAATGGAATATTATGCAGCCATCAGGAGAAATGAAGTCATGAACTTTTCCTATACATGGATGTACATGAAATCTATCATGCTGAGTGAAATAAGTCAGAAGGAGAGAGAGAGATGCAGAATAGTCTCACTCATCTATGAGTTTTAAGAAAAATAAAAGTCATTTTTGTAAAAATCCTCAGAGACAATAAGAGGAGGGCTGGAACACCAGCTCACTCCATGAAGCTCACCACAAAGAGTGGTGAGTACAGCTATAGAAATAACAACACAGAGAACTACCATAATCAAGTGAATGAATGAGGGAACTTGAAAGCCTGTCTGGAGTACAGGTGGGGGTGGGGTGGGGTGGAGGGAGATTTGGGACATTGGTGGTGGGAATGTTGCACTGGTGAAGGGGGGGTGTTCTTTACATGACTGAAACCTAATCACAATCATTTATGTAATCAAGATATTCAAATAAAGAGGAAAAAAAAAGTCTGGAGCCAGGGAGATAACTCAAAGGACTGGAGTACATGCTTTGCATGCAAAGACTCAGAGTCACTCTTCAGCATTGCACTGTCCCTCACAGGTACAATAGTCTCCTCCCACCCACCCCCCCAAATAAAATTCAATTCTGGAGCTAGGGAGGTAGTTCAAGCAGAATATGCTCAGCATGTGTACATCCCTGGGTTCACTCTGCATCATTTGGTGTAGTCCTGAATTCCTGAGCACCACTGGGTATGACCCAATAATTAATAAATAATAACTCATACACATTTAAAAATAAAAGCCTGAAATTTATGATAACATGGGTGAACCTAGAGAGTATCATGCTTAGTGAAATAAGAAAGATAAAGGCAAGCATGGGTCTGATTTTTACCTATATGTGATAAAGAGAGAAGAAATTGATTTGAACTAAATTAAAATAAAAGTAAAGTGTGTGCCTAAGGACTTGAGTTTGTTTGATTCCTGGCCTTACTTTCCAAGTAAGGCCAGGAGTGGCCTCTGAGCACAGAGCCAGAAGTGAGTTCTGAGCACAGCTGGGTGTGTGTGGCCCAAAATCAAAATGTATTTAAAAAGTTAAAAATAAAATTCACTTTGAAAGACATGTTGCAAAAAGGGTAGATGAGAAGTGGGGGGAAAAAAGCAAAAGTTTTCAATGCATATGTTTGTATGCATTTTTTTAATTTTTAAACAATTTGAAGTCTTTCAATGTTTAAGTCATAACTAATTACTTAGCATTTTAATGGTTTGTGGGCCACACCTGGAAATACTCAGTAATTATTCAACCCCTTAACATTGTAATAAATGGTTAATAGCCAAGTTATATACAGCACTGGTAAAACTTTACCAGAAGAAAAAAACAAAACAAGCAAACTAGTGTTCAATGGGAAGAAGAGATGAACAGAAACTCCCTTAAAGAAGATAAAGATGGCCAACGAGCATATTAAAAATGCTCTGCACAACTTATCATTAGAGATATGCAAGTCAAAACAATAATAACATATATCCTCATATCAGTGATATTGGCATACATTACAAAGATTTTTTTAAAAACAGTGTTGGCAGAGGGATGTGGGGGAAAAGGAACCCTTATGAAGTAGAAAACCTGTCTAGAGTACAGGTGGGGGTGAGGTGGGGAGATGGGAGATTCGGGACATTGGTGATAGGAGTATTGCACTGGTGAGGGGGGGGTGTTCTTTACATGACAAGTATAATCATATTTGTAATCAAGGTGTTTAAATAAAGATATTAATTATAAAAATAAAAAAGGAACCCTCATCCACAACTGCCAACCATGTCCACCAGCAAGGGTTAACCTCCCAGTGTGTTCTCACCAGCTCAAGACCTGGGAAGAATGGATCCCAGGCTGATGACCTGAGACAGTTGATTGCCTCCCAACAATGCTTACATAGGACCAAAAGAAGGGCTGGGATAACTGAAGGGTAAAAGGACACAGCCAAGGAAGTTACAGGAGAGAGGCTAAACTTGAACAAGGGGGTTTAGCGGGGCCCCTGGAACCACACAGTGCTTTTATCTCCTTTAACCAAAACTATGAGGGAGGAGGGATGGCCCAAGGTCAAGCCCAATTAGGAATCACTAATCATGGAGGGAAAGGTGCCCCTCTTTGTGCAGCCCTTTTCCATCTCTGATACAGTGGTGTCTCCTAAGCTTTCAGCTTCAAGAAGACTCCCTGGACCAATTGCTCTATTAGGTCCCCTGAACAAATAGCTCTACAGGGGTTCAGTCTGCCTGGCAATTTGGGAACTGTATCACAAAGGGCATCCAACAAGAAACTGTAGGGAATGTTTACTGGTTCAGTCTTTTTGCAGATCTATATTGATACTTTTTTTTTTTTTTTGTGGTTTTTGGGTCACACCCAGCAGTGCTCAGGGGTTATTCCTGGCTCCAGGCTCAGAAATTGCTCCTGGGAGGCGCGGAGTACCATATGGGATGCCAGGATTCGAACCGATGACCTCCTGCATGAAAGGCAAATGCCTTACCTCCATGCTATCTCTCCAGACCCTATTGATACTTCTTAAAAAAAAAAAAAAAAAAAAACTAGAAATTGATCCAGAAATTCTACTTCTTAATATTTTCCCCAAAGATATAAAAATTTTCTTCAGAAGATATTTTCACTATGTAATTGCAACATTATTCACAATAGTTAAAACCTGGAAACAGCCCAAGTGTTCAAGAAGAGATATCTGGATAAAGAAACTTGGGTACATATATACACACAATATATTCAGCTATAAGAAAAAAATGAAATCACTCAATTTGTGACTATGTATGTTAATCCAGAAAATGTCATGCTGTGTGAAGTTAGTCAGGAGACAGACAGATGCTTAATGCTATCTCAAATGTGGTGGGTATAGAAAGTAACACAGTAAAAAAAATAACAAATACTCGAAGGCAAAGAAAGTGAGAACTTGTCTTTAGCAAGAAGCTGTAAAGGGAACAGTGGGATGGGATGGGGCACCAGAACATAGTTAAGAGAGTGTGTTACAATGTTTCATGCATGAAACCACGCTAGTATCAACATGGTAAATCATGGCACATAAAACAAAATTTTAAAATAAATGAAAATAATAAACAAGAGAAACTTCTCAGCACTTTACACTTTGGTTATCCCTAATTTGCTAAAGGTTTGTATAGAGTATGTCTTTCAATAAAAAATTAAAGTTTGATTTATATATATATTCTATATTTAGTCAGGTTACTTTTTCATACATAGAGTTTTATTATATTTTACCTATTGATGCAGATATTTAAGCATTATCTGACATAATATTTACTAATATAAAGCTAATTTTCTTTTTCAGTTAAGACATACTTTTGTATTTTTATAGAATGGTTCAAATTTAATTTTTAAAATTTTCCTTTCCTCATTCTTACTAAATTGATTTGTAAAGATATATATTTATGCAAAATTTTTAAGTATCAACATAGAATTATTTTTTAATATTTATATATTTTAAAAGAGAAAGCCTTACAATTTTGGGTGGGTTTAGCTCTATTGATATATGTGAGTAGGTATCACAACTTCCACAGTTAAAAAAAAAATTAAGCCCTCTGTCTCATGTATAGAATATAAAGAAACAGGGTTGGAGAGATAGCATGAAGGTAAAGCGTTTGCCTTGCATGCAGAAGGACAGTGGTTCGAGAGCCCAGAGAGATAGCACAGCGGTGTTTGCTCTGCAAACAGCCGATCCAGAACCTAAAGTGGTTGGTTCGAATCCGGTGTCCCATATGGTCCTCCTTGCCTGCCAGGAGCTATTTCTGAGCAGACAGCCAGGAGTAACCCCTGAGCACTGCCGGGTGTGGCCCAAAAACAAAAAAACAAACAAACAAAAGAAGGACAGTGGTTCGAATCCCGGCATCCCATATGGTCCCTGGAACCTGCCAGGAGCGATTTCTGAGCGTAGAGCCAGGAGGAACCCCTGAGCACTGCCGGGTGTGACCCAAAAACAAACAAACGAAAAAGAATATAAAGAAACACTGTAAAGATGTAAAAATGGCCAAGTCTTCAGGACTGAAACTTTGTCTCTAGAATTGAGCTTCCATGATCTGGGATGATGAAAGGGCTAGAAGAAGGCTCTCTGGTGTGGTGTTGGAATGATAAACACATGAATGGTATAATCAATGGTAATGTGAACCCTGATAAAAATTGGAAGACTTGTTAATTCGTTTTTAAAAAGATGTATGGGGCCGGAGTGGTAGCACAGTGGTAGGGCGTTTGTCTTGCATGCGGCTGATTCAGGATGTATGCAGGTTCGATCAGGGCATCCCATATGGTCACCGGAGCCAGGAGCAATTTCTGAGCGCAGAGCGAGCCAGGAGTAAATCCTGTGGGCCACCAGGCGTGGCCGCCCCCAAAAAATAAAATTTAAAAAGATGAATGTTTTCTAGAGATTGTAGACTGAGTAAAGGAGGTGTTTAGCACTGTGAAACTATTGCTGTAATGTTGTAATGATGAACTCAAACTATTACACATTTATTCAAACCTGTAGACTGCAATACAGAGAGAAACCAGTGATGAAAGAACTGTGGTTTTAAAATCATAATGTGTCGATATTGGTTCATAATTTGTATAAAGTTACCACATTAAAACAAGATGTTTCCAAGATGGTGGTGGAGGGTTAATGAGGAGCTCTCCATATTTTCTGTTCAGTTTTTCTGCAAGTCTTCGTTTAAAATCTATTAATCTAAAAGCAACAGTGTGGGTCAAACATACCTTCTCTGAAGAAGCAGCGTCTGCTATGAAGCAACCATTCAGAAGGAAAAGTAAAGCACTGGTGTCAAGTGGCCACTGGCAAACCAAGCATTGGATGGTCAGATCTGGCAGAAGAGGATCCGCTTCCTGTGAGTCTCAAAACTCCAGGAAAGATTCAGGAATTGGGCAGGAGAGGCAAGTGCAGGATCCACAGCTGGAGCCCCTTTCCCAGGTGGCTGGGCCCTCGGGAGCCCAGTCCAGACCCCAGCGCTAGAGGTCAGCGTTGAGTCTCTCCAGCCACTCCCAAGCCCCTCAGATCACAGCTCAAAGCCAAGTGCGACGGCTTGGCATGCTGGTGCCACCTTTGCAGGTCTTCTGTAAATGGGGACGATTTACATTTTGGAATGCACTGGAAATAAAATCGGAGAAGGGCCAGAGCGATAATACACCCGAGTTTGATATCCCGCGTCCATTATGGTCCTCGAGCACTGCCAGGAATGAGTCCTGAGTGCAACCTCTGAGCATCATCGGGTGTGCCCTCCCCGTTGGAAATGATACTCTCTTCCTGAGCGTGGTTTGTGATCTCAGACGGTGTCAAAGATCCTGAGAGCTGCACCTGGACGGACTGAACTTGGGTTTCAAACCTGCGGACCCTCGACTTGAAGAGCAAAATCAATGCTTTAAAATGAACAAGTTGAACACACAAAAGTACTTCCAAGGAGGTGCCTGAGCGGTGGTACAAGCGGTAAGGCGTTTGCCTAGCACGAGTCTGACCTAGGGTCTGACCGCGGTTCGGTCACTGCTTCCCATACTGACCCTCAAGCCAGGAGCGATTTCTGAGCGCAGAGCCAGAAGTAACCCCTGAGCGTCACCGGGTGTAGCCCCAAAACAAAAACAAAAACAAAACAAAGTACTTCCATGGATACAAATGAGGTTAGAACAATTACTTACATTTCTCAGGGTGCATAAATATGTGGCGAGGAAGAGACTGGCAGGGAAAAATGGAAACGGGGTGGGGTGGGGGGACCGCCCGGTTTGGGAGTATCGGACGAGCGGGTTTCCGGCTGCTCTCGGCCTGCGGGGTTCAGGGGTGGGTTGAGCCCCGGTGGGGGCTTAGCCTGGCGCTCGAAGAAGACAATGGGGGGCCGGGTCAACACCTGCGCCTGCCAGGCAGATCCCAGCGCCCTGCAGCCCTGGCGCCGGCGGCCCCGAGCCATCAACAGCGGGAGGTGTCTCGGGGCCACGTTGGATGGCGGTGTTGGCTCAGGGGACTCAGGGAAACCGGCCCGTTGTCCACGGGGGGATGCAGCGCGGGGACCGACCCGGCCAGCTGCCAACCCCGAACTGATCTTACCAGGCTGTAAGCACTGGCCGTGCGGCTGGTCAGGGCCGTGCACTGGGGTCCCTTGGTGTGGAAATCGGAGGGCAATGCCAGAGCCCAGGACGGTAGGAGGGGGTGGGGATCTCCCCGAAGAAAAGAGGGAAGATTTCTCCGGGTCCGATAAAGTGAGTTCGTGCGCCCTGGCCCCGGGGCCTAGGAAAGCTGCGGGTGGCAGCAATTTGAGCAACTTGTTTTTTGTTTTGTTTTGTTTTGTTTTGTTTTGTTTTGTTTGGGGGTCATACCCGGCGGCGCTCAAGGGTTACTCCTGGCTCAACGCTCAAAAGTCGCTCCTGGTAGGCTCGGGGGACCATATGGAATGCCGGGGATCGAGCCCAGTTCCGTCCGGGGTCGGCTCCATGTAAGGCAAACGCCTAACGTTGAGCTATGGCAAAGAACCTCGACTAGTCCGGTCTCAGTTTCCCCAGCTGGACTGGGATACCAGATCAAAAGATCTGGGCGAAAGTTGACAGAGTTCAACTGGAAAGACAAAGGCGCCGATTTGTTCCTGGTGCAGTGAAAACTTCCTGGCAGAGCTACAGAGCAGTTTCTTAGAGAGCAGGCTTTTCGTCCAGACCATTTGTGCACGTTTCAAAACAGACTTTGAGGTATAACTATTGGGTTCAAAGTAAGAATAAAGGTGCACATGTCCTGCCTGAGTACGTGATGCCAGAGCACCTGTGGCCTGCTTCTCCCCTCCTGAGATGGGAACTTTCCTACCTGCATGCTGGGTTACCTACAGAGGCTCTACCTTTCTAGAAGCAGAGCTCTCTCTAGAGCTCACTACTCTCATTCTTATTCTCTCCCTCCCCTTCTTCAGTACTTCCAAATAAAATTCTCTCCCTCTCCTTCGCCTTCCTCAGAACTTCCAAATAAAATCTGCTTTCACTTAAAAATAATAAGTAATGATAAAGGGGGTTGAAGAGATAGTTCAGTGAATAGGGTATCCTGCAAGTATTGACCCAGATTTACTACTCAGCATCCCATGTGGTTCCCCAGCACTGCCAGGAGTAATTCCTGAGCACAACCAGGTGTGGCCCAAAAACTAACCAATAAGTATGAAAATCTAAGTGCCAATACTTTCATGTTGTTTATATATTTGCCTTTTTGTTTTGGTGGGGTCCACTAGGCAGTGCTTAGAGATAACTCATAAAGATGAAGGTGAATTATTTAAGGATGAATCCCTAAACTAAATTTTGCCTGTGCTTAAATTTTATACAAATGGAATTATTTAGCATGCCTGTATTGTGTCCAGCTGCTTTGTTTAAAAATGTAATAGTAATAGCTGGTCGTGTTCCTCTGTAGTCAGCTTCTTGGCTCAACATTATGTCTTTTAAATTCCTAGCTGGACCCCTTGACAAAGAGCACAGGCTTAGGGCTGAGGATTGGATCCCCAGCACCTAACTCAACCCTTACAGTTTTACTACCTGGGATCTCCTGACCCCATGATGGCACAGCAGGGTGTGCGATCTCCATAGCTCTTCAGCTAAAGTATGCAGCTTCCATAAATTCACATATGAGCACCATTGCAATCCCCAGCAGGACTACAACCCGAATGGCCTAGGGCTAACGTATTCAAACCCCACTCAGCCACATCTGCAAGTACCAAAACCAGATGTGTGACCCCCAGCTAGCACTAAAACCATCACTACTAAAAAACATCACCACTGGGGCCGGCGAGGTGGCGCTAGAGGTAAGGTGTCTGTCTTGCAAGCGCTAACCAAGGAAAGGACCAAGGTTCGATCCCCCGGTGTCCCATATGGTCCCCCCAAGCCAGGGGCAATTTCTGAGCGCGTAGCCAGGAGTAACCCCTGAGCATCTAACGGGTGGGGCCCAAAAAAAAAAAAGGGCAAAAAAAAAAAAAACACATCACCACTAAAAAACATCACCAAGCTACAACATCACAATCAACAACAAAAAAGAAAACTAAAGAGGAAAAAAATAAATAAATTTAAAGGATCATTGTCATTCTGTGGAGTCCATTTATCTCCATTGTTATATTATTTCATACTTGTTCCATATTTATATTATTCCTTGCATACTCTTTCATATTATTCTGTATTAGAATTATAACTCAAATTGGTAGATATTTTCATTGTCTCTACTTGGTGCTATTACAAAGAATGTAGTAGAGATCATGGTGAACAGTGGCTTAGAGCAATGTGCGTAAAACTTGAGTAAGTTTTATTACTAAAAGTGGTCATAGACTAATCACCTCAAACTTTATTATCTATCTATACAGGGCTGGAGCAATAGCACAGTGGTAGGGTATTTGCCTTGCATGCTGCCAAGTAAGGACAGACCCAGATTCAATCCCTAGCATCCCATATGGTCCCCAGAGTCTGCCAGGAGCAATTTTTGAGCACAAATCCAGGAGTAACCCCTGAGCGCCTCTGAGCATGGCCCCAAATCAAAAATAAAAATAAATAAAATAAACAAAGTCAAAGTTTCATTTGCACAGGTAATGTGTATGTAGACAATTATCATGCTCCACATGTAGTGTCTATCTTTCACAACTCAATTCAGGCAATTATGTTAAAAATGAACATGTTTTTTCACTTCAGAAAGGAATTGAAGAGGATCTAAGGAAATGGAAGAACATCCCATGCTCATGGGTAGGTAGAATCAACATAATCAAAATGACTATCCTACCCAAACTTCTATACAGATTCAATGCAATCCCCATCCAAATCCAGACATCATTCTTTCAAGACTTAGAACAATCAATCATAAAATTCATCTGGAACCACAAAAGACCCAGGATAACCAAACAGATACTGAAAAACAAGAAGCTGGGTGGCATCTCTTTACCTAAACAGAAGCTATACTATAAAGCCATAGTGATCAAAACAGCATGGTACTGGAACAAAAACAGAGCCTCAGACCAGTGGGTTAGAACAGAATTTCCAGACATAAATCCCCAGATATACAGTCAACTAATATTTGACAATAGAGCCAAAAATTTTAAATGGAACAAAGAAAGTCTCTTTAACAAATGGTGTTGGTACAACTGAAAAATTATCTGTAAGAAACTGAAAATCGAGCCATACCTCACTCCTTATATGAAAGTCAACTTAAAATGGATTAAAGGCCTTGAATTAGATCAGAATCTATAAAGTTTATTGAGGAAAAAATAGGCAGAACACTCAGAGACCTATATATTAAAAAAGTCTTCGAGGATGGAACACCAATGGCAAGGATTTTAGCATCAAACATAAACAAATGGGATTACATCAAACTAAGAAGCTTCTGCATGGCTAAGGAAACCCAACTTAAAACAAGAAGACAGCTGGGGCCGGCGAGGTGGCACTAGAGGTAAGGTGTCTGCCTTGCAAGCTCTAGCCAAGGAAGGACCATGGTTCGATACCCCAGCGTCCCATATGGTCCCCCAAGCCTGGGGCAATTTCTGAGCACTTAGCCAGGAGTAACCCCTGAGCATCAAATGGTGTGGCCTGAAAAACCAAAAAACAAACAAACAAACAAACAAAAACCAAAAAGAAGACAGCTAACTGAATGGGAAAATATTTTTGCACTCAACACATCAGATAAAGGGCTGATAACCAGAATATACAAAGCACTCAGAAAGCTGAGTCCCCCCAAACCAAATAAAGCCATAGAAAAATGGGGAGATGGAATGAATAGACACTTCTCTGAAGAGGATCGAAACATGGCCAACAAACACATGAAAACATGCTCACCTTCACTCATCATTAGACAACAATGAGGTACCACCTTACACCAGTGAGGATGGCTCACATCAAAAATAATGGGAACAATCTGTGTTGACGGGGATTTGGTACAAAAGGCACACTCATTCACTGCTGGTGGGAATGCCCCCTAGTCCAACACCTATGAAAAACAGTCTGGAGAGTGCTCAAGGAACTCAGAATTGAGCTGTCATTTGACCCAGCAATTGCTCTCCTAGGTATCTACCCCCAAGTCAGAAGAACATTTATCCCAAAGTATCCCAAATAGTGCACCCCACTATTTATCGCAGCACTCAATATAATAGCCAAGTCTTGGAACCAACCTTGATGTCCAACAACAGATGACTGGATCATTAAGATGTGGTATCTATACACAATGGAATACTACATGGCAGTCAAAAATGATACAATCACAGACTTTGCAGCAACGTGGATGGACCTAGAACATATTATGTTAAACGAAGCAAGCCAGAAGACAAAAGATAAACAGAATGATAGCACTATTCTGAAGTACCTAGAATATACATCAGATATACAACCAATACCCCACAATTAAATAACAGGGGGTAACAGGATAGAAATCTCAAACACTATAATAATCACCATATACTGGGGAGTAGAGTTCAAAACAAAGGGAAGAGAAAAACACAAAGCCCGATTACACATTATATCATAAAGAAACCAGCAACAGCAGAAACAGCAGCCTAGAGAGAACAGTTATGTAATTATCGTTTTACTACAAATGCCCATGATAACTTAACTGGGGATCTTATAGAGGATTACAGATAAAGATTAACACAGAAAATTACTGAGTCCAACAGAAACATCTCAAAACATTATGTTTGAATGTCTTAACCTTACCACATTTAAAATAACCTCTCAGTTTTTTTGTCCATAGGGGTTCCTGGATACAAAGGGTGAACATCCTACGATGGTACCTCAGTGCTCAGTCACATGAGGCACCATACTCTGCTTGAATCATGAAAATGGCCAGATAAAACTCTTTAACATACCCTTTATCCCTAGATTATGCAAAGAGGAGAAGGTAACGTTACTGTGGAAGGACAATCGCCCATAAACAGAGTTCTCAAAAGGAATCCTTTCGCTGACATCTAAATATTGAACTTACAATCAAAGAACATTAAGAAAAATAAGGCAGAACCCATGTACAATTACTTTGTCCACAAGTCCCCTGATTGTAGTACATTATAACATTTCTTAGCAGTACACAAAGCAATCTAAAGCTATGAGATTTATGTGACTCCTTAAACATTGAAGACATAGTATTTTTTTATATTTTCATGCACATGCATAGTAGTTTAAGTTAACATCAAAAGTTTAAGGGGTTAGAGTCAAAAGAGCACAGTAAAAACGGTGTTGGGGTGGCAAATATTGTTTGCATAGGCCCACCAAAATATGGGGGACATGGAAAGGAAAAGCCTTGATCTAAATACAAGGAAACCCTACTCCTGAAGTTTCCTGGAATAATAATAGGCTCCAAGCAAACTATTTTATTCAATCCACGTCATTGTCTGTAGTGCCAATACAGTTTTATATTTCATGCAGTCTCTATTGTTGGCATCAGGTTTCTGTATTAAAGATCCTGGAATCTGCACATCCTACATTGAAGTCAGGCTTGTGTGGAGTATCGTCTAGTTTCACCTAACAATTAAGGGGCAATACAGAAAGCCTGTCCCGTAAGCATAGATTATGCCTTCTTTTAGGACCTGAAGCACATGACCAGCCAGATCACCAAAGCGTCAACTGTGACCTACAGAGTTTTACCACAGGGCCTAAGTATCGAACACGTTCAACCAAACTAACATGCACTTGCTCTTATACCCTCCCTTCTCATTACTTCGTATTATTGTTGTTGTTGTTTGACTGTTGGTTTGTTTTGTTTTTCCTACTCTCTCTTATTGTCTCCCTCTTCCTCTACCTTCTCCTCCTCACTGTCATCAATTCAATCTATGTCAAATAAAAATCACACGGTTACCCCCTCTATAGGAAAGGAAAGCTGACATATTGGGCTCTGTGGACAATACTGCAAAGGGTAAATACCTATATAGATAGACTTCATTAACACAATGGTCAGTACTCGAGACACAAAACCTATACATATCCAAAAGTTGATCTTTTAGTTTCCTTTCCTTACAAGTACTATACTTACCTATCTTTCTGTACTCAGCGCACCTCTTGCCCTTCTGACCTCTCTACATTAATATATACCTAAGCTAACTTCTAAATGCTTATATGTGGGCAGGAGCACACAGAGATAGGAATCCTTTTTAAGGGACAAACCTAAACCACAAACAACCCATACCTATACCCTATATAACCCCTCCCATATACTATCCCCTCTCCCTCCCCCAGAAATCCGGCTATCCCTTCACCCCTCAATCCAACCCCCGATATCCCCACCACATTATAACTCTCCACCCTCAGTTCTTAATCCATTAGGCATCATGACTGACCTCCTACCTCAACAAGGCAGTACCCACTACACAAGTGAAGAGACACCCACCCAAACTCTCACCTCCTTCCTGGCAAGAAAATACAACCAACACCCTGACTGACCCATGCAGTGTGGCCCTCCTAATCACCTCTCCCGAATGTGGACTGTGGCTTGTTACCGGAACTAGCTCTTGCAACTAGCTGCAAGAACTCTACCCAAGACCTCCCTGCCTGGACCCCACACTTCACAAGGAAATCCCAAAAGACAGGGAAGCCTGTACTTTCATCATAAATATAGACCTATATAACACTACCTCTTATCCTGTTTCTCCAAATGTAATCTCCTGTATCACTTTCTCCAATTTTCTTTTTTTTTTCTTTTTTATCCTTGCTCGGTTTTTTGTTTGGTTTTTTTTTGTTTGTTTTGTTTTAGTTTTTGTTATTTGATTTGATTTGTTTTTGTTTCTTTTGGGTCACTCCTGGAGGCACTCGGAGGGTGCTCCTGGCTTTATGCTTGGAGATCGCCCCTGTTGGCACAGGGGACCATATGGGATGCCGGGATTTGAGCCACCATCCTTCTGCAGGAAGGACAGACACCTTGTCTCCATGCTATCTCTCCTTGCCCCACTTTACTCCTTTAATTATGTCTTTTATTCACTCTTTTTTTTTCTTTTAAAGAAACTCTTTTTTTTTTTAGATATATGTGAGCATATATATTCCTAGTTTTTGTCAGGTGTCTGTTTTCTTCTCTCTCCACCCCCAAATCCACCAGCAATAAAATGTAGCACCACTTCTTCCTGCAAAGACATATTAAACAAAAGAGAAATTTTATGTGTAAAAGCTAGCTCTTATTTACTAGGGATAAGAACTCATACTTGTTTACAACACAGGGACATCTCCCACCCTGAACGTATGTCATGTGGAAACATCTTAGACTCCAGGGAAGGGACCGACCATCCAGCCTTGACTCCTGGACCCCAGACATAAAAACGAAAGAGTTCTCTACAACAGCTCCAGGAGCCCAATCCCCTCCAGGGCATGCATAATGCTGCTCTGGTGCCAACATGTGCCAGTGCTAAATTGATAACCTGACAACGAGGAAATGGGAACAACTTGATCTAAGAGCAAGTTGTCTTTCCTCATCAACCAATGATAAGACAAAATCAGAAAACATGTCACCCTTTTGATCTGTACAAAAGCCAAGATTGCTATATACAGATGACTGGATGTTACAACCAGGACGGGACAGTACACATCCAGAGACCAACAACAACAGCAGCAACAAAAAGCTCTAGCCTAGCGTTTGGTCTACGATCTGTTCAACAAACAAGAGCTCAAATTCCAGAGGTCTGACTGAGACAACCGCAACTGAGCGGGTCTTCCGGAAACATAACGGAAGACTTTATCCCAGGCTCCATCCTAGGAGCAACATAATGACCAAGAACACCAACTACAGAAGATGGATTAAAACGACACTGAAGAAACAGAACTCCTAGAACCACAAAGAAAGACCATCATAAGCTCCATTCCTTGAGCTGCACAGTCAACCAAAATCTCTAGATACAGAAGTCCGATTTTACCATCCATGACAAAGCAGAAGTCTTCCATACACCACGAAAACACCGAGGGGAGAGTAACTGATCATGCAAGAAGTCTATAGTTAATCCCATGACAGTCTTTATATTAGGGTAGAGATTGAAGTTGATGTCTCCAATATTATTTTATTTTATTTTATTTTATCTTATCTTTTTCTTTCCTTTTGCACTCCATCATGAGTTAATTTCAGAACCAAGACTGTTGTGTGGTGCTTGTCTTTATTGCTGTGGTGCTCACTGGATGTTTAATTTGATATTTCTTTCTGTATTGTGGTGGTGTTTCAATTGCCTTTTTCACATCCTCTCTCAAACTGAGGTTGAAATCCTCTGGAAGGACTCCACCTAATTTCAGCATATTTAACTTCTTTTTTTTTCTCTCTCTCTCTTATTTTGTACCCCAATCTATTGCTTTTCTTTCCTTCAAACAAAGCCACATAACTCGATTTATCTAGCTCCACTTCTTAAATGGGGGGGGGACAGGGGAGGGTACCAGGACTAAACAGATATATCATCACTAATAGTGAACTGGACAAAGAGGAGACCACTTACTCTAGCAGTCCGGGGGGTGATGGTGGGGTATATGGGTTGCAGAAGGGGAACTGGGATGGGGGGAGGATAAATTTGGTGATGGGTATTCCCCTGATTCAATGTTGATATGTACCTAAAATACTACTGTGAAAGATATGTAAGCCATTATGATCAAAATAAAAATTTAAAAAATGGAAAAAATTTTAAAAAATGAACATGTTTTTTTTCTAATTATTGGCTATTTATGTTTATTATTTTATTTGGAGGCCACACCTAGTAAAGTTAGGGGCTATTCCTTACTCTATGCTCAGGAATCATTCCTAAAGGGCTCAGGGTATGGATACAGAGATCAAACCTGGCTTGGCTCTACTTGAGGCAAATTCCCTTCTTGCTGAACTATTGTTCCAGATCAACAATTTTTGTGTGAAAATATGAAGCTATTTTTCCATTGACTTGGAAGCACTTATCTTATATTCTGGCTGCAAGCTTGGATAGGAGGTGCTACATGAGTCTCTTTTCTTCCTTCCTTTTCACTGGATGGCAGGTGCAGGTTTGTTACTTGTATGCTGACACAGGGCTGCTCACTACTCTAGCTCAGAACCACACCACCTACTCAGTACTTGGATTCTCTTATTTTCTTTGTTGTTGTTGTTTTTGTTGTTGGGAATGCTGGAAATCAAACCTCTGGCCACATATAAGGCAAGCCCTCTTCTGCTAAATCACACCCTGGACCCCTTCAGCTGAGCAACACATAGGGGTACTCTAGTCACTCCTGACTTTTGCTCAGGAGTTTTTTCTGGCAGGACTTGTTGAACTGTTCATGGTAACTCAATTGAACTAGGTCAGCTGTGTGCAAGACAAGAGCCCTACCAGCTGTGCTATCGCTCCAGACAGTACAGTTGATTTATTTTATGACTAATATGTAATCCAGTTTCCCAGACTTTGTCTTAACA
Organism: Suncus etruscus; assembly: GCF_024139225.1. Taxonomy (NCBI): domain Eukaryota; kingdom Metazoa; phylum Chordata; class Mammalia; order Eulipotyphla; family Soricidae; genus Suncus; species Suncus etruscus. Next base: position 92,873,170 of record NC_064850.1, on the reverse strand, counting down.
AATTCTTTCTATTTTTGACTTTTAGACCACACATGGCCTTGCACTCAGGATTCCCTCCTGACAGACTCAGAGAAATAGGATACTGGGGCTCAAACTTGAGTCAGCATGGCAAACACCCTACCTGCTATACAATCTCTCCTGCCAAAATCTTAGTAAATTCTCAATGTTATTATGGCCCTTTTAAGAAACCTTAATTTTTTTTCTCATTTAGGAAAAAACAGCAAAGGTTTGGATCAGTGTCTTGTTTCTCTGACTGCCAGGGATTTTTATATACCTTCAGGATTCCAGCTCCAAATAGGAAACCACCAAGACAAACTTCGTAACTCCTACTGTGCAGCAAAGTGAATTCAAAATTCCTCAGAAGCTTGCCCCACAGGACCATTCACAAAGGATCCAGCATCAAGGGGCTCCTGCTACCCCTAGGAAATGGTGGGTGCCTGAGAAGCTGGGAGAAAGTGAGAGCATTCAGTGACCTGTCACATGAATGAACCTGTAAACCCCAGATAGGGAAGCTAGATTAATAGCCCATCCAAAGTCCACCCTTCTCCAGCATTTCTTCTTCAAGCCTTTGTTTCCTTCCACTCACCCAGGGCATCATCTTAAATAGAAATTGAAGTTCCCCAGGATATCTGTTATCTGGAATGGTCCCAGCCTTGGGGCCAAAACCATGAGAAGTGAAGACTAGGAGTAAAGTGTACAGTGAGCTCCAGAAAGTGTGCCCCCCAAACAAACAAATTCTACATAGAATAAAATATACAATAATTCAAAATCATTTTATGGGAAAACATGATGTTTAATGACTTGTGTCAGTTTCCCTACTCGAACTTTAAAAAAAAAATGATAGAAAAACTGTATTCTTGAGGAAAATATAGGTGGAACATTTAAAATTTGTAATTAAAAGGCATCTTCAGTGATTTGATATCACAGGTAAAGACAACAAAATCAAAAATAAACTAATAAGGGGCCAGGGAGATAGCATGGTGGGTAGTGCATTTGTCTTGCATGTTTACAACCTGGGTTCAATCTCCAGCACGGAATATGGTCCCCAGAGTCTGACATAAGTAATTTCTGAGAGCAGAGCTAGAAGCAACCCCTGAGCACCACACAGTATGCCCCAAAGCAAAACAACCAAAACTAATGGGACTACATCAAATTAAAGAGTTTCTGCATGGCAAAAGAAACATGGGCTAAAATTAAAAGACAGCTAATTGAATGGGAAGAAAGATTTGCATTCAATACTTCAAATAAGGAATTTTATTAAGTACCAAGATATATAAAGAACTAACAAAGATTAACAAAAACAGGACAGGAGTGGTGGCACAAACGGTAGGATGTTTGCCTTGTATGAGCTAACCTAGGACTGACTATGGTTCAATCCCCCGGTGCCCCACATGTTCCCCCAAGCCAGGAGCAATTTCGGAGCGCATAGTCAGGAGTAATCCCTGAGCCACCAGGGTGTGGCCCCAAAACCAAAAACCAAGAAAGAAATGAACAAAAACAAAGTTTTTAAAACCTACCAAAAAATGAGAAGAGGAAATGAACAAAAACTCCTCAGAGAAAGTCAAGTGGATCATCAACAAGCATATGAAAAAGTGTTCAGCATCATTTATCACTAGGAAAATCCAAATCAAGACAACAATGAGGTATCCTCTCACACCAGTAAAAATGACATATATTAAAATTAAGAAAATAAAATTTTGTGCTGATGTAAGATGTGGTTAAAAAGGAATTCTCATCCACTGCAAGTGGGAATGTTGTCTGGCTCAACTCCTATGGAAAAACAGTATGAACAATCCTCTGTAAACTTAGAATTGAACAGTCAGATTTCATTTTGGGGTATCTATCCCCTGGACTTAAAAACATGCATCCAAAAGGATATGTGCACACCATTATTCATTGCTGCAGTGAGTATGATAGCAGACATATAGAATCAACCTAGGTATCCAAAGACAGATGAATGGGTAATAAAGATGTGGTACATATACATGATGGAATGTTATGTAGCTGCAGGGAATGATGAAATCATGCAATTTACCGCAACCTGGTTGGAACTGGAAGATGTGTTGAGTGAAGCAACCAGAAGAAGGAAGAACAATACAGGATAATCTCATTTGTCTGTGGTATACAGAATAAAGGAATGAGGGAATGAAAGTAGACAACACTTGACTCCAGAGCCTAAGGAGGGAAATTACAGAAAAAAAGAAATCAAAATGGGAAGAAAGAAGAAGAGAAAGGGAAGAAACTGAGGTCTGGGCTTTGGTTATACTAGGGATGTGGGAGCACGAGATTATCTATATATACAAAACACAAAATAAACAACACTGAGAAGATGAGATCTAAGCTGAAACCATGAAACCTTAATGTGCCTACCAAGGTGGCTCGAAGGTAGTGGGGGAGAAAGTTTAGGGGTGAGGAAATGACAAAATATTGGTGTAATAGTGATGGGAATTGACACTGGTGATGGCATAGGTGTTGAAAAGTCATATGCCTTTGACTCAACTATCAAAATAACTGTAAGCAACAGTTCTTTTGTTTAATAAAAAATTTTTAATAATTGGTGTTAATTCAGTTAGATAAATTTTATTTTGTTGATATATAAATTGGACAATTACACTGCAAAATATATGCATCTTTTCCTTCACTAATTATTCTATTAAGTTTTGCACCACCACTATTACCTTTAGCATTTTAATGTTATGAAATTTTTCATTGTCATTCCTGAATAAATAATATGTTTTGGGTTCTTAAAAAAAAGAAAAGAAAACTGAAAAAAAAAAAAAAGAAAACTGTATACCCAACCTGTTTCTTTAAAGGAAAGGATTATATGTATATGTCAAAAATAAAGGAAATGGTTAACAACTAAACCCCTACTGAGTAGTATAATTAAACTATTTAAATTTCCTTTGTATTTTCCTTTGTTTTCAATGAGTGTTTACTACTTTAAGAATCTAGTTACTTGGGGCCAGAGAGATAGCACAGTGGCCTGATCCAGGACCAAAGGTGGTTGGTTCGAATCCCAGTGTCCCATATGGTCCCCGTGCCTGCCAGGAGCTATTTCTGAGCAGACAGGTCAGAGTAACCCCCAAGCATCACCAGGTGTGGCCCAAAAACCAAAAACCAAAAAAAAAAAAAAAAAAAAAAAAGAATCTAGTTACTTTTGGGAGATAAAGAGAGAAAGAGGTTTCTGAAACTGTTGTGGCTGATTGGACTGAAAACAGATCTGTCACCACGGCTGATGTTTATATTATCATGTTTGCCTGCCTAGAAAACTAAATTGAGGCCACTACAGGGGTAATTCAAGTGGCAGATTGAAAGGAGTAAAAAGCGGAAACAGAACAACAACAAAGACATAGATATGAGTGGAAGAAAAATCCTTGCTGCTTTGCAATTTGGGAAGAGAAGAATTTGTTTTAAATTCTACATGGCCATATAGTAACTCCACACTCACTTAAGAACTGCCTAAAAGCGAAGAGAAGGGAAAAAAATAAATGATTTCACATTCTGTCATTTTCTTTTTTTTTTTTCTTGTTCATTCTCTATTTGGCTAAATATACTTTCAGCAAAATAAAAGTTACCTCCAGCATTTATGCCTCAGTAACTGTCGAGTCCAGTGCAGTTACAGAGAACTTTCTTGGCTGTGCTGCCAAAGTGAAGAAGTAACATAGGCTCCTTCCTCCACACAATGGACTCATCCCATTCCCCACAGTTACACGCGCCCACACACACACACACCATTCTCCATTCTCTCTCTCTCTCTCTCTCTCTCTCTCTCTCTCTCTCTCTCTCTCTCTCTCTCTCTCTCTCTCTCATCTCTCTCTCTTCTCTCTCTCTCTCTCTCTCTCCTCTCTCTCTTCTCTCCTCTCCTCTCCTCCTCTCCTCTCCTCTCTCTCTCCTCTCCCTCTCCTCCCCTCCTCCTCCTCTCCCTTCCCTTCTCTTTCCCTCTCCCCCTCTCCTTCCCCTCTCTCCCTCTCCTCTCTCCCTCTCTCTCCCCCCTCTCCCCCTTCTCTCCCCTTACTCCCTCTCTCTCCCCTCTCCCCCTCTCTCTCCCCTCCCCCCTCTCTCCCCCTCTCTCTCCTCCTCTCTCCCCCCTCTTCCCTCTCTCCCTCTCCCCCCTCTCTCCCCTCTCTCTCTCCCCTCCTCTCTCTCTCCCCCCCCCTCCCCTCTCTCCCCCTGTCCCCCCTTCTCTCCCCCCCTCTCCTCCTCTCTGTTTTGATGGGTCAGTCCCTGAGTCAGCATTCCCAGCCTCCTTTGTGCTGACCTCTACCATGTATATTTTTCTAAATATTTTGTTTGGAGGCCAGACCTGGTGATTCTCAGGGTTTACTTTTGGCTCTGTACTGGGGACTATATGGAGTGCCAGGAACTGAACCCAGGTCAGCCCTACCAGCTGACTAGTCTCTCCAGCCCCTCTGAACAATTTTAAGGTTCAAAGTCATGACTCTCCCATTTAGGCAATGCTAACAAAAACCATTCTTCTATGATCACTTTTAAGAAAATTACCACTGAAGTATTTTAAGGTCTACACCCAGTAATATTCAGGGGCTAGTCCTGGCTCTGTGCATTTCCAATGCACTCTGGCTCTGTGCCCTTCCAGTGTCCAAGAAACCATATGTGATATGAGGACATGAAACAGATTTGTGGCCTGTGACACTGCATGCAAGGCAGTGTCTTACATCCTATACTATTTCAATGTCTCTAGAAAATTATTAGTTCTATTATATCACCTATTCAGATCCGACATCTTTCCATTTATTCCAAATGACTTTTTGTAGTTTTCTTTTACTCCAGTATCTAATCAAAGTTCATGAAATGTATTTGGTAGTAATAACTTTCTTAGCATAAAATCTAGAACATTTTTTGGAGAATGGCCTCCCAAGCAGAGCTCAAAGACACAAGAATCACTCCAGTGTCAAACCAGAGACTCCTAATGCCAGATCCACACTCTTACCCTTTAAACTATCTCCCTGGCTGCAGAACATGGTTTAAATAATATTGACTTCTTTGTAGCATCAGACCAGTTGTGAATATTTGCGAATATTTTCAGTTCTGAATTCCAAGCTTCTTACTCTTAGGATTCCTGATCATTTAGTTTTGGCTTCTTTACATCTCTATGCCAAATATTGATGGCTTTAAATACCATATTTGCATCTTAATTATAAATTATTTATTTGGCGGGCTATACCCAGGCTAACTCCTGGCCCAGTGCTAAAGAATCACTCCTAGTTGTGCTTGGGGGTCTATATATGTTGCTAAAAATTGAACCTTGGATGTGCAACATGCAAGAAAAGCACCTTGCCTGCTATCCTGTTGTTAATAACACATACACATGCATTCTGACCTTAAGTCTTTCTCCTAAAGCCTTGCTTATTGAAGTTCTCTACCTCTCATCTCAAAAACTCAAGTATTGCAGCAGAACTTCTGATATTCCCAGTTCTTGTGTTACCTGTAGTCTTCCTTTTTCAACTGATGGGAATTCACAGCTCTGTTTGTCCAAGCCAAAATAAACTTGACAGCCTTCAAATCAAAATTGTCATAAAACTCTGTTCATTCAGTCTTCTGATAATACACAGAATTCAACCACTTTTCCCACTTCCTTCACTCCACCTGGGTCCATAATCATCACTAGCTGCAGAAAATGTTATTTGAGTCTCTGTCTTGTCCAACCTCTGCTTTTCTACAAACTTTTCTAAGCACAGAAACCTGGGGGTCCTTTACAAACACTGAACACATTACCTATGAACTGAGTTTTGGACAGTCCATTCAAAATTTCCCAATACTTTCAGTTCCCTCAAAAACAAAAGTTCTTCACTAACTTGCCAGGGCCCTAATACCCTAATACACTCTGACCTTCTCCTTCTCTTCCTCTCCCTCTCTGCATAGGCTCCAGGTCTCTGTTTTCAGTCCATGAGTCTCAAATATACCAGGCACCATTTTATCTCAAGGCCTTTGCACTAATTGCTCCTGTTCCAGAAATCCACTTGACTTATGCATTCACCTCTCAGGGGTCCTCATTTCTGTGTCATATTCTCAAAGATGCGATTCTAACCACACTTGTTAAAATTGGAGTTTTGGGGCCAGAGCTATAGCACAACAAGTAGGGCTGTACTTGTATGCAGTCGATCCATGTCAGATCCCAGCATTCCATATGGTCCCCCTAGCCTGCCAAGAGTAATTTCTGAGTAAAGAGCCAGGTGTAACCCCTGAATGCTGCTGGATGTGTCCCCCCAAACAATAAATAAGTATAATTGCAGGCTTGCATGAACTTGACATTGACTAGTTCATTGGCAACTCCCTTGCCCTTTTATTTTTTATACATCTATTTGTTTACTCCATATTGCACATTGCTTTCTAACATACTAAAATTATGTCTCTGTTATATTAAATTTTTTCCTTTCCTCACTAAATGTATCTCCTAGAGCATAGGAAATCAAGGTATCCTGGACAAGAATAGAAGAAACCTTTTAGATATCTTGTAGAAGAGGACAAAAGCAAAGATAAAAATGTGTACAAATCATTTTTTGTTTGTTTGGGCCATACCTAGTGATGCTCAAGGGTTACTCTGCATTCGCACAGAAATTAGTCTTGGCAGAGCTTGGGGATCTTCTGATATGCTGGGGATTCTATCCACTGTGCTGTCTTTACAGGCTCTGTACCAATATATTTTAAAAGTTCATGTAATACAACTCAGTGTATAGCAAGCAATGAGTGAATATTGATTAATATTTAATTCATTCACCACTTTATTCAAATGGAAAAATAGTACTGAGAATTTTAATTAATGACTTATTAATTCCTGGCTTGTTATTATTGATATCTTATTACCTATATTAAAGGCTTAGGAAGGCATTGGATTGAAGCAGAAGCCTCATTCCCCAAATTCAGGGCATTGAAGACACACAAGACTGGAAGCAAACACAGATGCAGGAAATAATTCACATATAATTAAAGTAATAAAACAGGTTCAGGAACTCTCACACACAAGCCATCTGCTCCTAAGTGGTTTTTCCCTGAAACCCAGGGTCTTTATTAGAAAGAGCTGACCACACCCTAGGGGTAAGAATAGGTGGTCTAAGGCACCAATCCAAAGGATGCTTCCATCCAAAGGTGCTTCCAACCAACAAGTAAAGAGGGTATCCTGAATAGGATGGACATTGGTTAATCCAACACTGGAGAAGTGGGTAAATGTCAAAGATTGAATCCCCCTTGGTAATCCAGTGTGCAACTGGTACAATGAAGCTCTGCAGACCTTCTGTTTGTTTTAATATATAAAAAGGGGTGGGGGGGTAAAGGGAGAAGGAGAATGAAGATGAGAAAGAGGAGAAGGAAGAGGAGGAAGAGAAGAGGAGAAGGAGGTGAAAGAGGAGAAGAGGAGGAGAAGCAGGAGGAGAAGGAAGAGGGTGAAGGAAGAAGAGAAGGAAAAAGAAGGAAGAAGAAAAGAAGGAGGAGGAAGGAAGAGAAGGAAAGAGGAGGAAGAAGAAAAGGAGGAGGAGTGAGGAGGAAGAAGAGGAAGGAAAAGGAAGGGAAGGAAAAAGGAAGAGGAGAATGAAGAAGAAATAAGGGAAAAGGAGGAGGAGGAAGAGAAGGAAATGAAGAAAAAAGAGAAGAAGAAGAAGAAGAAGAAGAAGAAGAAGAAGAAGAAGAAGAAGAAGAAGAAGAAGAAGAAGAAGAAGAAGAAGAAGAAGAAAGAGGAGGAAGGAGGAGGAGGAGGAGGAGGAGGAGGAGGAAGATGAGGAGGAGGAGGAGTAATGTGCTCCCAATCACATTATTATATTTCTCTGGACTTTCTAGGAATGTGAGAAGAAAGATGATAAAATAGTGCCTAGAGTTTGGTAAATTAATGACCAAATTTTAGAGTTTGATTCATAGCCCTATGGGAATCAGACAGACTGACAAGTATTAATATGACTGGTAGCTTCATTTTAACTCTTAATACTCTCCTGGATATTCTAAAAAGTACACTTATGACTGCATTTTTTTTTTTTTGGTTTTGGGTCACACCCAGTGGAATGTAGGGGTTGCTTCTGGCTCTGTGCTCAGAAGTCGCTCCTGGCCCACTCAGGGAACCATATGAGATGCTAGCATTCAAACCATGTCCTTCCTGGGTCAGCTGCATACAAGGCAAACACCCTACTGCTGTGCTATATCTCCGGCTCCTGACTGCATTTTCTTATGTTATTCTCAGAACTCCATAAAGTTCAAAAGTACATACAGGTATTTAAAGTTATATTTAGCAGACAGCTAACCCGATCAAATATTTCTGAGCCTTTTCTTATTATGCCCATTTTTTTTTGTGTGTGTGGTTTTTGGGTCACACCCGGCAGTGCTCAGGGGTTACTCCTGGCTCCATGCTCAGAAATTGCTCCTGGCAGGCACAGGGGACCATATGGGACGCTGGGATTCGAACCGATGACCTCTTGCATGAAAGGCAAACGCCTTACCTCCATGCTATCTCTCCAGCCCCTATTATGCCCATTTTTAAACTCCATGTTGCTGGGATTTGGGAAAGGTGAGTGCATTACCAGCTTCTTTGAGAATGATTTCCCTCCTACTGTCCTCCATTCTACACTAAAGATGCCCAAGACCACTCTGGCTACAGACCCAGGCCCATGCCATCCCAGTTTCAAACAGGCAGAACAGGCAGCCACAGAAAGTGCAGCCCCTGTAGGGATAACCAAAAGGTGGCAGAGACTAGAAGCAGGTCTGTTGAAGGACTCTGGCATGTGAGTTCCTTCTGGGAATGTTCTTCTAGGTAAAAATGCCCCTCTTTACAGCATTTAAAAGCTCCCCTAGGTCAGCTTTTAAATGAGTTGCACTACTTTGATGTGTCTGTCTGCCCAGCGTCAGACTGTCTGGGGAAGTGGTAGAAGGGGAAAAATGCACTTGGTTATCAGGGAAATTTATCTATGTGGTACCAAATATCAACTTGCTGGCTGTTCCTGCCTGTTTTATCTTTGTCTAGGGGAGTGCCCTCAGCTGCCACATAGCAGCTGAGAGTGCCTAGTGGGGAAAGGTAATGGACTGTGCACCAGAAGGTCCCAGGGTCCCAGGCTCTTCCCCAGCACACCAACCAACTCACCTTTCTTGCCCAGCTTACACACTAGACAACTTACCTTTTTTTTTTGTTCATTTGTTTCCAGGGGCACATTCATAAATGGGGGAGAGATGACAGTAAAATAGTGCTCGCTGTCTTTAGCATTCATGCAGAGTTAAGCATGAAGCTATGTGACTAATTAAGACCTCTTCCTGCTATAGAAGGCTCCTCTTCCTCCCTGAAGGACCCAGAAGACAAGATCCTACAGAGAACTAGGTCATGTTGCCCCAGTGGCAACATGACAAGTAGTCAGAAGTCAGTGAGTACTTTAGTATAGAAACTTTTGTCTGAGAACCCATTCACACTTCTTTTCTGGCCTGGCTGGAAAGTCTGGGACAGGAGTTATTTAAAGACAAGTTCACCTTGCATTTCATCCTTTGTGTTTCTAGTTTTCCTAAAGGTAGCGTTCAAATTGTGAATTTTCATTCATTGCTGATGGATGAAATTTTCATCCATTGCTGAGGGAAAGCCACCTCATTCAATTCCTGTGAATAACTGTGTAAGTTTCTCAGAAAAGTAAAAATTGAGTTACCATATAATCCAGCAAGTTCACTTTTTTTTTAAATTTATCCCCCAGGTCTTAAAAAATTCATTAAAAAGGAATTTGCATACAATTATTTGTTGCAGCATTCAGCACAATAGCTAGAATATAGGCTAGATATAGATATATGTGTCCAACAACAGATAAAGTTGTATTGATATACAGCACATTGTATATATAACAATGTAATATTATGAAGGTGCGAGGAATGATAAAATCCTACAATTCCCTACAACTTATATGGAACTGGATATCACATTGAGTGAAGTGAGTTAGAAGAAGAACACATGCCAAGTGATTTCATTTATCTGTAGTTTATAGGAAAGTAACAAGAAGAGAGAATGCAAGATATCAAATGGGGGTGATACATAGATTATCCTTAACTCTAGATCAGTGGTCCTCAAACTATGACCCACGGACCACATATTATATTTGTATCTGTTTTGTTTCTTCATTGCAAAATAAGATATATGTAGTGTGCATAAGAATTTGTTCATAAGTTTTGTTTTTACTATAGTTAGACCCACCAATGATCTGAGGGACAGTGAACTGGCCCCCTGTTTATAAAGTTTGAGGACTCCTGCTAGAAATGAGAAAGGCATGGTAAGAAAAAAGAAATTAGGGGAGGGAATAAAAAAAGAGAAGAGAAGTAATAGGCTAGAGGTCAGGTTGGGGTATTCAACACTTAAGTGGAACGGAATGGAATAGGTGTTGAATCTACATATATGTGTGTGTGTATATATACATACACACACACACACACACACATATATATATATATATATATATATATATAAACTACAGAGCTAACAACACCATAAGCATGAGAGCAAACTATAACAAATTTAAAAATGTGTCTGCCAGGGCTGGAGCAGTGGTGCAAGTGGAAGGGCGTCTGCCTTGCATACGCTAACCTAGGATGGACCGCTGTTAGATCCCCTGGTGTCCCATATGGTCCCCCAAGCCAGGAGCAATTTCTGAGCACATAGCCAGGAGTAACCAATTCCTGAGAGTAAACAGGAGTTGCCCAAAAACAACAACAACAACAACAACAAAAGTGTCAACAAGGGCTAGAAAGACAATGCAGCAGGTAGGGTGCTTGCCTTGCACACAGACAACCTGGGGTTTTCTTTTTGTTTTTTATATAAGTTATTTAATTGAATCACTAGGAGACAGTTACAAAGTCTATCCTGATTGAGCTTCAATCATATAATGTCCAACACCATTCCTCATCAGTGCACATTTCTAGCCTTCAATGTCCCCAGTTTTCCTTTTACTCTCCCTCTTGCCTGCCTCTGAAGTAGTTTCTTCTGTCTCTGTCTCTCTCTCCTCTTTTCTTTTCTATTGTTTTTGACACTGTGGTTTATAATATTGTTACTGAAAGGGTATCATGCATAATACTTTATCTCCTTTGAGGACGCAATTCTTGTTCAGAGTGATCAATTCCAACCATTATTGTCAGAGATCCCTTCTCTGTCCTAATTACACTCTCCAGTTATTTGTAGTCAAGCTTCTTACCATGAACTGGTCCTCCTGGCCCTAATCTCTATTGTCTTTGGATATTACTACAACACTATATATATATATATATATATATATATATATATATATATATATATATATATACATACATACATACATACATACATACATATATATCACAGAAGAGTGCAAATATTCTATGTCTATTCCTCTCCCTTTGGTTCCTTTTGCTTAGCATAAAACTTCATATTCATCAATGTGTAAGCAAATCCCATGACTTAATTTGTTCTAACATCTGCATAGTATTCCATTGTGTAGATATGCCATAGTTTCTTTATTCACTGTGCGTTCTCCGGCATTTGAGTTGTTTCCAGTTCTCGCTATTGTAAATAGTGCTGCAATGAACATAGGAGACAATGTAGGTTTAATCTCAGGTAACTCATTTGGTCCCCCAATCCTTGTCAGGGGTAATCATTCCAAAATGCAAAACAAGAGCAAGCCCCGAGCATTGCAGGGTGTGTGCCAAAACAAACAAACATACAAAAAGACTTGTCAAGGAGGCAGGCTAGTAGGTGGGAGGGAATCTGGGATCCCTGATGAAGGGAAGTTAACACTGGTGATAGGATTGCTGTTGGAGCTGAAATTCAACTCAAATTGTTGTATTAAATAATTAACGATGGAGCTGGATAGAGATGGATGGAGGTGGATGGATTTTTCTCTGCCATCCCAGGCCATGTGGCTCCGCAATCCCCATTCAGCTGGCGGGTCCCAGGTTTAGGTGAACAGCGGAATCAAACTCATCCAGAGACAGGCATCAGGAAGTATCAGCTTTATTCATGCCCTATCCACCACATGTGTGGCCTATATCATAACCTTATAAGCATTCAGCCATTCTTAGCTAGCCCTGCATCTTAACTCCTTTCAGCCATCTTCCCATTGACCTCCATGCTGGCACAAGACCAAAAGAGCCTAATCCCCTGGGTCAAAGGCCTTATCTACCTTTTCCAAGACCCCTCCCAGGAATGGGCGGGGTCTTGCAGGTAAGGTCAAGTTACCTAGGGAGAATGGGGGGATGAGGCTTCATCAAATAACTGTGTAAATCATGATGCCTTAATATTGTTTAATTTAATGTAAAAATAAATAATTGTTTTTAAGTTAAGCTTAAGAAGCAGAGAACATTAAAGTGTTGCCTTGCATGTGTGCAAATAACAGCCAACACCATTGTCACCAATGTTCTCCCAAGCACCACTGAGTGTGGCCCATGTTCAAAATGCGATTAACTTATCTGTATTATACATTCTTTTAATTGTTTTGTTTTGCATGATGTATTTTTATTTTATTTTTTAGAAAGTTATTGTTTAAAAATAATGCCTTTTTTAATTAAATAATTTTTATTTTGACCAAAGTGGATTGCAAATCTTTCACAGTAATATTTGTATTATACATTCTTTTTTTTTTTTTTTTTGGTTTTTGGGCCACACCCGGCAGTGCTCAGGGGTTACTCCTGGCTGTCTGCTCAGAAATAGCTCCTGGCAGGCACGGGGGACCATATGGGACACCGGGATTCGAACCAACCACCTTTGGTCCTGGATCAGCTGCTTGCAAGGCAAATGCCGCTGCGCTATCTCTCTGGGCCCTGTATTATACATTCTTAATTAAAAATATTAGTGGGAGATAACTGTGTTCTACAAATGACCAGGGTCCAGAATTGACAATAGCACCATCATACATAGAACAAAAATAAGACCTCAAAGTTTTAGGGCCTCGTAGAAAGAAGTATTGAAACTTATTGGCATTTCTCACCTCAAAGCTTATTTTTATAAACTGTAATACAACAAAAGTGACTCTTTGGATGTACACTGAAGTTCAAGTTCTATGAATTTGAAGGCGCTCATAGATTCATATAATCACCATGACAATATAAAGAATAATTAAAAAATAAAGTAACAATCAACAAAATAAAAATAAATATTAGTAGAGGAAATAGCTCAAACGGTTATAGTAGAGGAAATAGCTCAAAAGCTGATATACTCAGCCCTGAACTGATCCCTAGTACTATGTGCTCTCCCATGCACCATTGGATGTAACCCTGATAGCCACTGCAGCCTCCCTACAAATAAACAAAAATAATAATAAAAGAAGAAATCCATGGTCTGGGCTGGTCTAGCAAGCAATGAAATACCACTAGACAGTACATTATGAAATAATTGTAGGCAATTGTAATTATTTTAATAAGAAGTTTGGTTTTGGGTCGGAGTAGTGGTGCAAGTGATAAGGCATCTGTCTTGCCTGTGCTAGCCTAGGTAGGACAGACCACGGTGGTTCGATTCCCCAGTGTCTCATAGGGTCCCCCAAGCCAGGAGCAATTTCTGAGCGAATAGCCAGGAGTAACCCCTGAGCATCACCGGGTGTGACCCAAAAACAAACAAACAAACAATTTGTGTTTTGTTTTGTTATACGGGTCTTATTGGGGCCACACCAGGTGTTGCTCAGGACCTACTCCTGGCTCTATACTCAGGGATATGCTCCTGGGGTATTTAGGGGACTATAGGCAGTGACTGTGATAAACCACAAGTACCTTACTTAGCACCTGAGCTATCTCTACAACCCTAATAAAAAGATGTTATAAAAATCTTTCATTAAGGTGTTTTGTTTGTTTGTTTTGTTTTGTTCTGTATTAGCGAAAGAGCCCATCAAGAATGTTTCCTGCTGGGGACACTCGTGATGCCTGTACCCTATTAAAAGTTGGCCCTCTTAGGCTAAGCACCTAGAAGTAATGTTATCTCTTACATTTGCGGAGAATTACAATCCTAGTAGTAGAATTGCCATTTGCAAGCTGGGAGCCCCTAGGAAGCAGCAATGGGGAGCTCTGGACTTGGCCTAGCAACTCCAGTTACCAGATCTGCCATTTCTTGCTCGTGCCTCACGTGACACAGAACCCTAAACGGATTAAGGGACCTCTCTGCAGCCATAATCCCATCTATGAGATAATGGCTGCCTTGCTATCTCAGAAGGACATCAATGAGATCATGGGTACGCAAGTTGAGCAAGATACCAGACACCAGCAAACTGCCAGCAAGTGCTTTCTGGCCGCCAAGGTCAAGCTTAGAAGTCCTCTGGGGGGTTAGGGGACCCAGAGCGACCCTTGTGCACATCCAGGGCTCTGGGGATATCCCGTGGATTTAGCAGACCGACTTCCATGGACGGTTTCATTCGATGAGTCGCTGCGCTGCAGCGAACTCAAGTCGGGTTCCGGTGTAGGTCGCGATCCGGGAATGTCGTGGAGGCGCTCCATGGCGTTGTAGCCTCAGTTTCCTCTTCCTGGGACCGAGTCTAGAGACACTACTACGGGGGCTCAGACAACCTTCAGCGACCCCGCCTCCACCTACACACACACACACACACACACACACACACACACACACACACACACACACACACACACAGCAGTTAAGGCCAAGAGTTTATTTTTCCAGGCTTAGCGACTGGGCTCTGGCGGCTGGTGGCCGGGCGCTATCAGCCCGCAGGGCGGCTGGAGTGCTGGCGGCCCGCGCTGGAATGTTAATTGACAGGAGAGGGGTGCTCGGCGCAGATAAGCGTCGCCGAGGGGTGCCCCAGAGCCCCTTCCCGAGCCAGCCACCGCCGCAGTGAGGACCCAGGAACCCGCGGGCCCTGAATAATTGTGTGGCGAGGGTTCCATAGGCAACCCGGGGGCCCAAGAGCGGCCCAAACACCTCAAGAGGAGGGCAAGCCCGCTGGACGGTAGGGAGTTCACCCTCGAGCCCCAAAGGTGAGGGAGGGAAGGCGGGGTAAGAGGGGAAATCGGGAAGTAGGTCCTTTTCCAGACAATGAATACAAGAAACCTCTTCTCCACACACACTCGCTCATTGTCATTCCCAGTCCCTAGGCTTCAATCCTGACCGATTTTTCAGTAGAAAGTCATCATAGACACACCTTTAAAGGTCTAGAGACTGACCATTAGAAAAAAGATAATTACACCCTATCATACCAAAAGCCCCAAATAGATTTACATATAAACAAAACTCCTAAATATGTAAACAAAGAAAAGTTTTCCTTGCTGAACTAAAACCAAAGTCAATCAAAGAAGATTAAAACATTTAAAGAAAACTTTATGGAAGGAAATACTTGTATCATGTACGAGTAACTCAAATCACTAAAATATAGAAAAAGCACAAAAATTGGGGCTATAATACAGCCATAGGGACTTGGATGGGTCTACCCCAAGGTTCAATCCTAAGCACCCCATGTGGTTCCCCCTAGCTCCACCAGGAGTGATTCCTGAGCACTGCCAGATGTGATCCCCCAAATAAAAACATACAAACATTTAGGAAAAGGCAGATAGGTGTAATTTCAATGCTTATGTATTTGTGTTTATATTATTTAAATATTTATATCATTCATGTGTATACACATGTATGTTTCTCTTAAACATACAAAAAAGATGTTTTATTTTGCTCATAATTAAAAAATACTAGCTAAAATGGCACTGCAATACAAATTCTCACCTATCAGATAGGTGATAATTAAAAATAAGTGAGACCTGGAGATACTTCAAACTGTCAGGACTTCACCATCAGCTGATTGTCTTGTCAGAGATCAGTCTCTGTCCCTTAGTTATATATATAAGTCAGGATCACAGGCATTCTCCTGCTTTGCTGCTGGAATACAAACCTGGGAATTGGTCTATGCCTAAGTAAAATCTGTGTACATTTGCTTCTGATCCATAGTTTGACTTACAGTAGTACAGAAGACTTAGCTCTAAAATTACAAAAGTATAACACAACGCTGTTTTTCTTTTGTTTTGTGTTTGTTTGGCTTTGCTTTTTGGTACTGGAGTTTATGGTCGCAAAATATTGGTCAAGCTCTTTCCCAGAGAATGAGTGATAGTCATTCATTGTAGAATCTTAAGTGAGTTATACTCATTCATAGCAGAGCAGTTGAACACACTGGTACATCCATACATGAAATACTGGAGTTTTGTTTTGTTTTGTTTTGGTTTTTGGACCACATGGGGCAATGTTCAGGGGTTACTCCTGGCTATCTGCTCAGAAATAGCTCCTGGCAGGCACAGGGGACCATATGGGACACCGGGATTCCAACCAACCACCTTAGGTCCTGGATCAGCTGCTTGCAAGGCAAATGCCGCTGTGCTGTCTCTCCAGCCCCATGGACATATATATTTTTAAAAAAGAAAAAGGAGGAGAAAGATCTCTTTTAAGCCACTGGTGTGACTTCCACACAACTAAACACACAATAGCAAATTATACAAGATGTTATAGAGGAAATGAAAGTTGGGAATAGCCCTTGTTTGGGGGAGAGCCTGAATTGAAAGGAAGCTATAAGGTGCTCTTACCTCACGATAGCAAAAACAAACAAAAAATAAAAGCGCCAGTCTTAAAATATGACTGATATGATAGATATGTTGATGATTTTTGAAATAAAAAAATATCCTTTTCAAGTGGAAAAATGTATTCTGTAAAAGTTCACCTGTCTTTTTTCGTAGAGGATTGAGGAGTCCGGAAAACTTCTAGAATGGGAATGTTTTATCTTTGTGTTCTGAGTGACTTGCAAAGTTTATTGTGTATAAGGTAACCCTGTGTTACCTGTGTTTGCCTAAAACAATTGTTTATGCCTGATGTCTCACCAGTAATGTTCTTTTTCTTATAGATTTATTCTGGTTCAATGATAGATTATGATTACCATTTCCATATGCAATGAGCACTCAGAAAATAACTACTAAATTGAATGGAATAGTTTTTAAACAATTAAATAATTTAATCAAAAAATCAAGGAGAAAAACGTAAGAAGAGACACTTTATTAATCAGTCTTAGTCTGTGTGCTCTCAAGAAAAGATCATTTGGTCCAGAGAAATAGTAATGGTAATAAAGTGCTTGCTTTGCGCATGACCAAGCGTGGTTCAATCTCTGGCAACATATATAGTGTTGTAAATATATGCACCCATGCACAATAAATAAAAAAAAAGCATTGTGCGAAAATAAAATGACTTACATGACCCCAAATAAATTGTTTAGGTTTTTTTCATTTGTAAACTGAAAATAATGCCACACGGAACTATTTTGAAGATATAATGTATGTTTAAAATTAAAGAAGGAAACTAAAGAAGCCCAGTTATTTTTATTAATTTATTCCTGCTTAGAGTTTTTCAATTTTCTTTTTCTCTTGAGAACATTACATTGGGAATAAAAATGGGAAAGGTGAAAGACTTTGTGTTCATGGTACAAACTATGTGTTTGTTTGCTTGCTTGTTTTTTTTTTTTGTTTGTTTTTTGTTTGTTTTTTAAATGAGAACCTTTGGGTCCTGGAGTATATTGGGTAGGACTCTTGCTTTACCAACCTTGGTTCCATCTCCAGTACCTATAGAGTCTTTCCTTCCTTCCTCCCTCCAGCACTGCCAGGAGTAACCCCTGAGTGTTGACAGGTGTGGTGCAAAAACAAACAAAACAAAACGAATCTCAGTGAGAAACTTAATTCAAAATTCCCTGTGCTATTCAGTAGTTGTGTGCTTTGAGACTCAAAGTAACTGACATTCTGCGTTGTAAGGTATTGGCCACCCACACTCAGCAGTCAGAAGCAAAACTGCTTCAAGAAAACCTTGATAAATGACTTTACAAGAAATAGAACCATATTGACTTACTTTGTCATATAGAGAAGGGAAAACAGAAAACATAATGTATGTACTCACTCTAGTGCAAAAACAAAAAGATACATACAACCAGAAATAGTTAAGGAAAGTGCAATGAACTGGAATCCTGGGAAGAATGAGGAGGGGGGCGTGGAACAGGGACACTGCAATAAATGGTTGTTTTTGAAGCTTTTTTGTTTTGTTTGACTTGGTTTTGAGGAGGTAGACACACTCAGTTTAAGATTCAGTAGGAGTCCGATCTTACTCTTGGTTCTTTGCTCAGATATTACCCCTGGAGGGGCTGGAGATCATGCATCTGGCCTCTTTTTGTCAACTTGAGTTAGAATTACCTTAAAATTTCATATGCTTCAATATAATTTACTGTAATACCATAATAGATCCCCAAGCCATCCAGTTCCCTACCTCTCATGATGACCTGGTGCAATCAAAGCGGATTCCTTTACCTAACAGACATTTACCTTATAGAATAAGTGCTGGTCGCTGGCGCAGCCCTGGGGACACCGCTGGGACTGTGTAGATCCGAGCTCCGGAGTAATTCCGCGGTGGACTTCCCGCTGCTCGGGGAGAAGGTGTGGAGAACCCAATTCTAGAACTCCCCAGGGCCGGTGGGGCCAGGCTTTGCTAAGTCATCACCTCGATTATTCTGAACTCTAAAGGGTCGGAATCACTCTCTTCTGCAGACAAAGTCTGAAAAGAATAGAGGGAGAAAATAAGTTTTGTTCATTATGAATGGAAAGACGTTCCATAGATATTGCGCAAGGTATAAACTGCAGGAAAGCATGAGTGTCTTGAGACCGAAGAAATAGCACAGCGGGTAGGGCACTTGCCTTAACAGGCCGACCTGGGTTCTTTCTATCACGGCATCCTTCGAGCACCTCCAGGAGTGAGTGGAGAGCCAGGAGTAACCCCTGAGCACTGCAGGGTGCGGCACCCAAGTAAAAACAAACAAAAGAATTGTGTCTCTGATGCTAAAACGTGGCAAGAGAAAAGACTATTTGTGATTAATGGTTTATCCTTGGTTGATCTCATCTCTTTTCTCTCCTCTTCCTCCTCCCCCTCCCTCCCTCTTTTCCTTCATTCCTCCTCCCCCTCTCCCTCCCCCCTTCTCTCTCTCCCCTCTAGGCGCAGCTCCAGTCTAAAGTTTCTTTTGAGGCCTCAGACCCCGCTGACTCTGCGCGGTTCTCACACTCCAGCCCAGAGGCCGAGTACCTTGTCGCTGTCCCCCTCTCCTTTTGCAGTTGGCAGAGGCGCTTAACTTCGCGCGGTCCACATTCCCTCGGACTCCAGTCGCTGCTCCCAAGGGCTGGAGAGGAGCGGCTGCGGGTCGGCAGAAGCGTTCCGACTCCGGAGCCCCAGGAGCCTGGAACTCCGCTCAGCACAGTCTTTCCTGCTGTGCGCAACCTCAAGGCTCCCAACGCGGCTCTGGCCCCTGGACGCCACTCCCGGGCTGCCCAGGGCCAGGCAAGAGAGCCGGAACTTCGCTGTCCTTCCCGGCTCGAGGCCTCGGGGACTAGTGCTCGCACAGCCGCGAGGGCTTAGAAAGCCATTTCACGTCCCAAATCTCAGGCAGTCTTTGCTGCAAAGCTGGGAATAAAGGCAAAACTGGTGTCTGGCAGCCCGGTTTCTGAACCCACATCTCTCCCAGGGGGTCCTTCCTCGGGTTACTTCCGGAAAGCCCCTGTCAGTCTCCACCAAAGTAGGCTGTGGGGAATGAAGGGGTGGGATCATGGGATGGTGGTGGAATTTGGGGATGGGGGCATGGTATTCCTGAATACCATGTGAATCGGTGTCTAATTTTGATTGTTGGTTTGTCTTTTTGTTTATTGGATCACACCCTTCCGTACTTAGAATTTATTCCTGGCTCTGCGCTCAGGAGTCACTCCTGGCAGTGCTCAGAGGACCATTTGGGATGGTGGGATAAAGAACAAGGGTCAGCAAAGTGAAAAGCAAAGCGCCCTACCTGCTGTATTATGGCCTGATGGTAAGGAGAAGGAGGAGGAGGAGAAAGAGGAGGAGGAGGAGGAAGAGGAGGAAAAGGAAAAAAGGAGAAGAGGAGGAAGAGAGAAGAAAAAAGAGGAAGAGGAGGAGGAAGAAAATCATGTTTTTTACTGAAAACAACTATTTCTGGGGGCAGGGCAATAGTTTCATTGGTAGGACATTTGCCTTACACTTAGCCACCTTGATACAATCCCCAGCATCCATATGCACCACCAGGAGTAATTCTTGGGTGCAGAGCCAGGAGTAAGCTCTGAGCATAGCCAAGTGTGGCCCAAAAAGTTTACAACAATTAATTCTGGAGGCTATGGAGATGGCAGCGTTGGTAAAGAACTTGTCTTGTGCTCAACCAATTAGTATTAAACCTTCAGAATTCCAGATGGACTCTCAAGCAGGACTCTCAAGCACTGAACCTAATTAGGAGTAATCCTTGAGCACCCTAAGTATAGCCTAAAAAATCAACCAAACAAATCTATTTCTAAATTCCTTCCATTCTGTTCTGGGACTGCTCATTCCTAATGAAATAAATTTCCTTGATCTATGTATTATGAGACATAAGAGTAAGATGGTTTTATACATGTGATCTAAACCTTTATTGTCACTCTACAATGGAATACCCTTTTCTTTGTAACCAAGTCAAAGTTTGCAAAGGTATAGGCTTTGCACAGAGCCCCCAGAGCTAATATACCCTATAGCAAGGGGGATTTCACTGTCTATAACTACTGCACCTTCTTGTCTCCCTTTACTGGGGCCTGTGGTGACTCTGGAGCTTATTTATTTATTTATTTACTTATTTATTGTTTTGGGGCCACACCCGGCGGCCCTCAGGGGTTATTCTTGGCTATCCGCTCAGAAATATCTCCCTGGCAGGCACGAGGGACCATATGGGACGCTGGGATTCGAACCAACCACCTTAGGTCCTGGGTCTGCTGTTTGCAAGGCAAACGCCGCCACTGTGCTCGCTCTCTCTCCGGCCCCTCTGGAGCTTTTCTTAAGTGCTCACCGCAAGCCACAACTTGGTAGGTGCAAAATTTACTTCACACTTGCACGTGTGGTCTGATGACCACTATAGAGAAGATAAGGGGAAAGAAGAGAAAGATGTTGGGAACATAAAAGAATAGGGGAGTCCCTGTCAGACTCTGCCTCACCAATCCGCTAGTGAAGCTGGCTGCGGGGAAGGGCAAGAGCGGTTCAGAGCCCTTTAGTTCCTACTTGAGACCTTTACCTGCCAATTGGGCCTTCCAAGACCCTCCCACCCAGACTTGAGTCTAAGCAATATATTTGCAATTCAAGTTCTGCCCTGCTAAATCGCTTTTGCTCGGGATTCAACCTTGCCGCCTGGTCAGTCCTTATGGTGGACATCCCGGCTCAGGTTGGAAAATAAGAACTCCAGTCCCATTGAGGTCTGTCTGGGGAGAGCCTCGCTGACCCCATGCGCCTGGTTGTCCAGCCAATACCAAATTCCTCGGCTAGGAGATCGGCACAAGTCTGCTAGCCAATCTCCTAAGGAGGTGAAGGGAATTGGAGAGGAACAAGAATGGCAAAGAAAGAAAACGCTCCGGGTGGAAGGTGTTGGAATAGCACGTGGTTTCTGCGGGGACCAATGGCTGTGGGCGGTCTCGTCACTCGGGGCTGGTGACTTGGCCACCAGGGTGGCCAGAGGGTGGGGGCTGGGGGGTTGTAGTCCTGGACACTGAGCTTTTGCCACAGAGCGTTTGGGAGCAGCGCGAGTACTTTGCAACCTCTTCGGGTGCGGCTGGGCCTATAGGGCCCCTGCCCCCGCTCCTCCGCCTTCGGGATGCTTTTGGGCCCCGGGACCTCCACCCCCTTCTCAGTTAGTGACATCCTCAGGCGCGAGCTCGAGCCCTTGGGAGCCGAGGCCTGGCCACTCCGGAGCGCGCTAGGGAACCTGGAAAGTTCTCGGTACCTGCCACAGAACCCGGAGCAGGGAAGGTCAGAAGTCCAGAGTGCGGGTCGCAGCGGCAATCACAGAAGCCTGGATGAGGTTGAGCCTCTCGGAGGTCCTTGTGAGATGGTCTCCAAGACGGATGCGGAAAGGGCAGGGAACCCCGGTGAGTACAGCTGGGCCTTAGGGTTTATTTTACAATTGGGGTGTAGAGGAGAGACTTGGGGGAACTACAAACCCTACTCTACTGGTTGAGTGAGGGTCCCATGCCTCTCATTTGAGAAGCCCAAAGGACAGGCTTCTCCAGCTTTTCCAGCACCCTTGGTCACACTATGCTCCATGCTCCCCAAAAGAAAAAAGGCCCTAAAAGGGAGGCGATCTCTAGTCTCACAGACTGTCCCATAACTCCATGCAGCGCATCCCTCCACTCATAACAACATTCCAGACCTTAGGTCTCCCCCCCTCTCCCCCCCCTCTCTCTTCTCTCTCTTCTCTCTCTCTCTCTCTCTCTCTCTCTCTCTCTCTCTCTCTCTCTCTCTCTCTCTCTCTCTCTCTCTCACACACACACACACACAACAAACCCGGCAGCAGATTGTTCTCAGAGCAGGGTTTGCTTCCCTGCACCTTAGTTAGTCCAGGTCCACCCCATGGGCTCCATAGTTCAATCACGCTTTAATGGGGGCACATTCTGTCCTTAGAGGTGGGAAGACCAACACTTGCCCACCTTTTCTTAGGATTTGCTCAGTGGCCTGACCAGCGCCACTTTTCTGGGTCCCAAGTGTATTCCCAGATAGGAGAGATGAGAAGCAGAAGGGATCTGGGACACTGGTGGCCTAGGTACTTGGCGACAGGTGATAGGAGAGGGGTCTCGAAAAGTGTAGCTTCAATGCCAACTGTGAGAAAGGGATAGAGGGACTTCTGCTCTAGCCACTCCAAAACCTCTGCGCTGGGCCCTTGGTCGCATCTAACAAGGGACGTTCTTGAGGATCACATTACTTTTGAGGTGCATTCAGTGTTTTTGAGACTGATACTTCTCATCACTTTATGTGTGCTGGGAGCGCTTAGGCCTGCATTGCAGGACACTTTCTAACTGGACGCTGCTGAGAAAGGGGCACCATTGGCAACTTGTGTCTAAAGGCGAGATTCCTCCTCCCAGGACTGTGCCTCCGTGAGTCAGGGGGGTTGTGGGGAGGGAGTCTCTACTAGCCCTGGCCCTGGCCAAGAATTTAGCCCAACTTCTGATCTTCTGAGTGGCTCTGCTCTGTCCCCAGACACTCACCTTGCTTTCAGGGTCTGCCAGAGGGTGAAAGAGGGTGTGACTGGTGCCTGACTGTGAGGGCATGGGCTTCCTTGGCCAGGTGAAATAGGGTTCTGCTCCTTCTACAGAATCCCTGCAAGTCAGCGGTCACTTTCTGATTTGCTTGGAAAAACAAAGTTTTCTGAACATTTTTCTTCTTTGAGAGGAAAGATAGCTTGATTTCTTTGAGCACAGGTAGTGCAGGAGGTTTTAGTGTAATTTATTCTTAACTTCTGACCCGTCACCCTAACCCCCACTCCCAAGATTTTGCAGCTCAGGTGAGAGAGTTTCCACACGGATTCCAACGTAGATCTAGGTGCTTGGTGGAGCCAAGAGCTCTAGAGCCTGGCATAAGCTCTAGATGCCCCTCCTATGTTCCCCCGGGTCTCTGCTCTTGAGTTTCCATAGAAACTCTGCTTTTCTTTTCTACCGTTCTTGGAATGAAACAGAGCATAGGAAAGATTGGAGAGAGACAGGAAGAAGGAAGGAACCTCTTCTTAGTAGACACTAGAAAGCACAGTTGCTGGCATTTAGACCCATGTTTTAACCAGTAGGGCACCCAGTTGGGATTGTGGGTAAGGTCACTAACTCCTAAGGTCCCCAAGAAAAGTGGAATTAAGACCCAGCCAATGACACCGCAAAGAAACGGGGCCAGGTTGTTGTAATAAAGCGAGTATGAATCTTGACTTCATATTTTTCTCAGAGGGAACCTGGGCCTCTAGGCCAAAAGTCAGGAGTTGGAAACTATTTCCCATGGCTGTATTTAGTTTGATTCATTTCAATTATCTTGCCTCCAGTTCACCAAAGAGCAACAAATAGTCCCTTATGCTGGTGTGCGCAAAGTTGCGATGACATTGGGAGATACTGGAGAGTCCTGCTTGGACCCCAGTAGCACAAAATGGGGCCACAAAAGATAACTCAGCAGACAAGAGCCTGCAGTAAGTCACCCACCATGCTTCTCTGACAATTACTGTCTCTGTCTCACACACAGATCAAGGCAACCCCTTCCTTAAGCCCTTAGAGAGAAGCTCTTCCAAAAGCATCGCTCCATGCAGCCAATATCACACACAAAGCCCTCCAACATTGTAATCTAAGAAGAAAATGAAGCTGTCTTGACTCTAGACTAGAATCGGACTTTTTCTTTTCTTTCCTTTTATTTTTTGAGGGGTGGGGGAACCACACCCGATGACGCTCAGGGTTTATTTCTGGTTATGCGCTCAGAAATCGCTCCTGGCTTGGGGGATATGGGATGTCTGGGGCTGGAACCACGGGTCTGTCCTAGGTCAGCCGCATGCAAAGCAAACGCCCTATAGCTGCGCCATCGCTCCTGCCCTGTACTTTTTTTTAATTTTTTTAATTTAGTGGGGGTCGGCAATATCCAGTGTCCCAATTTATATGTATGCAGACAGGTGCAATAAAGTGAGCGCTAGCGGGCAGGGAACATTCAGACCCACCGAGAATTGAATTGGGGATCCAGAGACAGGAAGGAAGCACGCGTGGTGGAGGCTTGGGGGGGGGGGGATTGCAGGATGTAGTGCCCAGAAAACAAGGTGCACTGCTTGCTTGCGGGAGAGGGGTGTCTCCAGGTGGGCGCTGACGTTGTTCTCCCTGTGCTTCTAGAGGCCGGCCTGGGCGCTGCCTCGCCACTCGGCGGCGAGCCCGAGGTGCCAGCTTGCGGCGCGGGCGACGGTGGCCGCGGGCCGGAGCAGCGCCCCGCACGACCACGACGGAAGCCCCGCGTGCTCTTCTCGCAGGCGCAGGTGCTGGCGCTCGAGCGGCGCTTCAAGCAGCAGCGCTACCTGTCAGCGCCGGAGCGCGAGCACCTGGCCAGCGCGCTGCAGCTCACGTCCACGCAGGTCAAGATCTGGTTCCAGAACCGGCGTTACAAGTGCAAGAGGCAGCGCCAGGACAAGTCCCTGGAACTGGCGGGCCACCCCCTAGCGCCTCGCCGGGTGGCGGTGCCGGTTCTGGTGCGGGACGGCAAGCCCTGCCTGGGCCCGGGCGCAGCCGCCTTCCCCGGGCCCTACGGAGCGGCGGCGGCGTCTTATACCTGCTACGGGGGCTACGCGGCTGCTCCCTGCGGCGCGGGCTACGGTGGCGGCTACCCCGGTGCACCTCCCGGCTGCGCACCGCCCACGCCCCTGGCCGCCCTGGCTTTCGGCGGAGATGGCACGAATGCCAGTCCCCAGGGCCATCTGCCCGCCACACTTCAAGGGGTCAGAGCCTGGTGAGGCGCCAACTGCGCTGGGTCCATCAGGACCGGTGCTGCGTTCCCAACGACGGCCGGCCACGGGTGGAGCCGCCGGCGTGGAGAAAACTGGCTTTGGGAAGGCGCTTCTCCCAGCTCGCCCTAGGACTGCGTCTTGCCCGGGACAAGCCCGGCGATCCAAGGCCCCTGGCACGTTCTCCTCGTCGCCCCAGCGCCATCGCTAACCGCCCACGAAGAAGCCTGCGGTAGGAAAGGCAGCCGAAGCGTCGGAGCGGCGGTCCGACAACTTGGTGACTTTCCAGGCCTCAGATCTAGGAATCTGTGGGCGCTCAATTCGGAGTGCGGCAGCCCCCGACCTGGGGGCGGTGATAGAAACTCTTGGCTCCAGCTGACAGCATCAGACTAGGGGGATTGGAAAGAGGAGAGAGATGTGAGGAAGGGAAAAGGGAAGATCGAGCTGCTGAAAGAAACTAGGTTCTGGAAGAAGTACGGCTGATAGAGCTTCGAGGTTCAGGGGGCAGTGAAGGGGGAGAAGGAAGAGAGAGAACTCACTCTAACTCCAAGCTCCCAGGGTGCTCCCAACAGTAATTCATTGGTGATTTGATGCAGTTTGGTGTGCTCATTTCTGGGGTTGCAGTTGTTCTTCAGGAAGTATCCCCTGCATTCTGGAACTCTCCTCACTTTGCTTTGTTGCGTTTTATCTCTATATACAACTCAACATCTTGAGTAGATAAACGTGAGAGAGAGAGAGAGAGAGAGAGAGAGAGAGAGAGAGAGAGAGAGAGAGAGAGACAGACAGACAGACAGACAGACAGACAGACAGAGAGAGACAGAGAGACAGAGAGAGACAGAGAGAGACAGAGACAGAGACAGACAGAGAGAGACAGAGACAGAGACAGAGAGAGATCCCAGGCTTCTGAGAACCTGAGAACTATCCACCTCTTGGCTCTTCTCAACAGTTTTAAGGATGAAATCCCATAGAGTTCTGCAACTTCAAAACACACAGAATTCCCTAGGAGAAAACAATAAAAGTATTTCCCCCACTTGACCGGGGAATAAAATAAAAGGATTTTCCCACTTGACTGCAGACAGGGAATGTCTGATTTTCCTACTCAGTTCAAATAGCCAAAAATCCTAAAAAGATTCAAGAAAAACTGGACTTTGGTGATAACTGATTCTCCTCTCTAAGCATACCCAAAATCACACACATTGATTTTGAATAAAAAACAATTTTATTCGTGGAAATTGAGGCCAGATAGGAAAGCTGGCTGGCCGGTAGGAAAATTTGGGCCCCATATTTTTCTTCTTAGATCACATTTTAAGACAATAAAGCAATTACTTCATTTCCTGTACTACTAGCTAATCAGCAATTAATTTGTTTACTAATTAATCTGTAATTATTTGTTTGGCAAGTTCTGCTATTTAATAAAGATGTGCTCACTCTTCATTTTCTCATTTCTGAATGTGACCGTGACTTGATTTTTTGTTTGTTTGTTTTTTTACAAATGCTGTGGAATAGAACTAATCCCATATAACCTGCTAAAGCTTCTGTTTCTTAAAGTTTATGCTGAAGCTTAAAAGCCACAGTATTTTTCTGACTACCATTTCTTTCTATTTTTTTCTTTTTGTTCTGTTCTTCCTTTATTTCTTCATTTCTATAGCTAATAAAAGCACATTTAGAAATACCCTGTGATGCTTTTTAGTTATAGGCAGTGTTTGGCCATTAATTAAAAGTATAATCAATACTTTAAATTTGGGGCCATGAGTAATAATTCACAGTTTTTTGAACTAAAATATAAAATTAGATTACAGTTAAAGTCATTTTTCCATTAGAAGAAATATGGCCAGTGGTCTTAGCCACAAATTTCAACAGGTCCGTGAGAGTTAAGCTTAAATTTGTTGCTGCTGCTGCTGAGCACCCCCTCTGTCTGATCCTCTGGTTTTCATCTGTTCATTTGTATTTGTTTGCTTTGAATCTGGAGCACATCTGACAATCTTGGGGCTTTCCCAACTCTGTACCTGGAGCAGTGGGGGATCACACCCAGGGTGCTTGAGTGGTGCTTGAGAGGTGCTTGCAGTGCCTGTTATACAACCAAGCTTTCCAAAGGAAAGCAAAATATGTGCTTAACCTGTTGAGTTCTCGCTGGCTTTTGTTTGTTTGAGGCCATACCCAGCCGTACTCAGAGCTCATTTCTGGCTCTGTGCTAAGGAATCACTTCTGGCAGGTTTGGGACTGAGTGGGCTACTTGAGATTGAACCCAGGTTAGCTTTTGTGTTATCTCTCAGAGAATCCCCCTTGCTAAGTGGCCCTAAGCCTCAGCTATTACATGTTCAAATGAATTTTTCAAGATCATGTTAAAAAATACTTTATGTTGATTTTAAAAAGTCTTTGGTCAGTGTTCTTCGGGTAGAACCCTTTTGCTAAAGATACAGGCCATCATCATACGATTCTAAATATTTGACACCAAATAGGAGCTTGTCCTGTTATTTTCTTCACTCTCTACAGGCCTTTAGACCAAAGGAAGCAAAGATAGAGTAGCCACCTAGGTATTGGGACTAGGCCTTACCCTCCTGCCCCCAACACACACACATATATTGCATCCAATGGAAAATAGAGGAAAGGCAGCTATGGTTTATGCAGAAAGGGAATGGTGAAGGGGCTCAGTTTACCAGAAAATAATCCCATTACTGCTGAGTGTTTTTGGTAGGGACATGTGGAAGAATACAATCTGACTGCCTCCCTTTAAAGAAGGTGTTATCTAATTGGATACCAGAGCTCAACAGGACAAGGCATCTAAAAATAAGAGGTGGGATATGCTGCATGTCAAATGGAACAGACAAGAAGCTCACACTCCAGAAAAAAAAGCTTATGGGAGCTGTGTGGCCTACAGGAGGCGGATTAAGCCTGGTGATTAGCATAGGAGTGATTCTACTTAACTGGGAGAGGTGCCAGGAAAGATCTAGGACTTAATGGAGGAAAAAAATAAATGGGCACATGCTGAAGCCAAAGCGCATTTCTTAGTGTGAGCTACAACTTAGGGTTAGCTTCTGGGAATGTGTAAAATGCCTTCACTTGTCTCCAGGGCTGGCGAAGTGAGAAGTATGTTGCTTTCATAGACACCCATGACCCTGTCAATGGTTTTCCATTGACCTGCAGCACTTTGTTTTGCCCTTAGATTGCTGTGGCATCCATATTTGCTGATAAAACAAACAAAATTCTTGCTGTTGAATAATCTAAGTGGCTTTTTCTTCAAGCAACAGACAGCACGGAAGTTTGAGATTCACTGGACCCAATGAATCTTTCCACAAGGCTAGGAGAAGAAGGAAGGAAAACTCTTGTCTCTCCTTGTCTGCCTGTCAGAATCTCTCCCAGCTTCCCAGGCCCACCAACCCGGCTGCACATCTGCTCTCCTATAATCTTTGCTCTGCACTGAAAGCCCTTCCTTCTGGTGTGTGTCGCTAACCACAGTTTATTGGAGTCAGGAGCTTCCACCAGGGAGCTGCTCTGTAAGCGATCTGCCTCTTATCTGCATCATTCAGGCCCGTCACTCCAGTCACCTCTTAATGTTCACAAGTTCCCCAAATGGGAAGTAATTGACCTCTAACCAAAACAAAAAAGCTCTCAGAGAGATAGCAGTGGTTCCTTTCCTGACTGACCAGGGCTAGGGGGCTCACCTAGGCCAGGTGGATAAGTCAATATAATTGCAGACTTCCTGGCTCTTCCCCCACCCCCACTCCAGCCCTTTGGAGCCAGTTTTGGCAGATACCATCTGTGAATCAGATGGCGGGAGCCTCACTAGTCTGCAGAGTTGCCAGAGGTTGGTTTCTGGTATTTTCCCGTTTTTCTTTCTCTTTTTGATTTTATTATAGTGCTATAGAACTCTGGGAGGCTACACAAAAATATTTTTAAATTTCTTTTTGAAAAGTATTTGCAGTCACCCTCATTTATACCAACTATTAATAATCGATTAGCAGCAGCTTTTTTTTTTTTCATAAAACCTGAAAACTCAGACTGTAAAGTTGCCTCAAAACCTGTGACCTTCTCATGAAGAAATTCCTTCTGGGAGAAGGAAAAGGAGCATTGAGAGAGATAATGAGACCTCACCGTGCACCCTCTCCTTATATGACATTTTGAGGAAGTAGATCTCTGAGGTTACTTTTGATTTTGTTTTGTTTTAAGGGGGCCACCGTCGGCGGCAGTGTTACTCCTGACTCTGCACTCAGGAATTATTCCTGGTGGGCTCAGGAGACCCTATAGGATGCATAGTATTGAACCCAGATAAGTCTCATGCAAGGCAAATGCCCTACTTGCTGTGCTATAACTCCAGCCTCTAAGGTTACATTTTAATTTAGGGTGACTCCTTGTTGATTTACGATGCTATTTTTTAATTATGAAAAAACCTTATAATACCAGAAGACTACACAGTATATGTATGTGCTGTTTAAAGAATAACAAAGCAAACACATATGTAACTAACTTCAGCTCCAAGAAAAGGGGCGCTAGTCCCCAGAAGCCTCTATATTTTGCTTTGAATCTTTCTCCCAAGATGCCAACTTCTCTCTTTCCCCAGAGTATTTACCAGATATTCTAATTTTTGTGATAATAATTTACAGGCTCCTCTTGATGGATTTCCCATATGGATATGTCCTTAAACAATATGGTTTTATTTTTCCTGATTTTGAACATTACAGAAATAGAATCATTCTGCCTCTATTCTTTCATGACTTGACTTCTTTTATTTAACTTGATGTCTGTGAGATTCTTCCATGCTGTTGAGTGTAGCTCATCCTTTGCTCATTTGTATTGCTGCATTAATCCCAGTAGGTATATAATCTAATGTATCTTCCAGTATATATTTACTAAAAATAAATATAGTTCCCAGCTGTGGGACACTGTGGAAATGCTGCTTGTGGTCTCCTCTCCCAAAAGTTGTCTTGACCTCTAAAAACTGCTAGGACTTGTAAGATAAGGCTCCATCCTCATTAACAACCTCACATTCCTTTACATTTTGTATGATTTCTAGTCTGTGTTCAAACTTCTGAAGCAAGAGTCTGTCATTGTTCTCATTCATAGAGAAAGACCTAGTTAAGTTAGTGACAGACCCTTGACCCAGGCTCATTTCTACTGATACACAACAGGTATACAATAAAAGTAGTATTCATGGATATACTAGATATATACAACAAGCAGTATTCTTGGATACAGTATGCAACAAGCAGTGCTCACTAATATAGAACAGGCTCACTAAAATACAACAAGCAATATTCTTGATATACTGACCTTACATGAGGTGACTTTAACTTTATCATGTAAGTGAGGAGAAGCATGAAATTATTGGAAAATTGGAGATAAATAAGAATCAAAATGCTGGAGGTGGTGAGGATACACAATACATCACCTTGATATTGCCTCTTCAAACACTTCAAGGTAAACAGAACTGAAAGGCTTTTGAGGGGCTGGAGAGATAGCATGGAGGTAAGGCGTTTACCTTTCATGCAGAAGGTCATCGGTTCAAATCCCGGAGTCCCATGCCATGGTACCCCGTGCCTGCCAGGAAAAATTTCTGAGCACGGAGCCAGGAAAAACTCCTGAGCATTGCCGGGTGTGACCCAAAAACCACAAAAAAAAAAAAAAAAAAAAGAAAGGCTTTTGAGTTTGCTTTACCTTGGCCCAGTTTTGTCCACATTTTCCTTTACTTGGAACTCCCAGAAATGCTGATTCATGCTTTCTGGTGAGTGGAGATCGACCTGAACTGTTTCTCTTCAGTTCCACCTCTACTCCCCACCCCTAGCAGAAGAGAGCTCCGTGGGAAGTCCCTCCCCTCCCCCAGACTCTGTTTAGACTGCAGCAAGAACCCCCACAATCAAATGAAGAAAAGGCTTTTGCTCTTAGTGACACAGTCCAGATTCCAAAGTAAGAAAAGCAAAGATACAGCCAGCAGCTAGCTCTGCCCACAAGCCTCAGAGTGCTCCCTTAGTCCCTGTGGGCCTTCTTTTTAAGCTGTTTCAGTCAAACCTCCCCAATGACTTCCCACCAGCCCAATGACTCCTGTTTCTGTCTGTCGCCAGCCCAGCTTAATTGCCTAAAATCCTAGGTCCCAGGAAAGTGTAATCCTACATTAGGACTTGAGAGGACCCAAGTTTTGTTTGGTGGTATATGTCTCTAGTCCCACTCTGTGTCTCCTAATTCCTCCCCCAACTGTCAGCCTGGGAATTCCCTAGAGTCAGAATCTTTAGTACCTCTTCCTAGAGCCCCATACTCATCCTCATGCATTCATACTACTCATCCTTGCCATGTCTATTTATCTCTTCCATTCATTTCTCTTTTCCCTCTCACTCACTCCCTCCAGCAAACCCTGCAAACTCATTATTACTTGCTGACTGATTAAAGACTGTGTGTTGCAGGATGGCATCCTACTGGGGTCCCACAAAAAAGACCCAGGTTTGATACTGCCTCAGAAAGTGGATATTCTCTGGAATAAATCCTCTTAAGCACAAAGATTTTGTCAACCAAGCGTCACACTGAGTTAAGGTAGGGGAAAGGAAAATTCCTCCAATTTTTTTCATCCCAACCATTTCCTTGTAGGACAACATATATTAAATATTCAAGTGAGAGTGAAGATTCATTTGAATGTTATGGGAGATTATAAGAACAATGCTATTTGAGTTAATTTCGTTTTTGGGGGGCCATACCTGCAGTGCTCAGGGCTTATTACTAGCTCAGAAATGACTCCTGGAGAAGTCCAGGGGACCATATGGGATGCTGCAGATAGAACCCAGTTCTATCACATGTAAGACAAATGCCCTACCCACTGTGTTATCACTCTCACCCCTACTGTGTTATTTTAAAATTGTTTATGGGATCAGTAAAACATAGGGTGCATAAGACCTTATCTCCTCTGAGTGAGTTTATAAAACAGTGAATACAAAAAGCACCTATACAGTAAACTACACTACATGAAAAATCTAGAAAGTGCCCATTAAAAACAGATTAATTATTCATTCAATTAATTGAACATCAACACTTAAGGTTCTTTTCCCAAATATGTTTACACTGGGGAGATGTGGCCCAGGTATCTGCCATCCAATTTCCATTTCTCTCTATTCTGCAGTAACAGAATTCCTGATTTTAAAATCTTAATTTAGTTCTATTATTTAAAAATTGTATTAAGTCATTCATAGCTGAGCTTCAGGCGTACAATTTTTCAGAATTAATCCCACTACCAGTGTCAATATTCTTCCACCAGTGTAGAACCCCAAAGTTTTGTCAGGCACTGAACCTTCCAGACAAAGTTGATATTTTCTAGAATTTTTTGCTTGTGAAGCGGCCATGTGCAAGCTCTGACCAAGTGATGTAAGCAGAAGGATTCATGCAACTTCTTAGTCTTAGAGGGAGCCTTACCTCTCTTTTACATCTCTTTCAGCTGCAGCTGGATGCAATACAGATGTTATGATAGGAGTGGTTACAGACATCTAGATTATGACAGAACACATGACAGAACAAAAGAAGCCTAGTATCTCAGCACAATGAGACCCATCACATCAGTTTCACTCTGCTTAAACTCTATTGTAGGGGCTGGAGCAATAGCACAGAGGTAAGGTGTTTGCGGCCAACACAGAACAGACCCTGGCTCGAATCCTAGCATCCCATATGGTCCCCTGAGCCTGCCAGGAGCGATTTCTAAGCACAAAGCCAGGAGTAACACCTGAGCACCACCGGGTGTGACCCCCCCTCCAAAAATAAAGAAAAAAACCAAACCGAAAAAACCAACAACTCTATTGTAGAAGAGAAAAAACATTCGATCTTGTTTAAGTCATTGCTATATTAGGCCTTTCTGATAGCAGCTGGACATGTATGTATCTTAATTATTAATACAGGTAGGGTATTGAAAGCTCAACTGGTACACATTTAAAATATGTTTAGAGTATTTAAATTTATTTATAAGCAAATACTATCAGACAGAGAAAGAACCATCAAAGAGAAAGTTGGAGAGTTTGGTGCATAGGAAGTGAGTGAAAGGATCAAAAGTTAAAAACAACCCCAAAAATAATAATAATAAAATAACTTACAGATATGCATTACCTAGCATAGGGGTCTTTTTGTTTTGTTTTAGGAAGGGAGGGAGGGAGGGAGGGAGGGAGGGAGGGAGGGAGGGAGGGAGGGAGGGAGGGAGGAAACAAAGGAAAGGACAGCATACGGGTCTTAAGTAGCAATATAATGCAAATCTGAAAAACTGCTAAGACTAATGAAAAATAGGCTGATAACTTACTATGGTGATCATTCTGAATTAGGATACAAATATTTAAAATGATGTTGTACACCTGAAAATAATATAATGTATGTCCACTATTATATATAGTAATACATTTAAATACAAATGTTTTTGTTTCTGTTTTTTGGGAGGGGTCCACACCCGGCAGTGTTCAGGGATTACTCCTGGCTCTATGCTCAGAAATCACCCCTGGCAGGCACAGGGGACCATATGGGATGCCGGGATTCAAACCACCATCCTTCTGCATGAAAGGCAAACACCTTACCTCCGTGCTATCTCTCCGGCCCTACTTAAATACTTTTTATTAAGAAAGAGAAAGATCTGGCAACAAGTCCAAGGGAAGGGCTGATGCATTTAGGGCAGGGAAAGACTGGGAACCCACAGCAGCATGTGGAGTGGAACCAGAGCACAAGTGCACTTGGACATGGACTGGACATGGACTGTGTAGAAGGCACATTGAGGGCACCACTGAGGACAATTTATTTGCCCTCTCTTTGCTGGTGGCATCTTCCCTGAAGGCTAACTACTGAAGCTATTTCAAGTCACCCTCCAACTATACCTACAATTTTCACTCCTCCTGCATTCTGAATTCTAGAGTGCATTGTCTCTTAATTTCCTAGACATCTCCATTTTAATGTTCTCCAGGCATCTCAATTTAAAACCTATCTCTTCTCCATCTACCAATTCTGCTCCCTTTCTGTATTCCCTTTCTTGTGCATGCTTGTCCATTCTGCTGGTGCCTCAAGTTGACATTCTAATATCACATACCCTGTAGTACTAAGGGACTCCTAGCTCAGTGCTCAGGGATCACTCACAGCAGTGTTCTAAGGACCATATGTAGTGACAGTATCAAAGATTGAACTAGACACAGATGTTCATGTGAAGGCAAGTGTCTTCCCCCCATGTTCTCTACAGTTACTCTAATATTCTTTTTCATCTTTTCCCTGTCCTATTTTAGGTTCCCTTTACTGTTGCCCATTATTCAGATCAGAGTCTCTCACTGAACCACATGTAATCAGATGCTAATCTCCCTGCCTCCATTACTCTTTCTTGGCCATCTTATGCTTCTCTTGAATTAAAACAAATAGATTGTAGATTTCTTGATGCTTCGCTTTCACAGCTCACATTCTTTTACCTGGCACACGAGAGCATCCAATAATTTGACTTTTACTTACATTTTCAGCAGCGTTTCCTCATCCTCCACCAGCTTCTCTTGCACCCAGCAAGCTGCTATTGTTTGCTCAAGCTTCATAGGGACACCATTAGGCCCAGATCAGAAACCATATTCTAGAAGTCTTCCTGGAGCTTTCTGTTCAGGGTTTCAGGTCAGAATTTCCTGGGTTTTCACAGCTCTTGTTTCTGCCCGGTTATCACACATATTAGACTCTTGCATTGTAGTTGGTTGTTTGCTATGTGACAGAGAAAGAAATGATTCCCAGTGCAAATCTTTACAGACCTACAGACCTCTTTACAGAAGAAATCAGATTTATTCAACTTTTTTTTTTTTTTTTTTTTTATGGTTTTTGGGTCACACCCGGCAGTGCTCAGGGGTTATTCCTGGCTCCAGGCTCAGAAATTGCTCCTGGCAGGCACGGGGGACCATATGGGGCGCCGGGATTCGAACCGATGACCTCCTGCATGAAAGGCAAACGCCTTACCTTCATGCTATCTCTCCGGCCCCCTTATTCAACTTTTATAAATGTAATGGAAGTGACCATGTATAGAGAAAAGTACAAGAACAAAATATAGAGAGCTGAATTAAGTCTCACAAAATGAATTTCCTTGTAAATGGCACTCAGATCATAAAACATAGCACCACATTCACTTAGAAGCTATCTATCTTGTATCCCCCACCTTTTTTCAGGCCACACCCAGCGGTGTTCCAGGGTTACTTCCGGCTCTTAGCTCAGAAATTACTGCTGGCAGACTGATGGAACCATAAGGGATGCCAGGTAGTGCAAGGCAGATG
Source organism: Suncus etruscus (assembly GCF_024139225.1). Classification (NCBI taxonomy): domain Eukaryota; kingdom Metazoa; phylum Chordata; class Mammalia; order Eulipotyphla; family Soricidae; genus Suncus; species Suncus etruscus. Next base: position 92,837,721 of record NC_064850.1, on the reverse strand, counting down.
TCCTACTCACTGCACTATTGCTCCAACCTCTCTTTGTCACCCTTGCTCATATTCCTTGCTGTTCACCAGTCCCCCAAATCTCATACCAGTGATTAATTTTACCTGCCACTGAATTTGTGTAAACATAAATATATGGTGTAGGTTGTTTGTTCTTTTATCTGATTGGGGGTCACATCTGGCTGTGCTCGGGGCCTACTACTGCCTCTGTGCTTAGGAACTATATGCAATGCCTTGTCCACTGTACTATATTTCTCCAGCATAAGGTATATGCTCTTTAGATTTTTATTACTTAATATATTTGTGTGATGTGTATGATCATGTTACTGTGGCTAGTTACATTTCGTTCTATTCCTACTACTATTCAGTTTCTACCTCTGAGTATACCACAATGAATTTATCTATTAGGTTATGGATTGGTACTTTGATATTTCCCTTTGGTCAATTACAATTAGTGGTTCCAACAAACATCTTCTGCATGTCTTTTTGTATTTTTGTTTTTTGTTTTTTGTCTTTTGGGACATAGCTGGAAGTGGTGTGGTGTTTAGGGTTTATTCCTGATTCCAGGCTTAGAGTTTATTCCTCGTAATGCTCAGGAGACCACATACTGTGCCAGGGATCAAACTCTGTTGGACAGCAAGCAAGAAAACTGTCCTAGACTATTCCTCTGAACTGTTTGCACATTGCTTGATGAATATATGACCCATTTATATTAGAAATGTTCAATATTAGAATTTTATGTCACAAAATATAGACTTGGCCAACTTCGGCCGAGTTTATGAATCATGCAAAGTTTATTTGTTTGTCCACTAGGAGTATTTAAAAGTTCTGGTTACTTCATCATTTCAGCCCCTTTGTCAGCTTTCTTTTTTTTAATTTTGGGTCATATCTGGTAATGATCATTGGGGTATTTTTGGCTCCAATTCATGAATTACTCCTGGCAGTGCTTGGAAACCATAAGGGTGCCAGGGATTAAACCTGGGTCAGTCACATGTCCTACATACTGTACTGTCTCTACAGCCCCTATAGGCTTTCTTTCTTTCTTTTTTTTTTTATCTCTTTCTTCTTCCATTTTCTTGCTCAGAATGTAGCAGTACATGCAAGAAAGAGGTGCTCTGTGGATATCTGTAAAATAACATTTTATTTAAAATAACATAAAATAACATAACACAACATAAAATATTTTACTGTAAGATAACAAAAGTTTTTGGTTTTTTGTTTTGGTTTTTTTTGCTTGTTTGATTTTGGTTTTTGGGTCATACCCGGCACTGCTCAGGGGTTACTCCTGGTTCTGCACTCAGAAATCGCTCCTGACTGGTTCAGGAGACCATATGGGATGCCGGGAGTTGAATCACCATCTGTCCTGGGTCTCTGTGTGCAAGGCAAATGCCTGACTACTGTGTTATTTCTCCAACCCCAAATAACAGTTGAGTGGAATTGTTAGAGGAACCTCAAGACACAAGTTAAAATGGTCAGTGGGTAAAGAAAAATAAAGTATGTTTATTGATCACCTGAAATGAGGGTTTTACTAATTATTGTTATATATTTTTTGCATTGCTGGATACCAAGCCATAAATTCACACATGCAAGTCATGTGCTATATGACTAAGCCACATCTCAAGTGTGCAGATGCTGGATTTAATCACCACAACTACTCTCTCAATTCTAGAGGGCATGGGATTCAACAAGCTCCCAAATAAATGATTTATGATTAAATGATTTATGCAAAATCACCACCACTAATAATAGAAGTAGAATACCTATGTTAAGCACTGAGCTCAGGTTCTGGTACTGTCCCACATCATGATGTTCTACTGCTGGCACCACCTAGTACTATTCTCAGGGATCACAGTGAAGTCTGACCATTCACATAGCAATCAAGTGTGTGATCCCTGGTACTAGAAGAAGATAAAAGAGGTAGGAATTGAATCTCTAATGCTCATACACGTTTAATATATGTTTACCATATTGTTTATAATATGTCATAATTTAAATATTACATTTTGTTATAATTTTTTGCCTTTTTTTTGAGCCACACCCAGTAACGCTCAGGGGTTATGTTAGCACAGTGGTAGGGCATTTGCCTTGCATGTGGTTGATCTAGGACAGACCTAGGTTCAATCCCTAGCATCTTATATGGTCCCTCAAACCGGGAGCAATTTCTGAGCACATAGCCAGGAGTAACCCCTGAATGTGAGCAGGTGTGGCCCCAAAACAAACAAACAAACAAAAAAAAACAAAACAGAAAAAAAATCACTTCTGGTGATTTTGGGGCTAGGGGACCATATGAAATTCTGTGGATCAAACCTGAATCAGCTTCATGCAAGGCAAGTGGCCTACATGATGTACTCTCTCTTCAGCACATTTGTCCAACATACTTTTTTTCCTTTTTTGTTTTTGTTTTTGTTTTTATTTTTATTGTGGCCAAAGTGAATTACAAATCTTACACAGTGATATTTGAGGTACACAGTGACAATAAATGAGGGCCTTTCCACCACCAGTATTGTCCTCCCTTCATACCTGTTCCCAAGCATATATCCCTTATCTCCCTCCTTTATCCCCCAGAATGCTAGTGCATCTAAAAGCATATATGTTAATACTAATGTAAATCTTTTTTTTTTTTTTTGCAGTTCCATATATTTTTACTAGTGGTTTCTTAAAGATTTGGAGTCAAAGGAGCACTGTAAAAACAATGTTAGTGTGGCAATTATCGTTTGCATGGGCCCACCAAAGTATGGGGGTCATGGAAAGGAAAAACTTTGGCCTAAGTACAAGGAGACCCTACCCAACATACTTTTTGATCTAGTTTGTGGTTTTTTTGTAACCATTATCATTGTTTCTGTACTTAGAAACAAGTACGTACCTCTACATTTGCTAATATAGCTGAGCAACTAACATGTTCCTGCTCTCTGACTAGCTAATCATTCATCACTTGATCCTAATCTCAGTCACTAGACGGGAAAGTTATGGTATAATGGACTACTTAATTGATGAAATTGTAAGAACTCACAGAGATTTCCAGGGGCCTCTGCCTCCAGCAAGGACACATGCATTTAGAATGGCTCCCATAAATGCATCACATATAATCCAAGAACATTTGCATAGGAAGTTAACAGAGCCAATGGTTTGGTTGCAGAACTTAAACTTTCCACTAGAGGACACCACAGCCTCCAGTGTCCCACTTCCGGGACAGAAAATTCCCGCACATTCCCTGCAACTTTAGAGATTCCATGTGACTTTGAATTATGTTTCTGATTTCTTTTTCAGGTCAAGCCCTGTGCCTCCTTCTTTAGATTTTGACAGTTGGAAGTGGTCAGAAGGACGAAGTGAATCACAGATTAAAGGCCTCATTGAGAATAGCTGTTAACGATGGTTTCTATGTGACAAACATTAATGATTACATGAGTAATGTTCATGTATACAAGATCCACATGGTGCTTTCCAAGGCATAACTTCCTTTAATTAATGTGATCTCATTAAATCATCACTTTTGAACGTCATCTCATCAACTAGCTGCAGCATCTAGGGAAAGTGAGGGACTTACCATCCAAGATCACACAGTTTGTAAATTAGGATCTGAACATAAAATAAAACTGCTGGCCCTTTTTACAAATCTTCTTTTAGGATTCGAACTTGAATAAATAAAGATATATAACTGCCTGGTTATATAATAAAAGTTTATAAATTATAGTTAAAATATATATGTATTACAACTATCTAGAATACTCACATTGAAAGACTAGAAAACATATTTAACATATTTCTAATAGATTAGTTCACAATCTGATGTCATTTCATTTCTGATCTACCTACAAAATACTGAAAAAAGTGATCAGGTTAGTTCCATTACACTTACCTGTCTTAATGAAATGCAGAGGTTTCCACTTTCCAAGTTAGGAAAGTGTTTTGATCACTGAATCTTAATCTGTTTAATTCCAACTTTGTCTTTCAATGACAAATAGAAGATAAGTCAGCTCATCTTTTTCTCAATTTTGTCCTAAGTAAAAAGGAGTTAGTTGAAGTTGAGATTATCAGTGAAATTCTGGGTTGTAAGTGATGCAAACTCAATATCAGCATGAGCAAAACAAGCAACACAATTTCTTTTCTTTTTTTCTTTCTTTTTTCTTTTTGGTTTTTGGGCCACACCTGGCAGTGCTCAGGGGTTACTCCTGGCTGTCTGCTCAGAAATAGCTCCTGGCAGGCATGGGGGACCATATGGGACACAGGGATTCGAACCAACCATCTTTGGTCCTGGATCGGCTGCTTGCAAGGCAAACGCCGCTGTGCTATCTCTCTGGGCCCGCAACACAATTTCTTGACCCATGTAACCAAATGGAAGGCAACATTTAGAAAGGTCTGACCAAAATCAAGCATGGCCTTGAACTTCTTGAGCTCACTCCTCTCTACTTTTCTCTGAAGAGCCAGCTTCATTATTTCTGACTGGTTGAAACTCTGGTCAAGCTACAGATCCACCTCATATCACCATAAGGGAAGAAATGTCCTAGTCCAGATTGAAAAACAAAGTCACTGCCTCTTCATTACAGGGTTTGACTAGCTAGCATCAGGACAGATCATCTAAAGTAGAAAGTTATTAAAAATCAATGTCAGCTTGAGTATCTTTTTCTTGAGAATTATCCTGATCAAGGACAACTCATTTGCTGGTAATTCTGAAATGCAACATCTCAGCTCCTTATAAGAATGTGTTTAGAGAAGGGCACGTACTATAGAACAATGTGCTGACACTCATCCTTCCTGAGAACTCAGTCCATGATACAGGAGAAAGCTTCCAGGTGTCTATCGCTTCATAAATCTAGAGAAAATGGCCCAGAAATGGATTCCTTTGGAGACATTAGTCACTATGTGTCATTTCATTTCTTCTCTGGGAATCGCGTTATTGTATGTGAAAGAGGGGCAGTGTAGACAACCTTGTAGACAATGAAACACCACTGATGTCACATTCATCATGCATTTTAGACTTGTAGCCTGTCATCCTCTGGGGAATAGAAAATTTCACTAATCATGGGCCTTTACAACCATGTCTTTTATCCTCATAATGAAGACATGACCTGCATAACTCCTCTTGGGTCACTGTACACACCTACAAGTTAGAGTACTATCCTTGGGACTTTAAAATAGCTCCACTGACATAGGAATAAAGCCAATTTGGGGGTGGGATTGGGCCAGCTGGAGGCTTGTAAGAGGCTGAAAGCAGCAGTAGTGGAGCCGAGACATGGAGGGCTGTTAAAAAAGGACACGGGTCCATTCAGGACAACCAAAATTGTCAGAGGTAAATTTGCATAAACATCAGCCCCTTACACACACACACACACACACACACACACACACACACACACAAAATCACATACATGCACACACACATACATTGCCTTTAGAACAAACTGAAACAAGCTTATGGCATGAACACCTACCTACCAACAGGCCTGCAGTGAGGCCTCTGCTGAAAGCCTGAGCCTTTGTTCTGACCCAATTCATATTGGGAAGAATGAAGCATCACAACTGTCTGCTGGGCTCCGCTTGCCTCACAGAAGGTTCTGCTCTGGAACCTCTGCTTCTCTTTATTCTGTGCAGCCACACTCAACTTTGAGGCCTATTCCTGCCTCTGTTCTCATACTCAGAAGTGACCTCTAGTGATGCTCAGGGAACATATGTGGAGCTGAGGATTTAACAGGGTCAAAAGGCAAGCAAGCACCTTACTGCTTGTACTCTCTTAACCCAGCACCCCTGAATACTTTCTATAAACAACCTTATTTTACCTACAGTTCTTCAAGACAGCCAGCCTGCATTACACCCATTCAACAAAGGAGGCCACTTAGGCCAGGAAATGCTGCAAAAGAAAGTCATAACTGGTGTCCCCCAAGAGGGGGACACTGGGACAATGGTAGAGAGTGAGGCCAGGGAAGTTTTTTACATTAAGAGTTCTGGGGATCTCTCCTTCCTGGGAGCCGGGAGTCAGGCAGGAGGAGGTTTGGCAGGCCCACGCCATGCCGGTGGCCTGCTTGGCCAGGCCTAGGGGGGGTGCGGGATTTGGGTAACCCCAGCACCCCTCTGCCGCCTTGCTCCAGATCTCCAGGGCTTCCCCGGGCCACACCCCTGGGCAAGCCGGTGAGTTGGGTCCCTTGGTGGAGCTTGAAGGACCCTAGGCCTTCCCCCACTATCCATGCGGCTCCTTAGGGAGGGTCTGGGTGGGGCTCTGAACTTCTGTTCTCCCAGCTTCTTGAAGGATCTCTCCTTCCTGGGAGCCGGGAGTCAGGCAGGAGGAGGTTTGGCTGGCACTGGTAATCTCTGTCCAGTCTACATTTTCAAAATCGCGCGGGGGCGATAGCACAAGAAACATTAATAGTACTCTCACAAGAAACATTACTAGTACTCACTATCATTGAATTATGTTTTTATGTATGCAGAATGTCCATTTTGTACTCTGCCCTTTTGCATACCCCTTCATAAGTTCATATTTCTCTTTAACTTCTTTAACTCCTATCATCATTACTCCTTTTTTACCCTTTCTAACTTAAGTACTCTTGAGTCCTAATTCACAGACCAAAGTGGTGCCCTAGAGTTAACACCCACACAACTATTTTAAAAGGCATAAAAAGGACACATATCTTTTCAACATTTTATGGGTGTTTTCTTTGACGGCTATAACTTTTGCTAAATACTTTCTTATACAGTGATGATCCCCCCCCATTTTTTTTTATCTTCTCTTTGTGAACTGCTCAATATGGAATTTGGTGTGAAAGAATCCCTCAGTTTAATACTTATGTTTGAACCAAGTCATGGGTCTTGTTGGAAATGTTCTTATGCCCCCATATATCTGATAGCACCACGTGGCTTTATATCTTGTTTGCGTAGGCACACTGACATGGGAAAATACTATACATACCAATAAGTTCTTATCTAATAGAAAGGGGAACACACAAATCTTGTAGTACAATGAGACCTTACACCCTGAACATTGACATAAAGACCTGGCACAGGCCTCAGAAGAATGGACATTCTCCATTTACCCCTTGATCTACAGAAGACATTTACAAAACATCCAAGGTTGTATATAACATCACCCAGAGGCATTCCTGTACCAGGGACGACCCTACAGCTGCTCTGACATCGATCTACTCAAAAGAGACATCCCTTAGACATCCCTTAGACATCCCTTAGACATCCCTTAGAGAAGACAACAAGAACAATGACCTGTTTACTGGACAGGGCTTGCTGTATTGCCCCTTTATGGTGAGGTTTGTCTATAACATCACCTGGAAGCAATCCTCTACCACGGAAGACCCTACCACTGCTCAGACATCGTCCTGCTCAAAAGAGACTTCCTTTAACACTGAGAAGACTTAACAACAACAACAACCTGCTTATAGGACAGGGCTTCCTGCATTCCCCTTTCATGGTGAGGTGAAACGAGAAGGCACTCCTCATCATGACTTCAATGTAGGACATGCAGATTCCAGAATCTTTAATACAGAAACATGAGACCAACAACAGAGACTGTGTGATAAGTGTGTTGGCGCTACGGACAATGTCTTGGAGCGAACGATAACTTTCCTGAGGCCTAGAGCTGGTCTTATGCCAGGAAACTTCAGGGGTAGGATCTCTTTGTATTTAGGCCAAGGCTATTCCTTTCCATGCCTCTCATATTTTGGTGGGCCTATGCAAACAACAATTGCCACTCTAACACCGTTTTTACTGTGCTCCTTTGACTCTAATCCTTAAAACACACCCACTTAAAATTTGAGGTTAACTTAAGCTAATATGCATGTACATGGAAATGTAAAAAACACTATGCCTCTAATGTTTAAGGAGTTACGTAAGTTTGATGGCTTTAGATTGCCTTGTGTGCTGTTAAGAAATATTATAATGTGCTACAATCTGGGGACTTGAGGGAAAAAGTAATTGCACATGGATTCTGTTTTATTTATCTTAACTTTCTTTGGTGAAAATTCAAAGTTAAGATATCAGCAAGGGGACTTCTTCTGATAATTATGTTATGGGTGATTGTCCTTCCACTGTAACTTTACCTTATCCTCTTTCTTTGCATCTTTTGTTCTCATAATTCATAATAAAAAATTATAAAAAAAAAAGAGTTCTGTAAATCATTGTGGTAAAAGGAAATAAAATTTAAAGAAAAAAAGATAAACTGGATTTTAACTAAACTTTTGGCACCTCAAATACACTGAATGGCTCCTATCAGCTGTCCCTTTGCAAAACTTGCCACCTTTCCTAACCTTGCTCTCTCTCTCATCTCCTCCAAAGATAATGGAAAAGTCATAAGGTCAGGCAGCCCTGCCTTCTCCTGTTCTTAGGAGCTGCCCAGGTCTTTGAAAGCTACTCAAGGAAGTAAGAGGGTATGAGGCCTTAGACCAGCAACACAGGTGCATGGGTGAACTTCCTAGGAATGATATCCAGAGGGTCTTCTTTGATCTGAGGGGCAGAATCAACATAGAGCAATTGAAGGTAATTTATAAGCATCTCAGAATCTGAGAGGTACTGCTGCAGTTGTCTGACTCACTGTCTCCCAGCCTGGAGGGGGGAGGGTGTGTGTGGTCTCCATGTTACCATTTTTATGG